>NW_023416324.1:143576360-144776360 GCF_014108235.1 Myotis myotis | reverse complement strand
ATTTTTGGACCCAGGTTGACCTTGAGCAACTGAAACCATGGAAAGTAGAACCACAGATAAGGGAGACTACCGTAATTCAGGAATTGGAGACTCTTTCCTTATTAATGTCTGTTTCAGCTATTAAAAATATACACATAATCTGAGACCAGGAAAATTCCAAGGTCATATAGACCACATTTTATGAGATTAAAGATGCATCTATTTTCACATTTTTATATCACTGAAATTGGAATTTGCCTTATAATAGAAGGCATCTTAACATTGTGTCATAGAGTAATTGGGGATTTTTTTCTTCATAATACTTAAAATAACAACATGCTTGTAATTAATGCCATTTTAAATTTGTTGAAATACAGTAAATATTAATTTACTATGAATTTCTAAATTTAAAACCAACTTTTTAGTCTTACATAAATAAATGCATTATATATGCTAATCCTTAAAATTAAATCAGCATTTCGTGAACCCAATATATCCTAACATAACCATGTTAAGTACACTAAGTTATATTGAACATTTTTTTATGCAGCAAAAGTTCCAACTTGAACCTAAGCAGAGATTTAATATGTGTGGGCTTGTTGGTGAACCTGGGTATGCCTATGAGATCTTAATGTGTATGTACTGCTTTATATGAGGTACTCTCAGAGGAAGAGGAATGTTTGGTTTTGGTATCTGTGACAGAACACCGGTATATCAGTTGGATTCTCTGGGAAGCAGACACTGGGATGGAGTTGGAAGTGCAAACAATTTATTGGGGAAACATCCATGAATGATAAAAGTAAGAGGAATTGTTTTGAGCAGGAAAAGCCTGCAAATCTGATAAAATCTTGGCCAACACAACAGGGAGCTCTGGAGCAAAGACTGTTCATGAGATTGAGTCCCCTGCTGAGCAGAAATGTCCTGGTGCTAGAACCCCCACCCTACCCACACTCTGGTTGTGGCTGTCCAGGAAGCATGGTCTCAGCTTGAAAGCTAAGGTGGATCTTGAACATCCTCCAGGTAGAGAGTATTAGTGACCTGCTCTCCTTGCAGGTGAACTATGGAAGATGGGAGTGTAGGTCAAATTTTTTTGATGGCAGATCTGCGAATTGCTCAGGACAGCACAGTGTCTGTTTTACATAGCAGTTCTTATCCAAAAAGTTATATCTGAATCCAATAGTGAAAATTGTGTCAACAATTATGTAGGGTCTAATATTTTACTCTCCTTACAAAGTAACACGTTAGCCTGCAAGTGTCATGGTTACTGAAGATAGGAGACTCCTGGGTCAGAGACAAAGGACTTTATTACTCATGGCACAGCACATGGCATGCTTGCATGTTCTGACAGGGTGATGCAAAGGGGACGAGGTGAGGTCTGCACATGCAGTGGGTTGTGTTACAGGAGAACCTCAAGCTTAGAGAACATGAACGTTTCATAATGCGCAGAGAGCCTGCCTGACTTTTGCCGGTGGGGACAGTAAACAAATCTGTCCTTTGCTCCAGAGGCAGATACTCTATCTTGGCTACACAAAGATCCTTAGAAAGATAATCCAGAACAAAGGCAACTAGTGTCTCTGCTAATAAGATGTGCAGAAATGTGAGAGACCCATGAAGAATGGTCTTCCAACAAGGTCTCCAAACAGAAGCTGAAGAAAGTATTTTCACAAGCGACTCTGGAATACAGTGGGCTGATAAGTGTAGACACAGAGTAAGGAGAAGGACACTTCCTACTTCTTCCAACCCAGAGGGGATTTAGCTCTGAGAAAATTATAGGGGAAGCTATGCCATGTAGGCATCTCAAACGTTGGCTGTTTTATTGACACTAACACCAGCATTGTCACTGACTTCCCCTCTCAGTGTTTGACTGTAGTGAGTTGGGACACAGCCTGAAAAATGATGAGAAGATTGTGAAAGCTTTGGAGGTACTCTTTCAGGGCCTCTAGAGATAGTTGGGCTGGGATGCAGGGTTAACTTTTTATGGGACCAATTTCTGTCTCCTATACAGGTGAAAATAAGAGGCAGAGAAATTTGAGATTACCTTACTGGGGATGAGATGGGCCAGTAAGCCAGGACAGGTGGAATGGGGAAACTGAGATAGTTAAATGGCCAAGTAGATTGCAGCCATCCTATATAATAAAAGCTTAATATGCTAAATGTTCAGTCATCTGGTTGTCCATTCAACCAATCAAAGCATAATGTGCTAATGATATGCTAAGGTCGCTCAACTGCTTGCTATGACATGCAATGACTACCGGGGGGCAGACGCTCAATGCAGGAGCTGCTCCCTGGTGGTCAGTGCACTCCCACAGTGGGAACGCTGCTCAACCATAAGCCAGGCTTACAGCTGGCTAGGGGGAGCAGGCCTAAGCCATCAGTTGGACATCCCCTGAAGGCTCCCAGACTGCGAGAGGGCACAGGCCGGACTGAGGACAACGCGCCCCCCCCCCCCCCCCCGCCGGCCCCCACGAGTGCATGAATTTTATTCACTGGGCCTCTACGATAGAAAATTCTCTCTTCACTAACTTAGGACACTAATGAGTAAATGGTTTATACTTTTTCTCCTCAACCAGAGGATAAATAGCTGATACAAAAATCCAATTTGTGCCAACCATCACCAAGGACGGATATGTTTAGGGAATAAATCTCATTTTGGCGCATCAGCACAAAGCTGATGAATATTCTGTTGAGATCCTTTCCTAAACTCCTAGCCTTTAAACCCTCAAGAACAAGGACCCAGACCTCGCTCTCCCTCCTGGGAGCAGCCTATGTCTTTCTTTCTCCTTTCTTTCTCAGGAGTGCTTTTTCTCCCTGAGTTCTAAGGGTCCCCATGAGACTTGCTACCAAGGGAACAAATGCTCATCCTAGGCTAACCCCCTGAACCTGTCTCCAAGGCACCCTTTTCGCGGACTTCTCAGTGAGCCAAAGCAGCCCCACCTCAGCTCATTTCTTCCCTATAACATTTCTGAAGGGACAAAGCAACCCCTCCAAGGCTCTCTCTGCTGCTCCTTCTATCCTAAGGCCTTCCTCGTTTCACTGTCTCCAGCTTTAATAAACGTACTCTCAAAAATACCTGGACTGGTATTGGTATTGTGAAATCTTTCCTGCATGAAGTCAAGAACCCACACACTACAGGCCATCCTGAGGCAGACCTGCTCCAGGCCTGGTTTCTGTCCAGGAACAGGGAGGCCTGATTAAAGAAACTCGGGTCACACCATCGGTGCTTACTCAGTACTTTTTCTGAGTTCTTTGACGTATGCATGGCTATATTTAGTAACTATTTTCAGCCTAATTATAGTTGGCAGTGTGTCTATTTCCAGTTTTGTCCCCTAACTTTTCTTTCTCCAGAATGCTAAAGGATGGAGTAAGCAAATAATTTCATCATAGGTAAGAAAAATATTAAAGTTTAGAATTAATGAAGGAACTTCTCACTAATTCAAAACCTCATTTCAAACCTCAGTTCAGTATTTATCTCCTACTTGAAGCAGGTTTATTTCAGATCAGAGTGGTGTCTTTCTCCTTCAACTCCTATGACTAATTGTAGGGATGGCAAAAGTGTTCGCCATCTATAACTAATAATCTGATAGTGACTAGCCAGAGTGCATTGTTGATCATTTCAAGGCCATGTCCCACCTCTTGGGAAAGGCAGCGATCAGCAATGTGGACCATGAAGTTGGCATATGAGGTTGCAGCATGCATATTATATATTAACACTTGCCCAACTAGTTATTTGATTGGTTTTGCACAAAAGACATTTTTCCCCACACAGAAGCAATGAAATCTCATGAACAAGTGTTCTTTTTCCAAAGATGTTTGGAAAACAGTATATGAAATTCTTGGGAGTTCACAATGAACTGTACCATACAAAAGCTATAAGAAATCATGCATTAAAGAAACTTTGAATATCTATTATCTAGAATCTACTTTTTTTTTTTTTTTTTTTTACTACAGAACCTCTTTTCTCCATGGTACCCTAAGAACTAGTTATTAAATAACATCCTGTGATAAGCTTTATTTTATTCTCTTGTGTAGAAATATACAACTCTTTAATTATTTACTTTTTCATGTATTTGTTTATCTCTTTCTGCACTTACTCTAAACTTTTGAGTAGCAATGCGATTTAAGTCTTTTTCCTTGATGTTTTCAGATGTCTCCTCTTTCTTAGTTTATACACACTTATATATATGCTTTGGCTTATCAAATTTGTACAATCAATTAAAATCATATTGTAATGTATGACTTTACTTGACAGAAAAACCCTTATCTTACCCTTTTTTGTATCACTTGCTGAGCCAGAATGGTACTTCCTAGTAGTTACATACTTAATAAATGCTTATCAAACATTACATTAAAAGGTTTTTAAAAAATATTAAACATTAAAATAAATTTAAAAATCCCAATGTGATTATGAATTAAGAGGTAACTAGTTCTGTTAAGTACTACAGGATATATTAGTTTGGCTAGATATCAAAATTGGTGCTTTGTATATTTTTTTACAACATATGTGTACTTTCTTAAAGCTTCTATTGCCTTAAATATTAACTATTTAAGTATAAATTTCTTGGAGCCTACTTTTAGAGTTGCCTCTGTTTTCTAACTCCAAGTATTTAATGGCTTTTTAAAATAGCTATTTTCCCATTTTTTCCTTTTAACAATTTATTATTTATTTCCTCCAACAATACCAATAAGTCTTTCCAAGTTTAACACTTAGTTTTATAATTGCATATTTTAAAACAATTGTGTTACTGAAAATATCACAGATGATTGTAACAGAGATTCTTTAATGCCCCAGCTGTTCCTCACTATTTCTGCTGGCTATTTAGGGTTTACTCAGTGTAGACAAGGTATGGGTTGTGCACCAGCTCTCTGTTGTTGTTTTTTGTGGCCCCTGGTAAGTCCCTAGGTCTATTTTGGTGCTTGGCTGGAGGACTGTCCCTCAAAACACTATTATTTTTCCTGGACAAGAAAAGCATAGTGAAGGAAAAATAACTCAATTAACCTCTCGAGTTTTTACTATGTTTTAGGAACTTGTTATTATATCTGAAAGCTTTATAACAATTTTATGAGGCAAGTACTGACATATTTTACTCAGGGACTGGAAGCTGAGGTAAGTTAAGAAACTCACCTAAAGGTAAGTTGCTAGTAACCAGTTTAAGTGGGATTTAAGCCTATAGGTCAGTTCTAACACTACCCTATGCCACTTTTCATCCATAACTTTGGACACATTTGTACTATTTGTATAGTTAAAATAGGAATGATTAGGCAAAAGTAGGCCAATTCAGACTGTTTATGCTGCATGGACATGGCAACACCTCCTTGCTTTTCTTCATGCATACTCCTACTCTCTGGATATGTTTCATCTTAAAATGATACAAAAGTGTTTCATGGTAACCTTTAAAAAGATGTAATTTTTTGCTATGTACTTGAGTCTAATTCCCCCTTTTTCACATTCACTCAACACCTACTGAAAATTCAATTAATGTTGAGTCAGCTAGTAATGTGTATAGAGAGTCCTAAAGCATATGAATAAGAGAATTGGGATGACAACCATTGTATAAATCTTTCCTTTAAAGCCAGAATTTGAGGTTTAAATAATAAAAGGCTGCCTCTGTAAGACTAAGTTTTTACATCATTGACTCATCTGAGACTTATTAGTCACCTGTAGCGCAAGCAAAACATAATGAAGTACTTAAAACTAGTTTATTTATGCCATAAAGTATTTCAAAGCCATGTATTTGTCATTAGCAGAAGTGTGTGTTTTTGTTTGCAATCAGTGTTTTCCATAAGAACTTTAGGTCTTAACTTGGTTTCCATCTGGTAAGTATTCTAAGAATGTTATCTTCCTCAAAAAGCTCATGAAGTGATAAGTTACAAAAAGAGAAGCAGAAATGTTTGCTCCTAGACCTTCTACCATCTGATAAGATTCTGCATTATGAAATTTTATTGCGTCACCGAGCTTGCAGGAAGAAGGGGGAATTTCTAAAATTTCCTCAAACACAAACACATGAGGAACAAAATGCAGAAAAATAAAATAAAATCTGTGATGCAAAATCAGAACAATGAGATAGTATTGTGAAAAGGCAGATAAAATAAGGAGATGGAGTCGTAGGTGTGCATCAAGGTTGAGTGGCTGATACCAAGATTCCCAGTTAAGCTGGGGATCCTGGAATGGGCTAGAGCAGGGGTGGGCAAACTTTTTGACTCAAGGGCCACAATGGGTTCTTAAACTGGACCAGAGGGCCGGAACAAAAGCATGGATGGAGTGTTTGTGTGAACTAATATAAATTCAAAGTAAACATCATTACATAAAAGGGTACGGTCTTTTTTTTTTAAATTTTATTCATTTCAAACGGGTCGGATCCGGCCCGCAGGCCGTAGTTTGCCCACGGCTGGGCTAGAGTGTTCTCAAGTTAGAAGTACTAGCTGGGTTTCAGAAGAAACAAATTTAATTCTTCTCCAGGTGATAATAAATTCAATTTAGGCTTCTGTGTTTTTCCAAAAGATTGGAGAGCAGGGCCTATTAAGAAAGGTGAGCAGTGGTAGAATACGCATGCTTTGAGCTGAGACCCTCTTTATTCAGTGTTACTTTTTTCTCTTTCTTGCCTTCTTCTTTCTTACAGTAAAACAGCAACATTCCAGGAGCAGTGGTGAACCAGAAAGGAAGCAAACCCTTGCAGGAACTTAAACCTAGCTTGTAATAATCTCAATTTCTAAAATTGCATTAAGGTGACCCCATATTGTTAGAGTCCTTAACCACTTGCCAAACACAGTGCACAAATCTCTCCTTGGGAAGATAAGAAGGGCCTAAATTGAATTCCAAACCTTTTATATATAACTAGAGGCCTGATGCACAAAATTCATGTAAGAGTAGGCCTTCGCAACCCTAGCTGCCTTGGCCCTCACAGACAGTCCCAGCTGCCTTGGCCCTTGCAGCACCAGCTTCCTCCAGGAGGTCATCTGGAAGGTCATTCAGCTGTTAGGCCATTCAGTCAATTTGCATATTATGCTTTTATTGTTATAGATAACTGGCACTCAGGTAAATAAATAATAAAAAGAGCACATAACTAAGATGATATAATCAAAATATAAGAGAAATAATAGCTAATGGAATAATCCAATAGGAGATCCAGAAAATGGAGGTATTGACAGATTTTAAAGCAACTATGCTGACTATGTTCAAGATAATTTTAACAGAGAACTAAATGGAAACTCTAGAACTAAACAAACAAAAACTGAAATTGAGAATGCAATGGTGAGTATGACATCAGATTAAATCCAACAGTAGAGAAGATTACTGAGCCAGATGATAGTTCAAATAAATTTTTTTAAAGACAGAAAATTGTAAAATAGTATGAGAAGTTTAGGCAATAACCTGAGAAAGGTCTAACATTTGGAAAATTAGAGTTCCTGGAGGAGAGGAGAAGGAAAATAAAGCAGAAGTGTATTTGAAGTGATGATGGACTGATAATTTATCAAAAATGATTAAGGAAATCAAACCATAGATTCAAGTTATTTATGAAACCTAAGAAGGTAAATAAAAGATAAATCACACATAGGCAGATCACAGTAAAACTGTTGAAAAACAATACAGAGAAATACTTAAAAGCAGAAAAACATTTTGTTATGACTCCAAAGAAATCATAGGAGGATTTGCCATCTAAATTTATGATATATAGGCAAAGCCATGTTGAGAGAAATTTTTAGTTTTAAGTACATATATTAGAAAAGAAGAAAGAGCTCATAAGCTAATGAGAAGCAATGGAAGCTAAAAGACAATTAAATAAGTGCTGAAAGAAAATAACTGTTAATCTAGAATTCTATTTCCAATGAAAATATTCTTTAAGAATGAAAGTTAAATAAAGTCATTTTTCATACAACCAAAAACAGAAAGATCATCACTAGCAGATCCACACTAAGAGAAATGCTAAAGCATGTCTTTCAGAAAGAAGGAAAAATAATTCCTGACAGATTATTGGAAGTGCAAGAAGAAGTTAAGAGGGCCAAAATGAGTAAATATGTGAATAAACCTACAAAAATATTTATTGTTAAAATTATAATTATAATATCATCTTTGGAATTTAAAATATGTGGCGTTAAAATACATGATAACAGTGTCATGTAATATCTGAAGAGTGGTAAAATGAAGTCACATGGTTTAAGGTACTTTCATTGTCTAGAAAGAAATAAAAGTACTTGATTATGTTAGATTTTGATAAATCAAGAACTTATGTTTTAATATCTCAGGTAAATCCCCCTCCCCTCAAAACAAAAACAAAAACAAAAACCCAGTAAAGTGTTTATATTAAAAGTCAGTTATTCAGAGAAGGTAAGAAAGAGAAAGAATAACACTGAATGGTGATACTTTTAGCTTGATTCTTTGTGGTCCGAGAAAATTTGCTCAAATTCAATATGTGCTAAGTCAGAAAACATGTCTTAACACATGTAAAGGGAAGACTTGTGGTATCAGATATCATGATATGTTATAAAGCTATAGTAGTTAATAAATTTAATATTTGTGAAAGGATAGGCATACTGATCAGTGAAACTGAATAGGAAGCCCTGAAATCATACATAAAAATATAATTTTTAATGTTATATGTATAATATCTATAATAATCAAGGTGTACTAAATGATATTCCAATTGCAGCTCTAAACTAATTAAGCTATTTATCTTTTTTTTTTTTTTAAATCACTTAGGAGGGATGGTAGATTACCAGGAAATCTGGTTTTTAAGGGCAGAAAATTCATGACAATTAGATTGTTCTATCTGCACCTGAGCAGAACCTGTGTTACTGTGGCATGGCTCCACTGAGGGAACGTCCTGTTCTCTCTATTGCCTGACTAGTTCCTAAGCATTCAAGAATCTATTTCAGATATTGAGATGTTCCCTGCTTAATTAAGTTTCTCTGGACTAGTTTAAAGAACAGTTCATTGGTCTCTTTGCTCTACTGCCTTTGTGAGAAATATAAATTACCAATGTATTTTTGGACTCAAATCACAGTAATGGAATTTATTTATATGTTTGCTCTATCAGATTGAATTGCTTGATGATAGAAGTCATTTTTATAGACAGCATTTTTTGCCAGTCTGTGTGCAAGCATTGTAGATACAGAAAAAATAAATATGCATTGAGACATGGCTGGGTTCATGAAAAGGAGAAAAGGAAAGAAAGGGAAAGAGGAAAGAGTGGAGGGTGGTACATCTTTTGAATGATCTCTGAGCCCTGTGCTAATCACATTTACATATATGGAGTTATGGAATTCTAGAACTGGAATAGACTTTGAGACCATTTACCAAATCTTCTTATTTTATAGAAATAACTAAGCTCATCCAAGGTCACCTGACTATTTAGTTGTAGGAAGCATTAAAATCCAGACATTCTGACTCCTGGGCCAGTGTTATTTTCCCATATTATATTATTTACTGTTCTGGCCTTTCTAAAATAAAGGACAGAATTTAGTATGTCAAAACCCATGTGTATTATCTGGCCACACACACCACTAGAATGAGCTAACACTTCCAAACTAACACTGTTAAGTTTGCTTAAGAGGTTGTTTTGTATCATTACCTTGCTTTGAGAACTCAGGTACACATTCATATGGATTATGTGATTTAATACCAAATTGTTACATGGTTTAGTTTCTATATTATTTGTAAAATCCAAATCATTAAATTATTCTAATTTATGTTAGAGAGAAAAATATCTGTATTTTTGCACCCTGGGCTAGACAAATAGCATTATTCTTCTTAAAAACCTGAAGTATAGGTAAGTTTACAGAATCAAGCATTTTTAATGCTTAGATTATAAGACTGTCTATAATTGCATCAGGTCAAACCTCTCCCTAAAATTTGGTTTTAAGCAGAATTATATCCAAACAATCAAGACACTTTTATTTAATATTTGCTTTTACAGTTTTCATAAAGTTTAATGAGCCACTTAGTTTGATATAATTTTCTGAAGCCTGAAGTGTTTTTGAATAAACTTTGCCTTCAATTCCTATTAGGATTTCTTCCCTGTTGTAAAAAAGTTAGTCTCATTTAGACTACAAGAACTACGAAATAAAATAAAATGCTTTTTTCTGGCTTCTAATGATGTTTCAATATAAATCTGTATCATTAAACCACCTAGTTAAGTAAAAAATTCAACTGCATATCATGAATAATTCCAAAGTTTTAGCTGTTAGGCCATTAGACACTTCCAGATAACCACTGGTCATTTGTCAAAAATCTGAACTCAATAGAATTTCCCTTCTCTGGAGACAGAAAGTGAAGGAACAAGAGCTATTGTGTATAGAAACAGAAGATGCTTAAATATATATTAGTTATATATATTTATAACTATATATATATATTAGTTAATCTTATATATAATCTACCTATATATATATTAGTTAATCTTCACCCGAGGATATTTTCCATTGACTTTTAGGGAGAGTGAGAAAGAGAGGGTTAGATAAAGAAACATCAATGTGAGAGAAACACATTGATTGCTTGCTTCCTGCACGAGCCCTGACCAAGGCCCAGCCCAGGAGGAGCTTGCAACGAAGGTATCTTCCCTTGACCTGGTTATCGAACCTGGGACCCTTTGGTCCACAGGCTGACGCTGTATCCGCTAAGCCAAACTAGCTACAACTCACTAGCGATATTTTGACTAACACATCCCCAGACTGTTAAAGAATGTATTAGAAGTTTCTTTCCTGACCTCTGTAAATGCAGGTATTTGATTAATTAATTTGAGAATCTGAAATTATCAGCTTTTCCTAAAACCAAACCTCACTGAATCAGAAATAGATTGCTATGAGAAGTCTCTTATTAAAACCCACAGAAATGATGTTGTTCGTTATGAATATAATTTGACTACTTTCCAGTTCCACCGTTTTCACTGTGTGTGTGCGTGTGCGTGTGTGTGCTGCGTGTGTGTGTGTGCTGCGTGTGTGTGTGACTGCATGTGCATTAATTGGAATTTTTTTCTATTTTCTCATTTATAAAAGGGGACAATAACTTCCCAGTGGCTGATAGCTGAGGGAGCTATTTGGAAACGAGAATGATTGTTGATTCACTGAGCCCCTGATATTTGCTCCCTTGGGAGAAGTGCCCTGGGGTTTTGCTGGGGGCTGCCAATCACATGATCATACCCCCAGCACCCAGTCACAGAGGTAGCTAAACAGTGGTTGTGATGACATGGCCAGGGAGCAGCAATGGGCCTAGACCAGTGTCCTTCTCTAGAATGTTCTAAATACAAATTGGAAGAGAAAAGGTATATTTTCTCTGTGTTCAGGAGCTATGAGAATATAACTGTGTTCAGGAGCTGTGCAAATGTGGCCATGTTACTGCCACATGAAAAAAAGCTGAGAGAGTAGTGCCATCACACAGTGATAAATCAAATAGAGCAGACCGAGAGGGAAAGCAGAGACAGGACCCACCACATCCAAGTCCCTGTCCTGGCCCTGCTCCCAGATGGGCTGCCCCTCATTCTGGTTGTTCTTTGATTCTGGGGCATAATCTAGGATCTTCACAAAATACTTTTCACCCAAATGGATTTGAATTGTATCTTCCTCATAATACAATTCGCTATCTAACTATTCTTTCTTTTCTAAAAATGACAAAAATAGGGAAAGAAGGCTGTTAAAAGTAGGGCACTTTTTCAGAGATAAGTCATGTATTTATATCTTACACAGATGATGGATGAACAGCTACATGATAGGGAGTTTCATCCTTGTTAGATTAGTTTATGGAGGTTTCAACCAACTTTCAAGTCAGAGAAAACATCCTTCAATGACCTATCCCTAGGTGTCTTCCTTCTTATGAGGGGCTCCTGGAAGTCAGGCCAGGTCCTGGGGGCTTCAAAGAAAGTCTGGTTGAGTTGACTACTTCCTCTTGGCAGCAGTACTTCTAGACCAGTGTCCTGAAGCCACCCAAGAGTGCACTGAAGAGCAGTGACACCCCCTTCACCAAATTAGAGTTGCACCAAAATGTGCTTTCACAGAAATCCATAACAATGATATTGTATCAAAAGCATCTGTTCTGAATACCATGTTCATGGATTGGTAGAATCAACATCATTAAAATGTCCATACTACCCAAAGCAATCTA
The DNA here is from genome assembly GCF_014108235.1 of Myotis myotis. Taxonomy (NCBI): domain Eukaryota; kingdom Metazoa; phylum Chordata; class Mammalia; order Chiroptera; family Vespertilionidae; genus Myotis; species Myotis myotis. The sequence goes on along the minus strand of NW_023416324.1, from coordinate 144,764,290 downwards.
TAAATTCAGTGCACTCACCATTAAAATAGAAATGGCGTATTTCACAGACCTAGAATGAACTCTCCAAAAATTCATCTGGAATACAAAAAGACCCCGAATAGCTGCAGCGATCCTGAGAGACAAAAACAAAGTAGGAGGGATCTCAATACCAGATCAAGCTGTATTACAAAGCCACTGTTCTCAAAACTGTCTGGTACTGGCACAAGAACAGACATATAGATCAATGGAATAGAATACAGAACCCAGAAATCAGCCCCAACCAATACGCTCAATTAATATTTGACAAAGGAGGCAAGAACATACAATGGAGTCAAGACAGTCTCTTCAATAAATGGTGTGGGAAAATTGGACATATTCATGCAAAAAAATGAAACTAGACCACCAACTTACATCATACACAAAAATAAACTCAAAATGGATAAAGGACTTAAATGTAAGACGGGAAACCATAAAAATACTGGAGGAATCCAAAGGCAACAAAATCTCAGTCATATGTCGAAGCAACTTCTTCAACGATACAGCTTCTAGGGCATTGGGAACTAAGAGGAAATAAACAAATGGGACTACATCAAAATAAAAAGCGTTTGTACAGCAAAAGAAGCCATCAACAAAACAATAAGAAAGCCCACTGCATGGGAGAACGTATTTGCCAATGATATCACCGATAAGGGTTTAGTCTCCAACATTTACAAGGAACTCATACAACTTAACAAAAGGAAGATACACAACCCAATCAAAAAATGGTTAATGGACCTAAATAGATACTTTTCAAAAGACGACATAAGGAAGGCCAAGACACATATGAAAACATGCTCAAAGTCACTAATTATCTGAGAAATGCAAATCAAATCAACGAGGTAGCATCTTACACCTGTCAGAATGGCTATCATCAACAAATTAACAAATGACAAGTGCTGGTGAGGATGCAGAGAAAAAGGAACCCTCGTGCACTAATGATGGGAATGCAGATTGGTGCAGCCACTGTGGAGAATAGTATGGATTTTCCTCAAAAAATTAAAAATGGAACTACCATTTGACCCAGCAATCCCACTTCTAGGAATGTAGCCCAAGAAATTAGAAACACCAATCAGAAAGTATATATGTACCCGTATGTTCATAGAAGCACAATTTACAATAGCTAAGATTTGGAAACAGCCTAAGTGCCTTTTCCAAATGGCAGATGAGTGGGTTAAAAAACTGTGGTACATCTACACAATGAAATACTATGCTGCTGTTAAAAGGAAAGAACTCATACCATTTGCAACAGCATGGATGGAGCTGGAGAGCATTATGCTAAGTGAAATAAGTCAGTCAGAGAAAGATAAATATCACATGATCTCATTTGTGGATTATAATGAACATCATAAACCGATGAACAAAAACATATCCAGAGACAGTGAAATATCGATTAGATGCTAAAACCTCAGAGGGAAGGTAGGGGAGGGTAGGGGTAAAGGGGAGCGAACAACCAAGAGACTTGTGTGCATGCATATAAGCATAACTAATGGATGCAGATAATAGAACATGAGGGTGAAGGCATGATTGGGGTAGTGGGGGTGGATAATGGGGGGATAACCACACATTTGTAATACCTTAATCAATGAAATATTTTTGAAAGCATCTGTTCTTGCTAGCACAGTTATAAACAACATTTTAAACAAAATTTGACAAGGTTTCTGAACAGAAATTTACAGCACTTTTATTATAGCACTAGAGGCCCAGTGCACAAAATTTGTTCACTTGAGGGGGGGTTCCTTCAGCCCAGCCTGCACCCTCTCCAATCTGGGACCCCTCGAGGGATGTCCGAATGCTGGTTTAGGCCCTATCCCAGTGTGATCGGGTCTAAACCAGCAGTCGGACATCCCTCTCACAATCCAGGACTGCTGGCTCCCGACTTCTCGCCTGCCTACCTGCCTGATTGCCCCTAAACACTTCTGCCTGCCAGCCTGATCACCCCCTAACCACTCCCCTGCCAGCCCGATCACTCCCAACTGCCTTCCCCTGCAGGCCTAATTCCCCCCAACTGCCCTCCCTCCCCTGTAGGCCTGGTTGCCCTCGAGCTTCCTCTCCTGCTGGCTTGGTCACCCCTAACTGCCCTCCCCTGCTGGCTTGATTGCCCACACCTGCCCTCCCCTGACCACATGGGGGCGGCCATCTTGTGTGAGGTTGTGATGGTCAATTTGCATATTACCTCTTTATTATATAGGATTAGTAGTATTTCAATGAGGAAACAGGTAATATCCTGCTTACTAGAGAGAAGGACAAAGGGCAGAGGATCATACTTTCTCCTCATCATCTGAGTGGCATAAATGTCAGAGGAAGAACAGTATGTTGAGAAATTAGATGGATTGAGAAGCATAGCATTGTCTTGAATTCATGTGAAGATTCTGAAGTTTTCCCTGCAATAACAATAAGATACTTTAAGAAATTCTTTTGAAAGCTTTCACACCTCTGAAATGTGCTGTAATAATATAAAGCAATGAAGCTGAGATATTTCAGCCCAAAGTACACACACACAGATGTTATTTTAAAAGCAACAATCCAGCAATTACCCATAATGTGATCCAACTTCATGCATCACATTCCTCACTCTATCGAGTGACAATGCTTGCCAGGAAATGCTGCATTTTAATTGAGGATATCAATATGAAATTTCACACAATAAGAGTGAAGGCAAGGGAGAAAGGCAGCACACATCATTGGTTGATGAGATGTAAAGCAGCATCTAGGTGTGTCATATCCTCCTGCACATTTTGGCATAGTTTGGCTGTTTGCTGTTTGTTTAGGTTAGAGTTTAATTGAGTATTCGAAGAACATTGCCTGAGCATTTTTGTTCTTAATCCTATCTAATAAAAGAGAAACATGGTAATTGGCGTACGACCACTACCCTTCCCATTGGCTAATCAGGGCAATATGCAAATTAACTGCCAGCCAAGATGGCGGCCGGCAGCCAGGCAGCCAAGCAGCTTGAAACTAACATGAGGCTTGCTTACTTCAGTGATGGAGGAAACCAATGTCCCCCGCCTGCCTTGCCGGCCTCTGAGCTTGCAGTTTAAGAAACATTGTAACAAATATAGAAGCTAAACAAAACCCCAGAAACCTGCTTTCAGTGAGCCGGGATCTCAGAGCTGGAGTTATACATTGTTTCGATTATAGAACCGAAACAAACCAGATACCTGCTTTCAGGAGCGGAGGCCTAAGAGCTGGAGCCTCAGAGCTAAAGCTGGCCCAGAATAAAAAAAAAGAAAAAAAGGAGTGGTTGGGAGCTTCAGTCGGCCTGAAAACAGCCCTCAGCCCCTCACCCAGGTTGGCCAGGCACCCCAGTGGGGACCCCCACCCTGAAGGGTGTGTGACCAGCTGCAAACAGCCATCATCCCCTCACCCAGGCTGGCCAGGCAGCCCAGTGGGGACACCCACCCTGATCCAGGACACCCTTCAGGGCAAACCAGCCAGCCCCCACACGTGCACCAGGCCTCTAACCCTATATAGTAAAAGGGTAATATGCCTCCCAGCACAGGGATCAGTGGAGCCGCGAGGCCTCCTGGCACTGGGATCAGCGTGACAGGGGACAGCGCCCAAACCCCCTGATCACCCTGCGGCTCTGTGTGTGACAGGGGGCGGGGCCACAACCTCCCTATCAGCCCTGCTCTGTTCGTGACAGGGGAAGGCACCCCAACCCCCTGATCAGCCCTGCTCTGTGCCTGATATGGGGGAGCTCCCCAATGCCCTGATCGCCCTGCGGCTCTGTGTGTGACAGGGTGTGGTGCCCCAACCCCCTGATTGGCCCTGCTCTGTGTGTGACGGGGTAGAGCTGTAACCTCCCCACCAGCCCTGCCCTGAGTGTGACAGTGGCAGCACCCCAACCCCATGATAGGCCCTGCTCTGTGGGTGATAGAGGGTGATGCCCCAACTGCCCCCACGGGCCCTGCTCTGTGTGTGGTGGGGTAGAGCCAGAACCTCCCCATCGGCCCTGCCCTGAGTGTGACAGGGTGCTGCACCCCAACCCCCTGATCCGCCCTGCTCTGTGTGTGACAGGGGGCGGTGCCCCAACTCCCCTATTGGCCCTACTCTGTGAGTGACAGGGGGGAGCCCCCCAACCCCCTGATGGGCCCTGCTCTGTGCGTGACAGGGTACGGAACCCCAACCCCCCTGATGGGCCCTGCTCTGTGTGTGACAGGGGGCTGTGCCCCAACTCCCCAATCGGCCCTACCCTGAGCGTGACTGAGGGTGGCATCGCAACCTCCTGATCCGCCCTGCTCTGTGCATGACAGGAGCTCCTTACAATTTAGGCTGTCACTGAACCAGAATCTCTGAGTTGGCAAGGCGCTCCTGGACTCTTGTGTTTCAACAAGCTCTCTCAGTGATTCAATGCATGGCGAGGTTTGACAACCTCTACTGTAGATATGATAGCATTTTAATTCCTCATCTATCAATGTGGATTAAAACTTTCTATTCAAAAGCCATCAGAAGATTTAGGTTTTTCCCTACCCCTCATGGACACTAAAAATAAATAATCATATTCATTTAGGGAATAACAGGGTCAGTCACTGCTATGGTGTCCTCATGGGGAACTATTCATTCCTTCAGTTTATGTGTTCTGAGTCTAAGAACTGGCTTAATTTTGGAAACTAGCAAGGGATTCTGACACCCTAATAGGGCGAATGACTGCAGCCTAATGCTCATCCTTTAAAATTTTTTTTTGTTAGTAAACTTATACAGTTGTGTAACGGTGACCATGATCCAGTTTGAGAACATTTACATCACACCCCAAAATTCCCTTGAACCCCTTTCAAGTCAATTCTCACTCCCACCTCTAGTCCCAGACAATTTCTGATCAGCTTTATTTCTCTATAAATTTGTCTGTTTAGGACACTTTATATAAGTGGAATCTTACATGCACACTTTTGTGCCTGGTATTTATTCAATTTTCATGTGTTATTTATTTTATTTTTTGATTCTTTATTGATTAAAGTATTTATATATATATATATCCTTTTTCCCTCATTAACCTCTCCCCAGCCATTCCCACCCCCCAGTACATGCCCTCACCCTTATAGTGTCTGTGTCCATTGGTTATGATTATATGCAGGCATTCAAATCCTTTGGTTGATATCTTCCCCCCCACTCCTCTTCTGAGGTTTGATGGTCTGATCAGTGCTTCTCTGTACCTGGATCTACTTTTGTTCATCAGTTTATGTTGTTCATTATGTTCCACAAATGAGTGAGACCATGTGATATTTATCTTTCTCTGACTGGCTTATTTCACTTTATTTCACTTAGCATAATGCTCTCCAGTTCCATCCATGCTGTTGCAAATGGTAAGAGTTCCTTCTTTTTTACAGCAACATAGTATTCCATTGTGTAGATGTACCACATTTTTGAATTCATTCATCTTCTGATGGACACTTAGGCTGTTTCCAAATCTTAGCTATTGCAAATTGTGCTTCTATGAACATAGGAGTGCATATATCCTTTCTGATTGGTGTTTCTGATTTCTTGGGATATATTCCTAGAAGTGGGATTACTGTTCTAATGGGAGTTCTATTTTTAATTTTTTGAGGAACCTCCATACTGTTTTCCACAGTGCTGCACCAGTCTGCATTCCCACCAGCAGTGCACAAGGGTTCCTTTTTCTCTCCAGCACTTGTCATTTGTTGATTTGTTGATGGTAGCCATTCTGACAGGTGTGAGATACTACCTCATTGTCATTTTGATTTGCACTTCTCAGATGATTGGTGACTTTGAGCATGTTTTCATATGTCTCTTGGCCTTCTGTATGTCCTCTTTCGAAAAGTGTCTATGTAGGTCATTTGCCCATTTTTTGATTGGATTGTTTATCTTCTTTTTGTTAATTGTATGAGTTCTTTGTAAATTTTGGAGATTAACCCTTATTGAATATAACATTGGCTAATATGTTCTCCCATGCAGTGGGCTTTCTTGTCTTGTTGATAGTCCTTTTGCTGTGCTGAAACTTTTTATTTTGATACAGTCCCATTTATTTATTTTCTCCTTAGTTTCCATTGCCCTAGGAGCTGTATCGGTAAAGATATTGCTACAACAAATGTCTGCTATTTTGTTGCCTATGGCTTCTTCTAAGATTTTTATGGTTTCTCCTTTTATGTTTAAGTCCTTTATCCATTTTGAGTTTATTTTTGTGTATGGTGTAAGTTGGTGGTCTAGTTTCATTTTTTTGCAGGTATCTGTCCAGTTTTCCCAACACCACCTATTGAAGAGACTGTCTTGTCTCCATTGTATGTTCTTGCCTCCTTTGTCAAATATTAATTGAGCATACTGGCTTGAGGAGATCTCTGGGTTCTCTATTCTGTTCTGTTGGTCTATATGTCTGTTCTTGTGCCAGTACCAGGCAGTTTTGAGAACAGCGGCTTTGTAGTATAGCTTGATATCTGGTATTGTGATCCCTCCAACATTGTTCTTTTTTCTCAAGATTACTGCAGCTATTTGGGGTCTTTTTTTATTCCAGATGAATTTTTGGAGAATTTGTTCTAGGTCTTTGAAGTCTGCCGTTGGTATTTTAATGGGGATTGCATTGAATTTATATATTGCTTTAGGTAGTATGGACATTTTAATGATGTTGATTCTACCAATCCATGAACATGGTATATCCTTCCATTTGTTCATGTCTTCCTCTATCTCTTTTTTTAGTGTCCTGAAATTTTCTGAGCACAGGTCCTTTGTCTCCTTCGTTAAGTTTATTCCCAGATATCTTAATTTTTTTGCGATGATAAATGGGATTGCTTTTTAAATTTCTCTTTCTATGAGTTCATTATTGGTGTATAGAAAAGCAATAGACTTCTGGGTGTTAATTTTGTATTCTGCTACATTGCTAAATTCATTTATTAAGTTTAGTAGTTTTTTGATGGAGTCTTTGGGGTTTTCTATGTACAATATCATGTCATCTGCGAATAAGGGCAGTTTTACTTCTTCTTTTCCAATTTGGATGCCTTTTATTTCTTCTTCTTGTCTGATCACAGTGGCTAGTACTTCCAGTACTTTGTCCAAGAGGAGTGGGGATAGTGGGCATCCCTGTCTTGTTCCTGTTCTTAGGGGAAATGATTTTAGTTTTTGCCTATTGAGTATGATGTTGGCTGTAGGTTTGTCATATAGGGCTTTTATTATGTTGGGTTATGATCCCTCTATTCCCACTTTGCTGAGAGTTTTTATCAAGAAAGGGTGTTGGATTTTGTCAAATGCTTTTTCTCCATCAATGGATATGATTATATGGTTTTTATCTCTCAGTTTGTTTATGTGGTGTATCACATTTATTGATTTGCAGATGTTGTACCATCCTTGCATCCCCAGGAAAAACCCCCCTTGGTCATGGTGTATGATCTTTCTAATGTATTGCTGGATTCAATATGCTTGAATTTTGTTGAGGATTTTGGCATCTATATACATGAGGAATATTGGCCTGTAATTCTCTTTCTTTATGTTGTCTTTATCTGGTTTTGGGATTAGGGTAATGCTGGCTTTGTAGAAAGAGTTGGGAAGTGCTCCTTCCTCTTGAATTTTTTGTAATATTCTGAGGAAGATAGGTTTTATTTCTTCTTCGAATGTTTGATAAAACTCCCCTGTGAAGCCGTCTGGTCCAGGGCTTTTTGATTTTGTTTATTTGGGTCCTCTCTTTTTGCTTCTTGGTGAGCCTGGATAGAGGTTCATCAATCTTGTTATCCTTTCAAAGAACCAACTCTTGTATTGTTTGTTTGTTTTTTTTTTTTTTTGGGGGGGGGGTCTCTATGTCATTTATTTCTACTCTGATCTTTATTATTTCCTTCTTTCTGATGACACTGGGCTTTTCTTGTTGCTCTCTTTCTAATTTTTCAAGTTGCAGAGTTAGATGGTTTATTACCAGTTTTTCTTGTGTTTTTTTTTTTTTGAGGTAGGCCTATAATGCTATGAATTTCCTTCTGAGGACTGCTTTCACTCTGTCCCAAAGATTTTGGATTGTTGTGTATTCATTGTTGTTTGTTTCCAGAATGTGTTTTATTTCTTCTTTTATCTCTTTGGTAATCCACTCATTGTTTAATAGTGTGCTATTCAGCTTCTGAGTGTTTAAATTTTTTGTGATTGTTTTTACTGTAGTTGATTTCTAATTTTATGCAATTGGGATCTGAGAAGATGCTTGATATGATTTCAATTCTCTTGAATTTGGAAAGACTTTGCCTGTGACCCAGTATGTGATCTATCTTTGAAAATGTCCCATTTGCACTTGAGAAGAATGTATATTCTTTAGTTTTGGGGTGGAATGTTCTAAAGATGTCAATTAAGTCCATCTAATCTAGTGATTCATTTAAGATTGATGTTTCTTTGCTGATTTTTTGTTTAGAGGATTTATCCATTGATGTTAATGGGGTATTAAAGTCTCCTACTATTATAGTGTTGCTGTCAATCTCTCCCCTGATATCTTCCAGAAGTTTTTTTTATGTATTTGGGTGCTCCTGCATTGGGTGCATAAATGTTTACCAGAGTTATATCCTCTTGTTGTATTGATCCCTTTAGAATTATGATGTGGCCTTCATTGTCTCTTGTTATGGTCTTCACTTTGAGGTCTATTTTGTCATATATAAGTATTGCTACCCCAGCTTTTTTTTTCATTTCCATTTGCCTGATAGATATTTTTCCATCCCTTCTCTTTCAGTCTGTGTGAGTCCCTTGTTCTGAGGTGTGTCTCCTGTATACAGCACATATATGGGTCATGTTTTCTTATCCATTCAGTCACTCGATGTCTTTTGATTGAAGCATTTAATCCATTTACATTTAATGTTATCATTGATAGGTACTTGTTTGTAGCCATTTCTGTACTTTATGCCTGTATTCCTTCCTACCTTTCCATTTCTTCTTTTTACAGCATTCCCTTTAGCATTTCTTTTTTTTTAAAATATATTTTATTGATTTTTTACTGCGAGGAAGGGAGAGGGATAGAAAGTTAGAAACATCGATGAGAGAGGAACATGGATCAGCTGCCTCCTGCACACCCCTCCCCCCCACTGGGGATATGCCCGCAACCAAGGTACATGCCCTTGACTGGAATCGAACCTGGGACCTTTCAGTCTGCAGGCCAACACTCTATCCACTGAGCCAAACCGGTCAGGGCTTAGCATTTCTTGAATCGTTGGCTTGTTTGTGATAAACTCCCTTAGCCATTTTTTGTCTGCAAAGCTCCTGAGTTCCCCTTCAATTTTGATTGATAGTCTTGCTGGATAGAGTATTCTTGGGTTCGGTCTTTTGCTTTGCATCACTTTTTTATACCCCTTTCCATTCCCTTCTAGCTTGATGTGTTTCTGTTGAGAAATAATTTGAAAATCTGGTGGGGGATCCTTTGTAGGTAACTCTCTGTCTCTCTCTTGCAGCCTTTAAGATTCTCCCTTTGTTGTTAAGATTTGCCATTGTAATTATGACATGTCTTGGTGTGGGTCTTTTGGGATTCATCTTGCTTGGGACTCTCTGTACTTGTGAAACTTTTTTCTTCCCCATATCTGTGAAGTTTTCTGTCATTATTTCTTCAAATTGATTTTCTAATCCTTGCTGCTCTTCTTGTCCTTCTGGCATCCCTATTATACATATGTTACCTCGTTTTGTGCTGTCCCAAAGCTCCCTTAGACTCTCCTCCTGCTTTTTAATTTTTTTCTCCCGTTGCTGTTCAGATTGAACTTGTTTCTCTACCTTATCTTTTAACTCACTAATTCAGTCCTCTGCTTCTTCTAGTCTACTGTTGAAACCTTCCATGGTGTTTTTGATTATAGCTATATCATTTTTTATTTCTTCCTGATTTTTGCATAAGTTGTTGATTTTCTCATCCATCCAGTGTATGAACTGTACAACCATTCCTCTGAATTCTTTTTCTGTCATGTTGCATGGTTCCGCTTCACTTATTTCCTTTCCTGGTGACTCCTCATTTTCTTTCCTCTGAGGATTGTGTCATTTCCCCATTCTGGCTAGCACCAGAAGGTTCAAATGTCGAGTTGTGTGGGCCTGGGCCATGTGCAGTGGGAGCTTTGCACCACCCGAGTGTCACTGATGAGCTCCGACACCAAGACGAATGGCTGCTGTGGGTTGGTGGGAGCCATGCTCTCCCAGGATCAGAGTCACTGGTGCTCAGTGTGGCCTGGTGAGTGCACCTAGAATCAGGGACCCCGCCTGTGTCGCACTGGAACAGACACCCTGCTGGCGTGTGCCAAAAATCAGAATCCCCTAGCACGTGTCAGGAGTCAGAGTTTCCCTATGCCTCACCATGAATCGAGTATCAGAGTCTCTGTTGCTTTCTGTGGCTTCATGCTGAGAATCAGAGTCCCTTTGTGTGCATGCGCCAAGAATTGGAGTCACTCGCTCTTAGTGTGAATGCACTGGGAATCCAGGATCCCAGGCGCATGAGATGAGAAAGAGAATCAAGTCACTGGTGCTCAGTGCTGCCTCTCACGCACAAAGAATCAGGGTCACTGGTCTGCTTGGGGGACTGGTTTCCCAGTAGCACTGTGTTGGTAGGAGGTCCACTCCTCTGCTGTGGAAAACACTACCATGTGCACTTGCCCAGAATCAAAGTCAGGTGGCACTGTCGCCCTGCTTGGGTGTAGGGTTTGGTAGCTCGATTGCTTTGCAGGGAACAGATTCCCAGTGCCTGTGCATGCTCAGGCTCAAATTCCTGTAGTGGTGCTGCGGCCCTGTGTGAGAGGAGGGTCTAGCAGTTCCTATGGAGCTGCCACAAGCCTGCGGGGAGGGGAATGGGCTCTATGACTCACAGAAATCTGTGGATGGGATGTCTGGATTCTTGGTCTCTCGGACCTGCAGCTGTGGTCGCAGGTCTCTGTCCCCAGTGACTATAGGGTCCCGGTTTGCAACTGAGACCAGACTGGGTGGTGCTGAGGCCAGGATCATGGTCTCAAGCAGCTCTGTTTTTCAAGATAGAGTGGTCTCTGTGCCCACTCTGGCTGCTCCCAAAGTGTCCGTGGTGGCAGCGGGGCTCCACCATCTCAGACTGCCCTGTTTAGCCGCTCCATTGGAAGTCCCTAGCTCATACACACACACACCACACACGCCCACACTCTCCTCTATTGCTCCCTCACTCTCTCACACTCTCTCCCTCCCTACCTTCCTGCCAGTCACCATCTTTGTAAAAACCTAGAGGAAATATTTTAATATTGCTATTTGCCCTTTCTCTATAGTAGAAGTGTCAGAGATGAAAGAAAATTAGTAAAATGTATATGAAAATTTTCCTCCTGTTAGAATCTGGGGCACGCCGTGGGACCCAGATTCAAGTCCCTGCAGGACCCAGACCCGGCCGGCCCCACACCCATCAAGCCTCACAGGGTGGGGGGCACAGCCTCAGGTCCCCGTCAAGCCCTGCCGGGTGGGGTGGCACAGCCTCCAGTCTCCCGTCAAGCCCCACCAGGCAGGGGGAACAGCCTCAGGTCCCCTGGCCCAGCCTCAGGTCCTCCAGCCCCAAAATAAGGGGGCAAGGGCATGAGGGCATGACACCATTTGCATATTAGCTCTTTATTACTATAGGATTATACAAATTATTTATATATTCTCAGTATAGATCCTTTATCATATATATGATTTATAAATATTTTCTCCTGGTCTGTAGATTGTCTTTTTATTTTTCTTAAAGTTGTATTGTAAGCACAAAAGATTTTGAATATTAAGGAATTTCAATTCATCAGTTTTTTTTTTCTGTTATAACCTGTGATTATTGTACCATACCTAAGAACTTTATGCCTAATCAATGTCACAGAAATTATTCTCCTATGTTTTCTTCTAAAATTTTTAGATCTTTAAGTCAGTGATCCATTTTTGAGTTGTTTATGTGTTAGTTATTGAAATGACTTTATAAATGGTGTTGATAAAGGGTTCAGATTTGTGTTTAAAGACATTCAGTTGTCCCCTCAGCATTTGTTGAAGAGAGTATGTCTGGGAATCTTTGTCAAAACACTATTGATTATAAAGGTAAGGGTTCTTTCTAGATTGTCAGTTCCATTAATTTCTATACCTCTTTGCCAATACCATTCTATCACAATTATTGTAATGTTATGGTAAGTTTTGAAATCAGGTAGTGTAAGACCTCCAACTTGTTCTTTTTTAAAGTATTTTTGGCTATTCATCTTGCTAGTAGGATTTCAAATAATTCTGGAAGAAACATTGAATCTGGGATGCAACCATATTAGGACTGGAAATGCAATATTTTGTGGGTATATCAACTTGAATGGGTATGTAAGGGCTCCTGTCAGCAGTGGGGGAATCTAACAAATGACATATGACAGTATTTACTGATTTTTAACTTATGCTATTTTTTTTTACAAAACCTGAGCAAATTTTGAGAACTCAGGGGCCTGCATATGATTGACAATTTTAATAAATCCGTTCTTAAAATTTTATGGATATCTCTGCTGACTTGAATTTCTCTCTGGATACAGCTATAAGTATATGTGCAGAAACTCAACTGTATTAATCAAGTTTTCTTGTTGAATCCATCTTCTTTGATACCTTCTGTTTAGTCCAGTGACACTTCCTGTCTTTGTTATTGACTATCTGAACTCATCGATAAATTCGAAAAACCTTTCTTCAGTGTATTATTTGTCTTTGAAAATTTTTTTATAGATGACTTTATTCAGATTATACCAGACCCCCCCTAAATAGGTTTTCTGATAGTATAATGTGGAATCATCAGTGTGCAGAGGATTGTATTGCCTTTGTTATTCTCCGAGTAATAATTGTTGCTTTACTTTCTGTTTGTATCTATAATTCTAAAGTGAACTCTTATTTGACAGAGGTACCTTATCAGTCATTTTGCTTGCTTTGTCCCCAATCATTGCTTTGCCAGTAGGATTCTCCATGTTTCAGCAATTATTTCACAACACCATAAAGCTTTTATATTCTTATCCTTATTACATAGCATGTTAGTTTCTAGGATGCTTGAATGTTCTTTTATTTTACTTTGGATATTTTTAGTTTCTCATGGTACCAGTGTTTCTAAACACAACACATTGTGAAATAGAATCACTCTCAGTTGGCAATGAAACCCAGCATTTAAATGATTTTCATCATATTTGTGCAATATTTTGTTTTGTTTTTGTTGTTGTTGAAGCTGGTATTTCTATAACACTAACAGGTGATTTAGTCATTAATTTGGCTTTATAACTACAGTGGGGCCTTGACTTACGAGTGTTCTGTCTAAGGAGTTTTTTGAGATACCAGCTGTCTCTGCCGATTTTTTGCATTGAGTTGATAGAGTAATTTGAGTTAACGAGCTCCTTAACGAGCTTGGTCTCAGAACGAATTAAACTCGTAAGTCAAGGCCCCACTGTATCACTAGTACTAACTTTTGTTTTAAATCTCTTTTATTATGCCTAAAATATTTTTAAACCTTTTACTCATCATCATGTCAATCCTAATACATAAAAACCCAGGGTCTGTAACAAAAGTCAGTCCTGCAGTCAGTGCTGGGTTGCCATGGTGACCCAGCACTGACTGCCACAAGCGTGTGTGGAGACCCAGCACTGACTGCCCTGGTGGCTGCGGATCAGGCCCAGAGAGAGGCCTGGATAGAGAAGCAGGGTCTGATCCATAGCCTCCGTGGCAGGTATTGATCAGCCGTTGCCTCTCTCTTTCTCTCTAGGCCTGGCCAGCAGCTGTGCCTCTTTCTCTCTTGGCCTCTGTGGGGTTGGGGTTGCTGATCAGCCCCCACTCTCTGATCAGGCCCCGAGATAGGCCAACAGACACTGACTGGCATAAAAATCAACCAATCAGAACCAAATTTGGGTGAACTGTGAGGAGCCAATGGCTGCCTAGGAGGCAGAGCTTCTGACACTGACTGGCATAGAAGCAGACCAATCAGAACCAAATCTGGGTGAACTGTGAAGGCAGAACCTAAGGTGGGGCCTGAGGAGGAGTTTTAAGGGCGACAGCTGTTTGGTGTAAGGTGTAAGAAAGCGGTTCAATTTTTTAATGACCAGTTTGGTAGCATAGTGCATATGGCTGGCTATCAGTCCAGATATAGGGATTATGTATTTTTGTCTGCCAAGAGCATCTCTTCCTGCTGAAAAAGGCTCCCCCCCATTTAAACAATCCTATCCTATATAATTTATCTATACTAATAAAAGGGTGATATGCTAATTAGACCAGGTCGACAGGCCATCTTCCAGACGTCCGACTTACTTTTGGACAAAGCCATGGTGGTGGGGGCCAAGGCAGAGAGGGCAGTTGGGGGCGAGATCAGGCCAGCAGGGGAGGGCAGTTAGGGGCGACCAGGCAGGCAGGCAGGCAGGTGAACGGTTAGGAGCCAGCAGTCTCAGATTGCGAGAGCGATGTCTGACTGCTGGTTTAGTCGGACATCCCTCAAACGGTCCATTATTGGAGAGGGTGCAGGCTAGGCTGAGGGACCCCCCTCCACCCCGTGCATGAATTTTGCACACTGGGTCACTAGTTAAAAAATAAAAAGCCTAATACAAATTATACTTAAAATAGTATATATTCATATAGTAAACTGTGATTGATCACCAGAAGTGATGTATTGATATATTACTAAAACATACATGATGATGAGAATGGAAATTTGGTGTATAAGAATCTATACCAGCCATCTACACATTCATCCTATCCTTACATCCAAAGCAAAAATTTTAATTATTGAAGGTTTGGCCCATGGATTTGTTGAATAACTAGACTCATTCTGTGAGAAGTGGATTACGATGGCACTACCTATTTTGGGACTTATTGTAAGTAATAATATCTATAAAAGTAAGTTTTTCAGCTAGTTAATTTGTTTCCTGATTGATGTTAAAAATAAGTATTAAAATGTTTGAACTATATGAAGAGTAAAATGTTCAAATGTTAATTTAAAACCATCTAGTGGTGGTACATGTGGCATATAAATGTCTTATCCTAAAACATCAGAACTTTGAGTCACCTAAACAAAACCAATACCTTTAAGTCATCTGACCATCTACACTGTGCCATTCAAAGATATGAATTGTTATGAAGAATATCTGTCAATATTCTTGATTCCAGCTTCTGAATCAAACATTTTAAAATTAAACAGTGGTATTATTAATAGACAAAAGAGTAAAAGAAAAAAAATTGGGTAATAGAAACCTCTTCCACTTTCTCCTCTACATCCTGCTAGTTGTAAAGTAATCAGGTAGGATGTTTAAAAGCACACACAAGCTAGATTCAGATTCCAATCCAGATTTTTTAGCTGAAAGCTCTTAGGTAGCTTAAACCATTATACATATGGTTTCCTCCCATGTATAGTAAAAATAAGTATATCTATTTTTTAGGATTCTTGTGAGGCTTTACTAAAATAGTATCAAATGTAGCATGCCTGGCACAGGGCTTGGTGCATAGATGCTAAAAATATTAAAAATACTTTTAATTAATTATTTTTTTTTTACTCTGGGTTAATAACCTGCATACAGTTTTTGTGCTACTGTAGAAACTAAATTACATTGTAAAAATTCTCAAAGCTGCCTCTCTATCAAGACACTGGGGGGTGGAGGGGAAGTGAGGGCATGTGCTGGGGGCTAGGGCAGGCTGGGGGGAGGTCAATGGGGAGAAAAGGAGACATATGTACTACTATTTGTAATACTTAAACAATAAAATAAAATAAAATAAAATAAAATAAAATAAAATAAAATAATAAAATAAAATAAAATAAAGTATGTGCAGGCAGACCTTAGAGACATTGCAGGCTTGGTTCAAGACCACAGTAATAAAGCAAATCCTATGTAATAAAGAGCTAATATGTATATGGTCATTGCACCCTCATGCCCTCGCACCCTCACACCTTTGTGCTCCCGCGCCAGAAATGCTCAGACACTCAACACTAGGGAGAGAGGAATGGGGACCAGCCAGACAAATGAGCTTGTGAGAGAGAAATAGGGACCAACCAGACACAAATGAGCCCATGAGAGAGTGATGGGGACAAGCCAGGCTGTGGCCCGGGAGAAGGACAAGCCACCTGCACCGCGGTCTTGGGTGCCTGCAGCTGTGGCCCAGGAGAAGCCACCTGCCTATAGTCCCTTGTGCCTGTGGCCAGCCTGGGTGAATCCAGCCCAGGTCCTGGGTGCCTGCGGCGGGCTGGAGGAGGGAATTCTGGGTCCCAGGCACACGGTGAGGCAGAGGCAGTTAGGGGCGACCAGACCAGCAGGGGAACAGTTTGGGGATATCAGGCCTGTAAGGGAGAAGTTAGGGGCAATCAGGCAGGCAGAGGTGGTTAGGGGTGATCAGGTAGGCAGACAGGCAGGCAAGCAGGTCCCAGATTGCAAATGGCAGTTGGACATCCCCCAAGGGGTCCCAGATTGGAGAGGGTGCAGGCTGGGCTGAGGGACCCCCCGTCCTGTGCATGAATTTCATGCATTGGGCCTCTAGTATCACAATACAAAAAATAGTAAATAATAATTTCTTTAAAAATTTCAAAGGCACAACAAATCTAAGAAGACAAATAATGAAAAAACTTAAACATTTATAAAATATAGCACTTTTGTCACAGAGTTAGCAAGGCCTAATACTATTACAGTTGACATTTGAACAAATGGGTTTGAACTGCGTGGGCTCACTTACAGGAAGAGTTTTTACAATAAGTACAGTCATCCCCTCATAGCCATGGGTTTCACATCTGAGGATTCACCCATCTGTTGATCGAAAATAGTATTTCCACATGTCCAATTGTAGATTCCTACCAGCAGATAGAAAATAGTTTTTGTTTATCTTTCTTCAATCACAGTTAACTTTTAATATTATTTTTAACTGGTTTCAGGTGTACAGCATAATAATTAGACAATCATATTCTTTGAAAATACTGTTTCTTATCTGAGATTGGTTGAATGCAGATGGGAAGGTCTGACTGTGGGGTCAAAAGTCATATGGGGCCTTGGCTAGCATTATTCAAGGGTTAGAGCATTGACCCATGAACTGAAGATCTCAGGTTTGATTCCCAGGCAAGGACAAATACCTGGGTGCAGGTTCAATTCCCAGCATCACTTGGGGCATGTGTGAAGGCAACCAATCAATGTTTCTCTCTCTCTCTCTCTCTCTCTCTCTCTCTCTCTCTCTCTCTCTCTCTCTCTTTCTCCCTCTTTCCCTCCCTTTTACTGTCTCTAAAAATCAATGAAAAAAATATCCCCAGTTGAACAATTATCATTCGCAAAAGCATGGATGGACCTGGAGAGCATTATGCTAAGCGAAATAAGCCAGTCGGAGAAAAATAAATATCACATGATCTCACTCATTTGTGGAATATAATGAACAACATAAACTGATAAACAAAGATAGATTCAGAGACATAGAAGCCTTAACAGACCTTCAAACTTCAGAGGAAAGGCAGGGGAGGGTGGGAGGGAAGGGGGTAAGAGATCAACCAAAGGACTTGTATGCATGCATATAAGCATAACCAATGGACACAGACAATAGGGAGGCAAGGGCATGTGTTGGGGGGTGGGAGTGGCCAGGGAGAGGTCAATGGGGGAAAAGGGAGACATACGTAATACTTTAAACAATAAAGAATTTAAATTAAAATAAATAAATAAATTAATTAATTAATAGGATTCTCCCCTTTACTGTCTTAAAACTATAAATAAAATAAAATCTGATATAAATATCCTTAGTAGTAAAGAATAACTAACTTAGCAATAAATTGGCTTATATTTAAGCTTTACCTACAAAAAAAATAGCCTCAAGTGAGAATTATCAACAACAAAAAATGTCATATGGGAGTTTTCAACCCTGCTGGAATTGGTGCCATTAACCCTCATGTTGTTCAAAGGTCCACTATCCTATAAATGATGGATGTTTTGAGATGTCAGATGAAAAGCCCTATGGAAATAAGTATCATTACTGTTCATTTTACTCTGCCTTGCCAAACCAATTTTTTTAAATTATAGAATTAAACATGTAGCTCAGGCTTCCTATCTCCCATTATGCCTTAGAACAAGCACAAAATCTCTACATGAATTAACAAACATGAATCACAATATACAAAATAATTCCCAATTATGATCCCCAATTATAAAAATACTGTATTGTATTCCCTAATTAGTGAACCTAGCATTAAATAATATAGAAAGAAAAAAAAGAAAGTTGTTTGCACAAATTATATTTAAATAAAAGACTTACCATAGAATACATAAAGCCAAAATATTTTAAAGATTGTTGCTATTTTTATTTTAATCTTCAAGAAAAAAAGAGTCAATGTTTATTTGTGCTAGGATTTCAGGATTCAATGTTTATTTGTGCTAGGAATTCAGGATTCAATTCAAAATAGTTCTATAGCAGGTGGTTTAGTTGGGTTATTTATTTATGTATTTATTTATTTTTTTAGAGATAAGCTACCTACACCAATGGGTGATTGTTCTAAGTCCATTCTTTTTTTCTTCCCATGTCATGGGCTATTTCACTCATCACAGATATTACAGTATGAGCCCAGAGCAAAGGACCTTGCCCTTGATATGTTAGAAATATAAGAAACCAATGCAAAACCTTACCACCATTCAAAGACCATTGTTTCCTGCAAGTGTTTATGACAGTAGTAATACAAAAAGAATGTCACCTTTCTGGAATAATGAGTGAGCCCAATGAACTTGTGATTGATTCAAATCATGTGTCTTTTGTTTGGACTGTTCAGTATTACTATAAAAACTGAAATGAATTCACCAGACATATTTATTTTCTTTTTTTAATTTTCTTTTTGACTGTTTAAAATTTTTTAAAAATTATTTTGATATTTAAAGTGCATATTTTTAGTACAATGTAACATGCTCATTGTAAAAAAAAGTAGACAACATAGAAAAAACATATTTTGTATGACATGTTGAACATTCTTTTGTATGAATGCTAATGTGTCCAAAAAAGTCTCATCTTTTTATAAACATTATTTAATTCTTATGAAGAAATACATATTTTATTTTTTATCATTGTGATCATCATTTTGCATTTTATATTTAAAATCTGCTGACACATGAACCAAGGAAAAAATACAAATATACAGATAAACAAAACCACATTAATGACCCTATCATCCAGGTGTAATCACTATTCACATGTTGTCTATACATCCTTCCAGAGTTTTCTTCTTATTATTATTTTTAAATATGTTTTTGTTGATTTTAGAAAGAGAAAAGGAGAGGTAGAGAGGGATAGAAATATCAATGATGAGAGAGAATCACTGATCGTCTGCCTCCTGCACATCCCTCACTGGGATAAAGCCTGCAACCTGGGCATGTGCCTTGACCACCATGACTTTCTGGTCCATGACCTCAGTGGTTGATGCTCAACCACTGAGCGACACTGGCGCAGCTTAATTTTGAAATCACAGACAGAACGAAGAAGGTTCTTAAATTAGATTCATTGTAAATCAAGAATGCATTGGCTCTGTGCATTCTAAAGGTATACCTTGTTTTTCTATTCTACTACTCCACATATTACTAAGAACTATTTTTTTAAAATTGCCTTCCAGAAGCTCATAGTTAAGTGAAGGAGTCAGACAAGCAAATAACTGTTATTTTTTTACAATATACTGTAGAAGCTGGAGAATCGGCACTACTGAGCCCAGAAGGATGGGGGTAGGGGGCTTTAGGAAGAGGTTATGTTTGAGCTGAGTCTTGGAATAAGGAGCAGAGAGATTATCATTCATGCAAGGCAGAGGAGGTCACTCCTGGAAGAGAATATGTGCAAAGGCTGGGATAGAGTATACAAAAGGCAGAGGGACAGAATATGAGATCAGAGACGTGGAATTGGGGTGGGGATGGTTGTCACATGGGTCCCTGGAGGCCATTGTAGGGCTTTGCCTTTTACTCTGAATGATATGGGAAGCCTTTATAGTGTTATGAGCAGGGGAGTGATACAATCTGGTTTATGAATAAGTCTAACCGGATGTATTTAGGACTGGCTGCATAATAGCAAGACTGAGTGCAACATGAAACTACAAGACCATTTGTTCAAAAATTATTAAGAATTTAAAGGTTGTGACAGCAGAGCATAAAACTGAGCATTGGCCCTAATGCAGGCTGTGTTACTGCATATGTTTCACAGCCATGATGCTGGCCCTGGGTGTGTTGATTATAGACCACACCCCCAGGAAGGAAGGGCAGAGACAGTGAGAACTGTAAGGAGGCAATGCAATAACCCGGTCTAGAGGGAGTGGTGATTAGAGTACAGATGTAGCAGCCGAGGAGGATGCATACATTTTGAAGATAAATGTGCCAGGATTTGCTAATGGATTGGTTGGATTTATTGAGGTAGGAAAGAAGAGAAAAAGAGTTCTTAGGTAGATGAGTTCATATTTGGACTTCAAGATGTCATTAGAAATCAAGTGAAGATCACATGTAGGTAGTGGAAATAAGAATCTGGAATTGAGGGAGAGATCCAGATTATATATCCAAATTTGGGAGTCTCATCTCGATAAGAAGGCATAAAAGGTAAGATAAAGAGTGGGTGTATAGAGGAGAAGGACAAAGATGGAGACATAGAATATTCTACTGTTTCGAGATCAGGGACATAAGAAGGAATAAAGAAATGATAACTAGAGCAGTGAATGAGGAAAAGGATAATCCAGAGGCCAAGTGAGAGAAATGTGTCCAGAATAAAGTGTAAATTGTATCAAATGACCCAAATTAATAGAGGACTGAACATTAACCATTGAATTTAGCCATTTTAGTTGGAAAAATGGCCTTTGGGAGGTGATTAGACTTAAATGGAGGTATGACCCTCATGATGGAATTAGTGCTCTTATAAGAAGAGACACAAGATAGTTTGCTCTCCATTTCTCTCCTCCAAGTGGGGACAGAAGAAGATGGCCAACTGTAAGCCACGATGAAAGCTCTCACCAGAATCTGACCATTATAGGTAACCTAATCTTGGACGTACCAGCCTTCAGAACTGTGAGAAATAAGTTTCCATTGTTTAAGCAACCAAGTCTATGGTATTTACTATGTCATCCCAAGCAAACTAAGACAAAACCAGAGATATGGCATAACTATTTCAGCAGAAGACAAGAGAAATGGGGTAGAGAAATTAGAATTGCTAGTTAGCACGAAGGGCCGATTTGAGATTAGAACTGATACATTTACTAATAGAGTGAGACCTATCAGCCTGAGAGTGTTTTTCACACGTTACCTTTCTTTGTGCAGGTGCAGAGTCACAGAAAGCCATCTTTTACTGCACATGTAGTAAAAGTTGATGAGAGCAAGACAACTAAGCAGTTATTACATGTCCAGCCATAGTGGAGAAACTATGGGCATCTATACTAATAATACAGGAATATGCAAATTGTCCAGGATGCCATCATAGTAACAGTAATGACCAGCAGGCTGCATGGGGTGACCAGGCTGGCAGGGGATTTAGTGAGGGATGACCAAATTACTGAACAGCAGGCTGCATGTTGCAACCAGGCTGGCAGGGGATTTAGTGAGGGATGACCAAATGACTGAACAGCAGGCTGCTTGGGGTAAACAGGTCAGCAGGGGGGGCAGTTAGGGGCAACCAGGCTGGCAGGGGGGGGAGGGGTTAGGGGTGACCAGGCTGGCAGAGGGGAGAAGTTGGTGGTGACCAGACCAGCAGGGGGGGGGGGCAGTAGGGGGCAACCAGGCCAGCAGGGGAGTCAATTGGGGGTGACCAGGACAGCAGGCAGAGGCGGTTAGGGGTGATCAGGCTGGCAGGGGGGGCAGTTAGGGGCGATCAGGCAGGCAGGCAGGTGAGCAGTTAGGAGCCAGTGGTCCCAGATTGTGAGAGGGATGTCTGACTGCCGGCAGTCAGATATCCCCCAAGGGGTTCCAGATTAGAGAGGGTGCAGGCTGGGCTCTGAGGGGACCCCCCCCATGCACAAATTTTAACTCTAGTTTAGAATAAACAAAGAAGAGGCCATGAACCACAGCTCCAAACTCGATTACAGAGAAGCATCTGTGGTTAAATGAAAACCACAAATAGACTCAATCAGCAGACTTTAAGCCAAGGAGCTTCAATGTCAGACACCGTAGGTTCAGAAGCATGGATAATGGATTGCTTGCTTAATTGTTTGGCATGCTGTAGTCTTAATCACAAAATGTCTAAGATGGAGTCATAAACAGTGTCAAACTCAGGGAATCTCTAACCATTGACATTAATCTAAAGGTGAATCTTCATAAGTACAGTCAATCCTTGTTATTCACAGACTCCATATTTGTGAATTTACTTGTTCACTACATTTGTTTGTAATTCCAAATGCACTTGTGGTGTTTCTGTGGTCATTCATGGCCATGAACAGAATGGTGAAAAATGTGAGTCCTCTGATATTCATATTCCCAGCTGTCAATCAAGGTGATGCTCTGCCTTCTTGTTTTACTGGTATCTCTTATTTGTAAACAAGTGTCCTTTTTGCAGTTTATTTAGTGTCATGTTTTTGGTATTTTTGTACTTTTTGTTGGTGATTTTCCTATTTAATATGGCTCACAAGTAAAAAGAGTTTCTAAACAAAGAGGCTAGGATGTGCCTTAGGGGGAAAATATGTGTGTTACATAAGCATTGTTCAGGTGTGAGTTATAGTGCTGTGGGATACAAGTTCAATGTTAATGAATCAACAATATATGTTAAATAAGGTGTCTTTAAACAAAAAACACATAAAACTAGGTTAGGTATTGATCAGTTATGATGAAAATGTTATGTATGACCAAAGTCACAAAGGAACTTAACCCCCAAGAGCAATGGCTCAGTATCTGCTAACTCATTGGTCACAGAGACTCCATGGGACATATCTACCACAAATAATGAGAATTGACTGTATCTGCTAGGTCATTCAGTTATTCATACTAAAAATGTCAGACACACTGAGCTCTTGGTTTGTCCCTTCTCCACCTGCCCCCAACAATGGGACTCACTCCATCACCTTCTCCTTGTCCTTTGGCCTTGTGGGCTTCATGTACTAAATCCTCTAGGCACCTTCCCACTCCCTTTTCCCATAAACACGGAACATTTGCCATTGTCATCTTGCACTGGAGTCCTCAACTTTTAGTAACCTTTTTAAAAGAAGCCATGAGTGATTCATCTTTTCTGTGTTCTTGCCATTAGGATTGTCTTGGCTGCTCCCCGACCTAGCTCCTGCCCTATGCCTGTAGAATCCCCTTACCTCCCTTGATGGCCTTTGTCACCTTGGCTAGGATGAAAAACTGTCTTCATAATTTTCTATCTAGTATGTTTCTGGTTGAAGAGTTAAAGAACTGAAATTTTGTAGCTTATATGTATTTTATTTCAGCTAGTGATTGAAACACTAATCTAAGTTATGCTCTGAAGGGTTTGTGCAGGTGTGATTAAAGTCCCTAATCAGTTGACTTTAAGTTAAACAAAATGAGAACTATTCTAAGTGCAAGTAACTTAATAAGCTAGGAAGTCTTTAAAAGAGGGCTTAGGCCTTCCCTTAGGGAGAAACTGGTCTGTGATTGTTCTCCTACCCATGAATCTTCTTTCTTGACTTCCATCTAAGGACAACAAGCTTCAAACTGAACCTGTGAGCTGCAAACCTTCTCAGAATCTTCCTTTCCTGCTTGCCCTACTAATCTTCATTTTCTGCCTGCCCTACTAATTCCTGCCTGCCAGGCTCCATAATTGCATAAGGCAATTCTATGTTTTTAAAAAAATCTCTTGCTTTGGCTGGTGTGGCTCAGTTGGTTGGAGTGTTGTCCTAAACACCAAAAAGTGGCAGGTTCAATATCCAGTCTGGGCACATACCCAGGTTGCATGTCCAGGAGTGCATGAGGCAACCGATTGATATTTCTCTCTCACCTCTCTTGCTCTCTCACCTCTCTCACTCTCTCTCTTTCTTTGTTTTCCTCTCTCTCTCTCTTCCTCTTTAAAAATCAATAAAAATTTTTAAAAATCTCTTAATATGTATGTATATATATCTGCTACTTTTTCTGCTCCCTTGGCTGGACTCTGATATACTCCCCATGTTGTAGACTGCCCCTCCCTGTCATCTTCCCTTCCTCTGTAAATGTTTCACATTTTTCATACAATCTATAATAATAAAAGCATAATATGCAAATTGACTGAACGACTGAACAGCAGAATGACTGCCCAGACGACTTTCCGGATGACCACACTATGACACCAACTGGCACCAAGCCAGCCAAGGTGGGTGCGATGCGATTGATCGGGGGGCCCGGCCATTGCCCCATCGTCATCCTGCAGAGAGAGGCCCAGGCCGCCAACTGGTGGGCTGTGGAGAGTGAGTGGAGCTTCCCTCTGAGGGGTGCAATTGATCACATGATCAGCCTGCAGAGGGAGTCCCAGGCCACCGCCAGTGTGGCAATCAATCAGGGGGCTCCACAATTGCCCCAAAGAGGGAGGCCCAGGATACCTCGTGGGGGCGATCCATCGCGAAGTCCCAGTCAGGTGGGCAGGGCCTACCTCTTTGGGGCAATCAATCACAGGGCTCCCGGACTGTGAGAGGGTACAGGCTGGGCTGAGGAACCCCCCTTTCCCCGAGTGCATGAATTTCATGCACTGGGCCTCTAGTATAGAATAAATATTTGAATCCTGCTTTTGCCACTTTCAAGCTGTATGAGTTTAGAAAAGTTATAGAACTTCCTGAGCCACAATTTTTTACCTATAAAGTGTGTATGTTAAGGTATATACCTTAAAGAATTGTTTTCAAGATTAGTTAATGAATATAAGGCACTCAAAACACTGCCTAGTGAGTCAAAAGACATTTATAAAAGTAATTGCGATGATTGTTATCTATAAAATTTTATTTATTCTTTCACATCCCCAGCACTGTGGAGGACACAAAGAAAGCAAAAGACAGTTCTTTCTCTTTAGGATTTTATAATGTGTTTGGGAAGAGAACACAAACATCCAGAGATTTATTTTCTGAGCCAAAAATAAAACCAGTAGATGTAAAAGACTGGATTATATTTATAGGGACAATGAATACAAAATAAATACAATATGTGAGATGTGTAGTCCTCTTGGGAGGGCAGATACATAAGCCATTGCTCTTCCCTTTCACTTCTCTTTCTTAAATTTTCCAAGCAGAGGGTTCATTAGTCTGGATGCTTAGATTCAAGGACTCTGATTGGGTCAGGTGCATTGGTGAGCTGTGGTCAGTGTGCATTTCAGGGTTCTGTGCATGTGCTTTCCCTGTTCTGTTCCTGCTTCCAAAGTGATACGTGGTCTGTAGGAATGAGCCCTCTTTGCACACTGGTGTCAGCTTCCTCTTTCCGTAGGGTGACTCCCACAGGAAAGATCTGTTCACCTGAGCTCTTCTTTGGTATACACTTTATACAGTTCACTTTTTTAGTCTTGTGTTCCATGTGGCTTGTAAGAAAATGGCTATAACATGAGATTTGGGTTTGGAGGTTAAGGCCACAGGGAGGCAAACCCAGATAGCCAGAGCTCTGTGCATTGGGGTTTCAGGAACAAGTCTTGCTAACAAGAAATGGGTGCTTTGTTTTGTTTGGCTCTGTCTCATGGATGTATATATCCCTTAGGGATTCATAGGGAGGAAAGGAGTGCTGACCAAATCCTTCTATTCTTCCAAGCCTTGTAGGCATATACATAGGATAAAACATGACAACAATATGTAGTATGGTATAATTATTTGTAGTTTTGGTCCCTTTGGGGAAAAAATTAAGTATATTGAGGAGTGTAGCTTCTTTGAGAAAAATATAGGCCTCAATGGCCTTCTTTCCCCACATACAAACCCAAACCTCCACATGTATCTCTCCAAAGAAATAAAGTCACACAAGAAGTCCAAATGGCCTTGGCCACTTCTCTTTCCACATTGTAAGTAATGACTGTGGTGGTTAATTTTGACTGGGTGTAGGCATGCCAGATATCTGAGAAACATTATTTCTGGGTTTGTGTGTGAGGGTATTTCTGGATGAGATTCATATCTGAATCTGTAGACTGAGTGCAGGAGATCATTCTCATCAGTGTGCAGGCATCATCCATCTGTTGAGGGCCTGAATACTGCATTTGCTCTCTACCCTAGCTGACACCTTCATCTTCTCTTGCCCTTGGACATCAGCATCCTTGGTTCTTGAACTTTTAGACTCAGACCATGACTCTGATCATCAGCATGCCCCACTCCCTCAAATCTCAGGTCTTTGGACTCAGATTAAATTACACCACCAGCTTTCCTAGTTCTCCAGCTTAAAATTGCAAATCATGAGACTTCTTGGCCTCCATATTCATGTGAGCCAACTCCTATATTAGTAAGGTTCTTTTTTACATATATCCTGTTGGTTCTGTTTCTCTGGACAACTGATATAATGTCCTAGTACATGGTATGAAGCAGTGCTCAGTGGGAGGATTTTCTCTCATATGTCTCTTTTTTAAAAAAAAAAAAATTAGCATTATTGTTGCTAATAATGTATAATAGATGTCCCCTTTCCCCCCATTGAATCCTTCCATTCCACTCCAACCCCCTCCCCAATCCTTTACTGCCCTATTGTCTGTGTCTAGGAGCCATGCATATATGGCTTCCCCCCTCCCCCCTCCCTCTGAAATGTCAGTCTGTTGCATGCTTCAATGTCCCTAGGTTTATTTTTCTCATTAGTTTATTTTGTTCATTAGATTCCACATATAAGTGAGATCGTGTGATGCCTGTCTTTCTCTGACTGGCTTATTTCACTTAGCATAAAGCTCTCCAGGTCTCTCCATGATGTCTCGAAGGGTAAGAGATCCTTCTTCTTCTTCTTCTCTCCTCTCCTCCTCCTCTCTCCTCTCTCCTCTCCTCTTCTTCTTCTTCTTCTTCTTCTTCTTCTTCTTCTTCTTCTTCTTCTTCTTCTTCTTCTTCTCTTTTTTTTTACAGCTGCATAATA
Source organism: Myotis myotis (assembly GCF_014108235.1). Classification (NCBI taxonomy): domain Eukaryota; kingdom Metazoa; phylum Chordata; class Mammalia; order Chiroptera; family Vespertilionidae; genus Myotis; species Myotis myotis. The sequence continues at coordinate 144,737,492 of NW_023416324.1, read as the reverse complement.
TTCCATTGTGTAAATGTACCACAGTTTTTTTTTTCATTTATGTCTCTTAAGGTGTTATAAGTTAAATTGAATTGTGTCTCCCAGATGATATATTGATGTCTTATCTTCTGGTCCCTGTGAATGTGACCTTATTTGGAAACAGTGTCTTAGTAGATATAATCATTAGGATGAGCTCATAGTGGACTAAGGTGGGCCCTATCCAAGTGATAAGTGTTCTTTTAAGAAGAGGGATATTTGGAGACATGGACACATAGGGAAGAAGGCAGACACAGGATGAGATTAGAATTATGATGCCATAAGCTAAGGAACACCGAGAATTGCCAGCAACCAACAGAAGTTGGAAGAAGCAAGGAAGGACTTTTTCCTAGAGCCTCCAGAAGAAGCATGGCCCCCATGGACACCTTGCCTTTGGACTTCTAGCTTCCAGAATTGTGAAAGAATAAATTTTTGTTGTTTTAAGCCACCCATTGTCATGGCAATCCTAGGACACTAATACACAAATCACCCCAGTGTGGTGCTGTGGTGCAGCAGCAGTCTATTTCAGCTCATCTCAATCCATCATCCAAACTCAGCTGTTTTTCTCCTTTAGTGATGGTCATCAAAGACTCCCACCACCCTGATGGGTCATAGGCATGATCTGAGAAAGAATTGCCAGTGAGATAATAGTAAGTGATGTGGAGGTATGGGTCACCTATTGGTAAATTTTAATGCCCTCTGGCCATGCTCATAACTGGTTATAACTGATCCTATTTTCATCTTACGGTGGATTGCAGCTGGGCTGCCTGACCTTATGACTTGATGGGTCTGAATGAAATCAGCTCATGATGGGCTGCTCTCACCATATGGTCAGATGTTTTTTCACTACCAGGGCCCAGCAGCACACCAGAAGCTTTTTCTCAAATGATGGATACTAATTTGCTGCAGATGGCATGGATTTTCTCCAGACCTTAGGGTTCCTATGTTGCAATTTTTCTATTGTGGCTTCCCTAAACTCCATGGGTTGTCTTTTCCCATCAGAGATGCTGTTAGTAACCTAGGGTCTGCTGGGTCATATGGCAGACCCTTGATTACTGTGGGCTGATTGTACCACAGTCTGGACCTACCAGAGACTCCACTGAAAGTTGGAAGCCTTCCTTATCCTATATAATAAAAGCCTAGGTGGCGTCACACCCTTGTTCAACGCCCTCACATGATGTCATTACAAGATGGCCACCACAAGATGGCCGCATGCACAGCAGAGGCGGGACCCGGCGGCTGCTCCATGCGGTGAGGCCTGGGGTCCCACAGCTCTATGCGGCGTGAAGGAGGCTGGTCCTGGCAGAGGAGGCAGGTCACAGCAGGGGAGGGCAGTTATGGGTGATCAGGCTGGCAGGGAAGGGCAGTTGGGGGCCATCAGGCCAGCAGGGGAGGGCCGTTGGGGGCCATCAGGCTGGCAGGGGAGGGCAATTGGGAGCAATCAGGCCAGCAGGGGAGCAGTTAGGTGTCAATCAGGACAGCAGGGGAGCGGTTAGGGGGTGATCAGGCTGGAAGGCAGAAGTGGTTAGGGGCAATCGGGCAGACAGGCAGGCAGGCGAGCGGTTGGGAGCCTATAGTTCTGGATTGCAAGAGGGATGTCTGACTGCTGGTTTAGGCCCGATCCCCAAGGGGTCCCAGATTGGAGAGAGTGCAGGCTGGGCTGAAGGACAGCACCCCTCCACACACACAAATTTCATACACCAGGCCTCTATTAGTACAATAAATGGGTTGGAGCACTATTGCCAACTATGGAAAATGCTGCCTCTAGAAGTCAGAGGCCTAGCAGGCTTTATGCTTCCTTCTTACTGCTGGGAAGCGCAAGGTGCAATAATTTGCCCTTTACTTTCAAAGGGATGTTCTTTTATGCCTTAGCCGCCCGTGCCTTAAAAGCTTCACCAATGTGGAAGGATCACTACTATATACATTTGCTGTGCTGTTGCAGGGTCCTTCTTCATAGGAACCCAGCCTATCATTCATCAATGGCTTTTCAGCCTGAAAAGTGGCTCAGGTTTGGAAACTTGGTAAAGGGTTATACATTTCATTGGGATAATTGGCCTTATCTTTCTGCTCACACACTCCTAATCACTTTTGATTTTAAATATTTAGCAATGTTCTTGTTGGTTGCCCATTTATCTTATACCTGTGAGTAAATGTTTTATAAGCCTTCGCCATAGAAGCTTATAAGTCAGGCCTTCCTGGTTGCTCTCCCAATCTTGCTGTTCATTATGGCAGTTATTCCCACCATGCTTCTGTCAGTATAGTGCTACCACCTGGCCCATGCCATTCCATGATTTAGTCCATGATCCTGTCATCATCATTGACACTAAGGGTTTGGCTCTGTAATAGTACCTCCTACTGTTAGTCATGACCCAAAGAGACGGAGTTTTTCAATGATGCTGGTGTCCGTCTTACCAGCACATTCCTTATTTCTTTGGTAAATGGGATGTTTTCTGGGTTTTCCCATAGAATACAGTTGGCTGGTAGGATGTTAGACCTTGAGAAATATATCCATCATTGCATGCTCTGTTCTCTGAACGTTTTGACTTATCCCCCCACTGTCTGTCCCAGCAGCTCTAGCATGTTTCCGTCATGTAGTGTGGGCCATAACTTTCTTCCAGCTGCCAAAAGCCATCCTGGCAGATGTTAGTAGCACCTCATACAACTTTTGCTAGGGTGTTAAATTCAGTATTATAGGAGAGTACTCTCCTTTCAATAAATTCTCCCTTATCTATCTTTATATTTTACATCGCTTAATCCAGAAATCTCATTTTCTTGTCCCATATATACTCTCTTGGCTCCTACCAGTTCACACTAGGTTGCCCTGCACTCTCACTGTATAGTCTCTTTCTTTCTTTTCTGAGGCTCAACAATTCCTCAAATAAGAGTTATGCTGAAATGGACTCCAAGATGTTTTTTTTTTTTTTTTTTTTTTTTTTTTAAAAAAAAAAAAACAACTAGGGTTTTATAGGTAGGGATAGATCCTGAGAGGTAATGTGTTGTCTTTCAAGAATAAATCTCTGCATCATTTGTAAGCAAGAGACAGGGTAGCTTTTAAGAGAAGAGGTGAGATATTTACTGGCCCATAGGGCTCAGCTAGATTTGGGTTCCAAAGTTCTCCACTGTATGGACCCAGATAGCCTCATTCTTAGTTTTAGGATCCTTCTTCTTTTTTGTCTTTCATTCAATTTATTTTTTTATTTTATTTTATTTATTTTTATTGTCTAAATTTGACCCCCCCAACTGACCTCTTCCCCAGTCATTTCCACTCCGGGCAAGCCCCCACTGCCCCAGTGTCTGTGTCCATTGGTTATGCTAATATGCATGCATACAAGTCCTTTGGTTTCTCTCTATCATTAGTCTTGGGATCTATTCTTGTTCATCAAATTATGTTGATCATTATATCCCACATATGAGTGAGATCATATGATATTTATCTTTCTCTGACTGGCTTACTTAACTTAGCATAATGTTTTCCAGTTCCATCCATGCTGTTGCAAATGGTAAAAGTTCCTTCTTTTTTATAGCAGCATAGTATTGCATTGTGTAGATGTACCACAGTTTTTTGTTTTTTTTTTTAATTAAATCTTAATTGTTCAGATTATTAAAGTTGTCCCTCTTTTTCCCCCCATAGCTCCCCTCCACCCGGTTCCCAACCCACCCCCTGCCCTTACCTCCCCACACTGTCCTCATCCATAGGTGTACAATTTTTGTCCAGTCTCTTCCTGCACCCCCCACACCCCTTTTCCCCCGAGAATTGTCAGTCCACTCCCTTTCTATGCCCCTGATTCTATTATATTCACCAGTTTATTCTGTTCATCAGATTATTTATTCACTTGATTCTTAGATTCACTTGTTGATAGATGCATATTTGTTGTTCATAATTTGTATCTTTACCTTTCTCTTCTTCTTCCTCTTCTTAAAGAATACCTTTCAGCATTTCATATAATCCTGGTTTTGTGGTGATGAACTCCTTTAGCTTTTTCTTATCTGTGAAGCTCTTTATCTGACCTTCAATTCTGAATGATGGGTAAAGTAATCTTGGTTGTAGGTTCTTGCTATTCATCACTTTGAATATTTCTTGCCATTCCCTTCTGGCCTGCAGAGTTTCTATTGAGAAATCAGCTGACAATCGTGTGGGTACTCCCTTGTAGGTAACTAATTGTTTTTCTCTTGCTGCTTTTAAGATTCTCTCTTTGTCTTTTGCCCTTGGCATTTCAATTATGATGTGTCTTGGTGTGGTCCTCTTTGGATTCCTTTTGTTTGGGGTTCTCTATGCTTCCTGGACTTGTAAGTCTATTTCTTTCACCAGGTAGTGGAAGTTTTCTATCATTATTTCTTCAAATAGGTTTTCAATATCTTGCTCTCTCTCTTCTTCTGGCACCCCCATAATTCAGATGTTGGTACACTTGAAGTTGTCCCAGAGGCTCCTTACACTATCTTCATATTTTTGGCTTCTTTTTTCTTTTTGTTTTTCCGGTTGGGTGTTTTCTGCTTCTTTGTATTTCAAATCTTTGACTTGATTCGACAGTTTTTTAATCCACTCATCTTCTGATAGGCACTTAGGTTGTTTCTAAATCTTAGCTATTGTAAATTGGGCTGCTATGAACATAGGGGTGCATATTCCTTTCTGATTGGTGTTTCTGGTTTCTTGGGATATAGTCCTAGAAATGGGATCGCTGGGTCAAATGAGAGTTCCATTTTTAGTTTTTTGAGGAAACTCATTACTGTCTTCCACAGTGGCTGCACCAGTCTGCATTCCTACCAGCAGTGCAGTAGGGTTCCTTTTTTTCCACATTCTCACCAGGACTTGTCATTTGTTGATGTGTTGATGATAGCCATTCTGACAGGTGTGAGATGGTATCTCATTGTTGTTTTGATTTGCATCTCTTGGATTATTAGTGACTTTGAGCATGTTTTCATATGTTTCTGGGCCTTCTATATGTCCTCTTTCGAAAAGTGTCTATTTAGATCCTTTGCCCTTAGGGTCCCACTTATTAATTGAAGCCTTTTCTCTGGTGCAGCAATGCTGCCAGGGTTAGAGTTGAACATTCTCTGAAGTTTCACTATCCTTACAATTATGTTTTTGGACTGACTTTAGCTTTTTTCCACCTTTCAGCATGTGATGCAGATCAAAGTAGCACTTAGAGTCTCCTTTCTAGGATCATTTCTGGTGCCCACGAACTCAGGTTGAGTTTCTTGGAAATAGATCTGAGATGAAGTTTTGTGTGTAGGATGTTTATTGGTAATTTCCCTCAGGAGCAATGCCTATAAGGAAGTACAGGAAGCAGAACTAGATAGATACAGAAATTCTACCTTGATAAAATTATAAGAGAAGTCTCAGATGACCCTTTGGGGATCACTGGAGCTGAGACAGCTCTTCAGAGTTATCCACAAATAACTTTGAAGAACAGGTCTTATACTTTGTATTAACCAGACATTGGATGTAGGCTGTCCTAGGGCAGATATTGTAACTTTGGATGAGATGGGTCCCCTAGACAAAGAGCAATTTCAGGGGAGAGATGTTGCTATGCAATATCAGCAGCTAACACTTCAGTGTATTATTTCTGATAAGAGCATCTAAACAGTGTGCCTTAGCATACAATGCAAAACATAACACATTTCCACATTTATATATTTATTTTAAGACTAGAGGCCCAATGCATGTAGATTCCTGTAAGAATGGGCCTTCCTTCTCCTGGCTGCCAGCACCGCCTTCACTCCAGCTGGCTCTTCCTTTCTGCCTTCGCTCCGGCCTGGAACCAACTTTCTGCTTCATTCTGGCCTGGAGCCCCTTTCTGCTTTCCCACACTGCCCAGAGGCCTGGAGATGATGGGGCAGTATGGAATGCCTGCGTCGTCGCCATGGTGAGGACACAAGCATCCTGCCCCACCCCCGGCTGCTTGGCACCTGCATATGCAAATTAACCCACCATCTTTGTTGGGTTTATTTGCATACTCACTGCTGATTGGCTGGTGGGCTTCATGAAGGTATGGTCAATTTTCATATTTCTCTTTTATTAGGGTAGATGATAGAGTATGAACTCAAGAGAAAAGGGATCTTGTCTGTCTTATACATTGCCAGATTCTCATAATTTAGAACAGTTTGGCTTAGTATTTACTCAATAAGTATTTGTTGACTAAATGATTGAAATAAATAAATAATTAAAGCATATTTATACGTGCCACATTTTGTAAACTGAAAATCATTTAGCACATCACAAAGACTACAAATAAATGAAAACATACTAGTAAGTGGGAAAGCATCCTAAAAGTACATCTCTTCCCTCACATTCAAGTATAAATCTCTACAGTGAGATTTTTTCATTTTCTGAAATGAAACCACTTCTAATGCATTAAATGAATTGATGAATGTCATTGCAATATACTTGTTTTAAACCATGGTTTTCTATTCTGATGTAGATTCTTTGTGAACTAACTTGGCTACAATATTAAAGAATATTAAGATAGATATTATAATTGGATCAGCTCTGTGGTTGGATTGATTCACAAAGGAAATTTTGGGTTTGCACCTATGTCTCATTAATATTCACTTTCAACTCCCTTCCAACCACTGCCTGCTTTTGTTTTAAACTTAAGCTTTCAAACATTTTTATGATTCTATAAACATAGAGAATCTTTGGAAACGATTTTTTCTAATCATATTCTATTAAACATTGGCACTGTCCCATTTGGGGTGAGAAGAAAAAGTAAGTCTGAAATGTCATCTTGTCCACTCTTTAAATACTTCAAATTCAAAATGTCATAAGAACTCAATATTAGTAAAACACTTACTTTTCACCATATTAATAACTACCATGTGTGATTTCAGGTTTGCAATGGAAAACAAATGAACAGCTAATTATGAAAAGCAAATATCAGGAATGGCAGCAATGAAGAGTTCTAAGGATCTGCTCCCTAGCAAAACAAATATAAACTGGCAAAAATAATTAAAAAAAAATTCAAGTCTTTGGTATTTGTGCTGAAGGCATGCAACAAATGAAGAAAGATTTATTTAAGAAAGTCTACTCAAACTTGTTAAGAATAACAAGGCTCTGTGGCACTTAATTCATGACCCATTCTTTTTTTTTTAATTTTTGTTCACCTAGCACATAGTAGGTGCTCTACAAAATGTTTACTGATGACACAGTGAGGTAGAAGTTTGAAGAGGTGTGAGGTTGAAAGCTAGTGATGCTCCCAGTGGGTGCTCAGGTAGCAAAGGCTACACAACTAGAGACCAGCAGGGGAAGAGGTCCAGGAAGGACTGTGAAGGGTCAGAGACCTGGCAGTTAGGGCAGTCATAATTAGGAATGAGACACAGAATGAGCAACAATGTCAATTTGAAAAAAATATAGTACTTTGGTGTCAAATGTTTAGCTATACATTTAAAAGCTTAAGCAACCATTTAACCATTCAACTGTTCAACCAGTAGCTATGATGTGCACTGACCACCAGGGGGAAGACGCTCAACACACAGGCATGGAAACATGGAACAGACTGATGAATCTCAGAGGGAAGTGGGTAGAGGGGAGGGCAGGAAGAGAGTAACCAAAGATCTTAAATGCATACTAGAGGCCTGGTGCATGGATTCGTGCACCAGTGGGGTCCCTTGGCCTGGCCTGCAGGGATCAGGCCAAAACTAGCAGTCTGACATCCCCCAAGGGGTCCTGGATTGCAAGAGGGCACAGGTCAGGACGAGGGACACCATCGGTGCATGAATCTGTGCACCAGGTCTCTAGTATCTATATTTATAAAAGCCTAAGTGACCATTACGACCAAATGACCAGAATGACCAGTCGACCAGTCACTATGATACGCAATAACCAACAGGGGACAGACGATCAATCAACACAAGAGCTGCCCCCTGGTGGTCAATGCGCTCCCACAGCCAACCTCCCATGGCCCCTCCGCCCCCCCACCCCCACCCCCAGCTGGCAAACCTCCTGCAGTCCCTCCCCCTGGCTGGTCAGATCCCCAATAGGCCTCGATGCTGGCCAGGCCGAGGGGCCCCACCCATGCACAAACTTGTGCACTGGGCCTCTAGTAATATAATAAACAAGAACATCTTACTTATGTGATCTTGATTGGCCATATGATTTTTCTGACTTGCTTTTCTAGAAATTTGTTTTTTAGATCATCAAAACTTATAATATTGATAATATCATTTTCTTTTTAAAAAATATATTTTTATTGATTTCAGAGAGGAAGGGGGGAAAAAGATAGAAACATCAATGTTGAGAGAAAAATCATTGATCTGCTGCCTCCTGCACACCCCCCACCTGGGGATAGAGCCTGCAACCTGGGCATGTGACCTGACTTGGGAATTGAACCATGACTTCCTGGTTCATAGGTCAATGCTCAACCACTGAGCGATGCTTGCTGGGCTTCTTTTCTTTTCTTTTCTTTTCTTTTCTTTTCTTTTCTTTTCTTTTCTTTTCTTTTATTTTCTTTTCACTTCTTTTCTTTTCTTTTTTCCCTTTTCTTTCTTTTCTTTCCTTTCCTTTTCTTTTTAAAAACTTATCTTTATTATTGAAAGTACTACAGTGTCCCCTTCTTTTCCCACATTTCATGACCCATTCTTTCATTTCCATGCCCACTACATTCTGATTGAAATTCCACACTGTATAAGTATGGCGAAGTTGATGGAAGTCCTCTTTCCTAAACTCCCAGTCAAAGGATACAGTATCTCACATGGAGGGACAGCCTGCCATACCCTCTTACTCTGAGTGCGGAGACTAAACTCCTAGTGAATTTGTCTGAGAGGTCAGGAGTGCCCTCTTTTCATCTGGCCTCTGTTCACAGGGAGGAAGTTCTACCGAGGCATGGCAGGTGAGAATCCTGGGGCCTGTATTACTTTCCCTCCAACCCACTACTCAGGTACAAGTTCCATTCCAAGAGAGACAAACTGAGAAAACCTGCCCAGGGACAAGCACATTGGCTCTGATACTTTTTTTTCCCCCCAAGCAGGGAGGCAATCCATAAGAACAGACACCTACAAAGCTTTCACTGAAGGAAGTGATTCTATTTGAAACACAGTGTGGGGAAGTTCAAGCCTAAGAGTGCTCTCAAAGACTATGGAGATGTTGGTGGTAAACAATTAGGAGGCAGTTGATACATCTATGACAGCAACAGCCTAAAGCAGTGGCCAGCTAGTTTACCAAAGACAATCACCAAAAGAGACAGTTAATAAGAGTGAGTCCTCCTGGGGCCAGAACAAATTTCAAAAACTGTCTTCCACAAGTGCTCCTAAAAAGGGGCTCAAAGTCAATTAGATCATACTGTAGAACAATTTATGCCCTGGGGCATTATCAAAGATGATAGAGCAATCAGTCAATAATAGCAATCATTCAGCAATTAATGGAATCTATGAACTTGGTTTGAGGCCAAAGGCGGCAGACAGCTTAACAGAGAGATCAGAGAAAGAGACAGTGAAGGGATTAAGCAAAATAGCACACATGCACGTGCACACACACACACACACACACACACACACACACACCCTATATAATAAAAGCCTAATATGCTAAGTGTCCAGTTGTATGGTAGTCCATTCAACCAATCAAAGCATAATATGCTAATGATATGCTAAGGCTGCTCAACCGCTTGCTATGATGTGCACTGATCACTAGGGCACAGATGCTCTGATTGGTAGGTTAGCTTGCTGCTGGGGTCTGGCCGATTGGGACTGAGCAAGACTGGCCAGACATGCCCTGGAGCCCTCCTGTCGTACCTCCCTGGCTGGCCAACCTCCTGCGTCCCACCCCAGCCCCGATTGTGCAATGATGGGGTCCCTTGGCCTATCCTGTGCCCGCTCGCAATCTGGGACCCCTCAGGGGATGTCGGAGAGCTGGTTTTGGTCTGATCCTGCAGGCCAGGCTGAGGGACCCACTGGTGCACAAATTCATGCACCAGGGCTCTAGTCTGTAATAATAAAAGCATAATATGCTAATTAGACTGGACATCCTCCCAGACATCCTTCTTTCCAGACATCCTTCCTTCCGGACAAAGCCACAGTGGATGAGGGCCGCAGCAGAGGCAGCAGAGGCCCCCGGCTGCAGTGGTGGGGGTTGGGGCCAAGGCCCTTGCACTAATTTCATGCATTGGGCCTCTAGTCTCTCTATATAAAAGGCTAATATGCTAAGTGTCCAACCATCCAACAGGTCACTATGACACGCACTGACCACCAGAGGGCAGATGCTCAACGCAGGAGTTGCCAAGCTGCAGTGACTTGGCAGCAGTGGTTCTTGGGTGATGCACCCCAAAAAAGAGAGGATGGAGCCCGATTCCTCTTGGAGTTGCTGGATTCCACCTTCAGCCTTGGGTTATGTTGTTCCTGGGGCATTGTCGGCCCCAAATCTGGTTTACTGCACACTTGCATTTACATTCCACACCCCGTATGACAGCAACTTTGCAGAGTGCCCTCTCGCACTACAGGACCCCTTGGGGATGTCAGAGAGCTGGTTTCGGCCCGGTCCCTGCAGGCCAGGCCGAGGGACTTTACCTGCCAGAGGGACCCTGCTCATTCCACAGATGGCCTTCAAGGCTCAGTGCTGCCCCCGGTGTGGCCGACTGGGGAGGGACCCTGGGGGGTTGGCTCCAGGGCATGCCCAGCCCATCTCGCTCAGTCCCGCCTCACCAGCCACCTTCTAATTAATTTTCTTTTGATGTGCATGAATCCCTGCATCGGGTCACTAGTATATATATAAAACATGTAGACCCAGGCAATAGTTTGGTGATAGCCAGAGGGAAAGCCAAGTTGGGGATAGGTGGAGGTGGACAAAGAGAGGTTGGGGAGGAGTATTGAAAGAAACTGCCTGGGGGCGATAGGCCAAGGATGCAGTATGTAGATGACAGTCTATTGAATTGTACACTTGAAATCTGTTCCCCAATAAATTCAATTAAAAAAAAATGAAGTTCTGCTAAAACTGCTGTCATCTCAGGCTGACTGTGTGCGTATCCAAAGCTGTTCCCTCCAAGGAGCAATATCAGAGGTTTCATACTGCAGGGGAAATGGAATTCACTAGCGTTCTCTATCCAAGTCATTGAACAAATAAAGAAGCAAACAACAATAATAACAATAAAACAATCTCCAAGGACGGGGAGGGAAATCCGTGTCCAGTGTTGCTACAACATATTACTTAAAACATCCAATTTCAAAAAAATAATTATGAGACATTCAAAGAACAGAAAAGTGTGACCTATGCAAAGGAAGAAAAAACAGGAAACAGAAACTGCCTGTGATCCAAAATAGTAATTTGAATCCACATGAAAAAACAAATCGCAGTGGTAAAGGTAATTGTGCAATTATGAGACAGTATAAGTGCATATTTCTTCTCCCATCTTCTCTTAATTGATTTAAAAGCAATTGTGAAAGAATATATCCACAAAATTGTATTGTTGAACCTATAATACATAGAAATGCAATATATTTGCCAATAAAAGTGTAGCACAAAGAAGGTAGGTGGGGGCAAGGTTACACTGGAGTTAAAGAGAGTCAATAGATGGTGACTTGAATCCACAGAAACAAGTGAAGAGAGCCAGAAATGGTAAATAAGAAGGTTAATATAACAAATTCTATAAATATATGCTTGCCTATCTTTTCTCAGCTTTTTAGTAATCATAAAATTATATAAATTAATAATTATAACAATGTAATTTTGCATTCTGAACACATGTAATATGCTTAACAATAACAGCAATTAAATTATTGTAAATCTAATGATACTAATTAGATAATATACTAGAGGCCCAGTGTATGGATTCGTGCACCAGTGGGGCTCCACAGGAGGGCTCTAGGGCATGTCTGGCCCATCTTGCTCAGTCCCAATTGGCTGGACCCTAGCAGCAAGCTAACCTACCAGTCAGACCGTCTGCCCCCTGATGGTCAGTGCACATCATAGAGAGTGGTTGAGTGGCCTTAGCATATCATTAGCATATTACACTTTGATTGTTTGAACAGACAACCAGATGACCGGACACTTAGCATATTAGGCTTTTATTATATAGGATTAACTTCTCAGAAGTTAAGATATGTATGATAAAGCCTAGAACACCACTAAGAAATAACGTTTAAAAAATTAAAAAGATAATTAAAGACGTCCATGTGAAGATGAAGGCAGAGATTGTAGTGATAAAGCTGTTGGCAATGAAATGGTCCCAGAATGTTATAGGACCTTGGTTCAGTAACCTCAGTACTTGAGTTCTGGCTAAGAAAGAATTCAGAACCAAGATTCAAATACAAGCAAAAATCTATAATAATAAAAGCGTAATATGTTAATTAGATTGGAAATCCTTCTGGACAACCTTCCGGACAAAGCCGGGGCTGCGAGGGAAGCCCGGGTCCAGGGTGCCTGCTGGCAGCTGAAGGGAAGCCTGGGCCCCGGGTGCCAGAGGGAAGCTGGTGCCGGCAGTCGGGGGAAGGAAGGCCTACTCTTGCAAGAATTTTGTGCATCGGGCCTCTAGTTTATTTAGACAGTCACAGAGGTAGAAGGAGTGAGCCATGGAAGAAATGAGCCAGCTGGGCTGTGTGGGCTCAGGAAACAAGTTACAGAGACAAAAGAAGGGCTCTTGGAGATTAGGAGAGAGAAAACAAGTATATATGCTCCTGGAAGGAAGGAGAGGGAAAAGGCTGAAACATGAATATTCATTAGCTTTCTAGTTGTGTTCTTTCAGGGTTGTGGTCTTCACTGATTGGTTGGTGACAGGGCAAAGGGTCATTAGTCATCACAGTAGGACCTGATGTCAGCCATGGCATCGCCCTGCCTGGCCTCACTGCTTTTCTGGGTCTAGAGCTGAAACACAACTGAGACTTAGATGTTATCTCTAGTGCTTAATGCTTAAGGGAGTGGTTGTGCAAGGGCTTGTAGGAGGCTGTTTTTCAGCCTCATTGTTCCTCCTCTAATGGGACCTACCACATGCCTAGAGATATGAGAGACCAGGAGGTCCAAACAGCATGACTAAGGATATGATAGGGGAGGAAAGGTCACCCTGGGGGTGAAGTCCCACCTTATAATTGTCCATTGCTAGGTCCTCTGGAGTTTTCAGTCCTGGTGACCTTCAGTACCTGGCCTATAATTCCTACTCTGCTCATGTCGTTCTAACTGCCTACTACAAAGCTACCCAGCAAGGAATGCCAAGGACTGCTGGCAACCACAGAAACTAGAAAGAAGCAAGGAAGAGCTCCTCCCTGGAGCCTTCAGAGGGAATGTAGCCCTGTTGACAACTTGATCATGTAATTCTAGCCTCCAGAACTATGAGACAACACATTCTGTTGTTTAAGCCATTCAGTTTGTGAGTACTTTGTTATGGCAGCCCTCTCAAACTAATACACCGATAATACTATTTCCAAGTCATAATAACTATTCAATTTTGGTTTATTTCCTTTCAGTTTCATATCTATAAATCTATAGATCCACACTTTATATATATGCAACCTTCATCAAAATATTAGAGGCAAGTTCCTCTTAATAAAATTATCCAAACTTGGAAATAAGGCAGAAAAATTATAATATGACCTTCCAAACTCATATTAGAGGCTGTCTAAGAAGCTGGTCTGAGTCTTCTGCCACTCTTATTATTTATTATTGACCAATGCCCAAACTCCATAAAGCTGCATGTTAACTTGACAAGGAGCAAATTACTTTTTTTTCTGGTAGAGATTCTAATGGTTTTTGTCCTATGGAAAAGATAACCCCTAAAGGTTACAGTTTCATTGCCCTATATATAAATTAGCAGTCTTATTTCAGCTTTCTTTTGGTAATTCTCTTTCAAACTCTTATATTCTTCTTTGAAACAGGTTTACCATCCTGCTGATTCATTCATTAATGAGTTAAAAAAAATCATTGACATTTGTACACTACATATTTGCATGAGAGTCATGATTTTAATTTTTTGGAAATTATACTTTGACATGCCTAGATGAGTAGTTCCCAGACTTTCAGAGTTCACAAAGAAGAAAATTATTAAAATGAAATGAAGTTGGATGACTGAGATAGTGTTTCCAATTTTAATTTTCCAAGTAATATCAATTTAAAAATCACAAACACAGAAAACTGTCATATATTAATACCACCATTTCATAAAAGAAGGGGAAGACTTTTTGAAACCAAGAGAGTGGAGTAAAATATAGTATAAACTATGTAACATTATGAAAATTTACTTTATCCTACTTATTTTTCTCCTTGCATGGCATACTTGTGAGAACAGACATAATTTAGGAAGCATTGCCTACAGATGACTGGTTTTCTTTCTATTTGAGCAGTTTCTTTTATTCACACATTTAAGGTCTTTACTGAAGGCTTTCTATATCCTAGTGAGAGTCTACCAGGCTACACCAATTATACACCAAGGCCACTGATTATATAACAAGGAAGCATACTCTATGTATGCTTCCTAACATTAGGGGAAATATATTTTAGTGGGTAAAGATGCACTGAGTAATCTTCCAAATAAATATAATTTAAATTGTGCAAAGAATTATGAGGAAGAGCATAAGTTTAACAGTATGCATTGAGCTGCTTAAATGCCAGTCACATCTCAGTGAACACTGTTGCCCTAATAGAAGGGCCTAGTGGATTATTCTGAGTTGCTTCTCCCAACAAAAGAAAGCCACTTTTTGCTCATGAAGCGTTAAATATGTGACTGTGCTTGAAGTAGCAGATCATCAGTAATAAAAGGTGTGGACTTGCATAGCAACCTGGACTGAACAGGAACCCTCAAAAAGAGCAGAGACCTCCTATCTCTCCCTCCCCCTCCCTCCTCCTCTATGCCTAGAAGAAAGGAGCTGGGCTCTGAAATGTCTCTTCTAGATAAAATAAATTAAAATGAGGTCAGTTCATAGTATTTTTAAAAGATACAAAAGTGCTCTATTACAGTTGATAATAATGTTATATAGTTAATTGGCCCTAATTAGCTTAGCAGCTCCAAAGAGTCAGGCCGTAACCTAAGGCTGTGAAGCAGTCTCACAAGGAGGTGGGGGGGGGGGCATTATCATGTGCTAATGTCCCTTATTATAGACTTTCTGGAGATAATTTTGACTCAGTTGAATAAGTATGGGCAATTGGGGCTTCAGGAGAGTTTGTAAATACATAAGAAAGAAACTCTATCAGGCCAGACTTTTTATGCTTTCCCACATTATGTCATGGAAAGTTGATGGGGAAGGAAGACAAGAAACCCCAAATAAGAAAAATTTAGGGCCAGGGACACTTGCTTTAACAAAGATGGGGATGAATCTAAGAAAAGAAAGACACCATCAGTGTTTGGACTGAGAATCTGGAGACTGTGAAATTGGTGGAGGAACATAGAGTTTTCTGCCCCCCCCCCCGACCCCTCCTGCCCCCCCCCCCCCCCCCCCCCAGCCCAGCCAGAAAGCAAAGCTTGTTGTGTATGTAAGCATGAAAGTAGGTGGCTGGATTTCTCTTTGTTACATGGCCAGGAAATACCTCTACAAGTCTGCATATAAACAAAGTAGAACTTCGTAGATTGGGCAGAGAAGTAGGACAATGAGTAATCTTCTCATCTTCTGTTTTCCATAAGCTTTATCTGCATTCCACTGTAGTGCTCATGGCTAGGGAATAAGCCATAGAGGTGAGGAACACCAAAGGGGATGAAAGTTTTCTATGAATTTCAGAGAATCTTAAGGGATATTTAAAAAAAACAACAAACAGTCAGGTAAGATATTCTGAGGACAAAAGTTTAGTAATGACAACTGTCTACACCTCAGTAGACCACCAGAGAAGCCCACTAATCAACCAAGATATTTATTGCCCTAACTGATGTGTTCAGTGGTTAGAGCATTGGCCCCTTGACCGAAGGGTCACGGGTTTGATTCCTGGTCAAGGGCATGTATCTGGGTTGTAGGTTTGATCCCTGGCCCTGGTTGGGGTACGTGTGGGAGTCAACCCACTGATGTGTCTCTCACACTGATGTTTCTCTCTCTCTCTTTCTCTCTCTCACTTTCTCTCTCTCTCTCTCTCTCTCTCTCTCTCTCTCTCTCTCTCTCTCTCTTTCTCTCTCTCTCTCCTCCTCCTCCTCCTCCTTCTCCTCCCTTCTCTCCACTCTCTCAAAATGTCAATTGAAAAAATACTCTCAGGTGAGGATTAACCAAAAAAAAAAAAAAAAAAGACTAAATTTATTAGACTTACAGCAGTGAAGGAGAACACCAACTTGAAAAAATATATTGATAGCTTCTCAAAGTGGAGAAATTATGGAAGTATATTTATAGGGTTTAGAGTTAACTAATTTAGGAGATTTCAAGCTGAGTCCTGCAAGGTGGGTAACTTTGTTGGGATTGGGAAGAGTTTATGATATAATAACTGGATTGACAGGCACAGCAGATGAGGATCTTGAAGAGAGTCTTGATAAATAAATTGCTAGTTTTGATAAGCTGTTAAATTGGTTTACAGGCAAGTAATCCCTGGAGCAAGCAAGTAGTCATTTTTGCTCTGCCCAGTACTGTTTAACACAAGAATGGGAAAATGTGTCTGCGTTTAAAATAAAGATGGGAACTTATTTTGCTTTCAGTTGTCAGGATTCCTTTTTGTTTTTTTCTCTGCCGAGGCTGCAGGATAGACCATTATCAACCACGGACATGATTGTTCAAGATTTATATCACTGTTTGATGTGTTGTAGTCATGTGAAAAGTTTCTGACGGTAGTCATTCCAAACTCTACTAGTGACAGATTTTCTTGTTCATTTTTTAGAGGATCATGTTTAGACCATTTGATGGAACAGTGACTGCACAGCATAATTTAAGACCCTGGAGAGCAAATGAGAGTTGCAACATGGACAATTACTAAGAGAACAGTTATGCTATGAACTTGTGATAACTTCTAAGGCAGGAGCCAAAAATGGCCAATTAAATCAGGAGAACTGATACCATTTCCAATCTGCATAGGCCACACACCCAGATATGGGGATATTAGCCAAATTACATAAATTTATGATTTTTATGTTTGCTTTCTAGATAATTTAATAATGGAGATCCAACAGAGGTCTTTTGCAATGTAAGGACAACATTCTGTCCCTATGTCCTAAGTCAGCACATGTTTCACCCCCAAAGGCCTCAATTTTGAACAACCACCTGTCCAAATTTATGAACCTCTTAGGTGAGTTCTATGGCCTCAGTAATATTGTCATTCTCCTGCTAGTCTCTGTACCATTGCTTGTAGAATTCTGCCTACTTTTCAAGCCTCATGTAAAGTGTGAAATGAAGAAGAAAGCCATCTAAAATCTTCCTCCAGTGATTGTTTTTATTTTTATTTATTTTCTATTTGAGAGAGAGGAGGAGAAACATCAATTTGCTTGCTTCTGGTATGTGCCCTGACCAGGTATCAAACCCCAAATTTGGCGTATCAGGAGGATATTTTTAAATGTAAATTGAAGCTCAGAATTTTTTACTTTTTGGATTAAATTATCTAAATGTCTATTTTTTTTTAAGAAGGGAAATTGGTGGGTCAGAATAGACCAAGGGTAATATTAAGAACTATCCTGAAGTTTACTGACATTAGAGATGCCTGTCCAGTTTACAGATTTCAGAATGCAGCCAATAGTCTTTTGTGCTTCAAATATTCATATATGGGTGTTAAGTAGAATAGGCCTGTCACAAATTCCATTGCTTGGTGACAGGCCAATTCTATTTGACATCCACATGTGAGTATTTCACTGAAAGCAGATCATGGGGTAGCCCCTAACAAGTAGTATTGGATTTGAAGCACAAAAGACTCTTGGACTGAAATCTGTAAATTGGACAGACATGAGGGTTTAGCCTAACCAATGCACCTTTATTGCAAGGTCTATAAGTGAGGCAACTTTTCAATCTACCCCATGTGTTACCTAGCTTTTTCTATGCTCTTTATCTGTGAAAGCTTGGTTACATAGGTTAGCTCCTCTGTGTGCTATTTTTTTTTTCTACAGGAAAAGGAGCACCCATGTCTAGGTTTGACATAGTAGGAACTTTAGATTTCTTTATGGCCTATTGTGGTATTTGCCACCTAAATAAGTTGCTTGGTGATTGAGTCCAATTAACAGGGATTAACAAGGAGTTTGTTTTGTCTGATTTATAACAAGGAAATAGCACCAAATAAAGCTGGGTAGCACCCCCAATAAAATGAGTACAAACCCAACAGCCAGTTTGATTATATGCTTTAACCAAATCACAATCAAATTATAGGCAGGTATTGGAATCATGCCAGAAATATATATGTATGCAAAAATGTTATTAAGTATAGAAACTATACAGATATCCGAGTTAATAAGTATCTACTCACAATCAGGAATCTTAGACCAGGAAAGAAGAAAGAAAATATCTAGGGAAACAGAGGACAAAATAATGCAAATAAAAGCATGGGAATCAGTAGTTCTGGTCATCTGGATCTTGCGCCTCAGTCATAAATGGTAACTGCCTATTATTTACAGTTGTATCCTTGATCTGAAGGTCTTTGTTATAAGCTGCCCAACCCCCAACATCATGAGCTTCTGGAGGATTCTTAAGGATCCTAAGCTTGAAATCTGGCTGGCACAGGTTTTCACTGCTTCAGAAATGAATTATATCTGTTTAGTTGAAACATAGGTCTAAGGGTCCACACCTTATAGTTTTCCTCTTGAAGTAATTATTTTTAAATATTTTTATTGATTTCAGAGAGGAAGAGAGAGGGAGAGATATATAGAAACATCAATGATGAGAGAGAATCATAGATCAGCTGCTTCTTGCATCCCCCTTACCCCACTGGGGATCGAGCCTGCAACTGGGGCATGTGCTTTACTTGTTTATAGGTTGACAATCAACCACTGAGCCACACCAGCCAGACTCATATTAATTATTAATAGAACCTAGTAAAGTTCTCTTCACCAAGCCACAAGGACAGTTTTTCTGTGATGTCTCTTTTAAAGACTAAATGTCCTGGAGAATTAGCAGAATGGAAGATGGGGAAATTCTTGAAGTGTAAAGCAATAAATGTATAAGTATATAGCCTTACTCTGGGAGGAAGAACACATTATGAGCAGTGAGGACACAGAAAACTCCAGGGCCTTTTGGTTTGTGCCTTAAAGTGTACTATGATTATCCCCAGTTCACATAGGTGCTGAAATTGAGTAACCTAAAATTTAAGTCTTTTTTAGACAATTACACCAGTCTGTGTACATGAACAGTACCTTGTTGTTTTTTTTAACATAAAAATGTAGTTATTGAAATATTTTGTTATGTAAACTTAATATAATTCATTTAGTTTCAGTAATATGATTATAAGTAAATGATTATTAGTAACATTTTTTATCCTAAAAAATACAAACTATTTAATAGAACAAATTAGGACTATGCCAAAAATTTAGAGAAGAATCTTAGTGATAAAAAAGGAAACTATTACTGAGCAAAGAAATTCACATTTGGTGAGGGAAAATAAAATTGACAACCAACAAGCACAGCAAATTCCAAACAGGATAAACTTAAGGAAATCTTCCTTCCAAACACAAAGTAATCAAGCTTCTGAAAACCAAATATGAAAATGAAAATTCTTGAAAATAGCCATTGAAAAGTGCTAACAATTCAAATGACTGAAGATTTCTCATCAGAAACCAGGAGATCAGAAAATAGTAGAACAACATTTTTTTAAGTGCTGCAAGACCAGACTGTCAACCCAAAATTCTATAGCCAGTGAAAATATCCATTAGAAATGAAGTAAAATAAACACATTCTCAGGTGAAGGGAAACAAAGACAATTTACTGACTTAAAACCCTGCCTTAAAAGAAATGCTAATAGCTCTTCGGGTAGAAGAGAAACTGATAACAGTGAAATTTGGAATTTTACAAATTAAGGAAGAGCAACTGAAATAATAAATATCTGGGTGTATTAGTTTCCAAGGGCTACTGTAAGAAATTACTGCAAACCTGGTGGCTTAAAATAACAGAAATTTATTCCCCATCAAAAAGTCCAAAATCAAGGTGTTGGCAGGACTGCATACTCTCATAGATATTGAAAGGATAATAAAGGATTGCTTTAAATAACTCTATGCACATAAATTTGACAGCCTACATGAAACTGATTTTTTTTGAAAGACAGAAATAAGAAGAAATAGAGAACCTGAAGAGTTTCATATCTATTTAAAGAATTGAATTAATAGTTTAAAATACTCCCAAAGAGAAAACTCCAGGCCCAGGCAGTTTTATTGGTGTATGTTGCCACACATTTTTTTGGCAAAAAATAACACTAATTTTGCATAATTTCTTCCACAAAACATATGTGCCATTTTCCAATTTATTTTATGTAGATGGCACTGTCCTGAGACCAAAACCAGATAAAGACAATGCAGGAGAAGAAAACTATAGACCAATATCTCTCATAAATACAATTGCAAAGATCCTCAACAAAAAGTAACAAACTGAATCCAGCATAATATCAAAAGAACAATATGTCATGACCAAATGGGGTTTATCTTAAAAGGTAACCAAGGCTGGTTCACCACTCAAAAAAATCCATCAATGTAATTTATCATTGATATTGCATCTACTAGTGTAATACCAATAATTGTATTTCATATCAATAGATGCAGAAAAGTCATTTAATGAATTCAGTTTCCATTTATGATAAAATCTATTCACGCCGAAACCGGTTTGGCTCAGTGGATAGAGCGTCAGCCTGCGGACTGGGAGGTCCCAGGTTCGATTCCGGTCAGGAGCATGTACCTGGGTTGCGGGCACATCCCCGGTGGGGGATGTGCAGGAGGCAGCTGATCGATGTTTCTCTCTCATCGATGTTTCTAGCTCTCTCTATCTCTCTCCCTTCCTCTCTGTGAAAAATCAATGAAATATATTTTAAAAAAAAATCTATTCACAAACTACGAGTATGGAACTTTTGCAATGCAATAATGGGCATCTGAAAACAACAACAACAACAACTTAGAACTAACATCATGTCTGGTAGTAATGCAAAATGGAACAGCTATTTTGGAAAAGTTTGACAGTCTCTCTCTCTCTCTCTCTCTCTCTCTCTCTCTCTCTCTCTCTCTCTCTCTCTCTCCTATGTGTCAGGCACAGGAGGCAATGGGAAACAGATAAGGTTTTGCCCAACTGAACCGCACATCCCGTGGCAGAGATTGATAGCTGTTCACCAAAATTCAGTCTCCTTTCTGCACTCATAGCTAGACTACATTTCCCAGCTTCCTTTGCAATTAGGTCTCCAGCTGGCTCAAGGTGAGTGGAAATGATGAGAGACCCTTCCAGGCCTGGCCCATAAAAACCTCCCTCACTTATTTCTCTATGCTGAGATGACTAGTGCAACCTTGGAAGCCATGTGTGGAAAATGTCAAAGCTGTGTCTGTTGATGAGGAACATATGATTTGGCCTGTTACTTAACAAGGAATCAATTTATATTGTGTTTGAGACATTACACATTTAGGAGTTTGTTTTTTTATAACACTAGCTATATTTTAATTAAAACATACTCCTACATGAATAATACCTAGAATGGCTTTCTTTTTACCAAAAGAATTGGAGATAAACTTTCCTCCTTATTAAACTGAACTACATTCTAAAGAAAACTTTGAAAATATAGTGATGTTATATGGAAAACAGGCACCTGCTGGCTGGAAGGGACTTCTTTTGCCTAAATGGGCAACCCCAGGAACTCATGTGAGAAAGCCTACCTCCATCCAGCACTGCCTACACCTGAGGGGTAGTCTCTCCACATCTGGTTCTGTGTTAATGACTCCACTTTGCAAAAAGACTTGATGCTACACCCTCAAGTTTGCCTCTATCAGTTATGATAAAGGTGACACCTTAACTTCTCCCTGCCATTCTTTTGTTTTACTTCTCAGTTTACTCAGAACTCAGGTTAGGAAGATGATTGCTACTTATTGGGCCCCCTCAGAGACCTCAAAAGTTATCATAATTTTTGGATAAAGCAGTAATCAGTGATTGTATTATGATAATTGTAATATCAATCATCACAGTTGAACCAAATGGTTATTTTATTTCTAGTACATTTCCTCTGAGTTCTTAAGTGCCATATTTTTTGTTTAAATTTTTTTTTTTTTAGTTCTCTATGAGCCTATTACTGTTTTTTTCCAACTATTACAGTTTCTCTGTCCAAGGTTTTCAAACAGGTCACTGGTAGAAGTGAGTTTAGTGGTTACCTTTGTTGGGAAGAAGAGAGCTTGAGGGAGACCATCTGGGGTGCTGATTATATTCTATTTCACAATCTGGGTACTGATTACGCTTTTGTTCATTTTGTGAACTTCTTTCAGCTGAGCACTTATGATTTCTGAACTCTTTTATATGTATGTTATACTACACCAACAAAAAATTAATCTACCAGATCATGAAGATATACTGAAAGAATTTGAAAATTCTAGGAAATGAGATTCTTCTGAATAGGTAATTTCCACAGTCCATGAATTCATCATTGTCTGTAGGATTTAGTCTCTTGGAAGTTTATTACAAACACCTATCACATCTGGCTCCTAAGTACTTATTTTAGAGAAATTTGTGTTCACACAAGTCTGAACACAAATGTTTATAATAACATTATTCATAATTGCCCCAAACAAGAAACAAACTAAATGTTCTTAATGGGTGAATGAATAAACAAGCCGTGGAATAATTCTCAGATATAAAAGGTGATGAACTTTCAATACATACACTGTGATTGTATCTCAAATGTTTTATACTAAGCGAAATAAATCAATCTTAAAAGTTTAAATTTTTATGATGTTCTGAAAAAAGCAAAACTATAGTGACAGAAGAGCAGTGGTTACCAGGCTTAGGTATGAAAGGAGAGTGACTATATTTTGGGCAGTAAGAAGGAATTTTGGGAGAGTTTTGAAATTATTCTATATTCTGTTTATGTGGAGCTTATAAGAATCTGTGCATATATTAAATCTCAGAACTGTGCACCAAAAAAGTGAATTTTATTAAGTAAATAAATTTATTTATATATTTACATATGCCAAATTTATTTATATGGTTACATATATAAAATTTATTTATATGTTTATATATAAAATTTATATGCTTATATAACTAAATATATAAATAAATATCAATAAAATACTTTAAACAAAACAACCCTTATTTATTTTCTTAATACATATGATGATTTCTTCATAGCCAGTTTTATTACCACTTTTAACAAAATTAACTAACTTAATTTTTTTCCAGACACATGAGAAAACTAGAAAATAGGAAATCAAGATCAATATAGCTAAATTTTTTAAGAGCATATATTTTATTTTACTTAAATAAATGTTAAGATGGTAAACTCAATGTATTTAATATTATTTAAAGTATTGACACATCTCCTTAATCTATAGTCATTCGCTATCTATACTAATAAAAGGATAATATGCTAATTAGACTGGACATCTTTTGGACATCCTTCCGGATGTCCTTCCAGACAAAGCCACGGTGGTGGTGGTGGGGGCTGAGGCAAAGGCAGTTAGGGACGATCTAACTGGCAGGGGAGCAGTTAGGGGGCAGCCAGGCTGGCAGGGGGGCAGTTAGGGGACGACCAGGCTGGCAGAGGCATTTAGGGGCTATCAGGCAAGCAGGCAGGCAGGCAAGTGGTTAGGAGCCAGTGATCCCAGATTGCGAGAGGGATGTCCAACTGCCAGTTTAGGCCCAATCCCACAGGGATCAGACATCCCCCGAGGGGTCCTGTATTGGAGAGGGTGCAGGCTGGGCTGAGGAACCTCCCCTCCCCTGCATGAATTTCATGCACTGGGCCTCTAGTATAAAAATAAATAGCAAGGGAAATGTAAAACTATGTTTAAAGACCAAAGTATTATATTTTTCTTACTGAGAAAATATCGAGGTAGCTATACATTATATATTAAATAACACAATTTGACATTAGCTTAAAATCTTAAAGTGACAAAAGGTCTGGATAAACAATTTAAATGAGACCATATTGTGGCTTCTAGCATTATAAAGTTAACAAGATAAAATGCTTTAAAAAACCTGTCAATTCAATTTTCTTATTAAAAATATTTTTATATTTTTTCCAATTTAAAAATTTTTGAAAAAAAACTTATACCTTCCAATATTCATGATGCTAATAAAGGAAATTTTAAAAATAGAAATTATTACAAATTGAACTCAAATCTTGTACTAATTAAAATATGGTGCAAACATTATTTTTACATAGTGACAAAACCAGGGAGAAGACATGGAGTTGTTTTTAAGCTAAAATTAAATTATTCTAATTGTCCAAAGGCTCATCTATTTATTAGGCATATTTTAAGACTCTTGAACCAATTCCAAACTCTGAGTCTCTAGCTTTTCTCATGTAGAATCCAACATGATTAGTCAAATTCACAGTTAAACCATTTCTTCTAAATTATTGTTTTAACTGGGGAAAACATACAAAAGGAAGCAGATAACATTTTCTCTTTTCTTTTTGAAATTCTTGACTACCTGGAGTAGATTTTTGCAGAGTGTATAAATTACTACAAAAACAATTTTTAATGATCAATTAACCTCCTAACTTTCCCAAGAGTAAGAGAAAGGAAAAAAAGAAAAAAATTAATTTGTTTCAGATAAGTAAAAATAAAATCATAATTGTAAAATGCTATTTGTCTCCCCCATTTTAAGGAGGTTTCCTTTCACAAAAATATTCTGGGCATAAGAATATCATTTATGAAATACTTTAAAAGTGGTGATATAGCTATGAATAGTTATTGTCTTAACCTTCAAGGCATTTTTAGTCTAGGCAAAAAGATAATTATTTTAATGAACAAGAGAGCATCCTTGTGTTGCCCCTGTCTTTAGACAGTGTATGTTCCAGTGTTTAAAATTATGTTTCTGACTAGCTTACAATAAATACTTTTTAAAAACAACACTATGGGGATGTTTATAAATTCCAATTTTCTGGGTGATTTTTTTAATGGTTGAATTTTATCAAGTATCTTTTGAAATTCTTGATATGATCATGTACTTTTCTGCTTTAATAAATGTCTTAATATTGAACTGCTCTCTTATTTATGATATAAAACATACTTACTTTTGTATTTATTACACTTCTGGAATAATTTTATGACACTGTATTTAGGATTTTGGCCTCTGTATTTATAGATACTATTTCAAGTTTCACTAGGCTAGGAATTGGTTTAAAGAGCAAATAGAAATTCCTTGTTTCAGAAATGTTTGATGGTGCCTTTTCCCAAATTCCTCTAGACCTGTTGCCTTTTTGGCTGAAAATATTTTCGTTTTTTTCCAATTTATTTTTATCTTATTTTTTTCTCTTTTTATTAATTAAGGTATTACATATGTGTCCTTATCCCCCCATATCCCACCACACACACTCATACCCTCACCCACTTGGTATCTGGGTCCATGGGTTAGGCCTATATGCATGCATACAAGTCCTTTGGTTCATTTCTCCCCTTTACCCCTCTCCCCTACCATCCCTCTGAGGTTTGACGGTCTGTTCGATGCTTCTCTGTTTCTGGATCTGTTATTGTTCACCAGTTTATGTTGTTCATTATATTCCACAAATGAGTGAGATCATGTGAATTTATCTTTCTCTGACTGGTTTCTTTCACTTAGCATAATGCTCTCCAGGTCCATCCATGCTACTGCAAATGGTAAGAATTTCTTCTTTTTTGCCTCAGCGTAGTATTCCGTTGTGTAGCTGTACCACGGTTTTCTAATCCATTCATCTGCTGATGAGCACTTAGGCTGTTTCCAAATCTTAGCTGTTGTAAATTGTGCTGCAATGAATATAGGGGTGCATATATCCTTTCTGATTGGTGTTTCTGGCTTATTGGGATATATTCCTAGAAGTGGGATCATAGGGTCAAATGGGAGTCCCATTTTTAGTTTTTTGAGGAAATGCCATACTGTTTTCCACAGTGGCTGCACCAGTCTGCATTCCCACCAGCAATGCAAGAGGGTTCCTTTTTCTCCACATCCTTCCCAACACTTGTCATTTGTTGATGATAGCCATTCTGACAGGTATGAGATGGTACGGTATTGTCATTTTTATTTACATCTCTCAGATGATTAGTGACTTTGAGCATGTTTTCATATATCTCTTGGCCTTCCTTGTGTCCTCTTTTGAAAAGTGTCTATTTAGGTCCATTGCCTATTTTTTGATTGGGTTATTTATCTTCCTTTTTTAAGTTGTATGAGTTCCTTGTAAATGTTGGAGATTAAACCCTTATTGGTGATAATATTGGCAAATATGTTCTCCCATGCAGTGGGCTTTCTTGTTGTTTTGTTGGTTTGTTTTCCTGTGCAGAAGCTTTTTGTTTTTATGTAGTCCCATTTGTTTTTCTCTTTAGTTTCCATTGCCCTACGAGCTGTATCGGTGAAGAGATTGCTACTACCTATGTTTGAGATTTTGCTGCCTGTGGATTCCTCTAATATTTTTATGGTTTCCCGTCTTATGTTTAAGTCGTTTATCCATTTTGAGTTTATTTTTGTGTATGGTGTAAGTTGGTATTCGCAGATGACATGATACTGTACATAGAAAACCCTAAAGACTCCATTGTTGCAGAAGACCTGAGAAAAACCTAGCCACACTTAGAGAAAGGGAGTTACATTTTATTATTAAATTCTGCACAGGCTCAGAGAAAAAGGTGTCTTTCAAATTCTGGGCCCCCAACATAGAGGAAACTTCTCTATTTATGCTTTTTCCAGTCCTTTGTCTCCCAAATTTGGAATGAGACTTCCAGGCCTTCTGAGAAAGAAGGCCTGCATGCTGGGAAGGGGCCATGAGACCATATCTCAAGGTCTGGCCTGGTGTCAGCACTGACAACTCTGTCTGGGGCATAGTTTACGGACTCTCTGGAATGGGAGTAGTCTTATTTTCCTTATTATTTAAGCAAGCAAGCATTTACAGAAGCCATACTATCAGGGTTAAAATTTCAAACAGCAGTTTTTATATAAGATGGATGCTTCATCAAAACATTATTAAACTTGATAAATGAATTCGGCAATGTAGCAGGATACAAAATTAACGCCAAGAAATCTATGGCATTTTTATACACCAATAGTGATCTTACAGAAAGAGAGACTGAAAAAACAATCCCATTTACCTTCGCACCAAAAAATTAAGATACCTAGGAATAAATTTAACTAAGGAGGTAAAAGACCTGTACTCAGAAAACTACAGGACACTGAAAAAAGAGATAGAGAAAGACATAAACAGATGGAAGAACATACCGTGTTCAGGATTGGTAGAAACAACATCATTAAAATGTCCATACTATCCAAAGCAATCTATAGATTCAACGCACTCCCCATTAAAATACCAATGGCATATTTCACAAACCTAGAACAAACTCTCTAAAAATTCATCTGGAATAAAAAACGTCCCCGAATAGCTGCAGCGATCCTGAGAAAGAACAAAGTAGGTGGGATCTCAATACCAGATCAAGCTGCATTACAAAGCCACTGTTCTCAAAACTGCCTGGTACTGGCACAAGAACAGACATTGATCTATATCAATGGAATAGAATAGAGAGCCCAGAAATCAGCCCCAACCAATACGCTCAATTAATATTTGACAAAGGAGGCAAGAACATACAATGGAGTCAAGATAGTCTCTTCAATAAATAGTGTTGGGAAAATTGGACAGATACATGCAAGAAAATGAAACTAGACCACCAACTTACACCATACACAAAAATAAACTCAAAATGGATAAAGGACTTAAATATACGACGGGAAACCATACAAATACTAGAAGAATCCAAAGGCAACAAAATCTCAGACATATGCCGAAGCAATTTCTTCACCGATACAGCTCCTAGGGCATTGGAAACTAAAGAGAAAATAAACAAATGGGACTACATCAAAATAAAAAGCTTCTGCACAGCAAAAGAAACCATCAACAAAACAACAAGAAAACCCACTGCATGGGAAAACATATTTGCCAATGTCATATCTGATAAGGGCCTAATCTCCAAAATTTATAGGGAACTCATACAACTTAACAAAAGGAAGATAAACAATCCAATCAAAAAATGGGCAAAGGACCTAAACAGACACCTTTCAAAAGAGGACATTCAGAAAGCCAAGAGACATATGAAAACATGCTCAAAGTCACTAATCATCCGAGAGATGCAAATCAAAACAACAATGAGGTACCATCTCACACCTGTCAGACTGGCTATCATCAACAAATCAACAAACGACAAGTGCTGGAGAGGATGTGGAGAAAAAGGAACACTCGTGCACTGCTGGTGGGAATGCAGACTGTTGCAGACACTATGGAAGACAGTATGGAGTTTCCTCAAAAAACTGAAAATGGAACTTCCATTTGACCCTGTGATCCCACTTCTAGGAATATATCCCAAGAAACCAGAAACACCAATCAGAAAGGATATATGCACCCCTATGTTCATAGCAGCACAATTCACCATAGCTAAGATCTGGAAACAGCCTAAGTGCCCATCAGTAGATGAATGGATTAGAAAACTGTGGTACATCTACACGATGGAATACTATGCTGCTCTAAAAAGGAAGGAACTCTTACCATTTGCAACGGCATGGATGGAACTGGAGAGCATCATGCTAAGTGAAATAAGCCAGTCAATGAAGGAAAAATACCACATGATCTCACTCATTCATGGACAATAGAGACCATTATAAACTTTTGAACAGTAATAGATACAGAGGCAGAGCTCCCTCAAACAGATTGTCAAACTGCAGCGGGAAGGCCGGGGAGGGTTGGGGGGCAGGAGGTAGGGGGGTAAGAGATCAACCAAAGGACTTGCATGCATGCATATAAGCATAACCAATGGACATAAGACACTGGGGGGTAGGGGAGGCCAGGGGATTGTCAAGGGTGGGGGAAAAAAAAAAGGAGACATATGTAATACTCTTTGTAATACTTTAAGCAATAAAAAAAATAACTAAAAAAACAAACAAACAAACAAAAATATAAAGAGAAGAAATGAGGGGGACAGCACCAACACAAAGGAAAATAAAATTGTTTCAAAAAACTGCCTCTTGCTATCTGTTTTGTTTAGGAGAAAATATTTATTTGTTAAATGGTTAAAATGAACATTCCAAAAACTCTTGCAAGGAAAAGGCAGGAATAAAGTAGATTTATTGGAATTGTAAGCATTACAAAATCTGCTTGGGTAGACAGGCACCAGAATATAATATTCTTAAATATTTCCTCTAGGGAGGAAGTACTAGAATTTAATTTATATAGGTACAGAAGGCAGAACTGAACTAAGGAACATTTACCAGGAAGCAGATATTGAATAAATATGAGGAAGAACTTTTTTGTAATTGTAGCTTTTATCTATGAATAGGAGGATCTGTTTCACAGTGCAATGAATTTCCTTCTCAGATGGGTGATGTAAAATGTTGAGAATAAAATGGGGTACTAATTATTAGTTACATAATTCTGAAAGAAAATATTTATTGATTGATATTGGTTTTATTTTATTAGTGAACGTACATAGCAAAATTTCTATTCAAAAACCATTTAAAATAAAATTCTTTTAAAAAATATTTTTATTGATTTCAGAGAGGAAAGGAGAGGGAGAGAGAGATAGAAACATCAATGATGAGAGAGAATTATTGATTGACTGCCTCCTGCATGCCCCCTATTGGGGACCAAGCCTGCAACCCAGGCATGTGCCCTTGACTGGAATCAAACCTGGGACTTTTCAGTCCACAGGCTGATGCTCTATCCATTGAGCAAAACTGGCTAGGACTAAAATTCTTAATAAATAAGATTTATAGGGTGGGCAAAAGTACATTTACGAGTACATGAAGCACAGAATTTATTCTTGTATTATTATTTATTAATTATTATATTATTTTTCAAGCAAACCACTGTAAACCTACTTTTGCCCCCACTCTGTATCTATGTATATTAAAGCAAAATATAAAAAGTACTTATATGGATTATCTGTATAATAAAATTGTATCAGGAGAGATTTCTACCTTATTGAACACTTCTTTCCTTTTTTAAATTATTGATGCTATTACAGATGTCCCCTTTTCCCCCTCTTTGACCTCCTCTATCCAGCCTCTGCCCCCCTTCCCTCTGTCCATTACCACACTGTTGTCTGTGTCTATGGGTTATGTATATATATTCTTTGGCTAATTCCTTCATCCCTTCATCTTCTTTCATTTAGTCCCTCCCTTCCATTCTGACATCTATCAGATTGTTCCATGTATCCATGCCTCTGTTTTTATTTTGTTCGTCAGTTTATTTTGTTCATTTGACTCCACATATAAGTGAGATCATATGGTATTTGTCTTTCTCTGGCTTATTTCACTTGGCATAATAATTTCTAGGTCCATCTCTACTGTCATACTAAGGTAAGATTTCTCTCTCTTTTATCATCTCATAGTACTCCATTAAGGTACCACAGCTTTTTTATCCACTCATCTATGGCTGGGCAGGTTGGACTTACTGAATACTTTCTAAAAAACTTTTTGTACCTATTTGAATACTTTAATCAGTAACTTACAGGACATCCTTGCCTTTATCTCCCCTTCATATTTTACATATATCAACCCTATAATTCCCCTATTTCCTAAAGACTCCATTGACTGGCAGGCTCACAGCTGCCCCACCATGCCAGGAGGGCAGCAGGCACCAAGATGGCATTCATGTGCATTTCTTTTTATTATTGAGCATCCTGCCTGATGCTCCTGGGAGACTGATGTTAGTTGCTTGGTTCCTAGAAAGATCTGGGCATCTCTCAGATTTAACCAAGTGCTAAAATGGGAACTCTGCTCACTGCACAAAATTTCAATTGCTCCTAGCTGAGTCTGAGCTGGAGCTGGAAAAGCGCAAGTCCACCAGCCCCATCTTAGCATTTTTACTACAACTTATTACTAATATTACTAGTTTAAAATGAAAATCCAGTGCAAATGCTAAACTGAACAGGCCAACAATACAACAGAATGTATGAGGGAACCATCCCTAGCAAACCAGCTATGAAGATCTCAGAGATGCAGAGTTGTTTTCTCTTTTATGTAAGCACTAGAGGCCCAGTGCACAAATTTGTGCACTGTGGGGTCCCTCAGCCTGGCCTGTGGGATTGAGCCGAAACCAGCTCTCCGACATCCCCTGAGGGGTCCTGGATTGCGAGAGGGTGCAGGCCAGGCCGAAGGACCACACTGGTGCATGATCGGGGCGGGGAGGAACGCGGGAGGTTAGCCAGCCCGAGGGAGGGGGTGGTGGGGGAACCACAGGAAGGCTCCAGGGCGTGTCTGGCCCATCTTCCGTAGTTCCTATCAGCCAGACCCCAGAAGCAAGCTAACCTACCAATTGGAGCGTCTGTCCCCTAGTAGTCAGTGCACATCATAGCCAGCAGTTGAGCGGCCTTACCATATCATTAGCATATCACACTTTGATTGGCTGAATGGATGACCGGATGACCAGACACTTAGCATATTAGGCTTTTATTATATAGGATAAATTCTACACAGGCAGAGGGAATTATTCAAAGTAAAAATTCATGGGGTGTTTTAAGCATGTCTAAAATGTGGCCACCCTAGTGTTGTGTGTTCGGTGCATTACTCACCGGAAGGACCCCTCCAGCCCCATTGGAGGCTGGAGACCTCCAAGAAGGGACGTAGCCAACTGCTCCTGATTGGTGATGCCGAGGAACTTGCACTTGAACCTGGGCTTACTACCTGCTGGCTTTGAGCAAGTCCCTGTTTTCCACACAGTCTCATTTTCTCCCTTATAAATTGGAGATAACAATAGTAACTATGTCATGAGGTCACTATGAGGATTAGATGACCTGACATTGTGAAATAGTGTTTGCTATGTAATTGTTTGTAAGTAGAATAAGATCGGCTCCAGAGCCATGTGGGGGAGAAAAGGAAATGTGTTTTGTCCCACTGTGTTCTGTTCTTCAAACTGACTGTTGAGTGTTTCTCTTCACCCTCAATGAGGAAAGAATTGCTTTTGGTGCTAAAATAAGAATCCTATTGGATATGGTGACGAAGACACCAGGACATGATTGCTGCTGCTCTCAAAGGCCCTTAATGCAAGATCGGCTTGCTTGCGATTAGAAACTGAATTAAGGGCTTTCAGGTCCCTGCACTCTGGTTAGGAGATATCCTTCAGATCCTGAAACAGAGTTAGCCCCCATACTTTCTGCAAAGAGCGTCAGCCGCAGACATTAAGTAGCAGCTTCAGGGAGGAAAATTAGAATAAACTGGAAATCTCTTCAGACTCCCATCATAGTTACAAGGGAGAACAAAATGTTAGCACCATAAACAGGTCTGTGACTCATCATCAGATGGCCCCTGAAATTATGGTCATGGAAACCAAAATACTGTACCTAAGAAATCCTATAGCAGCTCTGATATACTTTGATATTATCACGGTTATGCGATGATTCTGGTTTTAGACTGAATTGCCTGTCATTCCGTGTTTATGCTAACCCCACACCACTGTGGAACATTGTTTTTTTTTAATTTTAGAATAAAATGTTCTTTAACTGGAAAACCATTGAGATGAGTCACAGCCTAAGAAGTGCACGTGGGCAGCTCATAATAGAATAAAAGCATTACCTTTGCTAAGGCATCAGAATATTTTTTTAAAGCAGGATGCACTTGTATTCAATAGTAATTATTATGTTTTTAAAAACAGCAGTTGGAGAAAAGCTTGTGTTACTTATGACATGATGACTCACCTGAATTTTAGTGCCTTTAGATGATGCCAGATTGACATTTCTCGAAAGTAACATTCCAGATTTAGCCACAGATTTGGGTAATCTGGTCATGGTATTCACACTCCTCTGACACCACCCCTGTCCGTTATCACCTAGTTAGGACAGTCTCAGTTCCGATTCTTATTATCCTTTAGACACTGTGAAGAAAGAAGTTTCAGATTATATGTCAACAGGTAGCTCTTGTCTCCATCAAAACCAAAGTGTCAGACTCAAAGCATTACCCATGGAGAGGATTTGGCTCAATTAAGACTTGCTCAAAAGCTCCCTGCAGGGCAGTACTGTAAAGGTGTTCCTTGCTAAGGGATAAAGACCCTATCAGCCACACTGCAACAGAGAAACATTTCCTCACACAGTTCACACACATTTCCATAGGTTGAAATTCTCAAAAGAGAATTCTGAGAGTAAGAAGAAGTAAATGATTAATGAAGCTCTCCTTTAATTTTAGAGCTTCCTCATATGCCCCATAACTTTAGGTAGTAAAGAACAGTTTGTTAGGCCAGGAACAAAGTTCTTAGGAGTTGAGGTTTTATTTGTATTAGGAGAAAGCTCTTGCATTTCAGGTATCTGCAACAAAATAACTTGAGTCTTTATTAACTTTACTTGCAACAAATCAGAGTTTTTCATAGACATAAATCGTTATTGTTTTATCAGTGAAGGATCAAGTAATTTATACTTGAAGCTTAGACATATAATTGTGTTGATTTGATTAATGCAGGAGTTGGCGCACGATGGCCTGCACACCCACTCTAGACTTCAACTGTTTTTGTAAGTATTTGTTGGATATAGCCACACTATATTCATTTACAAATTGTCTCTGGCTGCTTCCACTCAGACAATGTGTGTCGGGTATGAAATAGTTGCTGTTTGGTTCTTTACAGAAAAAGTTTTCTGAGCTTTGAGTTAATACATATTTTATTAAAACTTTCTTAAAGCCCTCATGGGTTTTCTTATGGTTGCTTGCGTAATAGGTCTGGGAGGAGAGAGGAAAGTAATGTAGGTACAGCTGGGCTAAAATCCATTCCATAGTTTTACATACTGTGTTGCCTTCGTTTACGCAGCCAAGCAAAGTTGCTCCTTAATTCCTTTGTGTCTCTCTAGACTCCAGAGATAAGTCTATTTTTGCAGTCATTTGTTTCCATGCTTGTCTTTCCCATTTGATATTGAGTAACTTGAGAGTAATATTCATGCATGACCATTTTTATTCTCAAAATCAAATACAATACTTGGCATTATACTAACAAGTTTAAGGAATTAAATTAAACTGGGCAGAATTTCCTAGCATCCCCAAATAGAAGCATTTATGATGGGTACAAAGAAAAGAGGCAGAGAATGCATTCTCCCCACAGCAGTTAAAATTATTTAAAAAATAATTTAAGGGAGAACCAAGATGGCGGTGTAGGTAAATACCTGTACTCGCCACCTCCCATAACACATCAAACAGAACAACCTTCATTCAACACCTGAAAGCTGGCTGAATGGAAATCCTACAATCAGAGAAGTAAAGAAGAAAGCACATTGAGCCTTGTAAGATGGGTGGAGGCACAGAACGGGCTGGTCTGACATCCATATGTGGCATTTCTTTAAACAGGAGGAATATCTGGGCTGCTAAGGCCTCCCATGAGGAGTAAGGGGTCTCAGCCCCACACCAGACCCCCAGCAGAGGGTTCCAGAGCTGGAAAGAGAAATATCTGTAACTTCAGGCTGTAAAAACCAGTCAGGATTGTCACTGAGTGATAGGAAGCTGCTGTAGACCCAGGCATTTCCTCTTAAAGGACCAGTGCATGAACTTACACAAACTTGCTCCCCCTGAGCTAGGGGGATTCAGGAACATACAGGGAGAAACTGGACTTGTCTGGCATTGGAGCAAGAACTCTGGGATGGCTTTCTCTCAGGCAGGGGTTCTCACAGGGGTCATTGTTCCTCTGCTGAGATCTCCCCCATTCCAGAGCTGACTGGCAGTCATATCTGAGGTTCCATCAGCCTGACTCACACTATTTGCTTTGCCCTGAGAATTCCCTGAGATCCCACCCCACCCAAGCTGTTTGCAGCAGCTTTTCCATATAAATGGCCTGTTCTGATTCAGGCTTCAGACTTACCTAAAATCTCTCAAACAAGCAGCAGCTGGTGTCAGCATGCCCCAAACATATCAATATAAGGCCCCAAACCCAGCATTAGCACCAGCCTACATTGCTTCACTGCTGGGCCTCCCCTGGGCACTTACAAGCCCAACACAAGCAGCAGCCATTTGCAGATGGCTCTGTAACTCCATACTGGTGGTCCCTAGGCAATGGCTGACTTTGCACCTCCTGGGAGATCCCACCAGTGCACCCAATGGACAGTTTTAGACCATACTAGATTACAACTCTACATATCCATGAGTGACACACACTCAAGGGACAGAATGAGTGAGCAAGTCCTGCTCCTAGGGACATCTCCTGCACAGCAGCTCTTCCACTGTAGTTGCAGCTGGCTCTCACAGCCAATTGGCTTGGAGGTCAATTCTTCCCAGTGATGTCAATGGCAATCAAGGCTCAACTACAACAACAAGACTGTGCACAGGGGTGTACCTAGAATGCCCAGCTCAGGTCACCGGGGAGGCTGAACCACTGGGCCCTACAGGACAACTACTACACAAAGTTATTCTGCCAATTCCAGGAGTCATAGCAGCTCTACCTAATATTTAGAAACAAACAGGGAAGCAGTCACAATGTGAAGACAAAGAAACATGTCACAATTGAAAGAACAGAAGACATTTTCCAGAAAAATAACTAAAAGAAATGGAAGCAAACAAACTACTAGATACAGAGTTCAAAACAATGGTTATAAGGATGCTCAAGGGCCTTAACAAAATGGCAATAAATACATATCTATCAACAATTGAATCTAAAAATAAATGAACAAGTAATCTAATGAACAAAATAAACTGATGAATAAAATAGAACCAGAGGCATGGAAACATGGAACAGACTGATGTATCTCAGATTAAAGGAGGGAGAAGGGGATGGGAAGAGATTAACCAAAGAATTTATATGCATATATGCATTTCCTATGGACACAGACAATAGGGTGCTGAAGGCCTGAGGTGGGGCAGGAACCAGGTGGGGGAGAGCAATGGGGGAAAGAGGGGGACATCTATAATACCCTCAACAATAAATATTAAAAAAATAAATTATTGTGAATCCAATCCTAGGGTTATCTAGAAGAAGAACAGGAAGTGAAAGTCTCTGGTGTGTCTTGATCATACATCTCAAAATACTAGTAAGTAACCAGGAAATATGTTTAACAAAGACAAACATTTATTTTAGCCTTTGATTTTAATTTTTCTTTTAAAATAGTTAAACCCTATGAATGAACTCCTATTCATTGAAATGACTGAGGAAATGGGATTTTACAGTAAATTTAATAGTCTCTCTAATTACTATACACTGTATAGTATACAGTAATGAGTTTTCAATTTTTAGAGGGAAATAATGAAATAAACAGTAATAAAACCATTTGGACAAATTTAAACTTGCTTTTTTGGTTTAGAAGGTACTTTGGAATCTTGAAGTAACACAGTTATCATAATGAACATAAATAATAGGTGATAATAAACTCATTGATTTGTATTCTATACTTCAAAGTAGACAGTCCCAGAAATTGAGCTGAAAATATGCTGACCTGTGGTATATTTTGGAAATTGCTTCAAAAATTCCTGGTATCAGCTTGTTTACTTGTCCTTTGTATTTTTCACATAAAAGTTAATTGCAGGTGAAAACACACACATTTCAGTTATTTGAGTTCTTTAGTTATTTGCATTGCAGATAGCAGGATGTTTTATAATTCTTAAATATCTTGAGAGTTGGCAGGCTTCTAAAGTACTTTTCAATTTTGATGCCAGTAATAAATATTAGTTTTTATCCATCTTAACCCTCAGAAGCAAATATTCTAGTATCAATCTTTTTTCCCCAAATTGGTTTTCTGTCTTAAATGTTCAAAGTGATGATTGTTGTGGATGTAAATGGAGGGATGAATTTAAATCTTGACCCAGCCACTTATTATTTGTGTGATTATGGGCAAGTTGCTTAATCTCTCTGGGTTTGAATTTCCTCACGTGTAGAATAAGGATACTTAAGTAACAGGGTTATTTAATGTAAAGATCGATAAACTAATGAATATAATGCCTTTTTAGCTATTTAGCTAGCAAGTTTCGGTCACATAGAGATCTGAAAATGGTAACTATTTGTCTCTTAAGAGTTCAGATTATCAAAAATTATTTACTTTTTTATTTTTTAAATTAACTTATAGTAAAGTGCCCTTTTTGGTGTAGAGTTCTGAGTTTTAACATATGTTTAGATTCATGTAACCATCGTCACAGTTGGGACGCAGAACCATTTCATCATCCCTCCAAATTCCTCATGCTGTCCATTTGAAGTCACACTTTCCCCCTCAGCCCTAACCCTTGACAACCACTGACCTATTTGCCATCACTGTAATCTGTCCTGTTCTCGAATGCTATATAAATGGAATCATATGATGTAACCTTGTGCAACTGGCTTCTTTAACCAGCATAATGCATTTATGATTCATTCGAATTTCCATGTGTATCAATAGTTTGTTCCTTTTGCTGCTGAATAGTATTCCATTGCATGGATGTATCACAGTTTGTTTATCCTTTCACCCACTGAAGGACATTGGGCTGGTTCTAGTTCTCAGCAATTTTGAATAGAGCTGTTGTGTAAACATTTGCTGTGTGAACATATGTTTTCAGTTCTCTAGGGTAAATATCCATGAGTGGGACTTTTAGGTCATATGACAAGATGTGTTTGACTTCATAAGAAACTGTCAAAATGTTTTCAAGAGTGGCTGTACCATTTTGCATTCCAGGAATGTATAAAAGTTCCAGTATCTCTGGATCCTCATCAACACTTGAAATTATCATTAAAAAAAATAAATAAAAGAAGCTTTTCTGATAGGTGTGAAGGAGTATCTCAAAATGGCTTTAATAATAATGTTGAGCATATTTTCACATGCTTATTTGAAAACCATGTATTTCCTTTGGTGCAGTGTTTGTACTAATATTTGTCCATTTTGGTGGATTTTTTATTGGCGAGTTGTTGAGAGTCTTTGAATATTCTTTGTACATTCTGGCTGCAGATATTCTTTGTACATTCAGATATATGACTTGCAAATATCTCCTCTGTTTGTGACTGGTCTTTTCATTCTCTTAACCATCTTTTATAAAACAAAGTTTTAAAGTTTGATGAAGTCTGATTTATTAATTTTTTCTTTTAGAATTGTTCCTTTGGGGTCATGTCTAAGAACTCTTTGACTAACCTAATACCATAAAAATTTTTCCTATGTTTTCTTCAAAAGTTTCATATTTTAAATATAGATTTAGTATTCATTATGAGTGAATTTTTGTATGATGTGTGAAGTGATTGTTTTTGTAAAAAATCTATTTGCCACATTTGTGTTGGTCTGCAATGAACATAGGGATGCATATATTTTTTTGAATTAGTATTTTGGTTTTCTTCAGCTATATACCCAGAAGTGGAATTGCTGAGTCATAAAAACAGTTTCATATTTAAATATATGAGTAACTTATATACTGTTTGTTTTTCCAAGTGACTGCACCAGTCTGCATTCCTACTAACATTGCACAAGGGTTTTCTTTTCTCCACATCCTTGCCAACACTTGTTGATTTATTGATGATAACTATTCTGACAGGTGGGAGGTGATACCTTGTTGTGCTTTTAATTTGGATTTCTCTGATAATTAGTAATGTTGAACATCTTTTCATATGTCTATTGGCCATCTGTATGTTCTCTGGAGATATATCTATTCAGGTCCTCTACCCATTTTTTAATTGGATTGTTTGTTTGTTTTTGGTGTTGAGTTGTATGAGTTCTTTATAAATTTTGGATATTCACCCCTAATTGGATGCATCATTGGCTAATATCTTCTTCCATTCAGTAGATTGTCTTTTTGTTTTGTTGATGGTTTCCTTTGCTGTGCAAAACCTTTGTAGTTTGATGCAGTTCCATTTGTTTATTTTGTTTGTTTCCTTTACCCAAGAAGACTTATGCAAAGAGAACAATGACTAAGATCTACGTCAGAGATTTTACTGCTTATGTTTTCTTCTAGGAGCTTTGTGGTTTTGAACTTTACATTTTTTACTTTATTCTTAAATCTGATGTAATAAGGTGATCTAGGTTTTTGTTTTTGTTTTTGTTTTTTGTTTTTTTTGCATGTATCTAATTTTCCCAACACCATTTATTGAATAGACTGTTTTTACCCTATTGTATTTTCTTGCCTCTTTTGTCAAATATTAATTGCCTATATAGGCATGGGTTTATTTCTGGGCTCTCTATTCTTTCTATTGATCTATTTGTCTGGTTTTATGCCAGTATCACGCTGTTTTGATTATGACAGCCTTGTAGTATAATTTGATATCAGGTAGCTTGATTTTCTTGTTTGGTTTTAGTATTAGAGGAATATTGCTTTATAAACAGATTTGAGAAGTATTTTCTGCTCTTTTATTTTTAGGAATAGGCTGGAGAATTAATGTTATTTCTTTGTTGTTTAGTTTTCCTATATACTGTACATTTTTTTGTTGGCTTGTTCTATCAAATACTGAGAGAAGCTGAGATTGCCAAATATAATTATGAATTTATTTCTCTTTCCACTTTGTCAGTTTGCTTGATGTACTTTGAAACTTTTTTGTTTATTTAGGCTTGTTTTCTCCCTTGGTGGATTAACCCTTTTATTATGATGCCATCTGTCTGTTTATCACTTTAGCTTTCTTTTGATTAGTGTCTGTATGGTATATCTTCTCCCATCATTTTAGCTGTCTACCTTTTCTATTTAACGTCTTTCTGATAACCTATGTCTTCTAACTTGTGTGTTTAGACTATTTACACTTAATGTGATTTTTGATATTTTTGGATTTAAGTCTACAATTTTATTATTCACTACGGGCCCAGTGCACCTTGAAAGGAACTGTGGGCCGCGAGTCTGCAGTGGGCACAGGGGCGGGTCTTGGCCCATCTTCCGCGTGCCCCTGCCCGGCCCCTCCCACTGTGTCCCTGGTCCCCTGTCTGCCAGCAGCCCCACTCCCTTCATGCCGCTCCCACACACTGATGGTGCAGGCCTCACTTGCACCCGCTGACGGTTCAGAGCGATTGGGGCCAGCGCCAACAGCGGGAGCAAGAGGAGGTGGAGAAGCCCTCAGGGGTTATCGGGGCAGGCAGCTGCCTCTTGCACCCACTGACGGTGCCAAGTGATCAGGGCCGGCACCGGACGCCAGCAATGGGTGCAAGCAGCAGTTCCGGCACTGACAGCAGGTGTGAGTGGGACCAGCGCCAGCAGCAGGTGTGAGCACTGGGTGGGACCACAGCACACAGGAGCAAAGAATTTTTAGTAACCATCAGAGGCTCACCTTGAAGGCAGCGACCACCCCGCCTTGGTCTGGCACTCTCGTTCACACCTGCTCCACCATCCTGCCATGGCCAATGCCTGCATGTTCTGCGCTCTGCTGCCTGTTGCCATCGCCCACCATGTTCTGCGCCTGCCCCCTGGTGGTCAGCGCATGTCATAGCGACCAGTTGTTCAGTTGTTTCCCTGTTCGGTCTATTTGCATATTAGGGTTTTATATATACAGATTTTTAGTTCTTCCCCCTCCATTTTTGTCTTTCTATTTCCCTTTTATTAATCTTTCCCTCTTACTAATAATCTTCCTTTGGATTATGTGAACATTTTTAGTATTTAATTTCAATTTACCTATTGTATTTTACTCTCTTTTTTAGTATGTGGTGCTTAAGAGTTATATTATACATACTTAACTTTTCAAAGTTTATTTCAAATCATATTTTGCCATTTTAGTTAGATTGTAGGAAGTTTACCCCTCTATAGCTCCTTTTATTCTCCCCCATTTATGTTGTGGTTGTCCCATGTATTACATCAATGTATATAAAAAATTATCTGAAAATATATTAATTACTGTTTTCATCTATCAAATGTGTTTTAAAGAGCTCAAGAGATGTTATATTTACTCAAGTATCTACTATTTATGTGGCTTTCCCTTCAACATTGACATTATAAGTTTTTCTTTGGTATCATTTCCCTTTGGTCTGAAAAACATCCTTCAATAATTTTTAAAAAGATTTTTAAGTATATCTTTATTGATTTCAGAGAGGAAGGGAGAGGGAGAGAGAGAGAAACATCAATGATGAGAGAGAATTATTGATCAGCTGCCTCCTGCACGCCCCTCACGAGGGATGGAGCCCACAACCCAGGCATGTGCCCTGACCGGGTATCAAACTGTGACCTCCTGATTCATAGGTTGATTCTCAACCACTGACCTACACTGGTCAGGCAACAATTGTTTTAGAACAAGTTTTCAGGCAATAAATTTCCTTCATTCGAGAAAGCATTTATTTTATCTTTATTCCTTAAGGTAATTTTTGCACTTGGAAATATTGAGCCAGTTCCTTTGACCTCCAGGATTTCAGATGAGAAACATTTGAATCATTGTTCCCCTCTAGTTAATGTGTTGTTCCCTTTCTACTTTTTAATGTTTTTCCTTTGTCTTTAGTTTCCAGAAATTTCATTATAATATGCCTTGGCATTAATTTCTTTATGTTTATTTTGTTGGGGGTTTACTGTTTTTAATTTATAAATTTGTGACTTTCATCAAAAGCAGGATATTTCAGGCATTATTCTTCACATATTTTTCTGCACCCCTGCTTTTTTATTCCTTCTTACACAAATATTAAGCATTTAAGTATCATCCAAGAGGTCTTCTTTCCTGTCGTGTGTATTCTGCTATTGAGCTTCCCCAGTGAGTTTTTTTTAGACATTTAAAGTTTTTAAAACATTACCCTGCTGAAAAGACTCGTGGAAAATCCCTTATATGCTGCTGCGACTTATATTTGCCAAGATTTTATATTTTCAACAAACTTTTATTA
The DNA here is from genome assembly GCF_014108235.1 of Myotis myotis. NCBI lineage: Eukaryota > Metazoa > Chordata > Mammalia > Chiroptera > Vespertilionidae > Myotis > Myotis myotis. Next base: position 144,695,880 of record NW_023416324.1, on the reverse strand, counting down.
TGAATAGTCACATTAATGTAAACTGGCAGTCAGATTAATGAAAATAAGATAAATTATGTCAGTTTTATGTAAACTATGTGTGAGTGTTGTGGTTTTTAAACATGTCCACACACTTTTTAATGCTCTTTCCATCAAAAGGTTAACTTTAATTATCCTCCCCTTGAATAGTGTTTAGTGTTATGTTAGTGATTTGCATTTAACAAACAACACATTAAAAAGTCATGCTGTGTCACAACCAGGTTGTGCTAGAAAAGGCAATTCAGCTTCCTTATGGCTCTCTTCCTAGAAAAACTCACTCTTGAAAATCAACCACATGGGGAGGACACATGTAGGTGCTTTACCTGATATCCATAACCAAGGCTCCAGGAGGTCTCCAGCACCAACCGCCAGACATCTGAGCGAGCATGGCTTCAGATGATTCCAGCTGCCAGCCTTAGAGCTACCCCAGCCAAAGCTGAGTGGAGCGTCAATGGATGGTCCCAAAGGAGCCCTGCCCAAAGTGTTGATCTTTAAGCAAAGTATATGTTGTCATAAGCCTCTATATTTTGGGTCCTTTGTTATCTAGCAATAGACACATGGAATAGATTTTGGTATTTGGTATCAGAAAGTGCCCGCGGGGGATGCTGCTGAAACATAAAATCTAAAACAGTAGGGATTGCTTTGGAATCTCAAATAGAGTGCTAATGAATGCCTAACGCCTTGTACATAAAAAGCAGCTTTTCTTCAAGCTTCTAGGGCATTAACAAAATCCATCCACCAATGCTTTCCGTTCTTTTAATTACATCTGCCCCATTACCTTTTGAGTACTAGAGATACTGCATATGTTAACATTTTGTCTTTTACCTGCACCTCATTCCAATATGCCTTAGATGGGAGTGTTAGTCATTGTAATGCCACAACATGCTAGGAATTAACCTCCTCCCATACTGCCCCAGGCAATAGTTGCCATCTGACTGTTGAGTAATTCAATTTCAAACTTAGATCCTGAGGGGCTGTTGTCTAGAGCTTCTTCCCATTCCAACTCTTAAATTAGGTTTTCATGAAAGCAGAACCTGAGACAAGGACTCAGTGCAGGTAGTTTATTCGGGAGATAATCCCAGGAAACAAATGGGAGAGTGGGGAGAATGAAAGCGGAAAGGGAGAAAAGCCAACAAATGGGATATTATTGTTGCTGAGAACAATTGGTACTTAATTCCACTTGTGCCTTCTGAGGAATCTTGTAGAATATTTAGAATTGTTTTTGCTAAATAATACGAGGCTAGTCTATTTATATAAAAACTACTGTACAACATTGTCTGAAGGTTGTGCCCTTGGTTAATACTTTTTGCATCTACTGATTGACTTCCAATGTTATCAGCGGAAGTGGAGTTCCTGGAGTGCCGCAAGGAAAAGGATTTCCGGAGGCCCCCACCGGAGGATGGGGTTTCATGGAAAGCTTTATTGATGATGTAAAATTAACGGGTTCCCCTCCATCTCTGTCCACCTCACCATAGAAGTCCAATCTTGTCTTCAGTAGGGCCAGAATAAAGGCCAATGCCCATAGTTCCACTTCATATTCAAGTATTGTCCAGTCCAGCATCTGGCTAGCTTAGCTTGTATTCCCAGCTGCAGTCCATTGTACTTGCACGGCCATGGGCCATGCTGCTGCTTAAGGCCACCTGGCTATGGAGAGAGAACAGGTGAGCTCAGGGACACAGGAGTGAGTGCAGGTCACTGAGCAAAGAGAGAAATAGGAGTACAAGAGGAAACAAGAGAAGGAACTCAGGTGTTTTTAACCAGGAGCTTCTTCAAACTGGCCAATTAACTCTCCAAGATTCCAAGCTCTTCTGATGGGGTTCAGTCCCTAACCAACCTATTGTTCCTCAGGTTAGCTAGAGTGACAGGTAAGCACTTCCCCTGCACCACCTGACTTCTACTGCACATGTGTCCATTTCTTCCTTTCTCCCCCCTCCCCCAACAATCAGTAAATAAAGGGGGAAGAGAGGAAGTATTAATTCCCATGCAGGGACAGTACTGTGATTCCCTGCCATGTGAAGCTGTAGCTTTCTGGTGAAACAAACAGGCTTATGCTTCCCAGTTGAATATGCTCAACAATGTCTGACCCTTTGCTTTCTTCCTTTTATTAATATTAACACGCTAATTATGATGATGACACCAAGACTTCAGAAAAAACCCTGAGGCAGAAAAGCAGAGAGATGTCATATTTGGGAAGAGGCACTGACAAGCATTTACTAGTGGGCTGGGCTGACCAGTGGGGTGTGACTTAGGACATCATAAGCATCTACTACACCCACATTTATAATCGAAGGATATACTACGTTTCAGTTGGAGGATAGGATGGAATTCATTTTTCATCCTTTTGGCAACCCTTGAGCCCATGTAATCTTTATCCTCTTCCCAGGCACAAGAAAACCTCATTCTCCAAGTTCCCTTGCAGTTTGGTTGGCCGTATGAGACAATGTTTGAGACAATGGCTAGAGGACAGAAGTATATGATTTCCAGCTCTAACCCTTAAAGTTACCCCATTTTTTGCTCATCCACCAAGAGAGAATTCAGTGGGAAGATGTCGGGAGCCATACGATGGAAAGAACTCAAATTCTTGAATCATCACTTGGAAGAGAGCAGCCAAGGCTAGTCATCTCACTCCTATCTGACATGACTTGAGTGAGAAATAAGTGGAATAAGCAGTGTGTGTGAGTGTGTGTGTTTTGGGTTGTTTGGTTTAGCAATTGGTGTTAATTTTTTACATGAGACCTGCACTTTCTTGATTCTCACTACACTTTGGTCATTGAAGAAAGAATTGGTTATCATCTCTTTATGTTATAGGCAGGCATGTGATGATAATTGGCAGAATCATGTTTGTGGTTTGGTTTAGCCTTTTAGGGAAAAGGAGAGATGAGCTCAAAGCAGTAGTATCATTATTTCTAGATATCTGATTGCTTTCTTCGTGGTCAGGGAGAACTTCTCACTGCTATCTTACACTTGCTGAACACAACTTGAGAGAGAAATTCTCCTTCACAATCGCAAGATAATAAACACAAGAGAAAGAACCAGCATGAGATACTGTCTGCTTTCTCCTTTATCATAAGGGGCCAAGAAAATGTCCTGGATATAAAAAATATATCAATGAAAGATAGGCGGATAATACTTTGATTTCTCATGAATAAAAACGAAGCTTGCCTCGTATTTAATAATATGTCTTATCATTTTTAGACAAGCATAAGGATAGTATCTATTCGTTGTCAGAGATGGACTGTGACAAAGAAGTAAGAATACTCCCTCTTGTGGTTCTTGAGAAAAATAATCTCAGCTATGAGAGCATATTGAGAAAATAGAAATTCTGGAAAACAGAAAATCTTTCGAATATCTTCAGTGGATAACGAGAACGCATCCTCTTCTCTCTGACCTGGCTCTATGAAGCTAAGTAACTATTGCAGGCTGTGTTGATGTGGACTTTCTTGAGAGCATGTGTGAGCTTGGACTGCTAACCTCAGGGAGGAGCTGAGAACTTCTTTCCAGTTGGAAATTTTTCCCTGAAAGGTTAAAGAAATTTAATTGTCACTAAATACCCTTTTTCTTTAACTTGCAACTGGATCCCATATGTAGCCTGTGGTTCCTCTTGGGGAAGCTTTGATTTAAGAGGAGTGAATTTGGTGTTAGGATTCTCTGTCTCCTCTAAGACACATCACTCATAATTTTGTGGGGCAGGGGTAAATGTATTTCCCAGATATATGTTTCCCCCCTACCTATTTGGAATCTTATTTAGCAACTTTGCTGTCCTCCGGAGATAAATGGCTGCACACAGCTAGAAATAGGAAATTTACTCATTTCTTTTTATTTATTTATTTATTTCTCACCTGAAGAATATGTTTATTGATTTGAGAATTGACTTGAGAGAGAGAGAAACATCCATGTGAGAGAGAAACATTGTTCAGTTGCCTCCCTTACATACCCTGACCAGGGATTAAATTCCACAACGTAAATATGTGCCTTGACTAGAAATCAAACCCGCAACCTTTTGGTGTCTGGGATGATGCCTCAGCCAACTGAGTGTCCTGGCCAGGGCTTACTCATCTCTTAGATGTAAAATAGGGATGGCATTGCAATCGGAAGACAACATATATTCAATGTTAGCAGTGGTTTGATGTGAAATTACCATTTTTTTTCTCATAATTTATGCCTCCTGCTTTTCTATTCTAATGTTTCACTATTGGAAACACAGTACCCTCCATTTCTGAGGGGGGTTGACATCTGTGTAGGAAATCGATATATATATATTTCAGAGAGGAAGGAGAGGGAGAGAGAGATAGAAACATCGATGATGAGGGAGCATCATTGATTGGCTGCCTCCTACACATCCTCTACTAGGGAGTGAGCCTGCAACCTGGACATGTTCCCTGACCGGGAATCAAACCGTGACCTCCTGCTTCATAGGTCAACGCTTAACCACTGAGCCACACGGCTGGGCGGAAACCAATATCTGTTTATCTCCCCCTCTCTGACTTTCTAGTTTGCCCAGAAAAGTCCTAGTTAAAATTGCTGTCCCTGTGTCCCATTTGTTCTTTTTTCATTTTCCTTCCAATGGAAATTTTAACAATTTCAATTTCATTAGTCTCACAGTGCAACTTTAAGAAACCAGAGAGAACCAAGATGGCGGCATAGGTTAATGCCGGAGTTTGCTGCCTTGAACAACTACTTCAAAAGTGAAACTAAAAAACGGAACGGACATCACCCAGAACCACAGGAACGCTGGCTGAGTGGAAGTCCTACAACTAGGAGGAAAGAGAAACGCATACAGACACTCAGAGGAGGCACAGTGCTGAAGTCAAATTCTGAGGTGCGGAGTGCGTGGAGCGGGCTGGCGGCGGAAGGCGTCGCAGACTCTGAGCTCCAGATACAGGAGAGTCTTTAGGGACCCAGACTCAAACGGGAGAAGCGGGACTGTCTGGCTTCGGTCAGAGCGAGTGCAGCTTTCTCTCCGAGCTTTGCAGCGGGTGCTGGGACTCAGAGAGGCAGAACCCCTGGGGACAGGACTGAGAGCCGCCATACTGCTCTCTCCGGCCCACCCTGTTGATCCTGTGCAACCGGCCCTGCCCAAGCCCTGCACAGAGGCATTTGCCGGATAGCCTCAGGCAAAGGCTAGATTAGCACCTCCCTAGAGGACAGAAGTTCTCTCACTGCAGACACAGCTGATCCTCATAGCCACTTGGTCTGGAGGTCAAACCCTCCCTGGTATTAGCTACAACAATCAAGGTTTAACTATAAGACTTCGAACAAAGACCACTAGGGGGTGCACCAAGGAAGCATAACAAAATGCGGAGACAAAGAAACAGGACAAAATTGTCAATGGAAGATATAGAGTTCAGAACCACACTTTTAAGGTCTCTCAAGAACTGTTTAGAAGCCGCTGATAAACTTAATGAGATCTACAAGAAAACTAATGAGACCCTCGATGTTATATTGGGGAACCAACTAGAAATTAAGCATACACAGACTGAAATAACGAATATTATACAGACTCCCGACAGCAGACCAGAGGAGTGCAAGAATCAAGTCAATGATTTGAAATGCGAGGAAGCAAAAAACACCCAACCAGAAAAGCAAAATGAAAAAAGAATCCAAAAATGCGAGGATAGTGTAAGGAGTCTCTGGGACAGCTTCAAGCGTACCAACATCAGAATTATAGGGGTGCCAGAAGATGAGAGAGAGCAAGATATTGAAAACCTATTTGAAGAAATGATGACAGAAAACTTCCCCCATCTGGTGAAAGAAATGGACTTACAGGTCCAAGAAGCGCGGAGAACCCCAAACAAAAGGAATCCAAAGAGGACCACACCAAGACACATCATAATTAAAATGCCAAGAGCAAAAGATAAAGAGAGAATCTTAAAAACAGCAAGAGAAAGAAACTCAGTTACCTACAAGGGAATACCCATACGACTGTCAGCTGATTTCTCAACAGAAACTTTGCAGGCCAGAAGGGAGTGGCAAGAAATATTCAAAGTGATGAATACCAAGAACCTACAACCAAGATTACTTTATCCAGCAAAGCTATCATTCAGAATTGAAGGTCAGATAAAGAGCTTCACAGATAAGGAAAAGCTAAAGGAGTTCATCACCACCAAACCAGGATTATATGAAATGCTGAAAGGTAGCCTTTAAGAAGAGGAAGAGGAAGAAAGAGGTAAAGATACAAATTATGAACAACAAATATGCATCTATCAACAAGTGAATCTAAGAATCATATGAATAAATAATCTGATGAACAGAATGAACTGGTGATTATAATAGAATCAGGGACATAGAAAGGGAATGGACTGACTATTCTTAGGGGGGAAAGGGGTGTGGGAGATGCGGGAAGAGACTGGTCAAAAATCGTGCACCTATGGATGAGGACAGTGGGTGGGGAGTGAGGGTGGAGGGTGGGGCGGGAACTGGGAGGAGGGGAGTTATGGGGGGGAAAAAAGAGGAACAAATGTAATAATCTGAACAATAAAGATTTAATTAAAAAAAAAAGGAAAAAAAGAAAAGAAAAAAAAGAACACCAGAGGCAATTTTTAGTTTAAAAATATTTAAATATTACATTGAATAGTACATTCCTTAGGAAAATACCTGTGTCATGACCTTAGATGCAAGGGAACTGTAGCACATGAATTGTAAAGGAGAAGAAAACTGCCTTGGTCTGGATGAGACACATCACTTTCACTTACGTTCCATTGGAGAGACAGGTCACATGGCCATCAAGATGCATAGCTTCTGGGAAATGTAGTTTAGCTGTTGGCCCAGAAATGAGAAATGGATTTAGGAAACAGCTACTCAGTCTCTGTCACATTATTTTAGAACAAAAAATTTCTTATGGCCACACAGTCAAAAAAGGACAGAAGTAAGCATCAAACTTGAGTCTACTTGATTTCAAACCTCAACATTTACCACTGTAGAGGCTCAAAATGAGTCGCCCCAACATGTGCCTCTGTGGTATATGGATTATTTTGAGCTAAAGGCGACTGAGACCCTTCCGGCTCAAGAGAAACTTCTGCTTCCCCCACCTCCTTCTGGTAACTATGTGGAAGAAGTGATATTAGGGATCTTGCTCATAATCAGAGATTATCAGAGAGAAGATTTTTGACCTGTTTGTAAGGCAAGGCAACTACTAATCACTGAACATCTGCTTTTCTTATTGCCCTGTCCTCCCCTCCGAAGCTCCAAGGTGCCTTACCTCTCATCCTTAGCTCAGAATAGCGTATATGCCTTATTTTGACTTTCTGTCCCTGAACCTCTCAGGCATGTGGGGTTTCTGACTCACTCATGCATGTGGGATTCCTATATGTACTTATATAATTAAATTTGGTTACTTTCTCTTATTAATCTGTCTCATGTAGATTTAATTATTAGACTAGTTGACAGAACCTTGAAGGCTAGAGGAAAATTTTTTCTCCACCATACCATCACATCCAAAATCTCTCTGGTTTCCAGAAAACACTTTATAGCACTATTTATATCTTTATTTATGCTTATAGAAGCCAAGATTTAAGTGATTGAGGTTATTTCTTATTTTACCTGAATTATAATACTTGCATACAATTTTTTGGAAGCCATGGCTGAGCATTAATACTGAAAGGATTCATATATATATATATATATATATATATATATATATATGATTTTCATATATATAATATATCAAATATATAGGATTTTTATATATTTACTAGTATATACTTGTCTACCAATAATTTAGATTTGAATTTTCTTATTGTGAAAGTCCATTCATTACCATAATTATATACAGACAGAAAATAGCCTTTCCTTTTCCTTATGTATCCATCCCTTTTATTTTATTTTATTTTGGACTTGAGACATGGAGTTAGAAACAAAAGCTCACAGGAGATTTTATCATTTTTTTCTGGGTTGAGCATAAACACATAACTTGGTTCTTGCTCTGAGCTTTTCATTAATTTTGGGGGCGAGTATAATATACACTTGGTAGGTGTCTCTTTTTATATGCATCATTCTCTCCCGCATAAATAATCTTGAGACTCATAAAAGGAAAATAAAATTCTGAAATTAAATTACCCATTTCCTTTGTTGGTTTATTTTATCAACGAAACCAACTGGTTTCATAGAACAATTTCATAAAAACAAACTGACCCATTGAAATGGGGTTTTAACTACAAGTCAAATGAAAGTGAAAATTTTTGATGCTGTTCAGAATCATCCATCTACCTGGACAACTAAGCCTTTTATAACAAGTTGACCAATCCACTTTGCTACTTTCCCTTGTAATTTTTCAGAAGTCAAGGCACATAACAGATTGTTTATTTTTTTTGTCAAACAAACAATGAACAGAATTATGTGGATCTTAGACTTTGAAAATAAAAATATAAGAAAATATATATTACATAACTTGTGTAGTAGTGGTGTGTCCTGCTTTCTGGAGTTACTTTTTGCCAAGGATGATCTTACCTGACATCTGTTTACAAGCAATGTTGAAAAAAAATCCAAGATTGGCTGGTGGCCTTTAACTCTTCCCCTTGCATTTTTGTATGCCTCCTTTACAACTCAATCAGGGTTCACAGTTGGGCATTCTGTGTGTTTAGAGCACACTGGATGGGGGACAAAAGTGAATAGAGAGGACACAATCATTCCTCCCACAATGCTAACTCTATTCTTGCTTTGATTTTTCTATTCTCTACTCTCTACTTAGAAGGTGAGGCCTAATTTTTTTACTTGATTCTGGACCTTCTTGCAGAAACAGCACTATTTCTCTGCTTATCCTTCCTGGAAATATATTTGTTCACTTGTTAGTTTGCACTCACCCCTTCCAAGTACAAACACTCTGAGGCTTATCCTTTGAGAAAGCATCTAAACTAGGGAATCATAAATCTCTATTTGTCTCAAACTACACATTATATATTTAGCTGCTCCACAAGAAACATGGACTTTCTGTTCCCCAGAGAGCAGCAGCCCAGTGCGCTCAAAGTTCTAACTGACACCAAGCACAGAGATTCCATATCAATAGTATGTAAATGTAACCACAGAACAGGCTGTAGATCAACTAGAATTCACACAGGTCTGCACATGCCTGATGTACTGGTAAAGCCATCTTCCCCAAAGACTTGTTTCCTGATGGATAAGGGGATTTTTGAGAAAGCTTTTGTCTTGAGAGAGGAGTTTGATGCCATAAAGCAGGGGTCCTCAAACTTTTTAAACAGGGGGCCAGTTCACTGTCCCTCAGACCGTTGAAGGGCTGGACTATAGTTTAAAAAAAAACTATGAACAAATTCCTATGCACACTGCACATATCTTATTTTGAAGTAAAAAAAAAACAAAATGGGAACAAATACAATAGTTGTATTTGCATGTGGCCCGTGGGCTGTAGTTTGAGGACCCCTGCCATAAAGTCTTAGTTGTGTAAGTGGATGGATGATTCTGAACAACACCAATAATGTTCACTTTCATTTGACTTGTAGCCAAAACTCCATTGGATCCAGGTTTAAATTCTGTGGAGAACAATGGGTTTATACTTCAGTCTCAAAAAACCTGATTTTCTAAAAACTCTTACAAATAGATGCATAAGCAATGTTGTATTATTGGAGCTCTCTAAACCCATAGGATATAAAGGTGAGAACTCTTTCCATGTGGCAACTGGTAGACAGGATTCTAAAAATGCTCTCACCAACCCTTGCTGTTCACCCCCAAGATTTCTGGCCCATGGTCACTTATTCAAACACTAATCTAGGGACTTCTTTCAAGGGGTTTTGCAGATATGATTGAAGTCCCAACCCAGTTGACCTTAAAGTAGGGAGATTATCCAGGTGGGCCTGATCCTATGAGATGAGCCCTTCTAAGGCAGAGAGTTTTTTGAAGGTAGAACAGCAGAAGTCAGAGATTCAAAGTACGAGAGGGGATTTGATGCACTGTTGCTGGATTGAAGATGGAGGGGGCCTTGCACTAAGGAATGAAGGTGGCCTTAATGAGCTTAAGAGTTGCCCCTGTTGACAGCTAGCAAAGAAACTTGGACCTCTGTCCATATTTGACCGATGACCTGAATGGGTTTGGAGGCAGATTCTTACCTGGGGCCTCTAGATAAAAGCACACCCCAGGGTACACCTTGTTTTCCACCTTGTGGGACCCTAAGCAGAGAACCCGGTTGAGCCATGCCAGACTTGGGGCCTACAGATAATTGAGTTAAACCATTTGTATTGTTTTAAGTCACTGCATTTATGGTAATTTGCTATGCATCAGTAGAAAATGAATGCAATAACAAAGGATGATGAGGCTCCTATTTTATGGGACCCAGGCCTCAGCTGTGGTGGGAGGCCCCAGTGTCCCATAGACAATGGGTGTCCATGGTAAATGGTGGAACATGATATAAGACTTGGTGACTGATTATGAAACATCCCATAGGAGCTCCCAGAAAATTTCCTGGGTGGTGAAAAATCAGTAAAAATTGGATTGTTATAGTTAATATGAGCCACTGGACTCTACAAGCTGATGAAGTCCAGGGAAATTGATCGTACACATCTCCGTAAAGTCCAGGTTCTTTCAGTTCCCTAGAATGAACTTCATTCACCAAAAGCGACACAGTTGTTTTTTATTTTGCTTTCTGACTTACTCCTCCCACTCCTAAATTTTCTTGCTTGTTTCTTGGGCCCTGATCTCTTTTGGTAGATGCCAAGAGATGGATTTAGTAAGTATGTCCTTGGATAATAAAAAGAGTAGAAAAATGCATTTTTAAATTATTAAATCTTTGCTACTGAAATAAAATAGCAACTTATTTTTGAGGGATAGGTTGTCTTTTTCAGCCTATTTAGATGCCTTTATCACAAACTTCCTTTTAAAAAATTGTGAGCAAACATCTTTTATTAGGTTCTTAACAAAGAAAACTTGATCAATATATACTAAGAGTATGGGCTTTTCATTTTCAAAGCCAAGATGAAGATTACTACAGAGAACATTATATTATAATTGCACTGTAATTGTATAAGGGTAGCTTGTGGAGACAATTCTTCACAGATGTCTTGCATTTCTGCATATCTTCTGAGCAGACACACTGGCAGTTTCTGTTCTAAAATATATTTTCAAGTATGTTTGTCTGGCAACAGCTTTGAGAGGTAAAGATAGTGTCTCTCTCTGAGGCAAAGGGCAGATTTGTTTGCCTTCCAGGATAATAACGATAATGTCTCTTTCTGGAGCAAAGGTTGGACACATTTGCTGGCCGTCTTCTTTTCTGCACTCTGTGTTTCCTAAACTCAGGGCACTTCAGCTAGGATACAAACCCAATGTGCACTGGGCGACTAACTTGTCCTACTTTGGCTGAGACATTCCTGATTATTGTATAAAGTCCTGAATACCAGGAACCCTTCAGTTTGGGGCACAGCAGGGAGCTGGTCATCATAGTGAGCTGCATGCACCTGAGATGCTCCATATCACCCTCGTGACATTTGGAAAACAGAGAACCATTATAAACTTGCAGCTCATGCTGCCATGTGCTGTGATAAAGTCTTTCTATTCTGATTCAGGAATCTTTGGTGTGCATCCTTAAAACTGTGGTAGGCTAACTTGTTAGGTAGCAAGTTCAGGAAAATGTCAGTTCCTACACAGTTCTTTACAAATGTAAGTCCCCTAATTGCTGGTTTTTAAATTAAAAAAAAAGAAAAAGAAAAAAAGAGTCTATTTTAGATTGGGGAAATGGAGTAAGCCCATAAACTTTCTCTGAAGTTTTCCAAAGACCTTTTGATGAAATGAGTAATTCAAAAGCAAATCAACTTATGAAAGTGACTTTGTAAGAACTTGTGTTATTTCTTTTGCTTTGCAATATTTTTTTTTTCCTCTTACTCGCAGGTTATTTAGAAATGCATTGCTTCATTTCCAAACATTTAGGATTTTTTAAAATTATCTTTATGTTATTATTATTTAGTTCAATTCCACTCTGGTCAGAGAACATACTCTATGATTTCAACTTGAAATTTAAGATTTGATGTGGTCTATTTTGGAAATGTCTAAGTGCATTGGTAAAAAAAGTACTTTGCAGTTGTTGGTTGTAGTGCCGTCTGTATGTCAATTAGGTTAAGGTAGTTTATTGTATTGTACAATCTTCTATACTTCTATTTTTCATCTGCTTATTCCGTTAATAATTGTAACATTTCCAAAAATGATTATGGATTTGTCTTGAGGATATGTTAGGTGACACAGGTTTAGGAATGTTTTACCTTCCTATTTAATGGACTCCTTTGTCATTTTGAAATATCACTCTATTTCTAGTAATGCAGGCATACCTCAAAGATATTGCAGGCTCAATTCCAGACCACTGCAACAAAATTACTATAGCAATAAAGTGAATCATAGGAATTTTTTGGTTTCCCAGTGCATATAAAAGTTATGTTTACACTAAACTGTAGTCTATTAAGTGTGCAATAGCATTGTGTCTAAAAAAAAAATCCACAATGCACATTCTTTATTTAAAAGATACCTTATTGCTAAAAAATGCTAACCACCAGCTGAGTCTTCAGGGGACTCATAATCTTTTTGCTGATGGAGGGTCTAGCCTTCATGTTGATAATATTGACACAAACCTTTAATTTCTAAAAAACACAATATTTGTGAAATGTGATAAAATGATCTATAAAATGAGGTATGCCTGTACTTAACTTGAAATCTACTTTGCTAGGTTTTAATAAAGGTATGCTAGCTTTTGTTTTGATTTTGCATGATATAATTTTTCCATTTTTATTTTTTAATTTTATTATTATTTTTAATCCTCACCTGAAGATTTTTTTTCCATTGATTTTTTTAGAGAATGGAAGGGAGAGGGAGAAGGGGATGAGAGAAACATCAACGTGATAAAGATACATCAATTGGTTGCCTCCCACTTGAGCCCTGTCCGGGTTCGGGGATCGAACCTGCAACCCTTTGGTCTGCAGGCTGACACTCTAACCACTGAGCGCCCGGCCAGGGCAATTCTTTTGATTTTTTAAAGTATTTTTTTATAAAGTATGTCTTTTATAAATAGCATGTAGCTGCATTTTTTTTTCTTTTATAAAAAAGATTCAGCCTTTGCCTTTTAATTGAAGTTTTTGGTCCATTTATATACAACTTTTGTCATAGTTGATGTTAGAGATTCAAGATTTGTGTCCCCCCAAATTAATATGTTTAAACCCTACCCGCAATGTGATGTATATGAGAGGTGACTAGGATTAGATGAGGATATGACAGTGGAACCCTCATGAATGGGATTAATGCCCTTAGAATGGGAGCTTGCTCCCCATTCTGCTCTCTGCCATGGCGGGCAAAGGAAATCAGTGTTCTGCAACCTGGCACAGGGCTCTCCCCAGAACTCAGCCATGCTGACACCCTGATGTTGGACTTTTACCCTTTAGGACCGTAAGAAAAAAATTTCTGTTGTTTATGAGACATCAGTTTATGGAATTTTGTAATAGCAGCCCAAACTAACTACAAGAGTTGGGTTTATATCTACCAACATATTATTTGTTTCCATCTTTTTTTTGGTCTTTTATTTTTCACTTCTTGAATTATTTTAGATTAAGCAGGTATTATTTATTCTGTGTGGTTTTTTCTCTACAGTATTTTAGTTATATATTTAAAAAATTATATTTTGGTGTCTTCCATATAAATAAAATATATATCTATATCTTATTGTCTACTTTAAATTAGCAACTTTACCAGTTCTAAGCATGCAAGAATACTTCAACAGTTCAATTCCATTTACCTACCTGCCACTATTTGGGCTAATGTTACCATATACATTAGTACCATGAGACATTAACATGAGTCAAGAAAAATTTGAGTGCAGCTTTTTGGATCTTTTTCTCAATTCCTTTCCTGTCTGGAATTGTGATGCTTAATTCCAAGCTGCTTTGGCAGTTTGTGAACTCAGACCTCTTTCCCCTCAGTCTAATAAAGACTATCACTTTCTGTGTGAGCTCTATTCCCTGCATCACAGTTTGAAAAATGCCCTCAGAATAAAGCTGTGGCACTAATGTAGAGCTCACCATATGTGCTTCCCTACTTAGGGACTGAGAGAGTCCTGCACATCCTGGTTCCTGGCCAATGCCTTCAAACAGTTGATTTATGTATGTCATCTAGATTTTATTGTTGTTTTTGGCAGAAGGGTTAGTTCCATACCAGGTGCATGGTTGAGACTGGAAATTCCTTTGAACATTTTTATCAACAGAACTTTCTCCTGATGTAATAGCTGATACACCACTGGTAGAGTATTTTCCTTTATTTATCTACTAGAGGTGTGCATGGAGGGAGGGGCAGTCCCTCAGCCCGGCCTGCGCTCTCTCGCAGTTTGGGACCCCTTGGTGGACATCCCCTGAGGGATCCTTAGCGCTGCTGCAGAGGCAGGAGAGGCTCCCACCACTGCCACTGTGCTCCTCAACTGTGAGCCCGGCTTCTGGCTGAGCAGCACTCCCCCTGTAAGACCGCACTAACCACCAAGGGGCAGCTCCTGCCTTGAGCGCCTGCCCCCTGGAGGTCAGTGCAGGTCATTCTGCCATTTGGTCTATTTGCATATTAGCCTTTTATTATATAGGATTTTCAAAATAATGAGATGATTCCTTAGTATCCTCCAATGTTGACCAATTATTATTTTTGGTATAATCATGACCTCAAGGATTTAGACATATATATTGTGCTTCAATTCATTGTAGCTATTATTCTTAGTGATACCTAAATGTCCCTAATTTTGACCATTGGGAGCCTCTTTAAGTTAGCTCCTGAGTCCTTTTGACATGACCCTGGTGATCTCTGATACCTTTCTTGTTATAAATATATATGACAAACTATTCTAGGATCACCTTGTGTATTTTTCCCTCCTGGAAGTAAGGAACCCATGAGAGTATGAGGGGAGGATCAAGGGTAAGTTGTGTTCTCAGGGTACTGCCATGTTTCAGTCAAGGAAAGGAGACCAGAGGATAAGTTGAAGATATAGGTGATTTTGCTGATGCCAGTTCATGATTTCCAGAGGACACCGAGAAAGATTCTTGGTGGTGGGGAAAGGATGAGAGATTAGGTAAAACCAGTAAGTGAAAGGAGAAAAGGACATGGAGAATGGAAGCCTGGTGAATACTAACATGTGTTGTATCTTAAGCCACTTAGTATGTGTACGTTTACCTTTTGTCCTAAAAAAATTGCACTACATTAAAAATCACCATAAAACAATTCCCATGTAACTGGTAGTTGCATAGGTTCAAATACAGGACTTGACTGATGATATTTACTGGCAATGTCTTTGTTTTAATCAAATATTTATTTGGAAAATATTTCTGCACAGAGCTCAGAAAATGTGAATATTTCCTCCTTTTCATTATCTTAGTAAAGTGGTTCCCTTTGAGTAGCGGGAAGTAATTATCAGATACTTGTGAACAAAATGGGGCTCTGTAATAAATCCTACCTAAACTAACCTCACAGGATGATCTGATCATAATTTCCTAACTGGGCAGGTAGTGGTGGGTAGTCACACCCCATTCCAAACAGAGGGAACAGGATGTGAATAGGTGCATAAAGGAGAAGGCTAGAAGATAAGGCTATAAGGTGGCTAAATATAATAGGCTTTTTTTTTTTTTTTGCCACAATATGGAGTTTGCACTTTATCCTATACCAGAAGGAGAAAATAACCATTGGTTGAAATTAGGTACATGCAAGAAATTTAGTTAGTAAGATATAACCAAAGCATTTTAAATAATTAGGTATGGGAGATTAAGTGTGCTTCCCAAGTCTCTGATTTTATAACTGGATGAATAAGAGAGTGGAGTGGGGGTGGTAGAGTGGAAATGAGCAGGCATTGGGGAATGTGAGTATGATGAATTTGGTATTTATATATCACTGTTAATATATTTATCTATAGTTGTGAGTGAGTGTATCCCTCATGGTATTTTTTTTAACCTTATATGTCTCTTAGGATAACCTCTCTACTTTTCACAGATAATGAAATGTATTCCCATGTTTTTATTAGGAAACATTCATCTTGTCTTGCTGCCCTTTCAGCTGTTTACTTGTTCTGCAAGATTTCATGTTTTCTTGAATAATGTTATGTACCCAGTGGATATGTTTATAATGAAAAGTCACCGATAGGGCTTTTTCTCGTAGAGATAATATTAGTCACTTCAAGAAAATGTCATCACACAAGTGGGCCAGATTGAAAGTTAGCAGGATGTGCCTTGCTGGGTGTAGCCATAAAAGGGGTGCAGTACTCCTCACCTGATCAGACTTCAAGGCAGGAGTCTTGAGGACTGAAAATCCTCGAGGAAGACACAGGCATCATGGAGGCCTGCAAACAGGATGTCGGAATGGAAAAGAATACGGAGTTTGGGAGGCTGCTCTCTTGCACATTTCTGGCTTCCATTAGAGTTTTCCAGGTTAACTGACTTTTAATCACCTTGTTATTTATTTCGTGTGTAAGTTTAAAATGGAAAGATTTGCTCCCTTGTAAGTACAAATGTTGAGAGAGGTAAGGATTTGAGTTATTTTATTTAACCAAGTTCCCTGTTTTGGTAGGAAGTCCAACGGAGTTGTGAAGAGTCATGAAGCATTATCACAGTATCTCTCATTTTCTCTTTCTGTCTCATGTTAGGTCCTCATTACAACACTCCTGACCATTGAAATCACATCCCTATTTGCAGACCTCCTAATGTGGGATACGTTTCAAACTCTGCTAGAAAGAACTTTACACACCATCCAACCAGTCTGAACAATATGCATGTTGTTAAAGTAATTAAACAAGGAGACCATTAGACAGAGGTGGCTGTAATGCCCTGGTGCCCTACATAAGGAAACCAAAATCTAAGCCTTTAATTGCCTCAAAGTTATGAAATCAAACACTAAGGACAGCCAATCACAAATAGCCAACAGTCAACTAGGCTTAAACTACAGCTAATCCAATAATTTCCTTTCTTTGCTTCCCCATTCTATGTAATTCTTTCCTGGCTCCTGTCAGCAGACTACTCCTGAGCACTTCTAGTTTGATGCTATCTGATTCCAACCCATAAATGTTCAAATAAACTCTTAAAATTTTAAATCTGACTCAGTTTACCTTTTAACAATGTTCTGTGGGTCAGTTTGTACTTGAACCAGACCTCTATCTTTTGTTTTTAACTTTAATGTGGGATAATGTTTTTGAAACTTGTTTCCAAAAGGCTTGAATAAAGTCCAAATACCTTGACATTTGAAGTCTTCCACGATCCGGTTGCAAATTTATTATCAGTCACTGTTCCCCTCAACCATCATGAATCACTCCATGATTCTTACTCATGTCACTTCATTTGCATATGGGTTTGCTGTCCATCACTAGGGTGTAGGCGAACAAGGGCTGATTTCCAGGAATTAGAGCAATTGGAAGATTTTGAAATGAATGAATCATTCATAATTCATGCATTAATTTGTTTGCCTCCTCCTCGATCTCTGCATATCTAAATTTTGTGCTTACTTTAAGAAATATCAAATATCGTTTCTTCCATGGTATTTTTCCAGATTTTTTAGAAAGAAAACTATGTATTCTGAAATCCCATATTTTATTTATGCCTCTTTTGTGATACTTATTTTTTAAAAATTATTCTTTATATTTAGTCTCTAGAATGGAGTCTATATTATACTTACTTTTGTATTTTTCCCTAGACCCTAGACTCACTTTTTAAAATTAATGTCCTTTAATGTTTTATTAATTAATAATTAAAGTTAAAAGAGAACTAGGAAGTGATTGTTGCATGAATTCTTAACCCTCTAGAAAAGGTTTTATGTAAACACACATGGATCTCTTTTTTTTCTATTAAAATAAAAGAAACCTAGTAAAAAAGTTATAGCCAATTTTGGAATCATCATTTCACTTATTAACAACTTTAATAACAATAATAGTCATGCTTTACTGAAAACTGACCCTGTACCTTGTGAGGGATCATATCTATTTAATGAGCATATTGAGGTTGAGTCTGAGTTTTATATTTGCTAAGTATGTGAATTTATTTTTAAAGATTGATCTAACTCCAAAGCTCTATCCACTAGGCCATACCTCTTATATTCTTTGGGTTAAGAAATACTTTTGGTTAACTAAGTTAAATGTTTGTGTGATGTCCACAGTGGTGATACAAACATGACCAAGAAACCTAGATATCTGCAGTGATGTCCCCCTAATGGAGATCTGATGACTGTATCGCTAACAAAGGAAGAAGGGACTCTTACTAAACTTTTAAGTGAAGTCCCAGAATTTAAGTTCATCCTGGTCACCGTTTTCTATAATGATTAAATAGTACAACCTGGAATCCAGTGGTGAAAGGGAATTTGGGAAGTATTCCTAACTGTGCTACCTGATTACAGTTTAAAGGCCTGTATATTCCGAGGACCAGCAGGTCACAGGATTGCCTTCTTCTATGCTGCCTCATTAACCTAACATTTCTTGCCTACTTTATCTCCAGCCATCCCTGGGATTTGCTAATTGTAATGTCTCTAGAGTCAATGGAAGGTAAAACCACACAGGTGCAAAACAAATTAAGTGCAGAATTGCTAGTTTTGTTTCACAGCATCAGCAGATTTTTGTCCTTATGATTTACTTTTTTGTTAAAAAATACATAGTACAGCTAAGTTAATGAGCTTTTATTTTTGTAATTATGTAGTGGGTGTTCATTACACTTTAGCTGGAAGCTGAGAACATTACCTCTCTTTCCATTCATTTCCCTAATTGACAGAACTAGGTAAATAAGGGATGTTCTAGCACTTTAAAAAAATATTTATTGCTTTTTAGAAAGGAGAGAGAGAGAGAGAGAGAGAGAGAAACATTGATATTTTGTCTCACTTATTTAGGCATTCATTGGTTGATTCTTGTATGTGCCCTGATTGAGGATTGAACCCAAAACTTTGGCCTATTGGGACAACATGCTAACCAACTGAGCTACCTGGCCTGGGCTTTTGCTCTTTCTTGATTCCTTTCCTGCTCTTGTCTGTTCCTGTTGGTAAGGTGATTTTCTGCCTCTCCACTTTAGCTCTTTTTTTAGTACCTCTCAGTAGTAATCATGAATGGAAATTATCCACTATTTTTTGTATAGTGATTTATATTTTACATACCCATTATCTTACTTTAGCCTAAAAAAAACACCAATCTATGGAGTGTAGACTGAGAGTGTTTTTATTTCAACTTTATAAATGAGGAGACAGATCCTTTTCCTTTTGAATGTGAGAAGAATCGCATTTGTAGTGCTGCTATCATCACAGCCATCAACTTCAAGATCGGATTGTTGTAGCAGAGGACCAGGAGACAGATGAGCTGAACTCAAGTTCTTATTCTTTGTTTTCTCTTACTTATTGCAATAAGTACAGCACTGAGTTAATAGCATGGCCTTTGGACTAGAACAGGAAGAACACAAGTCTCAACTCTGACACTTAGTAGCTGCATGCTATTGGGCAAGTTACTTGATTGTTCTAAGCTTCAATTTCCCATTCGAAAAAGATGAGGATTATGATATTTATAGCTACTTCAAAAAATAATAGAAACTATTTAATTTCCAGGCCATCATTATTGTACTTACACATATCTCTTCAAACTAGGTATGTTGTTCCAGTATTTATTCATTCCTTCAGCAAATATTTGTGTTCACTATGTACTAAGCATTGTGCAGTTAATCAGACACACACAGCCCCTGTGCTCAGTGGAGTGTACATAGCAGAACATCCAAGTTCATTTGGATATCAGAATGTACACAAGAGAATATCTACGAACATTCAGATGTCAAGAGGGCAGGATTTTGATGAGGAGCTAAAGAGACAATGAGCCACAGTAAGGGAGAAGGAAAACCAGGCGTATGTGCTGCTGCCTTGAATCCAAGCCAAGAAAGTGTTTTAAGATGGTGGTAGTGATCAATTGCGTTAAATGCCTCTGAGAGTTAAAGAGAGACCTGGAGAATGAAACTTTGATTTTGGCAAAATGGATATCGGGGTGGGGCGGGCGGTGAGTGCAGTCTTTGATAAGGGCAGCTTTAGTGAGACACAGGAGAACAGAAAATAACTACTCAGCACATGCATCCTTAGCTCATAATTGCTAGAAGTCTTCTGTTCTGAAAGAGAACATTCATCTTTTGATAAAGTGGTTGACTTATTTAAATTGAGCATTGTTAGTACTGCTATACTTATGCTCTTAGTTTTTACCATTGCATCAGAATGCCTGAAATATGTCCTTTGAACTAGCCTATTTATTGCTGGATTTTTTTTTTTATACTTAACATTGCGTATGGCTTGATAACCAGGGGCAAAAATTCACCATCCTATCTCATTTTCCTAATATCCAGAATTTTATAATGTTTGAATAAAAATACAACTCTTATTGGTCTGATAAGTTGTTCAATATTTTGAGGATTTCCAGCTATTTTAAGGATCTCCCTTGCTACCATTTCACAGACATCTTTTAACACGACATTTATTTTTCCAGACAAGAGAGGGACATCTTATCTTCTAACATTGGCATAATTGATTTCTCGTAAAGTAACAAAGAGACAACCTCTAAGTGGCTTCGGTTTTTGTGATCTTAAATATTAAAGTGCATGATGACTTCTGGCATTTGATTTCCTGTTTGGGGAGAATGTCGAGAGATTTGAGAGATGGGGTGTGAGCTTGCTTTTGAGCTTTATGTTTGGGGCTAGGGTAGCGAATTTAGAAAAGAATCACCTTCATGTTTGACACAGGACACAAGCTCTCTCTGGAGGTTATAAATGATATTTCAGCTTAAATTGGTTTTTCAAATTGCTAGAATCAAAGCGAATACATTCAGGAAGATTTTGACACTTCTTTTAAAAGGGTTTAAAATTTTGCTTTCATTAAATAATTACCAAAAAAAAAAAAAAAAAAAGAATCCTATATAATAAAAGCATAGGTGGCACCACGCCCTCACACAACGCCCTCGCATGACATCATCACAAGATGGCCACCACAAGATGGCTGCCCGAACAGCGGAGGTGGGGCTAGGTGGTCGCTCCTGTGATAAGGCGGGGGGAGGAGGGGGTGTGTGTCTCGTGGCTCTGTGCAGCGTGAAGGAGGAAGGTCCTGGTGGAGGAGGCGGGTCGTGGCAGGGGAGGCAGTTGGGGACGATTGGGTTTTATTGTTCCATAAAGCCTTGGCTTAAATCTTATTTATTAAGATTTAGCTTATTGGTGATCAATAGCAAATCCTTTCAATGTTTGAAAAGAAAAAAATGCTATTTGCTTATCATTTTGATTTATAAAGAGATGATCTAAAAAATGAATCTCATAAAAATTTTTTTCTTGTGAAAGGTCCTTGGATGAGAACAGTTTTCTAAAACTAGTAGCCATCTTTATCTGATTTTTTTAGCCAAGTGTGATAATAACAAGCTTTTCACCCAGGGATGAGTTACCTGCCTCGGATAGAAGGACCATGAGCAACTGGGGCCATAGCTTCATTATGTGAGACAGAATATGTTGTCATTAGATTCACAATACCATTTACACAGAACCTTTATTTGGAGAATCTGTAAGTGCTTGCCTGTCATTGAATATTTGCCCTGGGTCCATAGGGTGCATGCTATGAAGCCATTTTCTTCTAATAAACGCTATTCACCAGACAGAAATTATAGCTATCATGTTTAAAGATATATGAGAGTATGGGAAAGGAATAAGGCCTCCAGTTCACACATTGTGCCATGTTGTTGTGTGCATTGCCTTGGGAAATAATATTTTTTTAAAATCTAGGTAGTATCTACAAAAGATAGTAAGAGCAGATCATTTGCTTCTCACTGCTCACATGTGCTAAGACTCGCAGGAAGACTTTCCCTGGGCACATGAATCAGTTTAATAATGATTGCTGCCAGTTGGTGGCTAGACATCAGACTGCCAGCCTACTCAACAGTGTTGCCATCTGCTATTTGGATTCACAGTGTGCTGCTGCTATGCACCACCTCATTAAGAACGGGACCCTTGTGAGCCATAGACAGTGGCTTATTCAAGTGAGCTGAAGCAAGCTCCTCCCCAAGCCGCCTTAGTAGAGGCTGCACGCATCTCATTTTATCTGGAAATTGCTCTATGCTGATCATGCAGCCTGAGTTCACTGTCTCTGATAGTATCAGTGTTAGTCTGTCAATCCAGCCCCTTGTTTCAAAGTAGTATTACAATAAAATGATTATTTCAAAGATGTGTAAAAGAATTGTCATTTTATGGTTTTTGGTAGCACAGTTATATCTTGAAATGATGTTAGTCACTGGCTTGCCAAACACAAATATTTGAATAAGTTAAGTGTATTATAACCCCTCAGATTTGTTTGGTATTCTCTAGTTCTGAAGATGTTTTAGGTTTGTAAAAATCCTACTGCCTAGTTTTATTTCTTGGAAACTGATTTTCAAAGGTTTTCCTTATGCTTTTCCCTTTTCTTCTTTCACTAACATCCCAAAGCAGCTGTGAATGCAAAACATTTGCATTTGCCAGACAGAAATTATTGCATTTTGTACAACACTGACCCCACCTTAGAGATTTAAGCATTCTTAGATGAAAAATTGTGTGTGTAGGCTGTATAATATTTAGATTCTCTCCATCTGTCTCAATAAATAATGACTTCTTATATTACTTTAAGAATTAGACAGTTATATCACAAAATAGGGCTGGTTTCAAATTTTAGAGGAATCCATAGGGTGGTGTTCAAGACTTGGGCGTCTCTCCCCAATTCCCCATACAAGTACTTACCCAGTTCTTACATCTGCATCCAAAAATGTGTTTCTTAAACCTTATGCTTATTAAGTAGGCTGTGAAGAAAGGATTTGGTGGGCAAACAGAATTGGGAAAAGGGACATCTAAGACTGGGTTCTCCAGGATTCAGACTCTGAGCTACAGTTTAACCTGCAAAGTGTTTATTAAGAAGAGCTCATGGGCCCAACACTTGATTGGGTAAGGAGAGAGGCTGATTTGTAATGCAGCTCCAACAGCCACCATGGCCAACACCATGGAGCTCTGGAGTTGGAATGACCTTCAGAGCTGTCCTTAGATGGGCAAAAGAACAACTTTGAGCTTTGCATTGAAAAGTCACTGAATATGGGCAACCCCATGAAGGAGTGTGCATAGGTGAGGTGGTTCTGTGCAGCTGAGGCAATTCCCAGAGAGGGCTGGCAGCTGCAGGCTGCCTGTGGACAGTACCGCCAGCAAATGAGGAGCAATTCCTTCCTTGAAGGGGGATCTGGGCCATACATCACAAGGCTGCCACATGAGCCAGATCAATTCATCTGTGTAGAGAGTTGCACTAAACATTCACATAGGAATGGCTTTGAGAATCTGGTAACTGAAGAAACCTTCCAACTTTGTTTCTTTCCTAACATCAATTCATATCCTATGGAACTAGTGTTCCACAGAATATAATTTGATAAATGTCTCCCTAATCTTACAGGGCCCTGCAGGTTGTGTTAAAAGAACTGAAGACAGATAGTTTGCTCTAGGCTCCCTTCCCCTTTGGTGTTGCTGTATTAGCTTTTAGGTCACATACTTAGGTGTGTGGGAAAATGACTTTATTTTTCCATAACTGAACTTAATTTATGTCTTAAGTTCTCGTTTTGCCAGGTGGCACATGAACACCCCTTAACCTCAGTCATTTTCTAGGTATACAGACATTATGCTTTACAATGATTTAATACAACATTTTCTCTTCTACTCAGGATTGCAGCTAAGCCCCAAGGAACTTAAGTCATGTCATAGCCTTGGGGGATACATCTGATTCTTGATGGGCATCTGTCCACAGCTAGCATGAACTGAGTTAACCTTGTTATTTTTTGGCCTTTACTGACATCACCCTCCGTGCTTACACATGATGAGGTGTCTGCATTTCCCTCCAGTACCTCTTTAAAGAGTTCACACTGCATCTTAGGCCAAGAAGGTCTGTCAGCTCTTGGGGTCATTTCCCAAATGTTTTCAATCACAGCCAGAAAACCATTAGCTTGATCCTGTGGCCCACAATGTCTGTGAAGTAGTTTCGGATCCATCTGTCTAGTTACTCATTGCAGATATTTCTACTCCAATTTATAATGCCATAGTGTCCAAACAACACAATGGAGCTTTCTCAAGACAACCAGACAGGAGATAGGGTACCGGCTTCTCCCTTCTTAGCATGCATACATTTTTTTCTAGGGGTTCTATATGCTCTAATTTAGAATATTGAATCTCTCTTCTGAAACTCTCAGCAGCAGTTATATCTTTCGCTTTCTCTCCAACTGTGATTTATTCTCTGCTCACCTAGTGTTGAGATTGTTTATTCTTCTTTCTTTGAGTGAGTTTGGAGAGGGTAGTGCAAGGGAGAATTTAGCATCCCTCTAATCCTAAGTTTTATGCCATGATTTTGATCCTTGAAAATGCAAAAGCCAATCACCAACCTTTTTTCTCATATTTATTTTGATGAGTTGTTTATGGTCTCTGTTCCTCAAGGCATAAAGCTTACAGAATAGTTTGAGTGGGGGATAGGTGCTGGGGTAGGAACAAGGCAGTTGACTGTGGAGAAAAATACCCCCAGTTTTACTCATCTATTTTATTCCTCAACAAGGCAATAGGTAGGTATCCTCTCATGAGATGTCTTATCTTCTTTCCTGGCTGCTAGGCAGATGACTTGAGTTAATCCAGCATAACCTCAGTTGAAAAGTGCTGGGCCTGATAAAGGAAGAAAAAGATTACACATTAAAGGAGCTACAAAAAATAGCATGTACCACCAGGAGCCAGGGGAGTATTCCTGGCATTGGATTTTGAGGGTGCTTTATTTAGGGGACCAGAATGTAAGATTACAGAAATAAAACTTATTTATTTAGGGGTACTTTATTGGGACACAGGATTTATCATCTTAGCAAGAACCCCAGGGGATGGGATAAATTCACTGATGATAGGGTATGAAGTCTGATATTGTTATGTCCAGCACTGAGTGAAGTGAAAATCCTCAAGTTGTCCTGGTAAATTGTAGAAGTAATAAAGATGCTGAGAGAAGTGGTCATGCTAGACTGCATATATTGTGAGGCTAGAAAACTCACCATGTGATTTTGTTCCAAAGCAAGGCCCAGAAGACACACGATTCACCAAGGCCACCAAGAATGTGCCTGTGAGAGGCTTGAGCAGCATGGGTTCAGTGTTGGCTCTCCTTTTTAGTTCAGGACTGATCGTACAGGAGGTGCTCACAGAACTGGGCTTCCTAATGTCATTCAGGGTGATTGGCTCTGAAGTAATAGAAGACGGGTGCTTAACTACCCAAAGCCAAGAGGCCATAATTACTGTCACAAGTTGAGGGGCAGTGAAGGAGGTTTGACCCTTGGGGTGTTGGGGAGATTTTTGATTGAATTTAACACTCCTATAGCCAAAATGGATGGGCAAGTAATAAAAATGTTGTTTAATATCTATAAGCAGGAAGGCAAAAATGGAAAAGGAGGAGGGTGAGGGCATTGGCCCCAATGAAATGCCACAATCCCTTGTTCAGTTCCAAGACCCAAGAGAGTTGGAAGAGGGTCCTTCAGATGGAGGAGGGTCCTTCAGAGGAAGGAGCTTGTTACTCAGTGGCAGGCGTATACTGTGATGAATCTCCAAGTTCTTCGTGTGGCCAATTGCTAGGGTGATAATATACTGAGAAAGGGCACTATCCAGACATTTCAAGGACTAATGGACATAAGATCTGAGTTGACAGTGATACCTGGGAACCCAAAGCAGCATAGTGATACTCCCTTAAAGTGGGGGCTCATAGGAACCAGGCCCTGTGGTACTGGCTAAAGTCTGGCTCACAGTGGACACATTGAGTCTATGGACCAACAGTTGTTCATATTCACAATGTCTCAGTGTGTAATGGGAAATGATTGTAACACAAATAAAGCCTTTGGCACATGAGGTAAGAGTTATCATAGTGGGGAAAGCCAAATGGAAATCTCTGAAACTTCTCCTTATCCCAGCCAAGATAGGAAATCATAAACATTTGGCTAGGATGGGGGAGGTGGAGCTTATTGGTGGTCGTCATGGTTTTTCCATTCACTTTGCCAGTCTGGGCTTTGAAGAAAATGGACAGAATGGCTATGGATTAGTGCAGGTATAACCTAGTATTAGCCCTGATTTCAGGTGCTGTGCAGATGTGGTATCGTTCACTACTAGTGACAAATAAGGGCTCATAGTATGTACCCAATGATCTGGTGAAGGTGTTCTTTTCAATCCCAATTTGGAAAGAGGATCAGACACAATTGGCTGCATTATAGCTATGTCCATGAGTGGCCTTGAAGGACAATAGAAAGGGCAAATATTTCTAGTAAACAGAGCTGTGAATGGCATACCCCGTCATCTGCTTTGTGTGGAGAACTGGTTCTAGGTGAGAATATGTATACTTTCCTGGGCAGTGGCTAATGGCTTGGCAATTTGTTCAGGGGCTGGATGGAAAAAGACTGGAAAATTACAACAAAGTCTGGTGTAGAGGTATGTCGACAGACATATGGGAGTGGACATAGAGCTTTAAGATTTTTATTTCACACCTTAACGCCCACTAGAAGGCAATCATCATGGATGAGGTACTTAGCACTTGGCCAGTGGAGATTGTTATCAGCCAGGCTTTGTTATCAGACCCTGAACTGACACATGAACACATGAATGAAGTAGCTGGGGTGGCAGAGCTGGAAGTTATAAATGGGCTCAACATATGGACTCTCATTTACTAAGGCTGAGCTAGCTAATGCAGTCTCATGTCCATGCTGTCAGCTACAGAGACCATCACTGAGCCCTCAGTGTGGCACCGTTCTTCGTGTAGATTAAATGGTCTCATGTTGCAAGTCAACTCTAATGGGCCTCTTTTATCCTGGAAGGACCAGTAGTTTGTTCTTACAGGGATAGAGCCTAGTCCAGGTATGAGTTTGCCTTTATTACCTGCAGAGCCTCAGCCAGCATCACTATTAAGGACTTACACAGTTTTCAACCAATTCATAATGATGAAGGTGCAAGAGTGGGCACATGGCCATGGGATCCCCTGGTCTTATCACACATAAAACTGCAGCCTCGTACCTGCAACCACTCATGGAATGCTACGACGGTCTTCTAAAGGCAGTCAATGAAGGAAAAATACCACATGATCTCACTCATTCATGGATACTAGAGACCATTATAAACTTTTGAACAATAATAGATACAGAGGCAGAGCTGCCTCAAACAGATTGTCAAACTGCAGCGGGAAGGCCGGGGAGGGTTGGGGGGCAAGAGGTAGGGGGGTAAGAGATCAACTAAAGGACTTGTATGCATGCATATAAGCATAACCAATGGACATAAGACACTGGGGGATAGGGGAGGCTAGGGGACTGTCTAGGGCGGGGGGATAAAATGGACACATATGTAATACCCTTTGTAATACTTTAAGCAATTAAAAAAAAATAAAGGCAGTTAAAGTATGAGCTTTGGGGCAATATTATGAATACAGTGGATTCATTAAATTGGGAACTTTCTAGTACAAAAGGATTATGAGAGTCAAATACAGTGGCAAAAGGAGTGGCTTCATTTACAACACTCCCAATGACTTTATTGGAAGCATTTGTGCTTTCTTGCCACTCTGCCCTCTGTAAACTTAGAGGTCTTGGTTCCCACAGGGGGCATACTCTTCCCAGGGGCTGTAGCGGGTCTCACTGAACCACAAGAAGTGGTTGCCACTAGAGCACTTTGTACTCCTTGTGCCCAGGGATGTGCAAATGAGGAGTCACCATATCCACAGAGTAATTGACCACCATGAGCAGGAGGTTGGGCTCCTCCACAGTGGGACAGGGAGGGGTATGTGTGGATCCCTGGTGAGCCACTTGGTTCCTCCTGTTGCTCGTTTTCCCACTATAACTGATCAGATGCACATGGCAAACTCAGTCCAAGAAGGGTGTGGTTACTAAGGTTTCAGACCCCTGAGAAATGAACGTTTGCATCACATGACCAGGTAAACCACCAAGAACTCCTGAGGTGATTGGTAAGTGGGATAGTGGAGGAGGAAGAGGATGAGAACCACTTGCAGTCCTGAGATCAGTGACAATGGATGTAGTTCATCCTACTAACCAACGTCCCTATGGTACGTTTATGCTCAAGAAAATGGGCCTGTTATAGGAATCCCTGAATAGTGCTCAGTAGAATGATGGGCTATGGCAGCCTTGCAAGTGCACCACCCAGGTCTTCTGCTGAGGGAAGCTCAATTGGCTGAGAGCCCTGTCTGCTGCCCTCTGAAAACACTAGTATTTTCATGCCAAGGTTACAGTTCCCATGAGGCTTTTCCATCAGAATAATTAGCAGAGCAGGTACACGGATGCAGGCCCATTTGTGTGTGCAAGGGGACTCCTTTAAGGGGCAACTTTGGCTTGGGAGTTTTTCATCAGCCTGACCCTTAACTTTCTTGGAATTGTGTTGCAGTCTGAGATTCTGGCTACTTTCAACTTCTTCTTTCTTCCAAAGGGGTTAGACATACATCTGTCTGAAGACTTCCTCCTCTGGCTTCCTATTTCAACTCTCACAGGCATTTCCTCAAATAGATCTCTTGTAAATCTATTTTTGCATGTGCGTCTTGGAGGACCTGAAATAACACATTTGGACTTTGTTCTGACCAATAGGGACTTTGTTCTGACAGATAGTTAAGTTACTTGTGAATCAACTTCATACTGCTGGGGTTGGTTTGTAAGTTTTTGTGTGTTTTTGTTTTGTCATGTCTAGTGTAGATTTCACCATTAGGCTAGCTTAACCCTACTTACACAAGGTGTAACCTTCCTGAGATCCCAATGAATGTCAGGAGTTCTGAGTGAGGGCTCTCCACTATGGCTGGATGGAAGTTAAATGTTTCCCATTCTTGTGCTAGTGTTGGGCATTGTTAAGCTTAGTGTTCAACAATAAACATAAAGGGATCTGTATGCTGATTTCTGGGCTTTTTTTTTTAATCTGCACACCTTCTTCTTCACTGATACTCTGCCCTGAAAATTCAAGCCATCTCAGTTTTACTCAACTTGTCTTGGTCTCCCTACCTCAGAAAGACTGCTCTGCTTCAGCTTCTACTCCTGCAATGTCATCCAGCGCTTAAATCTAGGCAGGCAGGGCAATTGAAGGGTCACCTTGCTTCCCTCCCTCAGTCATCCCTCTTTTGCTGCCAGTTGTCCAATGTCTGAAAGGCTGCTTCAACATTCCCCCTCCCCCCTGGTTCCTGGGAATATTAATAGCCAATCTTTCTGTGAAATTTTTAATATATTTAGAGCTATAAATTTCCCATAAATATTTGCTTTCACAATATCCTGTGTTTTGATATGTTGTATTTCCATTAGAATTTATCTCAAAATATTTTCTAAAGTCTACTGTTATTTAGCTTGCCTCATGGACTGTTCAGAGTGTGTTCCTTAAATTATAAGAATTTGGAAAATTGTTTTTATCTTTATGTAATTGATTTCAGGCTTAATTCATACTCCATATTATTTTAATCTTTGGAAATTTGTGATCAATTGAATGGTCAGTTTTAGTAAATGTTGAATGGTGAACCTTAAAATAATATGTATTCTAAAATTTTTGGATATAATGTTTCATATTTATACTAGTGGCCTGGTGCACAAAATTCATGTACATTAAAAGGGAATTTATTAGAGGAAATATTTTAATATTGCTATTTGCCTTTTCTCTATAATAGAAGTGTCAGAGATGAAAGAAAATTAGTAAAATGTATATGAAAATAATATATAAATTTGTTAATAATCACAACATGATATAACAAAGACATGATATAAAAACATGATATAAAAACAGCACTGATACAATGAGTGATAAATTGATTAAACATATTCTAATATCTCCCTGTATACCACATTAAGAGTGAAAACACTTTCAGAGTGCTTGACTAATTTCCTTTGTGACAAAGTATTTACAACTGTAGCATCACATGCTCTCCGAACTTGAGAGAAGCAACGTATAACTGATCATGTGCAAAAACAGGTTCAGGTAGAAATATTCCTACTCTGTCTAGAGTTTGTCCTTGTGATTTGTTAATAGTCATTGCAAATGCTGGCATCATGGGAAACTGTCTTCAAATTACTTTAAATGGGAGCCCAGTGTTAGATGGGGATAAATCAATTCTTGGAATCAGAAGCTCTCCTTCTGTAGATCCTGTTAATATTTCAGCTTTGATAATGTTAGGTCATAATCTTTTGATAATAAATCTGGTACCATTACAAAGACCCCATTTACTATTAAGATTTCTCAGTAGGATGATGATTGCACCCACTTTCAATTTTAATTTATGACACAGCATTCCTGAAGGAGTAATACTATTAAGAAATTTGATGGGAAAAGTTTTCTTTTCAGCCTTGGCCGGAATCAATGGAATCATCACTCAAATAAGTGTGAAAATCTCCATCAAGTATATCCAAAATTTCTTCATTTAATTTTTGAACATGCTCATTTTTTGGACAAAGAATCACACATTTAGATATATTTTTAATATTATCTATAGATATACTATTTCCAAAGGTAGCTTCAGTAATAAATCCATTATAAATCATTTCATGGGGGATTTCAATAATATCCATTCCTAAATAAAAACTGCTATCCAGTTTGCCATCTCCAAGTTTTACTAATCATTCACTATAAGCAGAATCCTCTGATCTTATATTTGTTTTAAGAGACAACTTTCTGAAACATCCCCAACATTACAGTACTTTAAACTCGTTTGTACTATGGCCGATCCCATAGCATGTGGCACAACACTGAGACATTGTCAAAAATCCCCTCTGAGAAGAACTTTCCCACCAAATGCAACATTCAAATTCATAATTTCTCTTAGTAATCTGCCTCTGGGTGCTCCAGGTGCTCTGAGGGCGGGTTCCTCCCTCAGGCCTCGCCCTGGCTGGAAACAGCTCGGGGAGGGCGCCTCAGGGCCGGTGGGACTGATGGAAGTGGGAGGGGGGGTGGCATGGAGGTGGTGCCTGCACTTCTGATCACTTGCACACTGTGTTTTATACCACAGCAGGTGGCAGTGGCTGTGAAGGTAGCCACAGCAACCCAGCGCTGACTGCAGGACTGACTTGCGGTTGGTAGAACCTCCGGTCGTTATGGACCCAGGGTTTTTATATATTAGGATCTTATTCAAATGTATAGTGCCTATACATAACAAATGGTAGCTCAACACATACTGAATTGAATAACTCAAAGGTTTTATCCTTTTGATGGCAATTCCAGATCAAATAAGAAGGGATGATGAGGATATTACAAGAGTGTAGGCACAGAAAAACTATTTTTGGTAAGGTGGAACCTCATAGAGGAAGCTTGAATCAAAGCATGCAATTTCTCCCTATTCCAACCAATATTAATGCCAACCCTTTATGTGATGGAAATTATCCCAATTTTTTTCCTTCTTGTATTTCTACCGATTTTCTTTCATTGGTTGTAAGCTCTATATTATTAATGCTATGTGACAGTAGACAACACTATCTTAGGAAAAGTTAATGACATTGATTTATAAAACCCATGGAGACACAACAAAAGGTTCATTTTATTTCTCCAAACAAGTCATGATTGTTTTCTGAGTTCACATGAGTTTAGAAGATATCTAGTATCTCTATTCAATAGTCTAATTTTCAAGTACAATATATATAATTTTTTATTTTCCAAGTTCTCATGTTGTATTTTGCATGTTTGTGTTCTATTTCTTACAAAAATCCCTCAAGGTTAAAACTGTTATTAATGTATATATTCTAACACATTTAACCTTTTCATTTAACCCGTCTGCCAGCCTTGTTCTGGGCACTGACATTTTGATTATAGAAAAGAGAAAATAGATTTGGACACAGCTAAAAGCACAATCTGTAGGTTTATACGGTATCTTCTGTGCACTATCTCACATCCCTTCAACCTCCAATTCCAGCTACCACTCTGGTGAACAGTCTGGGCAGGTTTCCCCCTATTCTGTGCTGACAGTGCCTCACTCAAGCTTGGACCAAGGATCTGGCTTCCTGTCTCAAGGCTTCTCTGATGTGGCAATGAGTGATGGTACCTGTGAGGTTCTCCCAGCTTTGCAACCACAGGGCTTGGGGAATTAACACCAATGGGAGTTCTCAACATGCAGGAGATGGGTGCGGAGAGATAAATGCTTCTCTTTGTCAACCCTCAGGCAGACAGTTCCAACACAAAATTTAGTAAGAATCTTGAGAAGGTTCTTCACTAAGAAACTGTTAATAGTGGTGGACACTTGATAACACTACCTTATTTTGCTTGAATTTTCTCTCTCCTTCCCCCTCTCTCTCCTCTCTCTCATTCCTGCTCCCTGGGATTACATTCCCAAATAGAATATGTCTGCCTCTGTCTCAGGCTCTGCTTTCAAGAATAACGTAGATTAAGAAGACTGTAGGTAAGTAGGTTGTTGGTAGATTATATAATGCAGGAATATCATTTCCCTCCACTCCGCACATGCTACAAAGAAACATTCCGTTGGCAGTAGTTTATGATAATTTTGATGATTTTCCATCTTTTTCCTTTTTTGGAAGGTCACCATCCATTCTGAAGCTGGACGACCTAAAGAAAAACAGTGGTAGAAATTACCTTCTAATTGAATAGGCAGACTTCTCTGTGATGATACTTTAAGGGGTTTCTCTTTGTGAGGGGACCCTCAGCAATTTGGTTAGATATTCCAGTCTGATACGGAGAAGCCCTCAGTGTATTTAATCAGAAAAAACTTTTTGTTGCTTTGGAAAAAAACCTTATCACATTTCTTATTCCCCTTGGTAAAAGCCTAGAGCTTTTATTACTATAATAATCCTTTTTTGCTGAGAAACTCAAGCATACCTTAAAAATGTAAAAATTACTAGAATACAATCAGGGCTTTTTTAT
This sequence comes from Myotis myotis, assembly GCF_014108235.1. NCBI lineage: Eukaryota > Metazoa > Chordata > Mammalia > Chiroptera > Vespertilionidae > Myotis > Myotis myotis. Next base: position 144,663,070 of record NW_023416324.1, on the reverse strand, counting down.
TCATGAAAAACTGAAGAAATACCTCAAAAGATATAGGGGTTATTAGCAATAAATTAAGGTTGTCCACATGCCAGCCCTGAGAAAAATGTTAACAATTAGAAATTTTTACAAATTCAAGATATTGAAGAAACAGCAGAGGACAAAATTGGTAAATTCCCCTCCCTTCTCACCAGAACTTATATTGGTCTGGAAAGTGAAACAATAAATAAATTAAATAACTACATAGCATTTCAAATATAAGGTATAGATAAAAATAAATGGGTGAAGGTGGTCAAAAGTACAAACTTCATTTATAAAATAAAAAATCCCTAGGAATATAATGTACAGCATGGTGACTAAAGTTAACAGTACTATATTGTATATCTGAAAGTTGCAGAGAGTAGATCTTAAAAATTCTCATTACAAGTAAAAACATTTTATAACTATGTGATGATCATTTCTCTATATATTCAAATATAGAATCATGTTTTATAAATGAAACTAATATAATGTATGTCAATTATCTATAATAATAAAAGCATAATATGCAAATAGACTGAATGACTGAACGACTGAACAGCAGAACAACTGTCTGGACGACCACACTATGACATGCACTGGCACCAGGCCAGCCAAGGTGGGTGCAATACAATTGGTTGGGGGGCCCTGGCATTGCCACAGGAACGCCCCACAGAGGGAGGCCCCAGCCACCCTCTGCGGGGTGATCAATGGGGAGACTCCGCAATTGATCGCTCCAAAGAGGGAGGCTCAGGCCACCCTCTGCACAGCATTCGATCACAGAGCCCTGATGGGTAGGACCTCCCTCTGCTGGGCGATCCATTGGGGAGCCCTGCAATTGATCACCCCAAAGAAGGCGGCCCAGGACACCAGCCAGTGATGCTGTGGCGGGTGTGCGGAGCTGGACAGAGATTGCACCCACGCCTGTCATCCACAGAGGGTCGTCCGCAGAGGGAGGCAACTGGTGGTGGTGGTGGGGGCAGCGCTGCATAGATGGCAAGCACTGGCAGCGGCAGGGGCAGGGCAAGCTACCGGCAGCCAGGAGAATGAAAGCCCCGATAGGTCCTGATTGCCAGCCAGGCTTAGAAACCCTACCCGAGGGGTCCCAGATTGTGAGAGGGCACAGGCCAGGCTGAGCTCCCCCGGTCCCCGCACCCCCAGTGCACGAATTTTGTGCACTGGGCCTCTAGTATCTAAATAAAAAAATAAACTAGGGATGGGGAAAGAGTGTACAAGTTTTTTTGTTTTATTTCATTTAATCTAGAGATCTGAGAAAATGACATTTGAACAACAACCTGAGGAGGAGAAAAGGGTCAGTCACATGAGTATTTGGGGGAGGAACACTTGCAAAAATGAAAAAGGAATCCTAAGAGCTCTGAGATAGAAAGAGACCAGTGTTGTCTGAGAGATGTGAGCATTGGAAGCTGAGGTTAGAAAGGGTTTGGAGAAAGGAGGCAGTGACAGGTCATGTGAGAGAGGGGTTCACAATGGATGCAGGGTATACTACACACCGAGGGAGTATTTTGAAAAACATCTGCTATTATTATGATTGGTTGATACTACTGGCCTTTAGTAGATAGGCAATATGCATGTTAAAAGTACAGTAATGCTCCCAACAAAGTATTTTTCTACATTTTGTGCAACTGTAAAGTAACCTACTGCTCATTCATGTAGATGTAAAATTTTATAATTATGCTAACATCTAAATTTCATTCATGTAAGTTAGGTTATTGGGACCAACTCTCCATTGAAAACAAGTAGACATCTTGGATAAAATATATTTGATCAAATTTGGAAAGCTTTTGTGAATATTTTTTTAAACATGTTTTATTGATTTTTTACAGAGAGGAAGGGAGAGGGATAGAGAGCCAGAAACATCCATCAGCTGCATCCTGCACACCCCCTACTGGGGATGTGCCCGCAACCAAGGTACATGCCCTTGACTGGAATCGAACCTGGGACCCTTCAGTCCACAGGCCGACACTCTATCCACTGAGCCAAACCGGTGCAGGGGTGGGCAAACTTTTTGACTCGAGGGCCACAATGGGTTCTTAAACTGGACCGGAGGGCCGGAACAAAAGCATGGATGGAGTGTCTGTGTGAACTAATATAAATTCAAAGTAAACATCATTACATAAAAGGGTATGGTCTTTTTTCTTTTTTTAGTTTTATTCATTTCAAACAGGCGGATCTGACCCTCGGGCCATAGTTTGCCCACGGCTGGGTTAGGGCATTTAAGAATATTATTTCAAATATTTTTCTGCCCCATACTCAGTCTTTTTGCCTTTTGGGCAATTTCATGTCTGTTAGATCACTTGATACTATTCTGTGAGTCATGGATGTTTTATTTAAAAAAAATGTTTTTTCCTCTGTGTATATATATTTGTATAATTTCTAGTGACCTGTCTTTAGATTGATGATCCTTTCTACTTTTGTGTCCAACCTACTGATAATCCAATCAAATAAGATCAGATATTGTATTATCCAGCTCTAGGACTTCCATTTTGTTCTTAAAAAAAAATTATCTGCCACCGCATGTGGTTCAGTGGTTGAGTGTCCATCCATGCAACAGGAGGTTATCAAGGAGGTTATCAGCTGGATTCCTGGGCAGGACACATTCCTGGGCTACAGGCTCAATCCCCACTGGGGGATATACAGGAGGCAGCTGATCAATGTTTCTCTCTCATCAATGTTTCTATCTCTCCCTTCCCCCTTCTCTGTAAAGTCAATAAAAACATATTTTAAAAAATGATATCCGTTATTTCTCTTGAAATTCTTTATCCATCTTTTATATCCTCTTTAGCAAGATTCTTTAATATATCTGTCATGTTTAAGTTTAACGTCCCTGTTTACTAATTCCAACATCTGTACTGATTTATTGTTTCTATTGATTTACGACAAAGGTGACATCACAGAGCAGGGGGGGAAAGGATGGTCTTTTCAAGAAAAGAACCTGTGTCATAATTTTAAAAAATTTAAACCTTACTTGATATTATACTCTAAAGCCAATTCATATGGTTAGCAGATCTAAATGTTCAAAGAGAACAGTATGTCTTTAAACATTAAGAATTTACATTCATTGCCCTAGCTGGTTTGGCTAACTGGATAGAGTGTTGGCCTGGGGACTGAAGCATCCCAGGTTCAATTCTGGTCAAGGGCATGTACCTTGGTTGTAGACACATCCCCAGTAGGGGGTATGCAGGAGGCAGCTGATCAATGTTTCTGTCTCATGGATGTTTCTAACTCTCTACCCCTCTCCCTTCCTCTCTGTAAAAAAAAATCAATAAAATATATTTAAAAAAAGAATTTACATTCATTAAAATTTGACAATGAAATAGTTAAAATACAAGCCACAGATTAGGGAAAGGTGATTTTTTTTTTTCCATCTCTCATAAATGAAAATGGACTCACATGTAGAATACACAAATGAGGTAAAAAAGACAAAACAACCCAATAGAAAAATGGGGTAAAGACCCAACAGATATTTTACTAAAGAGGATTTCTAAAAGACTAATAATCACATGAAAAGATGCTGCTCTTTTTCATTCGTCAAAGAAATGTAAATTGGAAACACAAAATCACTAAATGTTGGGGAGGGTATGGAGCAATGAGAACTCATTATACACTGCTATGTGTGTATAAATTTGAAAACCTGTTTGGCACTATCAATTATAGCTAACGATAAGCATAACCTATGTCCAAGCTGTTCCACTTTTAAGGTATATATCCCAACAGAGTTATGTATCTTTATGTGGGACATTTGTTTCCATTGATACATGTCATACAGAGTAGTATTATCAATAATCATCTCACACCTGGAAATAAAATGAATTGAACACCTGATATCAGTGTAAGGGACCAGTCACAAGAGACCCTATATTATATGATTCCATTTTATGAAATGTCAGTAATAGACAAATATATAGAAACGGAAAGTAGATCAGTACTTGCTTAGGGCTAGAGAGAATGGGGAGTGTGGGTGTGATAACTTAAAGAAGTATGGAGTTCTTCTGAGATGAGGAAAATGTTCTAAAATTGACTGTGGCAATGGTTGCATCTGTCTGTGACCATACTAAAAACACCAACGAACTGTACAATTTAAATAAATGAGTTGTATGGTATGTGACCTATATATCAATTAGGTTGAAATTAATAATAAAAAAGTATAAAGGAAAAATAAGTTGTGGCATATTCATATAATTGGATGTCATACAACATAAAATAAACATTTTTAAAAGGTCTGTTACAGGAACAAAAGTGGAAGAAACTCAAATGTAATATGAAGTGAAAGAACCCAAATACTATATCATATGTGTAAAAGAATTCATTTCATGTGAAATTCAAGAACAGACAACACTAATCTATGCATTTGCGCGTAAGACAATGGTTGTACTTGGAAAGTTGTCCCTGACTGGGCAAAGATAAAGGGAGCTGGGAATGGTCGTTTCTTGATCTCCACGGTGGTGGCAAGGGTATATTTGTGATAGTCTTTGAAAGTTTACTTAAGTATATATTTATAGTTCGCCCACTTTTCTGTGTTTTGTTCTAAAATTGACTGTGGCAATAAACTTCAATAAAAGTTTATCAAGAAATATTTTTAAAAATCCAGTTATTCAATAAGTTGTCCTATTAATAGGCATTGAAATAAATGGACTAAAAATATATAAACATCTAAATAGTGTGTGTATGTGTGTGTGTGTGTGTGTGTGTGTGTGTGTATGTGGTGGGGGGTTGGGATTAGAGAGAATTTTTATTTCCTTCTATATATTCTTCAGTGTTTTCCAAATTACCATAGTGAACATATACAACATTTATCACTAGAAAAAATGTTTAAATACATTTGTTTGCAATACCCCTCTCCTGCTTTTATGCTAATTTAATCACAATGTATGTACTTTGGCTTTTGCTCCCAGGCAGGAAGAGACTGTCATTTTAGAGTAGAGGCGGGTGTGGCTGCTGGTCTGGGGTTCCGGGTGGTGGCCGGGTTGACCACCTGGGACTCACCCGCGCACCCAGCAGGAAGGAGGAGCCCAGGAGCAGGTGAATGGACAGGGACTCACCCGCGCACCCCAGCAGGTGAATGGACAGGGACTCACCCGCGCACCCCAGCAGGTGAATGGACAGGGACTCACCCGCGCACCCAGCAGGAAGGAGGAGCCCAGGAGCAGGTGAATGGACAGGGACTCACCCGCGCGCAGAGGAGCAGGTGAATGGACCGAAAGGTGTGAACTACACCTGGGCAGGCGGGTAGCCGTCCTCCTGGCACCGAGTCCTTACTGCACACGGCGGCTGAGATCCAAGCTCCAACCACAGAGCTGGGTGAAGTGAATGATCAGAGTCTCGTCCCTGTCATCCCCCTGTTTTTGAAAGGAGCTAAGAGTTGCGTTTACATTTTATAAGGTTGTTGAAAAAAAAAAAAAGGCAAAATACGCGACAGAAACAGGTCCTGGCCTGAAAATCCTAAAACATTTGCCAACTGGCTCGTTACACAGAAAGTTAGCCCACTCTTTGATGAAGAGACTCAGAATGGGAAATGTCGGTATTTGAAAACGGTACCTGCGAGCTCTCGCTGGCGGGAAGCCAGGGCGGGGTGAGTGCCAGGGCGCTACCGGCAGCGGGATCGCGGGCGCAGCACCGCCGGCTCCTCAGACACGGGGGGTCGGCATCGCCTCTGCAGGTCCAGCCTGGCAGGGGGTGGGCAGCGCGCGCCCAGCCGCGACTGGCTCCTCTGCCCGGGGCTCCGAAAGGATGGGCGACGCCCCCTGCCGCCCTGGGCGGGTCGCAAAGAAGGTTTCCGGCTTCACTGGAGAAAGCATGGCTGTCGTTCCGGAGAAGCCCCCACTCCCCGCCCCGGGAGTTCCGTTTTCTCTTTCCTCTGGCGGCCGCTGCGCTGCTCTGCACCGCCCGCGGGCGCGTGGGTAACTTTTGAAGGAGCGCCGCGTGGGCGCGGCCGCGGGGCGCATGCGCAGTGGCCTGCCCCGCAGCGCGCTCCCACCGCGCAGGCCCCGCGGTCAGCCCCGCTGGGGAGGCGTGGTCCCCCCACCCCACCCTCCCGGGGTCCAGGCTGGAGGAAGCCAGGGCGGAAGGACATGGACCGTGTCTCTGCTGAACAATTTGAGTTAGTTGTGTTGTGAACTTCGCAGCCCTTCACCTTTAACCGTTTCTAACGTTTCATATGCGCAAAAAACAATTTCATTTAATGCGGTCTGATGTCCCGGTACCTGCCCCCTAAGATAGGGGTTCTCCCGAATCAGGGCTTCTCCGTCTGGGCGCTATTAACGCTTTGGGCAGGATGAGTCTTTGTTGTGGGGGGCGGGGGACTGTCGTGGGCATTGTGCAATGTGCAGTGGCGCTCCCGGCAACCCTGCCAGGAGCAGCCCTCCCTCCCTCGTGACAACCAAAAATGTTTCCAGTCACTGCCAGAAGTTGCAGTGGGAGGGTGGGCAACATCGACCCCTTTGAGGACCACGGTCCTGTAGGCTCACAAGCCAGTGTCCTTAGGAAATACATGCATCATTAGGCTCTCCAGCCACAGGAAGCAGGAATCCACTAAACACCGTTCAATTAGTGTATGCAGTCTATATTCCAATTTCCCCAACTGACCCCTCCACCGCTGCCCCCTCCCTCCCAAATCCTCGCTTACCCTATTGTTTAGATTTAAATCTGGGCTGTAACAAGGATCACATATTTCATTGACTAGTTTTCAAGTCTCTTTAAGTTACCTTCAATTTATAATACTTTCCTAGCCGTGCGTGTGTGTGTGTGTGTGTGTGTGTGTGTGTGTGTGTGTGTTTCTGGTATTGACATTTTTTTAGTTCAGGCCAGTGGTTTTTCCAGAATATACTTCAATTTGGATACTCGGATTGTTTCTCAACACAAGAGTAATGTTGAACATGTTGGGGCTTTTTTGAGCTGGAATCTTATCTAGGTGATGTTACGTTCAATTTTATCTATTTTCAAAGGACTATTTAGCTGTTTTAACAACATTAAATTTTAAAAAGTCAAATTTTCTCCCAGTGTCTTGAGATACCACTTTTATCACATACATAAATTTCCACATTGTACTTGAGTTATATCTGTATTTTCTCCCCCCCTTGATCTGATTGTCTACTCATGTGCTAATATTACACTGTTTTAATTATAGAAATGTATAATATATTCCAACATCTATTATTGATAGACCTGCCTCATTGCTGTTTTTTTGTTTGTTTGTTTAATTTTTCCTGTTTCTTGGATATTCTTGCTTATTCATTTAGTTGTATAAACTATAGAATCTAGCTCCATAAAAATACTTTAAAATATTGCCATCAATTTATGATTTTGTATTATTTTACTGAAGAACAATGCTATTTTTCCTTTTATTCAAGTTCTAGTTTTATGTCTTTCAGAAAAGCGTTAAAGTTTTTTTTCATATAAGTTTTGCACATTTCTTGTTAAATGTATTACTAGGCTATATTTCATTTTTGTTGGCAATGTAAATGGTGCCATCTCTTCTATTTTTCCCTTTAATTGCTACTGCTTAAATACATGAAGGTATTGATTTTTATATGTAACTTTATATATTGCTACTATATTGAATCTTTTATTGCTTCTAGTTATCCATTAATGCTATTGGCATCACTGTTTACTTTTACATAATTACAGTAACTATTCATTTCAAAGCTCAAATTGTGTATCTTTGGCTTCTATGTTCATTTGACAACCACAAATGTTTTGATGGCTTCCTTGCTTTTGGACACTATAAGAGTTCCAGTGTTAATTGGAACAGTCTCATTTACGGCCCCAGATATGAAATCAACTGTTTCTCAAAGGAGTCGTCATTGCTTTCAGCGCAATGGCATTTTGACCACATCTGTGCACTTTTGGATGTTCATGGCTAAATAGGTTGCTGTTACTTCTCAGACTTTTTAATACAAGGTCTAGGAAGTATGTAGTTTTTCAAAGAAATATAAAAATAAATCATAAATGTTTGATTATTCTGCAATTTTAATGAAAGATTACATAATTCTTTACTTATTTGATTTTATATATTTTTTTAAAATTTAAATTATTTATTGTTTAAAGTCATACATAAATCTCCTTCCTCCCCTCAATTGACCTCTCCTCGGCCGCCCCCACCCCCAGCACATGCCCTCATCCCCCCTCCCCAGCCCCCCCCCCCCGTCTGTGTCCATTGGTTATGTTCATATTCATGCATACAATTCCTCTGGTGACCTCTCCCCTATACCCCCAACCCTCCCATACCTTCCCTCTGAGGTTTGAGCATCTGATCGATGTTTTTCTGCCTCTGGATCTGTTTTTGTTCATTAGTTTATGTTGTTCATTATATTCCACAAATGAGTGAGAGCAAATGATATTTATCTTTCTCTGACTGGCTTATTTCACTTAGCATAATGCTCTCCAGCTCCATCCATGCTGTTGCAAATGGTAGGAGTGCCTTTCTTTTTACAGCAGCATAGTATTCCATTGTGTAGATGTACCACAGTTTTTTAATCCACTCATCTGCTGATGGGCACTTAGGCTGTTTCCAATTCTTACCTATAGTAAATTGTGCTGCCCTAACAGGTTTGGCTCAGTGGATAGAGCATCGGCCTGCGGACTCAAGGGTCCCAGGTTCGATTCTGGTCATGGGGATGTACCTTGGCTGCGGGCACATTCCCAGTGGGGAGTGTGCAGGAGGCAGCTGATCGATGATTCTCTCTCATCGATGTTTCTAACTCTCTATCCTTCTCCCTTCCTCTCTGTAAAAAAATCAATAAAACATATTTTTCTATAGTAAATTGTGCTGCTATGAACATAGGGGTGCATATATACTTTCTGATTGGTGTTTCTAGTTTCTTGGGATATATTCCTAGAAGTGGGAGTACTGGGTCAGATGGGAGTTCCATTTTTAGTTTTTTGAGGAAACTCCATACTGTCTTCCATAGTGGCTGCACCAGTCTGCATTCCCACCAGCAGTGCATGAGGGTTCCCTTTTCTCCACATCCTCTCCAACACTTGTCATTTGTTGATTTGTTGATAATAGCCATTCTGACAGGTGTGAGATGGTACCTCATTGTTGTTTTGATTTGCATCTCTTGGATGATTAGGGACTTTGAGCATGTTTTCATATGTCTCTTGGCCTTCTGTGTCGTCTTGTGAAAAGTGTCTATTTACGTCCTTTGCCCATTTTTTGATTGGATTGTTTATCTTCCCTTTTTAAGTTGTATGAGTTCCTTATAAATTTTGGAGATTAAATCCTTATCGGAGATAACATTGGCAAATATGTTCTCCCATGCAGTAAGCTTTCTTGTTGTTTTGTTGATGGTTTCTTTCGATGTGCAGAACTTTTTTATTTTGATGTAGTTCCATTTGTTTATTTTCTCTTTAGTTTCCATTGCCCTAGGAGCTGTATTGGTAAAGATATTGCTACAACAAATGATCATGGTTCCTAATAATAATAACATAATTGCTTATTTATTTTTCCCTAATATGTAATAGTTTCAAAATAACAGTACCAAAATTATACCTAATTGTGAAATAGCTCATTGCAATTTCATAGAGCTAGGTTTGTTTCAGGTTGTGTTCAAACCTAGGTTGCTTAATTTATAAATAATTAAATCCAATGTGGAAAATAAAGCAAGCCTTAAATATTTCTAACTTTTTGAGTGCAACATCTAACTTATTTTTATTTCCCTCATTTTTATTGATGTAAATATTTAAATCTACAAATTTTACTCTGAACATTCTTTAGCAGTATCTCATAGTTTCTGATGTTGTTTCATTATGTTTTTTTTTTTCCTAGAAATTCTCAATATCAGTTGGTATTTCCCCCTGAGCCAAGTTATGTTTAATAGAAAAGTTAAAAATTTCAAGGTGGTAAGGCTTTCTTATATTTTGATTGCTATGGATTCCTACCTTTATTATATAATTGATGGAGAATATGACTTGTATTTTTTATGCAATTTATTGAGGTATACTTTTTTCTATATATAAGTTATAGAGTCAATTATCATAAATGTTTTTTGTATAATAATTTATTTTTGTCTTGGGCTAAGAGAAGTGCACTGATGTCTGCTAATCTGTATGTATTTCTGTTTTCTTGGAATCTTTCCTTGTAGTTTCTGCTACATGAAAGAAGGTACTGCATTATTTGCTGTAAATCTTTCATAAATATTTTATTTTCACTGTGAATTATAGCCTTTAGCATTATAATATATCCTTTGTCTTAGTAATGGTTTTGGTCTAAATTCTACTTAACTGGATTTCAAAACCTCAGTTCATTATTTTTATTTGCATTTTTTTGTTATACCCTTTCCATTTTTTGCCAGTTAGCATTTCGGAATTATTTTGTTTTAGGTGTGTCTTTGTCTTTCTTTGCAACATAGAGTTGGGTTTTGCTCTGTTCTTTTAGTAGCAAAGATAAACACTCTATTGTTGATATGTTTTGTTTCACATATCTCACCTCATATTATATTTATGTATGTAATATCTAGCATCTCTAATGATGACAAGTGCTAGTGAAGAGATTAAAGAGGAAGAGGGGATAGGAAATTTGGGGTGGAATATTCCATTTAAGTAGGTAGTCAGGGAAAGTCTCACTGAAAAGGTGACCTTTGCACAAACTGATGAAGTATATGCATGAATAAGCTATTTGGATAAGTAAGGTAAGATTGATCCTGAGGGAGAGAACTGCTGAAGCAAAGACCCTGGCACACGAGGCTACGTGGTGGATTTTCAAAGAACAGCAAGGAGGCTGGTGTGACTAGAGCGGAATCTACAGGAGAATAGCAGGAATTTAGCCAGAGGGGAGGAATCTAGAGAATCAGCCTGAGCCGTCAGTCTTAGAAAGAGCACAAGACAAGCCCTTCAAGAGGAGTTCTGGTGTCAGGTGTTGAAATAACATTACTTCCACCATCTTGCAGTCATAAATGAACTCTGAGGGGATACATTAATAACTCTGGGAATTCCAGCCTAGGAAGGAGAGGAAGCCAGGCTTATGGGTGCATTATTTTGAGATGCAATCCAAATTATGCATGAAAGCAGTTAATCTCTGCTGATTTTGAGGGTTGGATTACTAAAGACTTGCCCAATGCAATGCAAATGACCCTTCAATATATTCTCCAAATCTGATCTTTTAGTGTCTACTTTATGTTCTACCCCAAACACATCTGATATAGATTCACAGCTATTCACTGTTTATATGAAGGTGTGCATTTACAGTGGAAGATTCTTTTTAAAAACATATCATTGAAATAAAATGTTCAAAAAACATAAAACATTAAAATTATATACCAGGAAGCTTGACCAATGGCCAAAACACGACATACAAGTTATTTTTTAATTCTTTTAAAAAAGTCAAGTATTCAGTTCAAAAGTCCCCCTCCCCACCTTCTCCCCCCTCTTTTATAAAGAAATCTGTTGTTTTAACAGAAAACTGTATGGTATAGAGGGTAGAATGAAATGGGTGTCTGTATGAGAGGAGACGTGGGGGAGAATTAAGTCTGTAATCCATAAAAACTGTTCAGAATTCAAGTGGATGGGAACAGAGAAGGGACAAACTAAATATATGCACCATTACTTCTTCCTTGATTTTATGTGTTTCATTTGGCAGCATTTTAATTTCCTCTTCAACTTTTTTCTTAACCTAAACTGGCACAGTGAAATGCTGTCTAAGTCACACTCATATAGAAAACTGAACAGTGCATTGTCAAAAGGGACACAAAACAAAGGACTTCATCTGAGAGCTGAGATCATCCATGCAGCGCATGCAGACCCAGCGCAGCCATTCAGCCGTGTTTCTCAAGGCCTGGGACGGTATCCACGATTCTTGGTGCTTTGTTGCCCCCTGCTGGCCATGTGGAAGCACTGGTCTGTAGAAATGGGTTTTCATAACGTTCTATTTTAGTGCAATGTTAGCCTGCTATCAGAGCAGTTAGAGCTGTGGTTCTCGACCTTCCTAATGCCGCGACCCTTTAATACAGTTCCTCATGTTGTGTGACCCCCAACCATAAAGTTATTTTCGTTGTTACTTCATAACTGTAATTTTGCTACTGTTATGAATCGTAATGTAAATATCTGATATGCAGGATGTATTTTCATTGTTACAAATTGAACATAATTAAAGCATAGTGGTTAATCACAAAAACAACATGTAATTACATATGTGTTTTCCGATGGTCTTAGGCGACCCCTGTGAAAGGGTCGTTCGACCACCATAGGGGTCGCAACCCAGAGGTTGAGAACCACTGAGTTAGAGGAAGTAGTTCTAAGATTTAAACCAGAGTAAAGGGATTAAGCAAAAAACAAACCAATTCATGGACACAGGCAACAGTAGGATGATTACCAAAGGGGAAGGGGCGTAAGCAGGTGGAAGAGGGTAAAATGGGGAAAATAAGTGGCTATGGAAGGAGACTACTAGACTTTGGATGGTGAGTGCACAATGCAATGTGTAGATGATGTATCGTAGAATTGTACACTTGAAACCTATATAATTTTATTGACCAATGTAACTCCAATAAATTCAATAAAATAATAAAACAGTATTTTCAAGAATTCCTAAAAAGCTGAATATCAAAGAAATCACAAAGCAGCTGCAGTTTTCCTGTGCCCTAAAATGTTGAAAAGTCTATGATTCAGTTATTAGGCTAAGGAATCCAGTTGCCTTTTTAAGTGTCTGAGGGCAGCAAGAGTACAAGGCAAATGAAGGAACTCCTTAGAGAAGAATTGGTAGAGTGAGAGCAGGAAGTAGACAGAGAACACCAGCAAAATGTGACAAAAGGAGGGGGTAATGAATAATTTACATATGAGGGTAAAGCAGTTCAATCCTGAACAAAATCTTTGCATTCCTTTCAGAGGGTGCTGCTTAGAAAACGGACTTGTCTCCGTGGAAGAGCCTGGATGGGTCATCTGTGAGCCTTCAGGTCTCAGCCTCTTGTTGGGCTGGTCATGGAAATTTCTCAGAAGCATTGGGATGTGGGTTGGAGCCATCCAGGCAGAAGAGAGGCACACAGTGCATGGATTTGACTTCCTGGTTTCCTCAGCGGTTAGAGGGCAGGGCTCTCTCCTGGATGGAAGTCAGCCATGTGCAAACCTGTGTGTTTGAGCTTGGGCATTCCATGCTAATTGCTCCAGGTTTCAGCTCTCTAGTGCCCAGGGCCTGGGGCTGCTAGTGCCTGCATGCCAGAGCTTCCAGCGGGATTAGGTAATAAAGGTCCCTGGGTCCCTCTCACTCAGTAAAAGCATTTTAGAAGCCTGGGGCCTTGCTTCAGCACTTGTTTTTTGGTCAGACTCTTTGTCCCTAAGGAACAGGATTAGAGAAGAACCTTTTAATATTTAGAAAATCACATGCAATATTTACGTACAAAATCACAGCCCGCTAGGATAAACCTAGAAATCTAGCCTGAACTATTCTTGAAAGACTTAGAATTTTATTTTATTTTCAAATCTTCTTGAAAGATTAAGTTTTGGATACTGAGTGTCACTTCTAAAACTTCTGAAGTCCCTAAAACTTCAAAGGTACAAATGCTGGATCTCAATAAATAAAAATTTGAGAAAATATTTACCTGATTTATTTCAGGTAACAATTAACAAGCTGACTCCTTAATGCTCAAGGTAGTTCTATTCACAGCGTTGGTTTCAGTGCTTATAGCATTTTCTCTTTCTCTTGTGCAACCACTTACTATTTACTTACTCACATTTATGTTTTCTATTGTGGTAGATGTTAAATATATGGCAAAAAATAGGGTAGACTATGCCCTTGACCTTTTTATAATACTTTAGAAACATATAGCACAGCAATATGATAATCACGCCAGGAGCCAAGAGCAGAAAATTAATTTTCCCATTTCTGTTCATTTCACCCTTTTATTCCATTCCATCCCATTTCATCCCATCCCATTTCACTTATTCTCTTTTTTACTGTTTCATTTTATATATACTTACAATCATTTTATTTGTTTAAATCACAAATCAGGAATGTTGGCTAGCCCTTTTTATGTATTTTTGCATAATTCCTAGTACTCCAGCACTTGGTACAAATTTTGCATATATTTGTAATAAATTTCTGTTGAATGAATATAATCACTTACTAGTTGCCTAGCACTAGCGCCTATGTCAAACAGATGCACATTTATTTCAATGGAGGAGAAGAGTAAAGTTAGAGGGAATTTATATAGGCCTGGGAGGAAATATTAGGAATATTTATTTTCAAACTTTTATGGGTAATAAGAAACCTTATTAGTTAAAAAAAAAAAAAAGCTAGAACACAAAAAAATTGTACACCATAAGAACTTGAGGAAATGTCTCTTTTTAATGATTTTCTTATGTTGCTAATGTACTAGTATATGGGTTTCTTTTAAATAACATTTCTGCCTGTGCAATTCCTTATCAGGTCTGCATACGAGCACGTACTGAAGATAGGGTAGAAACCTGTATTTTTCATTAGTCCAAAATTGTAGACAAACACCATGCCTGTTTTCCAAAACAGAGTTTTTCTCAAAGACATTTAAAGAATGCTTGGTGTAAATCTACACACAATTCAGTTAACTACATGAAAAAACATCTGGTTTACTTCACTCATAGGAATATATTTCAATGCTAGGATGGCCTCTTGATATTTCTGCTCCTGCTGATTTTTTAGCATAGTGACCTGTGACTGTATTAATGGAGTTAAGTGGAGAGGTACTTACAGTTATTCCAAATAAGAGTCCAAAACCAATTACTATAGTGATAAGGAGGCGGATAGGCAAGGCAACTGCCCAATATTTTCAAAGCCAATAAATTAAGCCTAAGGAATTTAGCCAGGATTCAGGAATAAAAGTCCACAAGCAAGAGTATGAAGCTTGGGTTGATTAAGAAAAGAACAAAACCATAAATTGCGCCTTCTGCCAGTGATGGTGAGCTTTCCACCATTTCCCCATTGTTTTAGACAACCTTGGGTCCTGGAAGCACCCCCTCCCACAGCTGGGCCACCTCTGCAGTGAGTCCTGGGTGGGCGCAAGTGTTGAGAGGAAGCGGTGTGGGGGTGGCGAGAGAGGAACAATCCAGGCAAAGCCAAGAAGCCACCCCACCCTGCTGCAGGTGCCCGGGGACCCTCACCCGGCTGGAGCTCTCCAGTTTAAGAGTTGTATTTATATTTTCCTTTCTTTCCCACCTAAAGTTCTGTAGACTCCCACATGGAAAGAACTATTTTCTGTTGAGTTGGTGGTGGTGATGGAAGAAGTTTGCAAGGTTAAACAAATTGCTGACAATAATATTCTGAATAGTGTGCAGGCCTCTTTTAATTCTAGTATTTTTTATTCTCCTTCACACCAGACATTACCTAAAAGTATATTTTTTAAAAGTGCCAACTTCTTATGTGAGGAGGCTCACAAAGCATTGTGTAAGTGCTTCATTGCATATGGTGCTGGGGTAGGTGCCGATGAGAGAATTTCACAGACCAATTCCCACCCTCAACTTATTTATAATGGAATGTATGAGCAACAAAAAGAAGTCTTATTAAGCAAAGAAAAAAATTTATAGATAGACAAAATATGGTGATTGCCAGAGGAAGAGGGGGTGGGGGAGAGATAAATGGTGATAAAAAGAGATTTGACTTGGGGCAGTGAACACAAAATACAATATGCAAGTGACATATTATAGAATTGTACACCCGAAACCTATATAATTTTGTCAACCAATGTCACCCCAGTAAATTCAATAAAAAGTCCAAAACACAGAATTAGGTGAAAGAGTGAGTAAGGTATGTAGCATTTTACTTATATTTCGGTAAAATGTCCTCTGGGCAGCTTGGTTAGTATAGGGTAGAGTGGTTAAAACTGTTGAGGTTACAAGCCTTCATCTCAATTATCCACCCCCAAAATTGTAATTCATGCACGTAGATCCTCTCTAGAGATTCCAGCAAGGAATCTCTGTTCATCTTTCTCTCTCTTTTGCATTTAAACCCAGACTTTTTCTGGATGGCTGAAAGCAATGGAAATTATTAGAGTTTCTCATAATTAATCACTTTTCTCAAAGCCAGTTTGATAATTATGGCTAGGATTAGGGAGAAAATTTTCCATATAACTTTGAAAGTAAAAATAAATGTGCTACTGAGATGCTGAAAATATATAATTAAATTGCCCTAAGAGACCTCACAAATAATTTATGTATGTTTTAAGTTGGTCAGTATGAGGTTTGTATTTAAATGACTTCTCTCAATTCAAATAGCCTTAGGCATTGGCTATTCAATTTTTGTGTGCTCATAAATACATCTTTTATAATTGATGTGGATATTTGTTATCAGCCAAACTCTAATTTATAAGCAGGAATACTCTTTTAGTCATCCATCCCATATCTATTACGAATTTACTATGTGCTAGTATGATGATAGTGATTATTTGTAAGTTAATTTTAAAGCTTACTTAAATATTTGTGAGCTCTGTTTTCCTAAATTGCATGAAATCATGTATGGAGAACAGATCAAGGCACCGTCAAATGGGCCAATCACAGTCAGTCTAGATCTCTATAGTAGTGATACCCCAAATGGCAAGCTGGAACTCTATCCTGGGTTCTTGTCCTATGAACTTTGAAGAAAAAAATTTGCTGACAAGCTGGCTGGCAAGGCTCAGTGGTTGAGCGTCGACCTATGAACCAGGAGGTCACAGTTCAATTCCCGGTCAGGGCACATGCCCAGGTTTCGGGCTCGACGAGCAGGAGGCAGCTAATCAAAGATTCTCTCTCATCATTGATGTTTCTCTCTCTCTCCCTCTCCCTTTCTGAAATCAATAAAAGTATATATTTAAAAAATTCTCCAACAAAAAAGTTTTAAGCAAAAGAGTGCAAGTTTATTGCAAGTGTATACAAGCTCCCTCTTGGGGAGGGGTCCCCAAAATGGGAAAAGCCTAGTCCAGTGAGTCTCTCTGTCTATGGGTTTATAAATGTCGGCAGCTTCTTTGCCTGTTTATGCTACATTCTAATTGGACCCTTCCCTGGCTGATATCAGTTTCAAAGCTTACCCCATGCCCCCCTTCACCCACCCCCCCTTATAAGATAAACATTCTAGCAGTTTGGAGCTGTCTCTGTCTGTCACATATGCATTCCTCTCCCATGGATCCCTCCATAACTGCTTCCCTACCCCTAAACCCTTTCAGTAGCACTTATCACACTTTCCCTTTGTACATTAGTTTTGCCTCCTGGAGTAAGAGCAGAACATGTCTATATTTGATCACCACTGTGTTTTCAGCATCTAATAAAACCTACAATGTATTGGAGACCCCCAAAGTATGGTTTGGATAGCTAAAGCACCACATAAACATACATTGCTCTTTCTAAGGATATTTTAATTTTCATTAGGCATTTAAGCCATTTCTCACTCTGGGATATCTTTTCTAGGAAAAATAAAAATATTTTCATAAAGACCCCTGTTATCTAAATAACCTCTCCCCCCCCCGAAAATGTGAAAATGTGATAACTTTATTTAAAATGTTTTTTTTTAACATTCTAAATAACTTGCAGAATTTGACTGAATATTGATCTGAAGCACTTTGACTTGACTTTGAACTTGATCCAAAGCACTGAGATTTCATTTTTGTGAAATCTGATTAGTATTTTTATAATGATTAAGACCTTTAGGTTCTGATTATTTGGTTGCCATTTATGAGAACAACAGTTTTATGCTAATCTGAAGACTATTTTTCACTCTGCCTGGTTGGTAAATCAGGCTTAGGATAAGCCCTTTTTGTCTGGGAGATGCTGATGATGGGCTTTCTGAGAAATCCTTCTCATTCATCTATTGTTATTTGCTTCCTGTGTGTTCGGTGGGCTTAAACCAACATAAATACATATAATGAGTTCTTTGAGTATGAAACAGTGCTGAAAGAAGACAGCAGTAATACGCAACCAGAGGGTGGTGTGATTCGTGTGAAATTCTTGATCATTCTCCTTTAGGGTGGGAGTCAATGGTAGTACTCTGCAGTGAAATCCCTGGCGCTGCATTTATTAGATCTCATATAGGATTGTCATTTACCATTGAGTATCTTGTGCACTACACAAAAATTATCCTCTAAAGTGCACACCATTTGTGTCACAGACATCAATTTGAATATTTATTGAGACAATTTTATGGCAGAAGACAGTACAGTTTCTTGTTCTAATAAAATTAGTACATTATAATACATATTCTGACAAATGGAAGTAAAATATCTTGAAGAAGAGGTACTTTTTTTCATTTAATTTGTGCAAATGCTCAGTATGGGCTATTGGCAGCTTGAACTTGGACAAGTTACATAACTCCTTTGGCTTTCAAGTGGAAATATTAATACCTACCTCACTAAATTGGTTGAAAGTACTAAGCAGGCCTGGCACACTGTCAGCATTCAGTAAATGCTTTTGAATGAATGTGAAAATACTAAGCTTAATGTCTGTGCTAAAGGTTTGATAAATTGCAGCTCACTTTTGCCTTGAATAAGGGAAATTTGAAAGGATTAAGTATATGTTAAATATGTGTATTACAATCTTGAACTTGTTAAGTGTTTCACGTTTTACACTTAATTACTGTATAGCACTAACTAAAATGTCCCTACTGATATGTTTGGAATCTTTCTTTATTTTCCTGATGGGTGTACATTCAGCTGAAAGAAAATTGTGACTATGTGACACATTAAAAGGATAAATTAGTGATTAATAGTTGAGTTTCTTGTGGAATCCTAAGGTACTAGAATTCTAGGTTTAGAAAGGACGATTTGAATTTCCTTTTATTTATCAAATACATATTAATCAGTTATTATATGGGAGTAACTGTGCTATGCGATAGGGTTATAAAGATAAATAAGATATTGTTGAGAAGATACAAGTCTTTGCATGAACATTTTTAGGGACAGTTCACAATGACTAACTTGATTTTTAAGACTCTCTCTTATGACAATTCAGAATTGTCTTCCTGTAACTTCCATTTATTTAAAGATGGCAGGTTTTCTTGTTGGGGAACAAAAAATAAGTCTTATTCTCTACTAGAAAAGTCTTTCTTATATATTAAGGTAATTGAATTATTTTCGGAAACGTCTACTCTTCAAGTTAAAAACACCACTGTGTTATTCTGCTACTCCTCAAGCCTCTTCTCCATCTAGCTCACTCCCCTAAATGCCTTCCAGGTTCTCTGTACAGGGGTGGTGTCCACAGGGTACTCAGGGCTCCAGGCGTAGACTGATCAGGAGGATATAACAGGACTATCGATCACTTCCTGCATTCCAGACACTGCCCCTCAAAACTCTGGAATGATTTATGTTCATAACCAAGTGATCAATATGCACTATACAATGTCCCATTCCAACTATTATTAAAAAGAATTGTATCTATTTTGCACATGTTACCATTTAAGGTACTTTGGGAAAAGGATAAATGACCTCCCTAATTCCTCCAAGAACTTTTCATACACTATTTCCGACAATGGACATGGGAACAAAAATGAGGGCGGCCTTGCTAGAGCTCGAGGTTATTGAAATCATTTTTGGTCCAGTGATTAAAGCTGCTGCAGTTCATAGATTTTCTGACAGCTAAGAGGTGAGCAGCCAAGGAAGGACTTCTATAGCTTTGCACGATCTGTTTCTATAATTTACCCTTTCACTTAAACACTTTTCTTTTGGATGAACAAAGAATATGACAGGGGAAGAATTGTTCTACTTCTAAGTCTAAGCACTTACTAAAAAAACTTAATATCTTCTCAA
Organism: Myotis myotis; assembly: GCF_014108235.1. Taxonomy (NCBI): domain Eukaryota; kingdom Metazoa; phylum Chordata; class Mammalia; order Chiroptera; family Vespertilionidae; genus Myotis; species Myotis myotis. The sequence goes on along the minus strand of NW_023416324.1, from coordinate 144,643,391 downwards.
CACTTTTTTCAAGTTGACAAATGTGTGAAGCTCTCTTTATGCCAGGTGTTCTCTGACTCAGCATTTGGGACAAGTAGCTCTGCCTAGCAGAATGCCAGAAATGTCAGTTGTAACTCAGCCACAATTTGTAGGTATGTGTTAGTATACTGCTTTGTTTTGCTCCTTTTAGTGGAAGGAAAAGACAAAGACAGATGCAGTAATCAATTGGAAGATGGGGCCAGGGCAGAGACCTTTGCCTAAATAAAGGAGGAGTGTTTGGAAGCAATGGGGGGAGGATTGGATATGTGGTATGTTAGTTTCCTAGGACTGCCATCACAAATTACAACAAACTTTGTGGCTTAAAATAACAGAATTTTGTTCTCTCATAGTCAGGAGGCCAGAAGTCCAAAATCAAAGTGTTGGCAGGGCCCTACTCCAGGAAAAAATCCTTCCTTGTCTCCTCTAACCTTTGGTCGCTCCTGAGTCATTGGCATTCCTTGGCTTGTAGATGTATCACTTTAACCTCTGACTCTGTCTTCACATGGGCTCTTTCTTATGTCTCCTCTGTGTCTCTTTGTCCAGATCTCTCTGTCCTTTTCCTTATAAAGACATTGGTCATTGTATTAAGGTCCAACCTAATACAGCCTGATCTTATTTTAACTTGATTACATCCATAAAGAACCCAATTCTAAATGGGTTATATTTATAGGTACTGGGCGGTTAGGATTTAAATGTCTTTTTTTTGGGATGCAATTCAACTGGTAGTAGGTGTGATGGCACCAAATCATGGAACATTTTAATGATAGGTAGAAGAATATGGGTTTTATTTATAAGCCAGGGGACCGCTGGAAACTACGGGAAGGTCTGGTGGCAAGCAGTATACTTCATCATACTGAACTGAAGATAAAGTTTAGAGGCTAATCCTAGGAGGACACTACAGTTTCCCAGGAATAATGTGAAGGGATGTTTATAAAGGAAGATGTGGAAGAGTGTATTTTCCAAAGATGGCTGCAACAATGTCTCTCGTACCACTTGTTTTTCCTCAATGAGACCATCTTACACCCTCCTCAATAGGTGATGTCTATTTCTCTGTTCATGAGTCTGGGCAGAGCTAGTGACTACTTTGACCAATAGAATAGGGCCAAAGTGACACCATACCAGTTATATGTATAGACCTTTCCTGACCTAGCAGCTTTACCTCCCTACTGCTTAGAAGATAACCATCATGTAGGAAGGACGACTGTCCTGAGACCACCATGCTGTATAAAGCCCCAACACCTCTGAACCAGGGCTAGCGTGAGGCAAGTAAGGTGCCTGGGGTACAAAATTTCAGGTGCCTTTGCATGACACTGTACATAGAACCTCCTTAAATTTTTCACTTTGGGAGCTTCACTCTTAAGAAGGCACTTCATCTCAGGGTTGAGCAAGTACAAGGGCAGCACTTGGGAATGAGGCCAGTTTAATCATTTATGCCCAAAGCACCTCTTCTTGCCTTACTCTAGTCCTCGCCCTTTCTGGAAAATGACAAAGAGAATGAGAGAGAGAGAGAGAAAAAGAGAGAGAGGGAGAGAGAGAATATCACCACGGAGAACCACAGAGACGCAAAACATTTAAGTGAGGAAACCATCTTAAATATTGATACTCTGCTCAGCTACCAGCTGGCACTAGTTGGATGCGATGAAGCATCAAGCTGAGCCCTCCTAAATTCCTGATCCACAAAATCATGAGTGAAACAAAATGGTTGTTTTAAGTCACAATTATTGGGGTAATTTGTTATGTAGCAATGTATTACTCCACGCCTTTTCAGTATTATGTAGGGCTAATCATTGACTGAGAAATACCAGGTAGCTCTGTATTTACTCAAGTCTGATGGAGCGTGCTATGTTTGGTTGCTACTTATGAAGGAGGGATAAAGAAAATTATGGAGACAGATGATCATCGCTGGCAGCCTAGAACCTAGAATTTAATGCCTTGCTTCTTCAGCTCACTACTTAAGCTACATGGCCACACAATTTTTAATGTTTGAGGTTGGCCAGAACAAAAAAAGTATATACACTCACAGTTTGAGTCTTTATAGGAACAAAAATCTTTGTTTTGCAGAGGGATGTGGCATTCCTGTTTTAAAGCAGATGGTCTGAATTCTGATGCTAAATGAATAAAATTGTCATTGGATCTCATTAGCACTCATGTGGGAAGGCAGGGAGTCCGTATTGATATTTCTTCTTGGCTTTGTGTGAACAAATTAAGCTTTGAATGAAAGGTTTATTTTTATGAAGGCTGAATTTACTAATTTTTCATTGAGCATCTCTGTTTCACAGTAATTTACACATTCTTTCAAATGGTTGTTGGTATGTTAATTTATTTTCCTTTGAGGCATTTTCTAATTACTTATAAAAAAAAGCCTGAGGAGAAAAAAAAGCAAATCTGGAAAAAAGAAAGGGACTGTTGGGTAGAAGAGGTGTATTACACATAAAATTAAAATATAATGGATATTTTTAAAAGCCTTCATTCCATTTTATAGCTTTCTCTGCTCACTCTCCCAAGCAGGCAGTGAGTACAGATTTCCCCACCCATTAATTCATTTCCACAGGATGGTAGACATTTTTATGACCACCTAGGGCACTTATAATCTGTACTACACAATTTAGCAACTAATTATATCCTGTCTCATAATGTTCCTTATTATATAATTGTATGATTTTTGTCCCCTCAAGTAGATTATATGATCTTAAAAGGCAAGGACCATGGTTTATGCTCTTTCCATATTTGCATTCCATCTGGCTTAGTGCTGAACACAGTATGCACTTGGGAAAATTTTAATTGATAGAAGTATATTAAGGAACTCTGGTTTCTCAAAGCTCAGTGGATGTGTCCATGAAGGTATTTGTCAAGGTTCTGGACGTACAGGTATAGAGCTAGGCAAGTTACTTTTCCTTTCCTGGAGGAGTTTGTTTTCAAGTGGAAGTAGCAAGAGGAGGTGTTGATTTGACTAGTAAGGTGACTTCCTCTCTTTTTCCTTCAGTGTAAGACCTGGGCAGATGACAATCTGAGAGGCATGTGCCCTTGTGCTACCATTTTGATGTAGATGATGGTTGGCATTTTTTCTTTTCATTTTTAAAGTTGGACAAGTCAACTAATGGTGTCTGGCCTAGGGGAGAGGGGCCCTCTTGTCTGAGCAGCTGAGCTAAATGGGTTGGCAAGCCTTATCTTCCTCTTGTGAGCGAGCATGCTTTTTCACAGGCATCAGAGCCTGTGTGTGTGTGTGTGTGTGTGTGTGTGTGTGTGTGGTTGCAAAGCATACTATCTAATAAAAGAGTAATATGCAAATTGACCATCACTCCAAAACACAAGAAGGCCTCCCCCATGTGGTCAAAGATGACCACCACAAGATGGCTGGCAGGGGAGGGCAGTTAGGGGAAATCGGGCTGGCAGGAGAGGGCAGTTAGGGCCGACTGGGCTGGCAAGAAAGGGAAGTTAGGGGTGACTGGGCCAGCAGGGGAAGGCAGTTGGGGGGTGACCAGGCCTGCAGGGGAGGACAGTTAGGGGCAATTGGGCCAGCAGGGGAGCAGTTAGGCATCAATCAGGCTGGCAGGGGAGTGGTTAAGGGCAATCAGGCAGGCAGGCAGGCGAGTGGTTCGGAGCCAGCAGTCCTGGATTGTGAGGGGTCCCAGATTGGAGAGAGTGCAGGCTGGGCTGAGGGACACACACTCTCCCCCCCATGCATGAATTTTGTGCACGGGGCCTCTAGTACATAACATAAAATTTACCATTTCAACCATTAATAAGTATACAGTTAAGTGGCATTAACTATGTTTACATTGTTGTGCAAGCATCCCCACTATCTATCTCTAGAACTGTTTTTATCATTCAAAACTGAATATCTCTACCCATTAAACAATAACTTCCCATTTGCCTTCCCCCCACAGCCCCTGGCAACTACCATTCTACTTTCTGTTTCTAATAATTGACTACACTATATACCTTATATAAGTGCAATCATAGTATATTTGTCCTTTTGTGTTTGGCTTATTTCATTTAACACAATGTCTTCAAAATTCATCCATATTGTAGCATGAATCAGAATTTCATTCCTTTTTAAGTCTGAATAATATACCATTGTATGTATATATCACATTTTGTACATCCATTTGTTTGCTGGTGGATATTTGGGTTGCTTCCATCTTTTGGCTAGTGTGAATAATGCTGCTAGGAATACAGGTACACAAACACAGACTACATTTTTATGAGCACCTACACTGATTGTGCACGGTGAGCAAAGTACCCTCCTCAACCATTATAATGTCTGGAAGAATCATCAACATATCTCTGGAATTTCATAACTTGAATTCATAGTCTTACCTACTCAGGAAAATGTGGCTTGACAACATGTTTTAGATTAGGGCTGTGATCAATACTTGATCAGTAAATATGTCTTTTTTATTTTTTTAATCCTTCAAAATACTTTTTGCCTCTATCTTTCTTCTCTGTAGCTGCTCCACAGTATGCCCACACTACAGGACTACTACAATCATATTCTCACTGGTTTGTCTAACTTCTCTCCCCCTTTCCAATTTTTCTAAATAAAACACTGCTTTGGTCACTTTACTTTACTGAACAAAAATATCACATTGAGCTGGCATTGAGGACCTTTTATAATCTGTCACCAGCTTACCTGTCAGATCCCACTTCTTTTACTTCCTTATACAAACTCTGCTCCAAGTCAGAATTGTCTCCTAATGACGCCCTGGACAAATCATCATTATTTTGACTGTTCGGATTGCTGCTCACTCCACCCTGTATAAATTTTTGTTCATGCTGCCTGCGAATTTTAGCTAGCTGTGTCTTACAAAAATGAAGCAGAAAAGCTTAGGACCTGACTTAGACAATGGCGACGTCCCTGAGAAATTCCCCAGAGTTCTTGCGTAAGAAGCCAAGAACACAGCAGCACCTGGCACAGTGCTTTGCGCGCAGTAGGCACACAACAGATACTTTTTAATTTTGCCAGTGCAACAGAATACAGTCGCCTGAAGCAACACTTGTCAGTCATTTTCCTTTCATGACACACATAATAGATGCTGCTTTAATCTTCTAGTGCGTTTCTACATCTCTACACAAAGTTGTTTCATGTATACCAGCTGCTACCGCACTTTCTCCCATTCTGGAAGCTTATGGAAATGAGCACGAGAACACATTATTGTGAAGGTAATAATAACAAAAATAGTAATGATGATGATGAAATAATAATGATGCAACTAGAATATTTGAAGCATCAATCTGATCACTATTTTGTTAGCTACCTTGCCATCGAGCTCAGCGTGCCAGCAGTGTCAGCAGCGGCTGGGTACTTGTGCTCCTGCAGGGTGGAAATTTATTCTAGCAAAGGCCCCCACATCCCACCACATTTCACACCACAGAACTATCTGCAAAGAACTTAAGAAAAGCAGGAATAATAACTTGGTATGCAATGTGACCTCAGCTTGTTTCCTGGTCAGACAGGGGGTATATATAGATTCCCGGGCTCTCAGGGATTGTGACGACTCTAGGGAAATCTCAAAGAGGCAATTTGATATGGACAGCTTCCACCTCGGGACCTTCCTGAGGGTTTGTTAAAAATGAACGGCAGACATACTTCGGCCTGCTATGGGGCTAAAGGGACCGCACTACAAGGATAAACTTACTTGACTTTGATGATTTTATTTTTGAGTACCACACTATCACTTCCCCGTTCTTTGGGAGTTTAATTCCGAGAAAAAAACAACAACAAAACCCCATTTTTCTACATAATAGAATTTTTATTTTCATAACAGTTGAGACATTAAAAATATTTTTTGTCCTTTATAAATTAGTTCATAGTACTTCCTGAAGGATCCCCACGGAGCATTTGAGCCATTGATGAACTGACTTTACTGTCCTAAGGCTAAAGCAGTAATTAGCTAATTCATTTTTTGTGTGCTCTTTCTGGTATAATGGAAAGAAACACTCAGTTCGAATCCTAGTTCTATAACTTACATGTTGTGAGACATTGGGCAGTTTATTCATTCATTCAACAGATTACAGAGTTCTTACTCTGTGTCAGACATAGTATAAAAGCTCTGAGGAGAGAAATCAAATAGAAATTATCTCTATTTTTAAGAGATTTTAGTCAAAAGGGAGAGACTGTCAAGTAAATCAGCAATGTCACTAGTGTACCATGGACCTATCCTATGGAACCAGAACCAAGTCAGGGAATGGGAGGAGGCATTAGGGAAGGCTTCTCAAGGAAAGCCATGCTTAAGCTGAGTCTTAAAGCCAAGCACAATTTATTTGAATATAAATATAGAAAGAACATTTTAGCAACCTGAATAAAGCTAACAGAGAAATAAGATAGGTTTACAGATAAATATTTACTGCTCATTATTCCTGATATGAAACTTTTATCTTGAGGAGACAAAGGAGATAAATTTAGACAAATGTTTCCATTTTCTTTTCTCTAAAATGAAGATAATTATGCCTACATCATGGATAACCACTCAATAAAACAGCATAGGTAGAGTACCTAGCACATAGGTGCTCAAAAATGCCAGCTCCTTTCCCTCCCCACCACCTGCCTTATTGATGGCTATTAAGTATTCAGTTGTAAATTATGGCTGTGTTCAGGAAAGTGGAAGAAGAATCAAAAGTTTTAAAACTGCTTTTTTTTCTGACTGGATTGTGGCATGTTGAATGAATGGGGGCAGTGCTGGCACATTTTGACACCGCAGTTTCCCTTGTCATCATAATTGGTATGTGAGGAGGACACTGGTTCCCAAAGGGCACGGTATTCTTGGTTTGTCTGTTTGATTTGCTGAGTTCAGTGCTGGGCACTGTAGTGCCTGGAAAAAAACCTTGGAATGATGCTGTTGTGTATTCTCTCTCCTTCCTCCACCTTGAGGTCTCTGAATCTGGAAGTGCTTCAGGGAGCTCAATTTCAAAGTATGCATTTTATTCTAGGAAGCCTGTCCATGACATCTATGATCTAGTAAATTTTGGGGGGTTTTTGGTCTACGTTTTGATATTTTTTTCAAGGAGCTTCACTTCAAGTACTGCGTTAGTTTGTGATAGGAGTTACTTAGAGATTTTCTTCAACCCATTGTTTTTTGTTTTTTATTTTGTTAATAAGAAATTGTTATTTATACTCAAATGCAGTTTTTCCAAGTGTTTGCCATTGGCAACTATTTTCCATAATTTTTTTATATGCAGATACTTCTGTTCTCTTATTTACTTAACATTTTTCTTTAGCTCTCCAATCTTTAAAAAAGATGTGTAACTCTGACCTCACCCTAAGCAACAGTACTTATGAATTTATGGACCGATGTACTAGTTCTATTTTTCTAAAACATATTCAGACAAGTTAAAATAAAAATCTATCCATTCTATTATCTAATATAGGGATCAGCAAAAATAGTTAAGTCCATTCATTTATGTATTGTCTGTGCCTGCTTTTGATTTCCAACAGTTTAGTAGTTGAGACAGAGACAGAATGGCCCACAAAGACTAGTATATTTATTATTTGGCTCTTTATGAAAAAGTTCACCAACACTGACCTAAAATTACCTCCATGCCACCAATAGAACACAGAGCATACTCTGTGTAAAACATTGCTATAGTACATTTGTTAAGAGACAGGGTGCATAAAATCCTTAATCATATTTTTTTCAGAACCAGCAAATACTTTATATTTTATTCTGGAATTGAAATATTTAATTATTAATAATTTATGTCCTGAGAACCTTGGTGACAAGCCCATTTGAAACCAATAGAAAAACATACACCTTAAGGATAATTTATATTTTTAAATAAAGGAAATATTTGCCCATAAAATATTTAATAGTAGAAAAAATGCATAAAGTAAGAAGTAAAAATTTCACTGCACTGAAATTCCATCCTCACCCACTGAAAAGGACATTCTTTGTATTTCCTTGTAGTCATTTCTGTGCATATTTGAGATTAAATACTTTTTTTTGTTCTTTAGAATATAGCTTTTTATTTATCTTTTATTTATTTATTTTTTAATATTTTTATTGATTTTTAGAGAGGAAAGGAGAGAAAGAGAGAGATAGAAACATCAATGATGAGAGAGAATCATTGATTGGTTGCTCCTGCATGTCCCACACTAGGGATCGAGCCCATAACTGGGCATGTGCCCTGACTGGATCGAACCTTGACCTCCTGGCTCATAGGCCCACGCTCAACTACTGAGCCACACAGGCCAGGCACAAACTGGGTAATTTAGCTTTTTTAAATAAAGAAATAGAATATCATTACATGCAACTTGCTTTTTATAACAAGATATTCAAGTAATATATCTAAAATGACAAATTATTTAGTATTACTTTAAAGGGTTTCTTAAGAGACATGTTGAGATATAATTTACATATTGGGAAATTCATCCATTTTAAGTGCACCAGTCAATGATTTTTAGTAAGTTTACAGAGTCATGAAGCCATCAGCACAGTCCAATTTTAGAACATTTCCATCATCCCAAAGAGATGCCTGATGACCATTTGCACTCAATGTATTTCTACCTCCAGCCCTAGGCAACCACTAATCTACTTTCTGTTTCTAAAGCTATGTCTTTTGTCGACATTTCACAGAACTGGAATCATATATGATCTTTTGTGTCTGGTTTCTTTCACTTAGCATTTCAAAGTGACTTTAAGGTAAAAGATGAGGGAAGGGCTCAGATAGCCCCTGGTATCTTTGTTCTTTTGCACAGGCTGCTCTAGTTACAGTCAATATTTTGTGTTTTTTTCCTTTGGAATTCAGTCTTTGGGACAAGCAATGATACAAGCATTAGGTAACTTTTGCAGTTTCTGAAATTCCCAACTTCCCGTACCTGTTCCCCAGTGCACAGGTGGACCCCTGGATATTTATGCCACACTCCCGAGGGACGAGAAGAAGCTGCTCGCTGCTGGTGGCGACAGGTCTGGGCAGCTCTGCACCTTGCCTGGCCACTTTGAGGGGAACAGTGTCTTGGCACAGCTGTAGCCAATGCACATCATTTCAGTGTGCTCTGCCATGTAGGCCAGACGATCTCCTGCAAGTCTTGCAGCTTTACCGGCTCACAAAACCTTCCAAGTGTTCTTAACTATATGGGCCCAGCCTTAAGAACCTTTTGCTCATCTCTGCTCCTCTGTAATAATGACAACTAAAAGCCTGTTCATAGACAGTCAAAATCAGTGAGGGAATGAGTTATTTTTCTCTATTGTAATCAGCAGATGAAGATTTTCGTATTCCTTTTTAACAGCTGAATAGAATTTTAATGCACTGATACCCTAATTCAGTGGTTCTCAACCTTCCTAATGCTACGACCCTTAAATACAATTCCTCATGTTGTGGTGACCCCCAAACATAAAATGATTTTCGTTGCTACTTCATAACTGTAATTTTGCTACTGTTATGAACTGTAATGTAAATATCTGATATGCAGGATGTATTTTCATTGTTATAAATTGAACATAATTAAAGCATAGTGATTAATCACAAAAACAGTATGTAATTATATATGTGTTTTCCGATGGTTTTAGGCGACCCCTGTGAAAGGGTCGCTCAACCCCCAAAGGGGTTGCGACCCACAGGTTGAGAACCGCTGCCCTAATTTATTTAATCCACTTAGTACTTCATTTGTTTTCTTTTTTGTTATTTATTACAAGCAGTGGTGAATTTCACCTGGCCATTTGCATATTTTTGCCTTCTTGTGTTAAGTATCAGTAGGATAGATTCCTACAAGTGGACTTTCTGGATCAGAGGCTGTGCACATTTCAAATGCTAGTATTTCTTACTTGAAGTGGCAGGTTAACTAATGGCATCTTGACCACAGCCTATTACGGTGTCAGTGGGAGGCTGCAGTTATGAGAGCAAAGGTCTTTCTTTTGTTACTGTTGTTGTTAATCCTCATCCGAGGATATCTTTTTTCCATGGGAGAGAGTGGGAGGGTGGGCGGGGGAGGGAGGGGCAGAGGGAGAATAAGAGAGAGAGAGAAACATCAATTTGTTGCTTTTCCCACGACTCTCAACTGGGGCTGGGGATTGAACCTGTAACCCATGTATGTGCGTGCCATTGACCAGGAATCAAACCCATAACCCTTCAGTGCATGGCTCAACACTCTAACCACTGAGCTACACTGACCAGGGTGACAGCAAAGGTCTTAATGGGGTGCAGGTGGGTGAGGATGAGTGCATTTCAGAGTGCAGGGAGTGAGAGTGAACTTAAGTAATTTGATCGATCTCTTTAAGTGATTCTGATATGGACACCACTGTACTAGAGTTTGTTTCTGTGTTTTCTACCCAAAAGTTTGAATGCTGCTGTGAGAGGTGGTACTGAGCTCATCAGGGCTATCATAACAAGCACCATGGTTTTGGGGTTTGTTCTGCTCAGTAACTCTAAAGAAAGGAGCCAGTAGAACAGAAGAAAGGGATCTTACAAACTGATGGAAAAATGATTTCTAGTCTATGTAAATAACATACACATAAACCCTGTATAGCTCTTAAAGAAAGAGAGCAGAGTTACCCTTGCTCCCTCTCAGATGTTCAATGCCGACTGCCCTTTGGCGATGGAGATTTTCCTCTTCCAATTGACACTCACTGCTAGTTTTAACCTACGCGAAAGAGGGGTGGGTGGGAGTGGGAGAGCTGCACACACAGCACCACCTGCATGTTGTGCACCATTAAACAGCCAGCAGCCTCCGATCCTGGAAATCTCCTCTTGCACTTTAATAAAATAACCCCAGGGAATAGTTTGAAGTCATAGAACAATGTTACTCTGTTAGTTTCAAGGAAGGGAAACATGAAAGAGGATGTTTCCAAGTGGGTGTAGAAACACTTCAGCAAAATTAAATAGTAATGAATTAACCTCTCTGAATCACAGCACACTGTGTAATGAAGAAGCAGTTGTGGGTCAACTTCAAAATTGTGGTATTTTCATCTCTGTTGGAATTGCTTGGCAATGACTCCCATGGAAAGGTTTATAGTGAATATCATATACCATTTCTGCTGATCAAAGAAAGCTATTTGGTGTCAGAAAGCAACTTGGGAGCAGAGTGTTTACTGGGTAATTTCCTAATAAGTCCTGGCACATGGTTCTCATCTTTGTCAGAGGAGGAATGCCACTCGGAATACCCAGAGTCAAGCCATGAGCATTTTGGCAGACGTGGAGATGCCACACAGCTGGAGAAAAACTCTGTCCTTTGAAATCTCATATCTCAAACACTCCATCAATTTTTAAGCATGTTCCACTGCCAGTTCAGATTTTAATATGAACAGGATTTGGAGGATGTTTATTGATACAGTAAGAAAACCATTTGGAATCTGTTCACCCACTGCCCTCTTTTTGTCTCCACACATAATGTGTGAGAACAACAGGTGAGGGACAATGACCGGGGAGAAGGAGGTGCTCTGTTGTTGCTGGGGGTTGGCAAGAACCTGGCAACCAGGGCAACTGAGATAGCCATTTACTGTAGGCATGATCTTCACCTCCTGAGTCAACAGTCCTCTGGTTAATCAGGGAGCACAGACACAGGGAGCCCTGGTAATTATTCTTTAAAAAATGCTTTTTATTTTTCTCTAGAGGCCCGGTGCACGAAATTCGTGCACGGGTAGGGTCCCTAGGCCTGGCCAGTGATCAGAGTGATCTGTAGGGCGACTGGCAGGGTGATCAGGGGGCCCCCACTGTCACCTGCCTTGGCCGGTCTGGCGCTGCCCGCTCTCCGGCCCCGCCTCCCCACCGCCGCTGCTGGTCACCTCCCGCTGGGGTGATAGGGGAGGAGAGGCACTGGCACCCACCTTAGCTGGCCTGGGGCCTGCGGGCTGGGGAAGCTCCTGCATTGAGCGCCTGCCCCCTGGTGGTCAGTGTGTGTCATAGTGACTGGTCGTTCCGCTGCTCAGTCAATTTGCATATTAGGCTTCTATCATATAGGGTTATAAAGTAATGTGTTTATCATATAAAATATAGAAAATAAAGAAAAACATTGGTGAAGATGCTGCCTGTGCAGCTCCCAGCATTCTGTCTTTAATACAGGATAGAATGGTCCAATACAATTTGAATAAAGACCTCAGTTTCCCCAAGTAACACAATCTAGTTCTTCCACATCAGTCAACAAACACACATCAAATAGCATACATTGAGTCAGGAACCGGACCAGCGCTGAAAATACAAAGGGGGCATAGATTTGGTTTCTGATACACAAATCAATGCATAGGTGATGAACAATTAAACTGGTGATCGAGCCTGAGAAATTATGGTATATCTGGAGGCTGAATGAATTTGTATACATAGGATCAAAAAGTACAAGTGTCATAGGTCACTAACTACTTGACCGGATGTGTTCTTCTCTGAGCCTCCGCTTCCTTATGTGTGAAGTGAAGAGGTTAGACCAGAAGATATGTGGAGTGACCAACGTATTCGGGTTTGGCTGGGACTTTCGCAGTTTCAGCACTGAAAGTCCCATGTCACTGAATGTCCCATGTCCCAGGATCCCCTTACTCCCAAATTTAAAACTGAAAGTCACTTGTCCTAAGGGCCCCTTAAAAGCAAACAGAGACTTAGTGAGCATATTTATGGGCTTCCTTCTAATTCTCATATTGTATGATTTGTTAAATAACTAAGTCAATTTAAAAATCCTATAGACTTTGTGCAATGATTCATGAATCATGTAGCATGCAATCTAGCAGATAGAAAGGAGCTCTGAAAAGTTGTACAAAATGCGAGACTTTCATAGGCAGAAGGGTTTGGGATAAGGAAGTTACACTCGGCAAAAAAGCAGGTTGGTTATTGCAAAGTCACTATCCTTAGGGGATGGCAGGTGTGTACCAGGCAGGTAACTAACTAGTGGTGATCAGGTGACTCCTGATGGACTGGTTTAAGATTTCATTTTTGGAAGAGCCAACACTGTAAGTAAGTTGTTTCAGTTCAGTGATGTAAGACTTAGCCTAAGTGACTCCATTTTGGACCTGTTGTCATGTTTTTTAACAGGTTGTATATTGAGAAGGAATATTTGGTGGAGTTTATGACAGACCACACAATAAGACAGATTGAAATACTTTATGTACATTAACAATACTATTGTTTTCTTCCTTTAAAAAATCCTGGAAGGTAAGTTATTTAAACACATTTTAGGTAAAAGAGGCTTTGTACACTAGCTTTTGACAAAAAAACATTAATGTTTATGGGAAAATGGGTTTTAATCTTCCAAGAAAATATCTCACAAGTGAATATCCCTTTTATTAGAGAGTCAGAGGATTTTCCTCGAGCAGCTGCCCTGGCTGTGCTTCTCAGTTGGGTCCTCCAGGAGTCTGGGGCGGCGGTGAGGACTGGCTTTGCAATCAGGCACTTTTTGCTCTCTTGTTTACCAGCCATGAAAGCTGGAGAGAATAACTCCTCTGTGATATATTTTCTTCACTTATAAAATATAAAGTGCAACAGCTGCCTAGCAATTAGGAGAATTACAGAGTATATTGGTATGTAGTAAGGACTCAATAGATGTTTGCTTTGTTTACCTAAAAAGTGTTCTTTCTGTTATTTTTAAATCAAAGGGAACTGGATCTGATCATGACACAAGTGAGAAGGGTGCTCTTTACAAAAACCTACCCCACAAAAAATATTAAGTATAAATATATATGTGTCTATGCATATGTACATATTACATGTAAGTATATATTTACCATTAGTGTTGCCCAAGAGAGCTGAAATATGTCCTAAATGTTACTACCGAAAATTAGGATCTAACCTAGGTCATAGAGTCTTACAAACTGTATTTATCTGTTGAAAATAACTATTATAATGCAGTAAAAACTGATTTAACATATTCAAAATCCATGAAGTCTATTTATTTGTAGTTTAACAACAAAAAAGAGTGCTATAATTGTACAGGCAATGCCTTATTGAATGCTGATGCCTAATTATTATAACAAGGGTAGTTTTAAATTAAAAAGAAATATTTAGAGTCAAAATTCTGAAATGCACACCGCAAGTGATGGCCAAGAAGCGGTAACAGCTTTTAACTTATTCTAGTGTGCATCTATTACAAACACTACTGTGGGAAGCAATGGCCTAAAAGTAAAAATAAGGTACACATAAAGGAAAAGAAGTCTGATGCCATATGCCTCTGAAGAAAGGATGTGAAACCGCAGAGGTTTGTTATGCACAATCATTGGTGATTTAATGGGCAAGGGGCCCAGTTCCTTGAGATATATAACTGTTCAGTGACTAGTCGGAGTGTTATTAGCCTGTGTTCTAGACAGCAGATAATAGAATTCCTCCCCCAGCTCTGCATTTATACATTTCTTAGCGAGGAGACAAGTGTCATTTTGTATTTCATAGCCCAGGCTATTTTAACATCTCCATTTTCATTTGTCTGTACAGATAAAAATGTTGGCTGCCGGAAACCAGCCTTAAATATTAAATTATCGAGTTCAACTCTCATTACCAAGATGCTGTTTAGCATCCACTGTGTGCATGGGAGCTGTGTGAGGCACTGGGAGGAATGATTATGATGATAATTAGCTTACAAACAAACAAAACAAATGACACGCATATTTCTTGTTTTGCAAGAGTTCACAGTTTTGCTAGGGAGGCATGACTTTACAAAATAAAATAAGCAATTTAGTTAGGATTATTTAAATATGAGTTTTTGGAACATTTTCCGCCAGAATGAAAAAAAAAAAATAAGATTAGTGCCAAAGCGGCCAGTTCCAAAATGATGTTCTAAAACTTTAGAAGTTTCTTTGGAGTAGCTAAAACTTTCCAGGAAGTGAAGCAGTTTATAAATAGTTTCAAATCTTTGTGGAAACATACTGAGAAACTGGCAGAAAATGAATCCATGGAGCTTTGACAAGACCCACCTATGCAAGATCTAAAAACAAAATCAAATAGGGCTGTCTATGGATTATGCACCTATTGTCAGAGACATTCATGGAAAACTGTGGGTTAGGTGGTGACAGGATTCAAGCACAAGAGAGTGAGCTAGTGAGTGAGACTCTGGAGCGCTCTCTTAGGTGGCGTTAACTTCACAAAGAACACCCTGTGAAGAAAGGTCGTGGAGGAGACAGATGCTGGTAAGGCAGTTCATTCTCTAACATACGCTGGAGATGGCATTTCTAATCCATTGGCCTGGGTTTTATTTCAGTGTTACAGCTGTTTTTTTAATCAAATGGGTTGTTCAAGATTCGTGACATAATAGGCATCAGTGCAAAAGGTTTTGGAAATTTATTTATTTATTTATTGTTAATCCTCACCTGAGGATATATTTTTCCCATTGATTTTCAGAGAGTGGGAGGGAGGGAGAGAGACAGAGAGAAAATCATTAATGTGAGAGAGACACACTGATTGGTTGCCTCTTGCACGCTGCCCAACTGGATGGTATGTGGGGTTGACTGAGAATCGAACCCAAGATCCTTTGGTCTGCTGGGTTGATGCTCTGACCACTGAGCAAAACTGGCCAGAGCAATGTTTTGGAATTTTAGGGAGCTATATCTTCCCTATATCTTAACAGGGTGATTTGAGGGGTGTCATGGAAGGCTTCCCAGCTCTTATTAAATCTCACACTTATGAATCAAAAGCCTTGTTATCAGCGAGTCCTGTGTGGTTGAACATCATCCTCTCCCTTTGTCTCTTTTGAAGGTGGAAGAATTGCACTGTTTCTCCCTCACACCTCAGGTCAATCAATGCTAATTAGATCACTTTCCTGTTTGATGAAAGAAATGGGGAAACTTAAGAATGCTAGGGGGTGAGTTTGGGAGGTGCCGGGAGAACAGAGGCTGCAGAAATGGAGTCCAAGTCTGGACCAATTTTTTCCTGGGCTCTGCTGAATGAAATGTAGGATTTGTATACAAGGACTTGAGAGTTAAGAATTGTTTACTTTGTATAGGAAATATTTTCTGTCCTATCCCACTGGGATATTAGGATGGAAGTCATACTGAAATAATAGTAATCATACTACTAATAATAAAAGAACTTTTAAAGTTCTCTGAGCATTGCTGAAGGATATGATTATGACAATGTATGATAGTGGACACGTTATCAACATCCACTTTCATGTAAATCTAAGTAAAAGAAAACTTAACTACAGGGGAAGAAAATAAATCCATGAGACTGCCTTTTGCATAAGGTCACAGAGCAAATAGATTCCAGCCCTGAGAACCCACAATTTCCTTCCTGCTTCTTTTCATCTGTAACCATGCCATTGTCCACCACTCTTTCTCTGAGGCCCCCTCCCCCACCCCTGTCTTTCTCAGTAAGGATATTTTCTATTCGAGACCCGAGGACACTGCCACTGTTTTGGTTATTGCCTTTGCACTTGTGGAGCAGCTTTTAAATTCCCATCTTTTTTAGCAGCTGCAGCCAGACAAACATATGAGTCAGTGGGAGGGGTTAGAGGAACTGGCTCGGTTCTCCAGGGAGCAGTAACCTTTTGGCAGTCCAACAAACAGCACATTTAAAACCCAATGACTGCAAAAGCTTCCACTGTACATGTGATAGCAACTGCAGTTTTCCCAAGGTCTACTAAGATTTTTTTCAGAGGGAATCAGGTTTCTGCCTATAGAGAGGCACATTCCTGAAGGCTTAACTCTGACCTCATAGCTAAAGTGGTTACAGAAGAAAATCTGGAGACAGCTGGGACGTGATCATGTGGGGGAGAAAGAAATTTGGGGATATGAAAGTGAAAAGTCTTCTTAAATGTTCTCACTGGATTTTGTTGCCTGCATATTCCATACTCCAAATAGCTAAGCGGAGTGAATCTCTCTTCTTTCAGTAGTTCAGGGATTCAGGATCTTTTTCTTTACAACGTTCACGTGATTTCCAAAGTGTGGTTCCCCAACCTGGTGGTCTTTGAGGGCCTCTGAGAGGGTGGGCATTTTCAACTTAATCTTTGTCACCTGTTTATCATCCATGACAGTGGTCCATGGATAAGCTGCGCCTGTGGCTAAAGTTTCTGCTGCAAATACCTAATCACTGATATTTGACCTTTTAGCAAAATGCCAATTTGATCGACTTAATATTAAGAAGGAAACAAAGAGGAGTGGGTTGTTGTTTCCTATGAGAAACCAATAAGTGATTTTGTATTTCTCTATTTCCTTACATTGTTCTTCCCCATATTGCATTCTTCGTTGTTTATCATCAAGTGAAAAGAATAAGAGAATCTTATGGAAGGATGAATTGTGGAAGCGTGTGTGTGTGTGTGTGTGTGTGTGTGTGTGTGTGTGTGTGACAAGTAGGAACAACAATCGTCTCTTTTGCTAAATGAAAATTCAGACAATAGTTTCCTTGATATTCATTTTGCTAAAACAAGGTTTCACAATAAAGTCTGTTTATACTGAAAAAGGCAACAAAATAGTATCTTAGTTAACATAGAAGAAAGTGGCAGTTGTTGGGAAATCAGAGCCTCGGTTCCAATGAGGCTGGAAAGTTTTACTTGATGACCCAAGGCACCAAGTGAGGTTCTTGGTTTCAAATAACAGAGAACTTCTGTTCAACATAGGCAGAAAACTAATTTGTTGGAAGGATATTGGGTTTCTTACAAATTGGCCAGACGGCTAGAGATCTGATTCAAAAAGAGACTGGGAACCAAGGGAGGATAAGCAGCTGAGGACACAGCTGAGATCATTCCATTGGCACAGCTTGCTTAAAATTGGTCACTATTACTGTTGCCATTGACATTGGTGCCCCTGGGCGCTCACCACCACGCCACTGGGGCCAGGAATATTCGCTGGCTATTTGAACAACTTGACCTCTATTTCTCCAGAATACATAAATAAGTGGGACAGCAAATTGATGTCTCCTTCTCTTTCTCTAAAAAAAATCAATCAATCAATAAAAATAAAATTAAAAAGTGAGCACCTAATTGGCGAAGCCCAGGTCATGTGTGTTTGTCCAAACAGCAGGGAATGGTGCCTGATTTGAAGGGATAGGGCAGCCTGATTTGGGGGGGAAGCACAGAGGGAAGGTGGGGGGAGGGAGAGCCACCTGATTTGAGGGGAGGGGCAGGAATATGGGATGTGGGCATTTTCATTTTCAACTTAATTATATCACTTTATTCATCTTCCAAGAAGTCCCCCTCTCTTACTTGGTTGAAAGTAAAAAAATCCAGCCTTTTTGTACTCCTGCCATACTTAATATATTAGTCTTGCTGCATTGTTCTATTTAAAATTCACATCTGTTTTCCCCCACTAGACTGTTAACTTATGGAGAAGACAGATTGGGTTGTGTTTTTAGCCTCATCACTTACAGTGCCTAATAAGTATTGGGTGCTTAAAATATATTAGTTGAATAAATTATGTTTAATGATGATATACCAGGGAAGGCTAATGTAATGATAACATGTAAAAAAAAGAATAGCAAAGTATTGGTGGGGCACACTGGCTAGTTTCTCTTTCATCCTATGACAATCCTATGAAGTAGGTTATATTCTTTTCTTCATTTATGCATAAGAAGCTAAGGCTCAGGTTAACTAACGTTTCCTGGTTTATGTAACTGAAACGGATGGATCAGGGATTTCAGCTGGTGCATGCTGACTCCAGATCCTATCATCAGAACTGTACTGCCCCCTGGAGGTCAAGTCAGAGAGAAGAGGAACATAGATCCAGTCTCAGAGAAGAGAGATCACTAGTTTGCTCTTCTCTGTTCTTAGATGTTCACCTAGAGTGGAAGGTATTTATTTGATGATAGACAAGCAAGCAAGAGTTTGATTTTTACTGATATGAGATTTTCTTTTGAATTTGATATTTTCTTAAAGGAACTCGTATTTTTCATAGTAACTTGACTAAGAAAGCATTCCTTATTCATAGTATTTTTGGCTGTTTGTCTCATAATATAAGCAAATAAAATAAATCCACATGAATAATATTAAAGTTAGATTTAAAAGTTTTTATATCTCATAAAAATCTTTGTTTTCCTTACTTAATTAACATAAATCATATAATGAAACTTCATATTTTACCCTAACACTTAAGAATTTTGAATAATTCTTTTCCTTCTCATCTTTAAACGATATACCAAAATTACATTTAGGTTGTCTTTTTTGGAAAATAATTTTCTGAATATGAGTAAAAAAAATAGTCATCCAGATATTTTTATTGGCATAAATGTACATATTTTTATTTTGAAGGTGCGTTATATCTGAGAGAGAGAACATACCTTCTTTTATCAGAAATGATAAAAAACATGGGGTTGGTCCTCAGAAAGCATCAAAAGCAGATTTTCTTCATGATACTTAAGAAAACAGAAAAGATTATATACATAAAGAGTGAGTCACAATCCAGAATTTAAAGGTGATTGCTTTGTATTTGGATAATCAATTGCTAAAACAAAGATATATTTTGCTAAGTTATCACTTTATTTCTGATACTTGAAGCATTAGCACAGAAACATGCAGAACTCATACCTGCAATTGCATTCCTATACATAAGTCTTCTTGTACAGTTCTGTTACTCCTGGAGACTAATTCCTAGTTGTGAATTTACTCAATTTATAAGTTTCAAGTAAACGGACAAGTAGTAAGTGCAGACGTAGAGGAATAATTAGAATTTAAGTCGATTTGTGGGAGAAGACTCTGCAGGTTATGGAAGGCTGAGTCTGTCTAGCAGAGGGAACAGAGAGGAGGGTTAAGAAAAGGGTGAAGGTATAGGAGAAGCAGGAGATTGTTTACGAGGCTTCAGGTTGTTGACAAAAGGATGGGAAGGAAAAGATCAAGTTCAATATAGGGACATTGGCGATGGAAATAAGAGTAAGGGAGTCAGAAAAGGGGAATGCAAGGGGGTAGTTTTAAGAGATGCTAGGAGGTGAAGTGGCTACGTGGATCACGGTTGTAGTTGCTGAGATTGAGAAGTTCCAGAAAGATGTGATGGCAGATGTTGGGCTGCAGAAGATTTTGTCTTGGGGGTTAAAGTTATTACAGGACTTAGGAATGCATCCTAGACGCAGCAGATGATGGTGATAAAAGGGCAGGAAAGTACATAAATGCTCAAGTGTGCCTCCAAAAGTGTGCTGAGAGCTGTTGATGGGACATTGTTTGGAGGCAGCTGTGGAGAGTATGTAATGCTGACTCCTCCAGCCACTGAATGAAGAGGAGTGGAAGAAAGCAACACCTATTGGAGAGATAGCTGGAGTAGGCATCATATAGGAAAACTGATTTCCAATAAGATTAGGAGAAAGTACATCTCCTTTTGGCTCTTCCTTTAATTATTAACGTACTCTCAATGAATAACAACCATGTGGGTGGGCATCATGCTGGATGTTGGGAATTCAGAAATTTACAACAGTGTGTCATCATGAACATTTGATGGATTTTGAAGCCAGCTGATGTTGGATTTCAGATCTGACACCATCACCAAGAGCTCTCTGTGGTCCTATGGGAGTTCTTAGTCTCCCTGAGACCCAGTGTCCTCACCTGTAAAATAAAAACACTAATAACTGAACGTGCAGGGTTGTTGTGAGGATGAAATATATTGTAAGTAAAACATCTGTCAGAGGGCTGCTGTAGAGTGGCTGTTATTATCATTTTGGTCCTCAATCTGATTAGATGATATGCACATAAGCAACCACAGACTGTTGGGAAGACTGAGGTTAAATGACTCCTGACAACCTCATTTGGGAACTCTAGCACTGGGTCAGAATTTCATGAGCCCTAGACTGGGAAGTGTTATCAGGAAGATATGATGAGGAGATAGGAGGAAGATATGGTGAGGAGATAGGACGCACGTGGGCCACTATCAGCACTGCAGTGTGTGTGGTGGTCATGGATGCAGCCTGGAAGTAAGGTTCAGGGACACTGGCGAAAGAAGCAGTTGCATCCGAAACCAGAGAAACCATAAACCTGGCTTCAGTTACTTCATTTATTGGAAAAATAAACATCTTTCTCTTCTGTTTGGTTGTTGTGAAGATGACATGAGGTAATATAAGTGAAAGTGCTTTGACAACTGTGAAGAGTATGTATATGAAAGGTGTTATGTTAGTAAATATTTATGGGCAGAATTTCCAGTGGCAGCTATTCTAATATAATAGAAACATTTTGGAATTACAAGTTAATGAAAAGACAGAAAGCTCTGAGGAGAGAGCTTGCCTGATAACTTCTAGTGCTATCTCATCAGTTATTAGAAACTGTTTTGCTTAGTAACCTGGAATCTGAGGAAATGGGACATTTCTTCTAAGCCATTTTTGAATCCTTAAAAAGGAAAAAAATCCTTACATTATTTATTTGGAAGAATATCAGAAAATGAAGATTTTTTGCCCACTAATATTTCTATTCAGACTTATATATCGCTCTTTTTAAATCAGCCATCTTTTACACAGATTCCTTCTCCCCTCTACCTATCTGTTGTCTGGTTGGAGTGAGTTCTGCTCATTGGATTTGCATCTTGTTTTATTTGGCCTCCAGTGATTGGTTGGCTCTAGATCTTTTTGAGATCTAGCCAGTTAAAACGATGGTAATAATAGGTCAAAGTGAATAAGCAGAAGGGATTGATTCTCCAGAAAGTACTGCCCAAGGAAGACCAGATCAGCATTTGTAATAATAATATCTAATCTGTTGTGAATGCCTTTTTTAACCTGTTTAAAATCCTCTCAACAGCACGATGAGCTTTTGTTATTTCTACCTTATTCTAAGGCTAAGAGATTGAAGTAGGAGAGGTAAAGTCACATGCTCACAGACTCCATTTAATCTGTGGCAGAGTTGGGACTGGAAACCAGATACTGTAGCTTTAAGCACTAGGACATACTGTCATTTTAGTTTTGAAAGACTTAGAGAAAAAAAATGTTAAAATGGAAAAAAGATCAATTAATCACCAAAGGCCTGGAAAGGATGATATTTGGTTATTGAGTTTTAGAAGGTGAGGAATAAGAGGACTTTGTGAAAGAGGTAAATTTAGTACAATAATTGGACGTGTGTTTGATAAATTGATGTAGCTTAGTAACCCAAGAGGCCATTTATACTGAAAACCTTCACCCTTCAAAAACTCTGGAGAACCCTGGCCAAATAGCTCAATTGGTTAGAGCATTTTCCCGATACACAAAGGTTGTAGGTTTGATCCCTGGTCAGGGCACATACAAGAATCAACAATGAATGCATGAATAAGTGGAACAACAAAATGATGTTTCTCTCTCTCTCTTAAAATCAATTAAAAAATTCCAGGGAAATACACATACAATTAAGTAGCCTTGCTCTTAGGGCAAACATCCTTAAAATTCCTAGGCTTATTAAGGGCAGATAATTAAACGGTTTGCCTTTTATCATTGTGGTGTTCACGGAAACCTAGCGCTGGGCTTTATTACTAGTACATATGCTCTGGCTGTGAGAACTTCATTCTCATGTCTGTCTTTACAGGGAACTTTCTTCCAGTTTTTCAGAATCACCCTGCCACTTCATTAAGTTTGTAAAATAAATTGCCCTGCCTTTGGCTTTAGAGCCTGAATTTTGGGTGGCAACCATGGAACAGGGAGAGGGTGGCTGACAAGAGGCAGGAAGCCCAGGGTTTCAGTAGTTTAGCATAATAACTGAGTTTACTGTGACTTACCAAGCACTCTAAAGAGACACTTTTCATATGAAATTAATAAGATCGATTTTTAGATCCTTAAATCTGATTTTGCAAAAGTATTCTGCTCTAATTTGTTGAAATGTGGCTCTTGATATTTCATTCAGAAATGTGGGTAGTGACTTGCTGTTATTTGTAGCTGTGAATTTTTCTGAGACATTCATTTCATTTCAAATGGTTAAATGGAATGACTACTAATTTTTTGTTTGGTTTTTAAAAAGTTATTTCAGTTTCTTCTCTTTGAGCAAGTGTTTTAAAGAAACACTTAGGGTTTAAACTTAAGCTTTGAAAATATACTACGTTTTCAGAGTCAGAGCTATGGCATATTATTGTTTTGTAAAATATTTTAGCCAAAGAAAGGACCAAATAAAGAATGTGGCCACTCAGTAAGCTTAGAGACATGGAGTAATAGTAAAATCTCAACACAGTTACTCCCATGGCTTTCCTGCTCTACTTGGCAATAATAGGAATTAATTTTTTGGTCAAACTGTTTAGAAATACCAAATTGCCCATTTTAAATATTATTTACTGAGGTATACTACGTGGGACAAACGGTGCGGTGTTTTGTTTAGCTCCGGAAAGCCTTGATGTTCCAGTGCCAGCAGGGTGTTTCCTAAGAGGCGTGTGGGGAAGTGGGACAGTGTAGTGATAAGGTGAGGTTTCCAGAGGCTGTGGGAGTCAGACTGGTGGCCTGGCTTAAGGGAAATATTCTGACTTCTTGGCCTTGGCTCTCACCCTCTGGGCCTCTATGCTGCATTCTCTGAGGCACATTTCATGCTCACATGAGAGGAAAACACCCCTATTGGCACAGTAAGTCACCAGGAGGCGTTCACAAATGCCATCTCTGACAGTTTCTGAAGGGGCTTTTCAGCTGTCACCACGACCCCTGCTGGGCTAAACATATGCTTAACACATGTGGAGGCCGGTCAGGCTTGGAGGCTCTGCTGCTGCCGTATTATTCCTGGCTCTGTTTTCCACTCGACTTGCCAACATTCTAATTGTGTGGGGCTTGCAGCTGCCACAGTCATGCTAGTTTCAGTTTGGTGTGTCCGAACTCCTAAAGATTCCACCACTTCCTCCAGTTGTCCTCCCGGTTGTTAGTATCCGGGTTGCTTTAAAGTTCCCAGGCAAAGCTGGGGAGTCTCTCTCTCTCTCTCTCTCTCTCTCTCTCATCTCCTCTATCTACCTACTTACCTACCTACCTATCATCTAAGTAGTGCTTTCCATGAATTAACATGCTCTCTTAATTACATACTGCTAGTTCACAGAGGACAGCTCTTTAATTGTATGGCACCCCCGCAGGGCTCTGTTCAGAGGAGCACTTTATGAATGGCTTAAATGTCATCAATGTTTTTCTAATCCCCTTTGTTGCTTCTTGTTAAAAGAGTGTCTGGGTTAGCTTAAAAACTTCTATTAAGCAGAAGGTCTGGCCTCTGTAGCAATGCATGATCAACAACTTGATCATGAATAGGTAAGTTGTGATATTTAACTCTAGCAGCTTTTCATAAGGGATCTGTCATGTTTATTTAAATAACTAGAGGCCCAGTGCACAAAATTTGTGCAAGGGTAGGGTCTCTAGGCCTGGCTGGTGGTCAGGGCCAATCAGTTTCCCCACCTCCCTGCCTCCTCCTTCCCTCACTCTCCCAGAGCCCTGCTGCCACTGCTGGTCACCTTCCGTGTTCCATGTCATCCCCTGGTGGTCAGCGCATGCCATAGCGAGTGATTGAACTCGGGCCTCCTGGTCGAACCCCCGAGGGGATACTTTAAATATTAGCCTTTTATATATCTAGATTCCTTCAATTTCCTGCTATGTCTAGATCAGCCGTGGGCGAACTACGGCCCGCGGGCCGGATCCAGCCCGTTTGAAATGAATAAAACTATTGAAAAAAAAAAATCGTACCCTTTTATGTAATGATGTTTACTTTGAATTTATATTAGTTCACACAAACACTCCATCCATGCTTTTGTTCCGGCCCTCTGGTCCAGTTTAAGAACCCATTGTGGCCCTCGAGTCAAAAAGTTTGCCCACCCCTGGTCTAGATCCTAATGTGGCAGTTTGGACTTGTCAGGATAAAGTAAAATGATCTCTATGACAAATGTTTCGGTTGGCCCAATGAGGTCTCATTAAAGAGTCTGTAATATGATTGGTTCTGATTTTTTGAGCAACAGCACTGAAGGCAAAGGCAGAAACAGGGATTGGAAGGCAATTCAAATTTATCTCTCCCAGCAGCCACATTTGGACCTTTTCTCATTTAATCCCAGCAAAAGCCCTATAATCTATTTATTTTCTTCCTATTTTAAAAATGGAAAAACTGAGGCTCAGAAGTTTAAATGTAATATAGGATACCCATATGATAAATGGTAGAAATAATTTCAAATCCTGGTGGGTCTGACAATGTTCTTTCACTTGAATACACTGCCCCCAAGGTCAGTTCACACATACCTTGGTAAATGTATAATGTGTGTGTGTTGACTTTGGAAGGCTATTTACCTGTTCTGTTATCTGCCCATAGTGTTGGCCAAAATTATTACCTACTTTGTAAGAATTAAATATAAATGAATGAAGCTCATTTTATAAAATGTCCTTTTCCTATTTGTGTCAAATAAGAGCTATTTATATTGTGTCCCCTAATATCAGATACATCAGGAGGCTATGAAATTATACCAAAGCATGTCCCTGTTAGTGGCATTGAAGCAACCTCTCTTTGGGAATTGCTTTCAGAGGAGATTTCTAAACCACAAAGGGTATGGTATATGTGCTGAGCGTTCAAAATGAGCCAGTGTTTTCTCAAAGGATACAAAGTAAGATTTGATATTTCGAAAGATGGTCTTGACAAGTGTGTTGGGGTCTTCTAAAGGAATTGGCATGGCTCACGTAGAGAGTACTAGAAAGAAGTGGACTGGGAGCCAGGAGGGAGGTGGGTAGCATGGTTGTTAAAAGCATAGCCCTGGGAGACAATAGATTGGGTAAACCCCATCTCTGTCACTTAGCTGTGTGACTTTAAGCAGTTATTTGAATTCTCTGATTGTTTCCAGTCTCATCATCTTTAAAATAGGAATAATAATTGTATTAGTCAAGATTCTGCAGAGATACAGAACCAATAAGAGATAGATTGATTGATTTTGAATTTTGGAATTGGCTTATGTGATTGTAGAGGCTGAGAAGTCTCACCATCTGTCATCTGCCAGCTGAGGGCCCTGGAAAGCTGGTGGTGAAGTTCCAGTCCAAGTCCAGAGGCTTGGGGGTGTCGGTGGAGAAGTCCTGGTCTGAGGGTGGGAGGAGACCAGTGTCCCAGCTCATTCAATCAGGTACAGGAGGAGAATTTCTCTTCTGGCCTTTCTGTTCTATTGAGGCCCTCAACAGACTGGGTGGTGCTGACCCTTATTGGGGAGGGCAATATGTTTTACTACCAATTCAAATGCCATTCTCTTCCAGAAACACGCTCTAAGATACACCCCAAAATAATGTTTAACGAGATATTTGAGAAACCTGTGGCCCAGTGAAGTTACATAAAATTAACCATCATGACCATTCTACCTCTTTCCCCACAGATTATCATTATTTTTTAAAAATATGTTTTATTGATTTTGGAGAGAGGAAGGAAAGGGACAGAGAGATAGGAACATCAAGAATGAGAGAGAATCATCCATCAGCTGCCTCTTGCATGCTCCCTACTGGGGATCAAGCCCCCAAAACCGGGAATCAAACTGGGGACCCCTTGGTACATGGGATGTCACTCAACCCAACTTGAGCCATACCAGCCAGGGCAAAATAGTATCTTTAAGAATATGCAGATATTTTTTTTTAGCCTAATGTAGAATGCCATTTTTACTGTAATTTTACACATTCATTCAATTCTAGTAATATTCTTTGGATGACAAAAGCAAATACAATAAACTTGTCACTATAAAATTTGTGTTCCTTTTCAAAAGTTCAATGGTAAATTGAAGTTGATAAGAAACCCATGTTCTGGAGCACAACACACGAAGAACTTTATTTAATTCAAGGAAATTTAGCTTATAACATTCAAGTTTACAATGACTGTACACAAAATAGTCTTGGAAGGTGAAGTGAGCCATATTTTTGTTCTTAAAAGGACTTCGTTTACATTATAATTTCAAATCTCAACTAGCATATTTCATAAATAATATATATCTTTATATAAACTGAACCCGTTATACAGTAGAAAATCTTTCAGTATAAATTTACAACCTGTATATTCTGATAGTTTGAAGATTTTCAAAATGTCACAAAATTGTCACAAGCAATATTATCATTGAAATTGTTTTTTACAAAAAGAATGCTCTCCTTTATTACTTCTACTGAATAATGTATGTTTTGGAAATACTGTGTTAATTTTTAAGAAAAGTAACTAGAGGCCCGGCATGCGATATTGTGCGAGACCAAACCCGCCACACCGGCGGGACCCAAACTGACTCCCGCCGCACCATGAGAACAAGAGTCAAGGCCCACTGCGCCCTGGGACCCACAGTCAAGTCCCTGCCCACCCGTGCGCGCCTCGCCCACTCGCGCCCACCTCACAGTGCACGCAGCCTCCTGGTGACCAGTCTTTGGTCGTTCCGCCCTGACAGCGTCTCGACCATGGGGGTTTTTATGATAGAGATAATATAATTTATTTGAAAGGTTCATTTTTTTTAGAATAAATCAATGCTTCTTAATCAGTTGTCCAATCTGCAAGCATTGTAGGTATAAATCAAGTTACAAATTAAGATAGAAACCTAAGTAAGACATAGATTGATTTTGACAATTGCCTGCAAGTGGAATAGCCTGAAGCCAGTGAAATTCTTTCCATTGATTTCCAGATATGGCATTTGGGATAACCTCATGGTATTAATGTGATGGTCATGGCCTGGTATTTGTACTCAGCTATGTAGTAGAGTAAATTTAAATTGATAAGATTGAATAAATAGCATTTTTCAGATGTTCTGGATGACAGCATATCTAATGTAATTGCATTTGTCTGCCAGTTTTTATGTTAGAGCACAAAAGATTTTTACCATGAATAATTCTGATAGAGACATTCAATTCACTTTCATCTATAATATACTACAAATTACAAATTTTCATTACAACTATGCAATCACTTGAGAAAGGAATGCATTTTAAATCAGGTTCCACGCCAAATATCTCATTTATGAAGCCATGCTGTTTAAATTTGGACAGATTGGTTACCTTATTGAATATAGAAAATATCAGTTGGAAGCATTAAAACCATCTTTATTAGTTATAAGACCTAGTAATACCTATACCTGTGCAGTAAGTATTAAGAGCTACTAATAAAGCAGCTTTTAAAGTGGGAGATTTCCATCTGCTTAATTGTGGTGAATTGTTGAGATATGATTATGTAGGCCTGGGTGCTGAAACATGACTAAAACATTCAAGTATCCTATCAGCTCATTTAGGCAGCTAATAAATGTGCCCATTAGATAGTCTGATGAGATACTGTGGGCTTCAAGACCTGATCATAATGGTGATTTATGCCTGTATAGCTACTTTTATTATAAGAGTGTGAACGGCTATGTGGTCACTAACTAATTGATCACCACAATCTCTTTATGAACCATATTGGCTGGTATTTATTTATTGTTCCTCCAGTATTGAGTCACTTTTCAAGAGACTAACATTTTAATCAATTCTTTTGGCTCCAGTAGCTACATGGCTTGAATATATGATACTGGGTTGAACTATAATATTTAGAAACTCAGTGATATAGCTCCTTTTATCAAAAGTTTTATTCTGAACCCTATGCAGTCTTTCCTTACTTTTCCAATTAGATTTAACACTGTAGCTTTGCTAAGGCTTTCTGATTCTGTCATGCAGAATCACAGAATTGTGATTGGAAGTGACCTTTTTAAGGCTTCAGGTTCTGATTCCAAGTATGAATTCTCTTCTTGGCATCTCTGGAAGATGGGCATCGGGCCAGGATTGTAAATGTGTTCCCTGGAATTTGCAGTGAGAAAGCCCTGATTTGAGTCTTTACCAAATGAATCTAGTGGGGTTAATTGCAGATTTTTTGAGATCAACTTTTCAGTGAAGAGACAGCTTGAATGGTTATAGTTTTATTTTTATACCAAGGTAAAACTATCTTGCAGCAGTCTTAACATAGCTCTAGGAATTAATAGGATATGCAGCCTCTACTACTAGCATTTTGGCACTTTTAATGATTGATATGGTTCCTTTAGGCTTCCCTACTCTGTGATAAATATTTTCATTTTCTTCAATTCCAAAATATTGACATGATGCCCAGAGTTCTTGTAGATTACCTTCATCAGCATCTTCTCCTGATATCCACAGTTGGCTTAAATTATTGTTGCTAGCATTGAACATGTTGGTTGTTGATCAAAAACAGTAACAGCTAACACCCCCTCCCCCGCCCCAAAGCAGGCCTTGTGATAGCAGTTTATATGCATTATGTATTTACTTTTTTAAAAATTAAACTTTTGATTTTAAGATAATAGATTTTATCACATGCAGTTGTAAGAAATGATGCAAACAAATCTAATGCACCCTTTACCCAGTTTTCCCCAATAGTATTACTTTGCAGAGCTATAGTATATTATCATAACCAGGATGTTGACATTGATTGATTTTACCTATATCATTCAGATTTCCTTAGTTTTATTTGTACTTCTTGTGCTTGTGTATTGACCTCTCTGCAATTTTATTACATGTGCATGTTTGCCCACCACCATAGTCTAAACACTTTCATCACCAGAAAGATCCCTGGTGTTGTCTTTATATATAACATTCCCCTCCTTCCTGCTTTTCCTTTCTGACCCAATCCTTAACTCCTGGCAATCACTAATCTATTCTCCATTTCTATCATTTTGCCATTTCATTCATGTTATATAAATGGAATCATGCAATTTGTAAACTTTGGGGGACTGGATTTTTTTCACTAAAGAAACTTATCTGGATAAACTCCCAAATTGTATATATAAACAGTGCATTTTTTTTTTTTAACTGTGGAGCAGTATTATATGGTATGGATGTATCACAATTTGTTTAACTATTAATTCACTGAAGGACATATTGATTGTTTTGAGCTAACATGAACATGAACAATTGTGTACAGTTTCTTTTTTTTGTGTGTGTGAACATATGTTTTGATTTCTATGAGGTAAATTACCAAGAATGCAATTGCTGGGTCATGTGGTAATTGCAGATTTAGGTTTTGAAGAAACTGCCAAACTATTTATTGGAGTTTCATACCAGCAATGTGTGTGTGATCTAGTTTCTCCATCTCCTTTCCAGTTTCTTCGTAACCTTTGGAGTTGTGATTATTCTTAAAAATTTTAGTCATTTTGATAGGTGTGTAAGGATATTTTATTGTAGTTTTAATTTGCATTTCTTTAGTGGCTAATGATTTGAACATCTTTTCACATGTTAATTACCACCTGTATATTCTTTTTAGTGAAATATCTGTGCACATCTTTGTCCATTTTCTAATTGGATTGTTTGTTGTTTCGTTTTGAGAGTTCTTTATATATACTAGTCCTTATATATACTTTATATATTCTGGTCTTTTGTTGTACAGTAGTAGATTGTGGGTTTGGACAATTTTCTCTTGGTCTACAGGTTGTCTTTTCATCATCTTAATTGGTTCTTTTTCTGAGAAAGGTTTTTGGTTTTTTTTTTTCATTTTGATGAGGTTCACTTTATTGATTATTCCTTACATGAGTTATGCTTTTGGTGTCAAGTCTAAGAAGACTTTGCCTAGTTCTAGGTCCAGATGATTTTCTACTGTTTTCTTTTCCCAAAAATTTTTGTAGTTTATTATTTTTTGTTTAACTTCATGATATATTTTAGTTAATTTTAGATAAGATGTCTGGTTTAAGTTGAGGTTAGTTTTTTCCCCTCTTTGAATGTCCACTTGCTCTAGGACCATTTGTACAAGAATAGTCTTCCTTCACTGAGTTAATTTTGGACCATTTTCACAAATCAGTTTTTTTTGTTTAAAATCTCTTTGTTCTCAGGAGTTGGCCTGACCCCTTCTTGTGACTCAGGATCAATGCCTAGTGGGACTCATACCACTGTCAATAGGGTATGTTGGCCACGAGCACGATGTGGTTTTTTTTTTACTAGAGTCTTGGTGCAGACCAGTTCATGGTTGGATGCATTTTAGACAATATCAATAATCCCTATTTTGTGCATACAACACTCCAAGCCCCAGGAGAAGTTACCATGTCCAGCCTCAAGGCATGGTGCTTCTTGCCTCCCCATGTGCAAACTGTGTATATGCAGTGGGGACCAATTTTAGTATTGGCAGTAGGGAGTTTCAGCTTATATTTTCATTTCTCCTGGTGGGACTTTCTCTTGCCCTGGTCTGGCTGCGCTTGTACCAATTGTCCTGAGAGATGACTTTGTCCCATCAATGGCTGGAAAGAGCTCAATTTCTTGATTGGTTATAAGGCCATCAGATTATCTACTTTATCTTCATAGAGATTTGGTAGTTTGTGCTGTTTAAGGAATTGGTACTTTTTATGTAAATTGTTGAATATATGAGCATAAGGTTGTTTGCAGTATTCCTTTATATTTGTAAATGGCAATGGTACATTTTATCTAAACTGTTGAATGTATGAGCATAAAGTTGTTTTTACTATTCCTTTATCATTTTTAAAAATTATTATTATTTTTAAAATATATTTTTATTGATTCCAGAAAGGAAGGGAGAGAGAGAGAGATAGAAACATCAATGATGAGAGAGAATCATCTATCGACTGTCTCCTACATGCCTCCTACTGGGGATCAAGACTGAAACCTGGGCATATACCCTGACCGCTGGGCATATGGCTTGACGGGGAATCCAATCGGTGACTTCTTGGTTCCTGGGTCAGTTCTCAACCACTGAGCCACACCCATCTGGGCCTTTATCATTTTTTAAAGGGCTGCAGGATCTGCTGTGATATCCTCTGAGTCATTCTTTATATTAAATTTTTGAATTTGTGTATTCTCTATTTTAAATTTTTGTCAGTCTTTTAAAAAAAATATATATTTTATTGATTTTTTACAGAGAGGAAGGGAGAGGGATAGAGAGTTAGAAACATCGATGAGAGAGAAACATCAATCAGCTGCCTCCTGCACACCCCCTACTGGGGATGTGCCTGCAACCAAAGTACATGCCCTTGACCAGAATTGAACCTGGGACCCTTCAGTCCACAGGCTGACTCTCTATCCACTGAGCCAAACCAGTTAGGGCAATTTTTTTCAGTCTTGCTAGAGGTTTACAAATTTTACTTACATATATTTTTTTTAAGTAGAAGCTATGCCGAACCGGTTTGGCTCAGAGGATAGAGCGTCGGCCTGCGGACTGAAGTCCTGGGTTCGATTCTGGTCAAGGGCATGTACCTTGGTTAAAGGCACATCTCCAGCAGGGGCCATGTAGGAGGCAGCTGATCGATCTCTCTCATCGATGTTTCTAACTCTCTATCCCTCTCCCTTCTTCTCTGTAAAAAATCCATAAAATATATTAAAAGAATAAAGTAGAAGCTATGTTTCCTCATTGATTTTTCTCTACTGGTTTTCTGTTCTGAATTATATTTATTTCTGCTCTTTATCCTTCCTTTGCTGTTTGGGGGGCTTATTTTGGTTTTCTTTTTCTAGTTTCTTGAGGTAGCAATTTAGGTTCTTAATTTGAGGCCTTTCTCTTTTTTATTTATTGATTTTAATCCTCACCTGAGGACATGCTTATTGATTTTATAGAGAGAGGAAAAGGGGGGAGGGAGAGAGAGAGAGAGAGAGAGAGAGAGAGAGAGAGAGAGAGAGAGAGAGAGAAACATCAATGTGAGAGAGAACATAGATATTGATTGGTTGCTTCTTGTATGCACCCTGAGAGGGGATCAAACCTGCAACCTTTCAGTGTTTGTGTTAATTATTTGTGTTAATTGATGTTGTTTCTCATTGAATTTGCAAATGAGAAATTTTTAATTTTACTTTCACTGTATTCTGTATATGTTGGTTATTATGTTAGGAGACTATGTTGAAAAAAAACTGACATGCTCCATTTCTCTCTGGAGATTTATAACATACATTAAGCATTAAAGTTTCTGAGACAACCATAGAAGAAAAGGAGAACAAAAATGAATAAACTTTAGCCTCTTTACATTTGTTTAAAGTTTTCCAAATTTACTTAACAAGGACCCCTTTTGTCATATAACCTGTTGTCATTCCAAGAAACCTGTGGGAAAAATTATGCCCTGGATTACTATCCGGAACAGGGTCTTCTTTATTTTTGCATTTGTAACATTGTCTGCCAGGGCTGGGGAACCTTCTTTCTGCCAAGGGCCATTTGGATATTTATAACATCATCTGCGGGCCATACAAAACGATCAATTTAAAAATCAGCCTGCTATATTTGGTCAAACATTTAATTAACTCTCTCCTAATGCCTTGGCAGGGTCAGACCAAATGATTTCACAGGCCTTATAAGGCCCGTGGGCCAGACATTCCCCACCCCTGCCTTACAGAAAGAGGGCATACTGTACGTTTCCATTCATATGAACTTCTATTGTAGGAAGACCTAATCTTGGTGACAAAAGAATCAGAAAAAAACACACCTAGATGAATTTTGTATCTTATGCTTTGAGATATAATATTAAATATGGGAACTTGTTTCATTTAGATATGCTCTTATTTCATTATGTACATATTCCTCTTTACTTAACAATTCCAGACTATTTTTTTCTTTTGATAGTGTTTTACAAGGGTTTCAACAGTCCCATTCATTTCATTGGTGACAATGGAAGAAAAGTAGGAGTTGAATGGGCCTGTCATTTATTAACACTGAACCATTTTCTCTAAAACGGTGCCTATTCACCCTTATACCTTCATTTATTCTGAACATGTTTTGTTCTTTATTATATTCTCTATAATTTTCTTTCATTTTTACTCCAAAGATTTTTCTTTTTCTTTTCGGGTCTCACACATCTTAGTAGTTCTCCTAAATAGAGAAAATTGATCATTGTCTTGATGTAAGAAATATAGTTACATTTTTTTCAAATGTCTAAGCAACACTATTGACTATAGACAATTATTGTATTATTTTCCCATCATATTTAATTATAAAAATGATCTATTATTAATGGGGTTAGTGATCTATTAATGGGGTTTCTTTGGATAGCTGTGTGTGTGTGTGTGTGTGTGTGTGTGTATTGATAAATTTTGTTTTTATCCATTTGTATGACTTCATCCTTTTACTCCTTTGTAATAAAAATGTGTTTATAATGCAGTTGCCAGGTATAGAGTAAAATTAGAATCAATCTACTAGTCATAGGAGATTTGAACCCAGACAGCCTCAAAACAGTGTCTGAACTGAGATAGCTAGCTACTGAATTATAACATGCCCAAGTTTTTCAACTGGTGGGCTTTCCTGTAGGGCTAGGAAGTTCCTTTTTTGCCATGCATTGATTATTTCAGTTTCTGAGTACTACACTCAATATTTTATTACCTATTCACTTTTAGGAATACATGGTCACGAAAGAGATATTCATTACTTATGACTACCTGAGATGAAACTTATTTTGTCGATCATTCTTATTTTTAGGTGCACCCTACAGCCCAAGGGTGTTTCTTATACTTATTTTTCATATGAACAAACATACCTCCCCTATATTCTTCTCTATCTCCTTCCATTTACATGGACAATAATAATCTTGTCTAATGTGAGAAATTATCTCATCCTCAGACCACAGAAGGCAGTAGATGACATAGTTAAATATATAATTCTGCAATCAGAATGCATCCTAAGTTCACAACTGTGTAGCTTAGCTTTGTGACCCTGTACAAGTTAATTATGGTTCTTAACCTCAGAACACATTGAAAAGATGATAGTTTATTTTTTAGGTTGCCAACAGTTAAAACTGATTTAATTATAGTTTGTCTGGCCTGGGGCCCATCCATAGGCCTCATTCAGTGGGGTTCCCCCCTCTCTCTTCCCTCCATCATTATTTAAAAAAAATTGATATAAAATTCACATACCATAGAATTCACCCTTTTGAAGTGTACAGCTAATGGTTTTTAGCATATTCACAAGACTGTGCAACTGTAACCATTATCAAATTCCAGAGCATTTTTATTACCCCAGGAAAGAAATCCTGTACTCATTAGCATTAACTCTGTTTCCCACTCCCCAGCCTCTGGCAACCACCAATCTACTTCCTGTCTCTATGGACTTGCCGATTATGGACATTTCATAAAGTATGTGACCTTTTCTGTCTGGCTTCTTTCACATAGCATGATGTTTTCAAGGTTCATCCATGTTATACAGACTGTAGATAGCATGTGTCATACTTTGTTCCTTTTTGTAGCTTTATAATATTCCATTGTATGGGATGGGTATACTGTACTTTAATCATTCATCAGTTGATGGATATTTGGGTCATTTCCACTTTTTGGCTTTTTGCTGCTTTTTGCTGTGAACATTGTACAAGTTTTTGTGTGAATATATTTTAAGCCTCTCGATTATGTACCTGGTAGAGTTGCTGGCTCATGTGGGAACTCTGTTTAACTTTTTGAGGAACTGCTGGACTGTTTTCCAAAGAGGCTGTGCTATTTTACTCTGCCAGCAGCGTATACGAGTGCTATCTACGTTCATGCCAAACTTGCAATTTTTAAAAATCATAAGCATTTTTGTGAATCAAGTAGTAATTCATTGTGGTTTTGATTTGCATTTACCTAATGACTATAAACTCATTTTCCACCTTTACCAAATCTATTGCATTATAAACTCTATACAGGCTTGTCTATTGCTGTCCTTTTTAAAAACCTATTTGTTTCCTGTACCTAGAATGCTCTTATCTAAACCTCTTTTGCCAACACTTCATAAAGGAAAGGCTCATGGCTAAACCAAGACTTTATTCATAAAACAACCCCTGATTCCTCCATATAAAAGTTACCTTGCAATCATGTAAATATCTATAACACTTTATGCTTTTTTAAAAAATAACTATTTTGCAGCTTATTATAATTTACTAGAGGCCCGGTGCACAAAAATTTGTGCACTCGGGGGGAAGGGGGCGGGTCCCTCAGCCCAGCCTGTGCCCTCTTGCTGTCTGGGACCCCTCGGGAGATAACGACCTGCTGGCTTAGGCCTGCTCCCGGGCGGCAGAGGGCAGGCCCAATCCCTAGGTGCAGCGCCTGGTCAGGATCAGAGCAGGGCCGATTGGGGAGTTGGGGCACCGCCCCCTGTCACGCACAGAGCAGGGCCCATCAGGGGGGTTGGGGAGCTCCCCCACCCCCGTCACTCACAGAGTAGGGCCGATAGGGGACTTGGAGCACCGCCCCCTGTCACACACAGAGCAGGGCGGATCAGGGGCTTGGGGTGCTGCACCCTGTCACACTCAGGGCAGGGCCGATGGGGAGGTTATGGCTCTACCCCATCACACACAGAGCAGGGCCCATGGGGGGCGGTTGGGGCGTCGCCCTCTATCACCCACAAAGCAGGGCCAATCATGGGGTTGGGGCACCGCACCCTGTCACACACAGAGCCACAGGGCAATCAGGGAGTTGGGGAGCTCCCCCCTATCAGGCACAGAGCAGGGCTGATCAGGGGTTGGGGCGCCTTCCCCTGTCAGGAATATAGAAGGGCTGATAGGGAGGTTGTGGCCCCGCCCCCTGTCACTCACAGAGCTGCAGGGCCATCAGGGGGTTTGGGCGCTGCCCCCTGTCACGCTGTTCCCATGCCGGGAGGCCTCGTGGCTCCGCTGATCCTGGTGCTGGGAGGCATATTACCCTTTTACTATATAGGATAGAGGCCTGTTGCACGTGTGGGGGCCGGATGGTTTGCCCTGAAGGGTGTCCTGGATCAGGGTGGGGGTCCCCACTGGGGTGCCTGGCCAGCCTGGGTGAGGGGCTGAGGGCTGTTTGCAGCTGGTCACACACCCTTCAGGGTGGGGGGTCCCCACTGGGGTGCCTGGCCAGTCTGGGTGAGGGGCTGAGGGCTGTTTTCAGGCTGGCGGGTGAGGGGAGCTCCCAACCGCTCTTTTTTTTCTTTTTTTCTTTTTTTATTCTGGGCCAGCTTTAGCTCTGAGGCTCCAGCTCTTAGGCCTCCGCTCCTGAAAGCAGGTATCTGGTTTGTTTCGGTTCTATAATCAAAACAATGTATAACTCCAGCTCTGAGATCCTGGCTAGCTGAAAGCAGGTTTCTGGGGTTTTGTTTAGCTTCTATATTTGTTACAATGTTTGAAACTGCAGGCTCAGAGGCCGGCAAGGCAGGCGGGGAACGTTGGTTTACTCCTTCACTGAAGCAAGCAAGCCTCATGTTAGTTTCAAGCTGCCTGGCTGCCGGCCGCCATCTTGGCTGGCAGTTAATTTGCATATCGCCCTGATTAGCCAATGGGAATGGTAGTGGTCGCACGCTAATTACCATGTTTCTCTTTTATTAGATGGGATAGTGATCTAGCTCTGCAGAGTGGGTTTTAATATAAAGGGCAGTCTGCATTCTTTCTTTTCTCTCAGCTGTCAATATGTATCTTGCATATCACAAACAATCAGATATTAGTGAATTGAGCTGCTTATACTGGAACTCTCTTCTTTCCTTTTCTGTTCCGTAGTAGTTTGGGCTCTTACTACTTTCTGCCTGTCTTAATCTGATATAGCATTCTAACCCATTTGCCTGACACCACCTGTTTTCAATCCAAACCAATCTACATATTGTGTGAAAATAATTTTACAACCCAAGGCAAATTATGCCGTTTTTCTACCTCAAACACAATATTGTGTTCTGAGTAAGATCCAGTCTACTGAGAATGGCACTCCAAAGCCCCCCTTCTATTCACTTTATCTACACAGGGCCTGTCCTAAACTCTAGGCATTCATCTTGATTGCTTGAACAAGCTCAGTGGTATCTTGATACATACAGGAATGCTTTAGTAAGTCACAAGGCGGTAACCGCACACAACTACCTATGACGGGTAATTGGCCTGGGGCTCTGGCTGCTGCAGTCTTCACCCTGCTGCCCTAAGACTTGAGGAGAATTTATATAATCACAGCTGTGCCCTACTTATGACAAAACTTGGAGGAAGCTTTGCACAGTGCTCTTGTGCACTTTGGCTTTTGCTCATGTTGTTTCCTTTCTTGAGAAACACTGCCCTCCACTAATTCCATGGGGCCCTCCATTCCCTCCCCACAACATTGCTTCTATTATAAGAATATATACCTGTCTTTTAAGACCTGACTCTGGTGCTGCCTCAAAACTTTTTCTGATTTCTTCCTTTAAAACAATATTTTTCCTATAGCATTTTGTTTATGTATTTTTAATAAAATTACAAATAATCTCTCTGGTATTAGTTAATCCTTATTACTTTCAACCTCATGAGGTTGCAAACTCTTTGGTTTACACTTCACTCACTGTTTAACCCCTTACACTTTAATCTTCCTTGCAGACAAGATAGCCTGTGCATGGAGACATGGACTAAACATTTTTTTTGAGTTGAATTGTTGTGTATCTTATAAGTAATATTTCATATTACATGTAGAATAATTACTTTGACAGTGTTTCTAATTATTTCTTTTTAAAAAGAAATTAATCTTGGTTTTCTTACATAATTTTTTCAAAATCTAGAGCAAGTAGTTCTCAAAATTCAGTGTACATAGAGGATTGGAAGGCTGTGCCCCAATCTCAGAGTTTTCATTTAATAGCTGTGAGGTGGTATCCAAAATTAGTAATTTCTAAGTTTGCATGTGATGTGGATGCTGTTATCAAGGGATTAAATTTTGAAAAAATGCTGCACTAGGCTACAGATACACTTATTTTTCTTTAGGAAGTCTTGTGAAAATATCATTATAGGAGGATTTTTTTTTTTTTTTTTTTTTTGCATCTATGTGACAGAGTAAAATTGTTGGGGGTGGGGGGTGGTTTATGAAAACCAGAGTTTAGGCTTCCTGGCCTCAACCATTTTTTGTTAGGCTTATGCACAGGAAATAATGATGTTCCTTTGGGATTTACTCTTTTGCCAATATACTGGTATTCTAAAACCACAAATCTGCAGTGTTGTGCTAGAGATATGTCTCCTTGTGGCTCAGGAATCAAGAAACATTCTTGGAGCCTCTGTATTTTGCTTATGACCCACTTGAAGACAGAGATCATGAAGTCGACGTTGTATTTAGGTTCAAGTCCTGGAAGAGAGGGAGGAGAAGGGCCAGCTTTATTGCCGTTGTCATCTTGAAAATGTGTGATTGCAGCAAAGGTGTGGCAGAGAGGAATAAAACTGTGAGTGAGAGAGATCCATGTTCCTGGTGCCACACGGTCCCTTCTTATGCCCTGTGAAGGGTATATACCTCATAAAGAACTGTCCATTATTAAAGGCAGTGCCATTTTAATTATGTTGTGTGTTTACTAGGGCTTTGTGGGTGACACTGTGAAGCTGGCCATAATATATAACACTGCTTCTGGGATAATGCATTCTTAGTTCCAAATAACCAATTTGCAAATCAACTCAGGAAATACAACCTATCTGCAAATTGGGCACAGCTTTTACTGCAGTTTCTAAAGCATTTATGTTCTATTCATTTCCTAAAATGGCCCATTTGTACACAGAAAGGCAATAGCATGAGCAGGTGCTTCATCTGTGTAGAGGAGCGGACACTTTCCTACAGCTAGACATTGTTTATTCACATAATTGCAGAGATGATGTTAAAACCTTCTTGGTGTGCTTATAAATTTTGTCCTGGGTCAATGGGAGGTGAAAGACAATGTTTTGTGTTAGTCATCACTCCAGTGTGGCAAGTATATTAAAGCCATTGTGTCAGTGGCAGCCTCTCCGGGATGTGCCTGGCTGGGGGGCAGGCTGAGGAAGAAAGACACTTAGGAAGGAAGGAGGGGAACTAAATGATTACACTGGCTAAAGCTGTGGTCATAAAATAGTGGCCAACAGGGTCATGAATGTTTATTTTACCCAATTTTGTATCAGGACAACTGAACAGCGTCAACAATAATGGCTAGGCGAATGGTTTTGAGCAGGGAACGTGGTGACTCGCTGTCACCAGATGGGTTCCACAGGAGGCCAACTCTGAGCCAGAGCTTGGTGTGCAGATGTTTATGGAGGATGGGGGTGGGGTGGGGAGGGTTTGGGGATTGGTATTTATAGGCAAAAGGGAAGGAAGAAGTCTGGGCTGAGAGGAAAGCCTCCCTGGGCTGGTCCTGCTCTGAAGCTGGGATGACCTTTCAGTTTCCCTGGCTTAGGCTGGTAAGATATCCCTTTATCTCCCCACATTCCCCAGTCTTTGGATACAGGCTGCTCCTTTTATGGGATTTTCCTTTGGCTGAAGAAAATCCCATAAAAGGCCGAAATTGTCTGCCATCTGTGGGAGGAATATTTCAGTCCTGAAGGGAGTGTAGGTGGCAGAGCAGAGAGCATGCAGGCACCTCGGGGAGATACATGGAATAGAGCTGCATGTGCCCAGCTGAACAGACTGCTATAGGGCTTGGAACTGGAATAACATGGCCCTCATTTGTTGATTTATTGTTAATCCTTATAATAGTCCTAAAAGTCGGTAATATTAAATCCACTTTACAGAAGGAGACTTAGAAAGAAAAGTGGCTAGCCCACAGCCAGATGCATGATAAAGGCCCGAAGCAGAGTCTTTTTGAAGCTTTTTTCCTTTTGATTTTGGTTCCTGAACATACTCAAAAGTTAAGACATATACATTTTATTTTTCCCCCTCTCTTTATTTGATTTTTTTTCCATCACCATTTATCCCCCCCACACACCTTCTTCTACCTCTCCCCACCCCTCCCCCTGAACTCACCACACTGTTGTCCATGTCCATGAATTCTTTCTCTTTTTTTTTTCCATTTTTGCTCACTCCCTCCACCTCTATCCCAACACCCCCCGACCCCGAGCTGTTTTGCTTATTAATTCAGTTTCTTCATTAAATTCTACATATGAGTCTCATACTAATTTATTTCATTTAGCATAATACTCTCCAGGTTCATCCATGCTGTTGCACAGGGTAAAATGTTTTTTCTTTTTACGGCTAAGCAGTATTCCATTGTGTAAATGTACCAGAGCTGTTTGATGCACTCATCTACTGATGGACACTTGGGCTGCTTCCAAATCTTGGCTATTATAAACAAGGCTGCAATAAACATAGGGGTGCATATATTCTTTCAAATTAGTGGTTCAGGTTTCTTTGGATAAATTCCCAGAAGTGGAATTGCTGGGTCATAAGGCAGGTCGATTTTTAATTCTTTGAGGTATCTCCATATACTTT
Source organism: Myotis myotis (assembly GCF_014108235.1). Taxonomy (NCBI): domain Eukaryota; kingdom Metazoa; phylum Chordata; class Mammalia; order Chiroptera; family Vespertilionidae; genus Myotis; species Myotis myotis. Next base: position 144,602,642 of record NW_023416324.1, on the reverse strand, counting down.
CCACAGTGGCTGCACCAGTCTGCATTCCCACCAACAGTGCACAAGGGTTCCCTTTCTCCGTATCCTTGCCAGCACTTGTTGTTTGTTGATTTATTGAAGTCACACAAATTTTCAAAGCCAGGGCAGATCCTGGAGTGGCCTCAGACTGAATGCGTACAGGCTGCGGGGCCCACCCACCAGTGTCAGGCTATGGCATAAGGGTTCCTAATGTGGAGGCCTTGGTTGGAGCTCAGCCATAGATGAGCAGAGCTAGGGGAGGAGTGAGGAGAGAATGGAGACACAAAACTCCGTGTTTCCACCTTAGAGTGAGATATGCGCTGACTGAATGCAAGAATTCATTATGGGTGAAGCAGGGTTGCGAATTAAACTCACACCACACTGAGCTGTGCGAAGAAATAATAGCTTTATGTTCTATAGATTTGATTTTCTTTACAAACTCCCTTCTATCTAGGTAGTGATGGCAGTGGAAATAAAACACCCAAATCTAGTCATTTTAATACAATAATTTATACAGGCTCTTCATGTAACTTAGTCTTTTAGATCAAGTTCTTATCTTTCGATTTACCTCCCCCTCACGTTTTCTTTCCATAATGGTATTGGGGTTATGGAGCTGGAGATGACTTGGCCTGATGGTGTCAAGGAAGAAGATGGGGGCCCTGGGAGCCTAGGACTGTAAATTTCCTCACCTGTTGCTAAGGTTGGCTCAGGTCAAATTGCGGTCTATTTGCTCTGGTTCAATTATGTTCCCGAGGATTTCCTGAAGACCTGGCATCTCCTTGCCTTTGACAGCCTTATGAGCTTCCATGAAATCTGCTTGCACCTGATGTGACTCCCAACTCTAATCTTTCCTGTTGCTCTCAGTCTCTGGGCTATTTGACCACTGCAGCAGACCCCTCTCTTGCCAGCCATGGCTATCAGCCACTTTCTGCATCCCTCCACAGTGCGTATGGCCACCTCAGCCTCTCAGGAGCTGAGGAAGCCTCCAGACCAGGGGTGGGCAAACTTTTTGACTCGAGGGCCACAATGGGTTCTTAAACTGGACCGGAGGGCCGGAACAAAAGCATGGATGGAGTGTTTGTGTGAACTAATATAAATTCAAAGTAAACATCATTACATAAAAGGGTACGGTCTTTTTTTTTTTTTTAGTTTTATTCATTTCAAACGGGCCGGATCTGGCCCGTGGGCTGTAGTTTGCCCATGGCTGCTCCAGACAGTTAGGTGCAAGCCTGCTATCTCTGACCAGAAATGAGGCATCACCTCTTTCCCTGGAATGTCTACTCCCATGCTGACTTGAGAAAGGCTGGTTAAATCATCACCTCCCTGTCTCAGACAGAAATGGGTCAAACACACTGACCTTTGCCTTGACCCTTTGTCTTTTTCCCCTGCCTCCTGCACTGGCTGACAGGGAGGGCAGGGCACACATTCGCTCTGTTCTTTTCTTCCTCTCACACCCCACCCCCAGAGCTGCACTACCAAGTATCCTTCTCTTGACCCTGGGAAGTTACTGCTGTCATCTTCGTCTTTTTTGGGGAGCAGTGATGGTGAAATTGCTATTGGGGGACAGGAAGAAGATTGAAAGCATATCTGTTTAATATTTCCAAATATATATTTTTTCTGTCATTTATGGCACAATCAATGAATCATCTTTGCATTCTTTCTCAGCACCCAATTTTCTCTGTCAGGCATTCCCATTGATATTTGCATTAATTTCTAATGCCTCAGAATTAGACCTTTTGCCAAAGTGGAGCAGAAACCTTTCTAAAACTTTGCATATTGTTAAACTGCTGAATTCAATAATTTAAGGAACCCCTTGGTTGCTTGATTGTATAGTCAAAGTAATAAAAAAAAGCTGTAAATTTCTCAGAAATTGAACTCTTCATACATTAAGCCACTTCTGATATAATTGTAATGGGTACTTGTAAGCCCACAGTGTATGATCAGAAGTCTAAGAGGTCAAAAGAGAAATTTTAAGTCATTAATATGAATGACTTCTTTAGTTATTCAATTTCCTTTAAAGTCTCATCAGTATGCAGTTTACTTTCATCTGCTGCTGATAGACCATTTCTAACATTTGACGGCCCGTTTTGGCCAACCTCATATTCTGCAGTGCTGTGTGGTTGGCAGTCTTGCTACTCAGTGTCATCTGTGGACCAGCAGACCTGACATCACCTGGAAGCTTGTTAGAAATGCGGAATCTCAGACACACCCCAGACCTACTGAATCTGCATCTGAAATTTAATGAGGTCCCCAAGGGATTTGTGTACATATTAAAGTCTCAGAAGCACTGCGCAGCAACAGGTAAACACTCTCTGAGGAATCATGATTCACTCAGTGTGTTTTTATTTACTGTTTATAGTACATAGTGAAATGGAGTGGAATCAAACCATCCCTTTGCACTCTAGTTCTTATATTATTTTTCAAATCGGCAAAACTTCCTTCCCCTAATTAAAGTAGAGACAGCTGTTCACTTGGTGCACCTGGGTTACGCCTGGTCCAGGTCCAGCGAGGTTTCTGCATCAGACAAGCCAGCTGAAAGCAGCTGTGACCTCGCTTCAAGTCAGCATTTTTTCGGACCACCTGTTTCAACAAACACATTAGAACACTCCCAAGCAATCTTGTCTTCAATTCTTTCCTCCCCTGTCCCCCTGCAACAGCCCACAGTAATTGAAAGCAATGTATATTACTTGTGAAAAGTAAATCTCTATGAAGAAAAGCAGCTGTGTATGAAGGGACCTAATTTTACTGAGTTGTTTCCTTCCTCCCCATCAGAACCACAGGAGGGAGGGGGTGGGAGGGTGGGTTATAAAATTCCTAGCAATCCCACCAGGAGAGGCCTCTATAACCAAAGCAAAATGAGGATCTAAACAAAGGTCCTGCTAATGTAGGCCAAGCCCAGAACTGTCAGGATAATTGAGGATAAGAGTTCCTTTGTTCTCCCTTCCCACTCCCTGCTATTTTCTCGTGTCTCAATGTTCCATTTAGCTTTAGTCTCAGTGATTGCACTACCTTTTTAGCATTCTGAGAATGCCTCTGTGCATGTACCTCTTCCTGTGTACACCCACACCTTCCTGCTCAGTAGTCTTCTGTGACTTGATTAACTCAGTAACCAGACTGATTTGGGGTCATGCCTCTAGCTCAGTTCTTCCATGACAGGGAACCAAACCTGTACACCAGCACACTCACAGCCTAGAGCAGAGATATTGGGAGAAAACAGGCCAGCGAGGGCACAGAATCCAATGTGCCCCATGATAGGTATAAACTTTTGGTCTTTATTAGGTAAGTCCATCCATGAAGATGATAACAATAGCTGCATTTGGATGCCACTGTCATGTTCATTTACTTATTATACTTATTCCTTATTAATTACTATTATCACTGCTTTAGGAAACCGAGGCTCTAGGAGATGAAGAAGAATTCCAGTTATTAAACTATGGCATCGGGATTTGCACCCAGCTGTAATGTGACTCCCTAGTCACTGCTCTTGCTGCAGCAGCCTGCTTGCCTTCTGGGTGTCTCAGCAGATGGGCACAGTGTGAACACAGACATGTCTGGTAACAAGACGATGCATGGATATGCAGCCAGGTAGCCATCTGGTGGGCATTAGGAAAGTCTGGTTGGAAATAATAGAAGACTGCTGTGAGCCCAGGGTTCGTGGGCAGGATTCAAGTGCTGAAAGTATGTGCAAAAGCCAAGTAGCGCCCAGACTTAGGAGAAGGAGAGCTCTTGGCAGTTATCCATTACAGGCTCTCTATCCAAGTAGAAGCAATCATCTGGAAGAGAATAGGGGTCTGAGTCCTAGTAGCCAGTTAGTAAGAAGAACTAGGAACAAGGATAAAGTGGGAACCACAAGGAAATGGGAGAGATATTTCATTTGCGATATGGACCTATGAATTGCGAATTCCTTCTATTGAGTATAGAAGTTGTCCCAGACCAGGGTGTAATGGAGTCTGAAGGTGGAGATTCAGACAAACAGGGAACATGTCTGGGGCTTTCTTTTGTGGTAGTAGGAATTTAAATGGAAATAACAGAGTCAAGTATAAGAAAGATCCTCTAAATCAGGACTCTGGTGGACAGAATGTTGTGTGAAGGCATTATGCTTCTCTCCCTAGGACTTTTGGAAACATTTTCCTGCCTACAGGACACTAACTGACTTCTGCTGCACTTTTTCACTTTTTATTGTGGCCCGAAGCCTTATCTAATGTGCCCTCTGTCTAATTCTCTGACCTCCCCTTTATCAATTTTGGGTTGGAAAATTCTTTCCGGAGCAGGACTGTTTCGTATAGTGCTAGCTATTTAGCATCCTTGGTTTCTAGTCACGAAATAATAGTAGCAATACCCCCAGGCTATCATGTGACTAAAGAGCGTGCCCCTGCCCCCCCATTTTTAGCACTCCAGCTGGAGACTCGCTCTGTGGCTTTCTGGCGCCCCTTCACTTTAACATGCCAAGATCATTCCTTTCTCAGGGCTGCCACATTTGCCTTGGATCTTCTTTCTAGACGTTTCATATTACTTCTCATTTTTCATACTCTAGGTCACTTTCTCTAAGAGCATCTCCCAACCCCCATTCTGATCATTAGTCATGAACTGAAATTACTTTCTCTTTTCCCCTCCCCCTACGTCATGAGAAGAGGATTTTGTACTTCACATTCACCACTGTACATTGGCACACAGTGCATAGTAGGAAAAGCAGGGAGGGCAGGAGAGAGAGAATGCAGAGGAGCGGGACCACATTTAATGAGATGAGTGAGTGTGATAGCAAATGAGTGATAGAAACCAAGGAAACACTTGGGGAGTAGACATGATGTTTCGGCTATGGGAAGAAACCTTCATAGATGCTTCTTGATAGATCATGGACTAATTCCAGGGTGTGGAGCCTCAGTGCTCATTGATGAGACTGGGAAGATGATTGAAGGCCCAGTAAAAGGGAAGATGAAGTGCAGACAAAAGAATTAAATTGTTTAGTTAATTGATCTCTTTATTCTATTTTTTCTCACCAGTTTTTATAGTATTTATAAAAACTTCAAAAATTTCATTCAATACTGTGATCCCAGCACAAATATCAAAGAGGTTTGATGAGGCAGGCTGGTCTTGGCACTCTTGTCTTTCCTTCCATCCTTGGGCAGTGTGAATCCTATCATGTCCTATGCCTCCCCTGCCCTCTTCTCTTTCTTTTAAGCTCACTTATGTTAGAAAACTTTTTTTTTTTAGTAGAAGAGATTATTGCTCTTACATAACTAAACAAAGAAATTAAATTGAATATCTGGGTCACAGCCACATGTCAGATTGTTTGCAGTAAGTTATATAAAGGTTATTCAGAGGGTAGATGTGTCTTTAATCTATATATATAAAAGCCTAAGTGACCGTTTGACCATTCAACCAGTAGCTATGAACACACACTAACCACCAGGAGGCAGAAGCTCAATGCACAGGCATGGAAACATAGAACAGATTGATGAAACTCAGAGAGAAGTGGGGAGGGGAGAGGGCAGGAAGAGATTAACCAAAGATCTTAAATGTATACTAGAGGCCCAGTGCATGGATTTGTGCACCAGGCCTCTAGTATATAATAAATAACCAAAAATTTGAAATGGCTGCTAGATACCACTTTCACTGGAACCAAGGAATAATATAATACATAATAATCTCTAGATGATAAATCAAAAGCTTGTTAGCTAAGTTCCCATGAACTAAGGTCCAAGAAACCCATGAATTCATATGAGAAATATGATTATGTATTTTTACTGGATGGAACATTCATAGAGTGTATTAGAGTCTAAAAGAGAGACTCTCTGACCCTCCTAAGATTATGAACCGCTGTTTTAGAAATTGCTCCCTGTACAAATATTGAGTTCCTTGTGGAAATTTGGCCTTCATGGTTACACTAAACTGCTCCTGCTGCTTTGCTAGTGCTGGTTCTGACTTGGCCTTGACCTTCAATGGATTGTTTTAGGAGCTTTTGCAAACCTTAAAGTCAACATCAAAGGAGGAAAATAAAAAGAAGAGTGAATTTGCCATCTATTCACATTAAAAGTAATATAAAGAAATTCATTCTATCTGTATATATAACCATTTTTTGTTGTACCAGTTTCCATGCCTATTTCTTTAAAATATTGCATTAAAATATACAATATAATATATTGTATGTTTAAAATATTCTGCTCTTAGCATTTAGGTTTGTTCATTTGATTATCATATTTTCAAATATTGGCATATCCACAATTTTGGTTATTTTAGACAATATTCTTTCAAAATCAAGGAAAACCTCTCTCTTTGCTATTTCTTTTTATATGTGTTGCCATTTATCAAAAGAGAGTTGCATCTATTTTAATAGTATGTATAGGAGTAGATCTAGATTTTGTGAGACCTGAAGCTTATACAGATTTGGGACCCTCTTCAATGAGAAGAATAAATGCTATTAGAAGATCAAGGCTAGGGAGTTCCTCTGGGCCTTGGGCAGGCGAGGGGCCCTGATTCACTAGTATCATCCATGCTAATAATGCACATGGGGAAAAAACCCTATTTAACATTTTAATGTCGGGTCAGGGGTTAACTTTGGTATTGTGCTTTAATTTGAAAATAGGTCCACCTTTAAGGAGAGTTACCTTATCTGGCTGATGTGGCTCAGTGATTGAGCATCAAACTATGAACCAGGAGATCACATTTTGATTCCTGGTCAGGGCACATACTTGATCCCCAGTAGGGGGTGTGCAAGAGGCAGCCAGTCAATGATTGTCAATCATCATTGATGTTTCTCTTTCTCTCTCTCTCTCTCTCTCTCTCTCTCTCTCTCTCTCTCTCTCTCTCTCTCTCTCTCTCTCCTTCTCTGACATCATAAAAATATATTTTAAAAAAGAGTTACCTGGTTAAATCATTCATTCAATGTTAGCTTGAGGAATTTATAGAAAGTTAGGCTATGTCTGAATCCATAAGAATCCAAGTACCACAAGCATCTGGAACCAAATGGGCAGTTCAGGGAAAAGCTGATTCAGTTTACAAGTTCAAAAGAAGAGGGAAAACTAACTCTAGAAAGTTGTTCCCTAGAGATGCTCAGAGCAGAGATGCTCAGAGCAGTGTCCTGATTTAGGAAGAAAAAATGCAGAAAGGAAGCTTTGTTCTAAAAGGTAGGTTTTGCTTTAGGAAAAGGTTTGCTTCATAGTCATTGGCTCTGAATAAATTAGTAAGGAGAAAACCATTGTTATCATGGAACAATCAGTGAGGCTTAGTTGTTTGAAAAATAACCAAATGAAATGAGAGAGCAAATATGAGTGAACAAGAGAGACTGGAAGGAGTTACATGGAAAAACTGCAAACAAATTTTGGTCTGAGCATACGAACAAAATTTCCAAATGTGCCATTAATAAGTTCATTTTGTAATTTATTTGTAGGCTGCTAAGGATTTCAAATTTATTGAAGAAGTATCTGATTGCAGCTAAAGACAGCTTGCCTGGCTTTTGGAAAAAAAAACACACGAAAGGAATTCATACTATAAAGTCAAGGTCAAAACACTGCATTTCTTATACTGCTTCACTACATAAGCTGAAGATGTCTGGAAAGGAGCCAATCAATTAAAAATATAGCTGGAGGAGCTGTTCAGGGAGAAGGCCTGTGGCAGTTGCAGTTCATGAAAACAGCCCCTTCTCTTTCTCTCTGCCCAAGTGAAAATTCAACCTGATTATCCCTTTATCAAAGATGGATACTCATTTACCAGTGAAATATGGAAATTTTATCTCCTGAACATCAAGCATACAATTGTTTTTATAGAAAATAATTTTATTTTTCTATTACATAATTTAAAAATGCATGATGTCTCTTTGGATATGGTTATTATTATTGTGTATGTGTACACACATATAACTCCACTTAGGGAAATACTTAAAAATTCTGCCTTAGGTTTCTTAAGAGTTTTTGTTTTGATTAGGACATCTGTGTAGATAAAGATGTTAATTTAGTGGTGATATGGAAACAATTACTCAAAGATAGTCCATACCCAGGAGTCTTATAAAACTTGAAAATGTATCCTACAATTCTCATTGCTGCGTATACATACATATACACATGTGTACATACATACATACATATGAATGTGTGTGTGCATTGTGAAAAGATGCAGGTCTAATCAATATAACTTGTGTGGTAATCATTAACAAAATTCTCCCAATATATATGTCTATTCACCTTTTGGGCTAATGATAGGATTGAACTTCATAATCCCATGTTCCTTTTATATCTGGCCTTGGACCATGTGAGTAGTTCTAGATAAATATTTCTGAGTAAAGGTGACATTTCTTCCTATGGCTGATTGCAAGGCTCACTAGATCCTTTTGCTTTGTGATGTTTGAAATGGTGGGTGTTCTATGAATTTGGGTTTCTGAATGATGAGCAGAACCCTGTTGACTTATAATGGACATATAACATGAGTAAGAAACAAATCATTCCTGTTTAACTCATTGAAAAATTGGGGCTGTTTGTTATTGCAGCATACCCTAGGCCAGTGGTCGGCAAACTGCGGCTTGGCAAACTGCGGCTTGCGAGCCGCATGTGGCTCTTTGGCCCCTTGAGTGTGGCTCTTCCACAAAATACCGACTTCTGCGCATGGGCTATGAAGTTTCAATCGCACTGTACGTGCACGCCTGCACATGGTATTGTGTGGTATTTTGTGGAAAAGCCACACTCAAGGGGCCCAAGAGCTGCATGTGGCTTGCGAGCCGCAGTTTGCCAACCATGGCCCTAGGCTATTCAGACATCTACAATCTGACAATAGGGTGGACTTGGAGACAATTTACCAAAAGTATAATTCAAGTGACTCAGTTTGGTGAAAACAAATTTCATTTGACATCTTGAGCTGCCATCTCTTGAATAAAGGACAATTGCTTCCATTTGTACAGATTCCAATTTGTTTTTTGACTAGAACTCAAACAAGTTTTTGTACTGTACAATTTTGATAAACTAAAGCTGAATAAATCACTTAGAACTGTTCATGGACTGTTTTTAATAGTAGAAAACAGTTCTCACTGCCTTGTATATAACATAAGCAATGCCAGTTTTCCTTAGCAAAGTTGAATATTCAACTAACCCTAACCTTGACTTATATATTTATACAATATAAACATTGATATTTTTTGGGTGGCTCTCATTAAACATATTTTATTGATTTCAAAGTTGTATAGTTAAAGTTATTACAGAGAGTGTTGGCTGGCAGATGTCTAAAAATGCTGTTTGTTGGCAGAATCTAGGTGTCTCTTAATTTCCAACAGAATGTCACTTTCTTGAGTCTGGAGCCAAATGTATTGTTTTAGCCAAGCTTCTTGGTTATAAATTCCTTGCTTGATCTCTTACCTCACCCCCTGGCTTCCCACTGAAGCGTGGCAATCTGTTTGTTGCTTCTCTGTCTCTGTATCTATTTTTGTTCATCAGTTTATGTTGTTCATTATATTCCACAAATGAGTGAGATCATGTGATATTTATCTTTCTCTGGTTTATTTTGCTTAGCATAATGCTCTCCAGGTCCATCTATGCTGTTGTGAATGATAAGAGTTCTTTCTTTGTTATAGCAGCGTAGTATTCCATTGTGTACATGTACCACAGTTTTTTAAGCCACTCATCTACTGATGGGCACTTAAGCTGTTTCCAAATCTTAGCTATTGTAAATTGTGCTGCTATGAACATAGAGGTGCATATTTCCTTTCTAATTGGTGTTTCTGATTTCTTGGGATATATTCCTAGAAGTGGGATCGCATGGTCAAATGGAAGTTCCATTTTTAATTTTTTGAGAAAACTCCATTCTGTTTTCCACAGTGGCTGCACCAGTCTGCATTCCCAACAGCAGTGCATAGGGGTTCCTTTTTCTCTACATCCTTGCCTGTACTTGTCATTTGTTGATTTGTTGATGATAGCCATTCTGACAGGTGTGAGATGGTACCTCGTTATTATTTTGATTTTCCTCTCTCAGATGATTAGTGACTTTGAGCATGTTTTCATATGTTTCTTGGCCTTCTGTATGTCCTCTTTCAAAAAGTGTCTATTTAAGTCCTTTGCCCATTTTTTGATTGGAGTGTTTATCTTCCTTTTGTTAAGATGTATGAGCTCACTATAAATTTTGGAGATTAGGCCCTTATGGGAGATAACATTGGCAAATATGTTCTCCCATGCAGTGGGCTTTCTTGTTTCTTGATGATTTCTTTTGCTGTGCAGAAGCTGTTTATTTTGATGTAGTCCCACTTGTTTATTTTCTCCTTAGTTTCCATTGCCCTAGGAGCTGTATTGGAAAAGATATTGCTACTACATATGTCTGATATTTTGCTGCCTATGGATTCTTCTAGAATTTTTATGGTTTCCCCTCTTAAGTTTCAGTCATTTATCCATTTTGAGTTTATTTTTGTGTTTGGTGTAAGTTGATGGTCTAGTTTCTTTTTTCTTTCTTTCTTTCTTTCTTTCTTTCTTTCTTTCTTTCTTTCTTTCTTTCTTTCTTTCTTTCTTCTTTCTTTCTTTCTTTCTTTCTTTCTTTCTTTCTTTCTTTCTTTCTTTCTTTCTTTCTTTCTTTCTTTCTTTCTTTCTTTCTTTCTTTCTTTTTTTTTTTGCATGTATCTGTCCAATTTTCCTAACACCATTTATTGAAGAGAATGTCTTGACTCCCTTGTATGCTCTTGCCTCCTTTGTCAAATATTAATTGAGCATAATGGCTTGGATCGATTTCTGGGTTCTTTGTTTTGTTCCATTGGTCTATATGTCTGTTCTTGTGCCAGTACCAGGCAGTTTTGAGAACAGTGGCTTTGTAATATAGATTTATATCTGGTATTGTGATCCCTCCAACTTTGGTCTTCTTTTTCAGGATTGCTGCATCTATTCGGGATTTTTTTTATTCCATTTGAATTTTTGGAGAGTTTGTTCTAGGTCTGTGAAATATGCTACTGGTACTTTAATGGGGATAACATTAAATCTATAGATTGCTTTGGGTAGTATGGACATTTTAATGATGTTGATTCTACCAATCCATGAACACAGTATATTCTTTCATGTGTTTATGTCTTCCTCTATCTTTTACTTCAATGTCCTGTAGTTTTCTGAATATAGATCTTTTACCTTCTTAGTTAAGTTTATTTCTAGGTATCTTAATTTTTGTGTTTCAATGGTAAATGGGATTTTTTTGTTGGTTTGTTTCTCTTTCTGTGAGTTCGTTATTGGTGTATAAAAAAGCCATAGATTTTTGGATATTAATTTTGTATCTTGCTACATTGCCAAATTCATTTATTAAATCTAGTAGTTTTCAATGGAGTCTTTAGGATTTTTGATGTACAATATCATGTCATCTGCGAATAATGAGTTTTACTTCTTCTTTTCCAATTTAGATGCCTTTTATTTCCTCTACACGTGTAATCACTATGGTTAGCACTTACAGTACTATGTCGAACGGGAGTGGTGAGAATGGGCATCCCTGTCTTGTTCCTGTTCTTAGGGGAAATGATTTTAGTTTTTGCCGATTGAGTATGGTGTTGGCATAGGTTGTCATATAAGGCTTTTATTATGTTGAGGTATGATCCCTCTATTCCCACATTGCTGAGAGTTTTTTTATCAAGAAAGGGTGTTGGATTTTATCAAATGCTTTTTCTGCATCAATTGATATGATTATGTGATTTTTGTCTCTCAGTTTGTTTATATGATGTATCATGTTTATTGATTTGCGGATATTGTACCATCCTTGTATCCCTGGAATAAATCCCACTTGGTCATGATGTATGATCTTTCTAATATGCTGGATCCGATTTCCTAGGATTTTGTTGAGGATTTTAGCATCTATGTTCATCGGAGATATTGGCCTGTAATTCTCTTTCTTTGTAGTGCCTTTATCTGGTTTTGGGTTTAGGGTAATGCTGGCTTCATAGGAAGGGCTTGGAAGTATCCCTTCTTCTTGAATTTTTTGGAGTAGTCTGAGGAGGATAGATTTTAGTTCTTCTTTGAATGTTTGGTAAAACTTCCTTGTGAAGCCCTCTGGCCCAGAGCTTTTGTTTGCTGGAAGTTTTTTGATTACTGCTTTGATTTCCTCCAAGGTTATTGGCATATTCAGATTTTTTTATTCTTCCTGATTGAGTTTTGGAAGGTCATATATTTCTAGGAATATGTCCATTTCTTTTAGGTTAACCAATTTGTTGGAATAGTGTTGTTCATAGTACTTTTTTAACAATTCCTTTTATTTCTGTGGGTTCTGCTGTTATCTTGCCTCTTTCATTTCTGATTTTGTTTATTTGGGTCCCCTCTCTTTGCTGCTTGGTGAGCCTGGGTAGAGGTTCATCAACTTGTTTATCCTTTTAAAGAATCAGTTCTTGGTTTCATTGATCTTTTGTATTTTTTTTTGGTCTCTATGTCATTTATTTTCACTTTGATCTTTATTATTTCATACCTCCTGCTCACCCTGGGCTTTTCCTTTTGCTCTCTTTCTCATTCTTTAAGTTGTAGGAAAAAGATAATTTATTACCAGTTTTTTTGTTTTTTGAGGTAGGCCTGTAATGCTATGAACTTCCCTCTCAGGATTGCTTTCACTATGTCCCATAGATTTTGGATTGTTGTGTTTTCATTGTCATTTGTTTCCAGGATGTTTTTATTTCTTCTTTGATCTCTTTGGTAACACAATCATTGTTTAATAACATGCTATTTAGCCTCTAAGTGTTTGAATTTTTGTGATTGTCTTTATTTTAGTTTATTTTTAGTATTATGCCATTGTGATCTGAGAAGATTCTTGATGTGATTTGAGTCTTCTTGAATTTGAAGAAACTTTGCCTGTGTCCCAATATGTGGTCTATCTTTTTAAATGTCCCATGTACACTTGAGAAAAATGTATATTCTGTACAATGTCGATTAAGTCCACCTTATCTAGTGAGTCATTTAGGATTTCTGTTTCTTTGCTGATTTTTTTGGTCTAGAGCAGCCGTGGGCAAACTATGGCCCGCGGGCTGGATCCGGCCAGTTTGAAATGAATAAAACTATTGAAAAAAAAGACCGTACCCTTTTATGTAATGATGTTTACTTTGAATTTATATTAGTTCACACAAACACTCCATCCATGCTTTTGTTCCGGCCCTCTGGTCCAGTTTAAGAACCCATTGTGGCCCTCTAGTCAAAAAGTTTGCCCACCCCTGGTCTAGAGGATTTATCTAGTGATGTCAATGGGATATTACAATTCCTTACTATGATTGTACTGCTGCTGATCTCTCCCTTGATATCTTCCAGAAGCATTTTTTATGTATTTGGGTGCTCCTGCATTGGGTGCATATATGTTTATCAGCATTATATCCTCTTGTTTTATTGGTTCCTTTTGTATTAAGAAGTGCCCTTCCTTACCTCTTCTTATTGCCTTCACTTTGAGGTTAATTTGTCAGATATAAGTATTGCTACCCCTGCTTTTTTTTTTTTTTCATTTCCATTTGCATGGAAAATATTTTTTACAATCCTTCATTTTCACTTTATGTAAGTCCCTTGTTTTGAGGTGGGTCTCTTGTAGACAGCATATCTATGGTTCTTGTTTTCTTATCCATTCAGCACTTCTATGTCTTTTTATGGGAGCATGTCGTCCATTTATGTTTAAGTTTATTATTGATAAGTACTTATTTTTAGCCATTATTATTTTTTATGCCTGCGTTCCTTCTTTCCTTTCTATTTCTTCTTTTTATAACTGTCCCTTTAGCATTCCTTCAGACTTTTTATTTTTTTTTCTGTGAAGCTCATGATTTCCCCTTTAATTTTGAATGATATACCCTTGCTTTGCATCTCTCAGTATACTTCATTCCATTCTCTTCTGGTCATTTGATAATCTAATGGGAGATCCCTTGTAGGTAACTCTCTGTCTCTCTCTTGCAGCCTTTAAGATTCTCTCTTTGTTGTCAACCTTTGCATTGTAATTACGATGTGTCTTGGTTTGGGTCTCTTTGGGTTTATCTTGTTTGGGACTCTCTGTGCTTGTGTGACTTTTTTCTTCCCCAGACCAGGGAAGTTTTTTTGTCATTATTTTAAAATAGGTTTTCTAATCCTTGCTCCTCTTCTTATCCTTCTGGCACTCCTATTATATATATGTTACTTCATTTCATATTTTCCCAAAGCTCCCATAGGCTCTCCTCCTGCTTTCTAATTTTTTTTCTCCAATTGCTGTTCAAATTGGGTATTTTCTGCCCTATCTTCTAACTCACTAATTCGGTCCTCCACTTCTTCTAGTCTACTGTTGAAACCTTCCATTGTGTTTTTTATTGTAGCTATATCACTTATTACTTCTTCTTGAGTCTTACATAAGTTGTTGATATTCTCATCCATTTGGTTTATGAACTGTATGAGCCTTACTCTGAATTCTTTTTCTAACATATTGCATGCCTCTGTTTCATTTAGTTCATTTTTCTGGGGATTCCACCTTTTCTTTCCTTGGAGTTTTTCTTTGTCTCCCCATTTTTGCTGTCTCTTACTGGCCCTGGGCACCTTGCTTGGGTTTGAGTGGTTGAAGACCCTATCAGGGCAATGATCCAGAAATTGTTAATCCAGAGATGTGGCCTGTGTTGAGTCTCATGCCTTTATTGCCTCTGCTCTGAGTTGTATCCCCTTCTCCCATGGATCTGGTTCCTCAGTTGTCTGCTTCAGATGCTCGGGGTGGTGTGAGCACATGCACAGTTCCTCTGATATCTGACTCTCATGAGAACCCAGAGCTTTCTAGCATGCAATTCACTGTATGGCCCTGGCGCCCATGGCAGGGTGGCACCTTAAGTCCCTCTGGCAGGGCACTTGAGGCACAGTGCTGTGGCCCCTGGCTGGACACACCAGTTTGCTCCAATTTGCCCCAGCAGCCCTCTCCTGTGGCCTTGGGTGAGGTGTGTGTTGGGTTGCTTCGGTTAGCCCCTGCAGGACTGTCCCAGGGGCCTGGGAGAAGCGGGTGTGGGTGCCCTGGGTCACACAGTCAGAGCTCTCCTGTGGCCTGACTGGGGCATGCACTGGGTTACTCCAGGTTTCCCTGGCAGCAAGACCCTGTGCTTGGGGTGTAGTGGGCGCAGGTTGCTCTGGGTTGCACAGTCCTTGCTTTCTTGTAGCCCAGAATGAGACACATGCTGGGTTGCTCTAATTTGCCCCTCCTCAGTGTGGAGCAGGGGCAGGTTGCTCTGGGTCACTCAATCCGTGATCTCCTTTTGCCTAGAGTGAAGTGTGCATTGGGTTGCTCTGGATGGCCCCGGCAGGACTGTCCTAGGAGATGGGGTGGAGTGGACGTGGGTTGCTCTGGGTTGCACAGTCAGAGCCTCCTGTGGCCCAGAGTGGGGCATGCCCTGGGTTGCTCAGGTCACCCTGGCATCAGGTCCTGGGGCTTAGGGTGGAGTGGGCACCAGCTGGATCTGGGCCAGGCTAACAGCATGGTTCTTGGGTCCGGGGCAGGAGTGGGGCGCAGGGTTCTCCCTGGCTTGTATTCACTGCAGGTCTGGAGTCAGATCCTAGGATGCTGGGTCCCAGAGGGCTGGTGGGAAGGCCTGGTGCTGGAGCTCACTCTGGTGGCACACGCTCCCTGCAGATATCTGGGGGCCTGCCGAGAGGTACTGCGCCACTCATTGCTGGGGCACTGTGGTGGTTCCACATGGATAATGGCTGGAAAGCGGCATTCTCTAGGCATCCTCTGCCCTTCCTTTTTGAAAATTATTTCCTCAGCTATGTCTAATTTATTAGTTCAGGGTGGATGTTCTCCGATTTAGTTGCTATTCTGGCCTGGCCTTAGGAGGAGGTACACATCACTGCTGCCTATTCTGCTGCCATTTTCTATTTCTCTCTCTGTTGAGTTATTAAACCAGAGACATGTGAGTCATTATTGATCCCTCATACAGAGGGGGGCAAAATTAGGTTTATAGTTGTTTTTATGAAAAATAATACAAGAATTAATAAATAATAATACAAGAATAAACTGTGTTTTGCATACTCACACTTATAAACCTACTTTTGCTACACTCTCTATATAAGTGTTTAAATTTTTTTATTTTGAATGCCTAAATATCTCTTGATTTTATTGTTCCCTGTATATTCTTGTTAAAGCTACCATATTTCTCTGTCTCTTTGACTCCCTTCCCCCAAAGAATTAATATAGCAGCTCTCTAACCAGTTTACTTTCCTCTTGTCTGAACTTTCTAATTTATCTTCCACAGGGCAGTCAGAATGATCTTTCCAAAGACAAATGGAACATTTTACTCCTTTGAGCAAAATCCACCAGTGATTCTCTATTGATTTAAAATTATACCTCAAACTCTATTGTATGGCACATAATGCTTCTTAGATTGATTAGCTTCCTACATTTTAATTTATTGTTTGTCTTCTTTAGGTATACTCCAGAACTCTGGAATTCTTTAGGTCTCTCTCTCTCTTTCTCTAAATATATATATATATATATATATATATATATATATATATATATATATATGTTTTTTTCTGTATATATTTTTTTCTTTTACCTTTCAAGCAGGTTGCTCCTTTTGCTTAGGCTAGGATGTCTAATATGCTCCTAGAAAGTACCTGGTTTTAGACCTGAAAGTCTCCCCAATCCCAGGCAACTCATAATTCCCACACAAACAGTGATGGTTTATCACTCTAGCTGAGAGCATCTCTTTCCCTTTTGTCTTCCGGATTTGTTCTTCAAGAGTCTGTGGAAGTTGATTTCTTTTAAACTCTTACTCGAATCCATTTTTTCCTCCAGGCTGAAGTATATCTGTATATCCCCCAAGGAAAGGGATTTCCATGTTTTACCTTAATCTGGTCTTGCTATACTTTGCTCTTTGAAGAGAGATGCTCAGTTTTGTTCACCTCTACATCTCTTTGTCTCGTGCACATCAAGAACAGTGTTTAGCACATGGTAGCCAGTGATAAATATTAGTTGTATGGTGTTAGAAAACCCCAGGGCATCTATCTTAATGCTCTATTTAGCAAGTATCATAAATCCTTTGTTGATTAAATTACTCTATTATTTCCAAAATGTTTCCATTGTTTTCACCTTGAAATAAAATACTTTTCCACCTCATTTAATTTACTGCCATTATTCAACTCAAAACTAGTGATTATTTTTCTTGTTCTTTTAGTATATCTTCCATCACAATTTTAACACTCATTTGAATATGTCCCTCCTGTTTCTTCTGCCCTAAAAGATTTAGAGATGGTTGGAATACTTAAAAAATATTTTCTTTTTTTAAATATATATTTTTTATTGATTTTAGAGAGAAGGGAAGGGAGAGAGATATAAAAACATTGAGGAGAGAGAAACATTGATTGGCTGCCTCCTGCAGGCCTCCTTCTGGGAATTGAGCCCATAATCCAGGCATGTGCCCTGACCAGGAATCAAACTGGTGATCTCTTGGTTTCATGGGTCAATGCTCACCACTGAGCCACACTGGCCAGACAAGAATATTTTCAAAAAGGATTTCTTATAGCACCCATTTATGCCCAAAATTATACTGGGTGTGTGAAATGCTCGGTATAAATCAAGGAAGTTTGACTTCTGCCCTCCAGAAGTTTACAATCCAGGTGGTGATGCAAGCATCTAGAATTAACTACTGAATATTTTCTTAAGGATTTTATTTGGCACATAGGCCTGAAAACTAGAGATCAAAATTATGGATATACAATCTATTGAACTAAGAATCTCTTTCAATATTCTACAAAATGTGCTGTTGATAGAGGTAGGTAGAGTGGGGTGTTGCTTAGGAAAAAAACAAAACCCAGTCTATCGCCTGTGTGTCTCCTTTACTACTCCAGTATTGCTATACCCAAGACATTTCTCATCACAAAATGGGTGGGTTTTTCCGCACCAAACAACTGTTTGAGATACCAGCTAGGTATTGTACAATTTGACTCAGTTATGTCACTGTCTACCTGAAGATGGCATCAGATCCCATCCTACTTCAGTTGCCTTTCAAGTAAGTCCAGGTTGTCCCACGTTGACCCATAATCTATCAATCAGAGGTTCCCATTGATTCCATTGTAATAACCTGGCTATTATTTAACAAGAAAGGGGACAGGAAAGGCTAAATAATATAGGCATGCCATTTACTGGTAGTCAGCTTTGCCCAAAAGCTGCATTTAACATTCTCCAAGTCTATTCCCCCTTTATTGATGGGGGAAGGGGCCTGACAAAGGCAGTTTAGACACATGCCCAGTGAAGTCTGAGTGATGTGGGAAAGTGCCTACCTGGCCGCCAGTCATACCTGGGAACAAATTAGTGGCCAGTATGGGTGTGGCCACTGCAAACTCACAAAGCCTGAATATTTAAACTTCCAAACAAAGGAAGTTTGAGCTCTTGGTTTTTCCTCTTCTCTGACACCTGAGGTTCCTGGCTCTCCTGTGGCAGGGGGAGGCACTCCCCTGTGCCCACATGGCTCTTGGGCACGTTGGACTCCACACATGGACTAATGGACTTTAATTAGCTTGGATGCTGAACTACACCAGCTGCAGCATGGAATGGAAGCTCTGGACACTGACCCCCCTTCTGGCTCCGCTGAACTCCCAGCTGCCCCTCTTTCAGGACTAGCTTGGGGAAAACGGGACTTTGCAACCTGAGAAATGTAACTTCTTTCAAATATAACCTTCTTCCACATCCCATCCTCCTGATTCTGAAAATGATTATTTCAGCAGCACTCAAGAACCTCCACCCAGCTCCCACGAGTGATGGGGAAGTTTGATTCTCTAGTAACACCGTGACCTCTTTTTTGGGTTCGATTAATTTGCTAGGGCATCTCACAGATCTTAGAAAACCAGTTACTTACATTTGCCAGGTTATTAAAAGATAGGAAGAGATATACAGTGCAAGGCCTGGGAGATTCCTGAGCCAAGAAACTTCCGTGCCTTTGCAGTTGACATGCATCACTGTCTCATACACGGATGTGCTAACTGGCCTGGAAGTGCTCCAAACCTTCTACTTCCTGGATTTTTAAGAATCCTCACTTGGGCAGGATCACTTATTAACTCCACTTCCAGTCCTCTCCCCTGCTAGGGAATGAGGGGCGGGGCTGAAAATTCCAAGATTCTAGTCATGGCTTGGTCTTTCAGGTGACCAGTCCTCATCCAGGAGCCATTCTGGAGCTCACCCAGAGTCTCCTCATTACAAGGAAAGATACTTCTATCACCCAGGAAATTGCAGGAAGCTGGTCAAAGAACAGAGGATGCTCCTAGTGCTCTCTCGTCATTTAGGCAATTGCCAGGGTTTCTAGGAGCTCTGTGTCAGGAACTGAGGTCAGAGGATAATACAGATAGTCCCTGACTTACAATAGTTCAACTTTGGATTTTTTTGACATTAAAATGGTGTGAAAGCCATATGCATAATAATTTATGAGATATTTGACACTTTATTATAAAGCAGGCTTGTGTTAGATGATTTGCTCAATTGTAGGCTAATGTAAGTATTCCGAGCTTGTTTGATGTAGGCTACGCTAAGCTATGATGCTCGATAGGTTAATGCATTAAATGCATTTTGACTTGCAGTATCTTCACTTTATGATGGTCAAGGAGCATCTGTATGCATATTTTCTAATATTTTACAGGCATTTAACTTGTTAGCTGCCAAAGACAAACAAAAAAGGCATATTTGAAACACAAAACAGAATCTTTTTTCCTTTACTGATTTTTTATTTATTTATTTTTATTTTTTGCTACCCTGTTTTTTAATATTAAAGTGTTTCTCATCTATTGCTTCTTTTTAATAACACTCTGTTCTTTGTTACTGGTGCAAACTCATTTCTCAGAGAATATTAATAACAGTTTTTTAAACATTTTATTGTACCTTGCATTGTCTTATATCCTCTGTATTTCTATTTTATTCTGATTATTTTTCCTGTTAGAGGATTCTCTCACCCCTGGTGATACTCAGCTGTTCCCATTGCAACCACATGCCATGCCACCCCTCCTTTGCCCCCCTTTTTAAAAATGTCAGACAATGCTAAGGAGTAATATCTTTATTTTTTTTTTCTTTCCCGTAGATATTAAAACACTGCTTTCAATCTCCAGGTTTTGTTGATGTTGTTTCCTCATTTTCTCACTTTCTTTTGCCTGCACCCTGGTCAGACCACATTCCCTGCTCACTGGTTCTGATGAAACTGGCTGAGATCTTCCACTCCCTCACTGCATCCTTTTATGGTGTATACCAACCTAAATGCCAGCATAATTATGGCTGAGAACAAAGTCTAGAGCAGAAATTCTTAACCTGAAGTTAGTGATCCCTTTGAATTACAGACAAAATATTTTGTTTGTCATTTTTTAAAAATGTTTTTATTGATTTTAGAGAGAAAAACATTGATCAGCTGGAAGAGAGAGAAACATTGATCAGCTGCCTCCTGCATGCCCCTGACAGGGCATGTGCCCTGACTAGGAAATCTAACCTGTGACTTCCTGTGCACAGAATGATGCCCAACCAACCGAACCGCACCAGCCAGAGATTGTTTAGGATCATTTTATTTCATGGGAGAAAGAAACATTAGTATTTTATCATATCTTTGCTATCATATCTTTGTAAGATGATGTGATACCCCCAAATGTTGAAAACCATTCTACAGAGATTCAAAATGATGAATAATGACAAGAATAGCTGGTGATCTCAACGGTCCCCCTTCCCGCATAAAAAGTCCCCATTATTTACCTGGAAATGTGGTTACTAGAAATCCAAATGACGTCTGTGATTGATTGCTGCTCTTTTCTCCCCATGTAATGGAGGCAAAAGAATGACTTTTAGGGTTGTGTCTGTCAAACCAAACCACAAACACGTTCATTAGAAAACAGGCAGTTAAAATGGATCAGGTATACATATGTTTTGCATATCACAAAAATGACTAAGTTAGGGAAAACTGTGGAAAAGCAGATAGCCATTTTTCAATTATGTATGACTCCTGTGGCATTTTTTGATATCTTACTAATTCAAAAGTCTGGAAATGCCATGCCGCCTATGTAACGTGGGTGACTGTATTTGCCACAGCTAGTGAGTATAGCAATTCCTCCCCATTCAGGACAATCATGCTTTGAATTTTTCCTACTTGTGTAATTACCAATATTGCGCCACATTGAACATTTTTATGTGTCTGCCCATGCGTATTTACTGGGAAGTAGACCCGGGTTTAAAAAACAAGTCTTGGGGCTTCCTTGACTTCATCAGGCTGTTTGTGGAGAGGCTAGTTCACAAACACACGAGCCACACATCAAAGGGATGTGACACGTTTTTATATTATCAGGCAACAAGGTGAAGAAAATAAATGAAATGGAGTTTGTGAACTTTATTACTCAGGGTGACAAGTCAATATGTGGGTGATGGTGTGCCTCTCCCAAATGAGATTTGTTGCATCCTCAGAACTGCGTAAAATGCCGAAAGAGAGAGAGAAGTTTCCATGCCATAGACCGTCTCATTGGTGCTCCTGAGGAAGTGAGGTTGGAAGCTTATAGTCCACAATTGTTTGTAAGCGATAAAGTGTGTGAAGTGGAGAGCAGTGAGGGACTGTGCTTGTGTGAAGAATTTTAATGACTGAAAGTTTCCTTTCTTATTAATTTCAGCAGAGGAGGGCAGTGAGGTAAGGAAGTCATCCATCTCCCAGATGTCTTTTTCCCCTACATTTTTGATACAAGCATCACAAAGCAGGAAGCCAGAAAATAGAATCAAATCAAACATGATTTTATAGTTGTTATCATTCCCAAGAATATCTGCTCTTTCATAGGCATATGCCTTAGGAGAGTGCTATTGGAATTCCTGGTCTGTGTACAGGAGGGCTGTTGTCATTTGGAAAGGATGTGTCTATTGGATGTGACAGGCCTGCCCAAGAGGCATCGCTGGGTCCGCTCCCAGACCTACTCACGATTCAAAGCTGTGAGTCTCCTCTTTGCACTTAGGGCAGGTGAGTTATGTTACTTGCTGGGTAAAAAGGAGAGCAGGAGATGAGTTACCTGAAACCATCTGACTCATTATTATTTGCTGCGGTATTGACATAATGTCAGAAGGGGATCTCTGAGTCAGATAGAACTAAAGCCTTCTTTGCAACCTGCCTGTCGGGGGCTTGTCTGCCTTGGTGTGCTAGACTATGCAGGTGGAAACCAGATAAACACTAACTGATTGCCTGATTAAATGGGACAAGTGTTGGAATCATGGCCCAAATAAATGGTGTTTCTATGTCAATTTCTACACGTATACTTTTTTTCCAGAGTAGACTTCGAAGTATTGGAAAACTGTTTTGAAATCCTTATTAAAACCTAAGATTGAGGCTCATGATATTTTTTCCTCTTTATGTGGGTATGCTAATTTTAAATAGCTTAATATTTTTATTTTTTAAATAATTTATTTTGTTCTCTTTGGGGGCTCTAAAATAGGATCATTGATCGGACACTTGTGACTGTCCACTTGGATCAGAATTCCTGCTTTGTTCTGAGATGGCACTAAAATACTTGATCTAAAATATCACGATATTTTCCAGATCAGTCCTTCATTCATTAAAAAAAAATTACCTAGTATGAAAAATCAGAACTTGTACTTGCAGTCTACTATTCCCTTATTAAATTAGTGAGCAAAATGGCTTTAAAAGGGACATTCCATTGAATCCAAGAAAACATTATTTGAGAGCCTATTATACGTCAAATCCCGTGAAAGGCTTTGGGGAGTAAAAGGAAAATATTATGCCATAAGTAAAGACATTAACAAACAATTCTAACACATAAGCACTATGATAGGGAATTTGGCTGTGTGGTTTGTGTCAATAAATTTCTGATTAAGTTAATCTCAATTGCCAAAGAAAATATGTTTGTAATGAGGAAATGTCACCTCTGTTCACCACTGGAAATTACTATTTATCAAGCTTTTATTTGCTTAGATAATTTCAGGTACAGGCATACCTTGGAGTTATTTCAGGTTTGGTTCCAGACCATTACAGTAAAGTGAATATTGTGACAAAGCGAATCACATGAATTTTTTGGTTTCTCACTGCATATAAAAGTTATGTTTACAGTACACTGTAGTTTATTAAGTATGCAATAGCATTGTGTCAAAAATGTACAGAACTTAATTAAAAAATATTGTACTGCTAAAAAATATGCTAACCATCATTTTAGATTTCAGCGAATCATAATCATTTTGTTGATAGAGGTTCTTGACTACAATTTGTAAAAAATGCTATATCCTCAAAGACCAATAAAGTGAGGTATGCCTGTATTGCTTTACAGATGATAATGAAGGAAAATAAAACTACTTTTAGTGGAACCATCTTTGGCTTATAAACCCTGATTCTCATAATACTTAGTGCATGGTGAATGTGTAACCTCCCACCCACCAAGTCTTTCCTGGGAGGGCTAAATAATTGGTTTCCTTGGGACCTAGTACTAATGCAATCCTCACTGTGATTAATTTTATTAATCTCTTCCTTGGCCATTTTTTTTCCAAATGAGAATATTTACTGAGTACAAACCAAATTGCTTCAGAGGTTTTCAGAAATTGTCTTATGGCCATGGCCTTGACTTGTTCCTTATCTCAAGGCTGAATTTTAATTGATCTTTTTCTTTCCTCAGAGAATTTTTCAGTTTTATTTTCTACCACTTAAAAAAAGGACCGGTTGTGTGTTCCAGCCCAGGAAGTTCCTGCATTTCAGAACTCTGAACAAAGGGCAAGAAAGGCAGAATTAGAGGTGTCCCATAATCTTTTGTATGGGTCACATTTCTGTCTTCCTGGTGCCTGCTATGGCAGGAACTGGCACCAACACCCAAACGCTGTACACAGACTCGCTCCATAGTCACCTTCCTGTCCACACAAGGAGCCTCCTTGGCTCTGCACCCGCCAGCGTTTACAGAGGAGCTTCCCCTCGGCATCCTTCCCTGCGAGGATCTGACCGGAAGCACTGCTCCGGAAACCCCAAGGGGCCTTGTCTCTGATTCTTATTTCTGGTATTTGCACTGGCTCCCAACTTTCTGGGTCACTGTGGGCATGAGTGTCCTGCCTCCTTGCTCAGCCCCTTAATGACATAGACAGGAAACCAGTGTGTGTGCTGGCCCTGAAGGAGATCAGTCAGGAAGATTGTGGTTATCCCAAAGGGAGTGGCCAAGTACGGGAGGCCTTGCATATAGAGAAGACACTCACTTGGGGATACTGGAAGCTTTCTGTGGCTTGACACAACGTGTCTCTTTAGTTACGACCCCCAAGAGACTTGGGTGAAGGCCGGTGAGTAACTTGAAATGATAGGAGTTATATGACCTTAATAAGTAATATTACTTAACCTGAGGTTTGGATATAGATTTCCATTGCACAGTGTTCCAAGGCTGTCCGAGTTTTACAGAATGATTTCTTCTGAGCAAAGCCCAGGTAGCCTAGTTATCTTAACTAGAAAGAACTGATAGACTTCTCTGTCTCCTTAGGGGGTATTTAAAAACACATAAAGCAGAATGATATAACTTGAAGTACATTATGACTTTAAAAGCAGGCAGTCACCACATTTTCCTTTGCCTTGGAGAATTGGAATAATTATAAGTGCAAACAAAACGAGGCTTCTCTCACAGGCAATTTTCTGATTTCATGCTGCACTCTTGCTTGGGAACTCTTTTCTATTTCTCAGAGCTAAATTAAACTGCTGCAGTGAGGCCAGAGGGGGGCACCAAATAATCATGATTGATAGAGTGGTTTGGCTGAGCGGTTGTGGGAGGCTCAGGCATCAGGCCTGGGAAGCCTCTATGTCTGTTTTGAACATTTTGGGCAGAAAGCATATCGAAGGCTCTGTGTTTACTCAATCATTGTTCAACAAGGAGCTGACACCCCAGCTTCGGTGGCCCAAATTGTGTTCAACTAACAGGGAGGCAGCAGTTGGCAGGATCTGTGGTGGCTGATTTAGAAAGCCTTTGCACTCTTAAACTTCATATTTCACCCATCCCTGCTACGCTGTGGGAAGAATTGACAAACATACTTTCCCATGCCCTTGAAAGATACTGGGATGGGTCTTTCTTGATCTTTCTTTCTAAGGCCAAGACATTATTGGCTGTTTTCCAGTTTTAATTCTCCTTGATGAGTTGCCGAAATGTGTCTTTGGTCACCAGGGAGAGGGGGTACATTTATCATGTTTTAACATTCATCTTCCATCTTTGGTTGTTGGAGAAAAGTCTGCATCCTTCGCTGTCTTTCCTTAGGTAGGATTTCTAATTTGAAGGCAGCTTTCAGAAGTATTGCACCACGATTGCTGAAGGTTATCTAGCATAGAAAAGGCTGTTCGTGTTTACTGTTAGGGTCATCAAAGGAGGAACTCAGGAGGCCAAAAGGGGTGAAGAATTATAATTTTATTATTACATCTGCTAGCAGAAGGGCTGAGACCAGAATGGCATCAGTGAGGCAGAGTAGGGGGAGCAGGAAATTTATATCTCTTGTAAGGGTCAGTCAGAGTAACTGGTCAGACCAGGTGCAGGTGGGGGCCAGCTATAGGCGGTCCATTAGAAATGGTGAGGTGGTTTACTGGAAACTGAAGGCCCCTAATCATGAAACTAGCCTATATAATAAAAGCCTACTTACTCTGTAAATAGACGGAATGGCGGAAAGACCGGTGGAACAACTGGTCGAACGACTGGTCGCTATGACACTCACTGACCACCAGGGGGCAGATGCTCAACACAGGAGCTGCCCCCAGTCCACAGGCCCCAGGCCAGCCAAGGTGGGTGCCAGCGGGAGCCCCCTGATCGCCCCGCCGTTTGCCCCACAGATTGGCCCTGATCACTGGCCAGGCCTACGGACCCTACCCATGTACGAATTTCGTGTACCAAGCCTCTAGTAAATAGAATAACAGAGCAATTGCTGGGAAGGCTGAGAGCCCCAGGTAGAGCAAAATGGAACACAAGAATGTACCTATGATTCCAGGGAGAGGCCAGAGTTCCAAGCAGAGGATAATGGAGCGCAAGAATATGCCTCACAATTACTACCGTTTGTGATCTGTAGTATGCTTACATAACTTATTTGTAGTGGATTAACTGAGGGCGGGGGCTAGGATGAGAGCAAAGAGGTTTGAATTTCTTCTGTTCAGTAGAGGAGGATATAGATACGCTTTCTCTGCCAATGCTTGATGGTTTCCAACTCTTCTTGCAAAATACATTTGGGCACCAAAAGTGATTAGTTATTATCATGGAAAATTTAAAACTCGTTTTAGCTCCGTATTCTCATTTGTCATTTCAATTCTCCTTTTCAACGTTTAGTACCAATTAGGGGTATTTCAAAGTGTCCTTTTATTGACTCTTTTTGGAAGATAAAATCTGTGCTTATTTTCTTTCCATTAAGGGGTATGTGACAAGTAAACTGACACACGCAAGAACAATTCTGACTCAGGAAGGCAGAGCCTGTGAGGACCTGTATCAATGCCAGCAATATTCGTGCCCATGTTTTATTTATTTATTTAAAAAATATATATTTTATTGATTTTTTTTACAGAGAGGAAGGGAGAGGGATAGAGAGTTAGAAACATCGATCAGCTGCCTCCTGCACACCCCCTACTGGGGATGTGGCCACAACCAATGTACATGCCCTTGACCGGAATTGAAGCTGGGACCCTTCAGTCTGCAGGCCGACGCTCTATCCATTGAGCAAAACGAGCCAGGGCTGTGCCCACATTTTAACTTAGTGTTTGAAAACTTGGATTCTGGAGCCAGACTGCTTCGGTATGAATATAGGCTCTACCTCTTAGTGTGTATATGACCTTGGCAACGTGCTCAGTCTCTCTGTGTCTCAGTTTTCTCATCTGCAAAGTGTGGTAATGATGGCAATAAGGGGTTCAGAACAGGTCTCTCCAAGATGTGCTACTTTGGCATGTGAATTATTTTGAACTGAAGGCCATCAAGATCCCGAAAGCAATCCAGAAACTTTTACCTATTTCTTAAAGAATTTAAATTAAAGGCCTTGGCCATAATGTTATCACCAGAAATAACAACCATTTTTATTTATTTTTCAATCACAGTTGGCATACAATATTATACTGGGTTCAGATGCACCTATAGTGGTTAGACATTTCTATAACTTACAAAGGGATCACCCTGATAAATCTAGCACCCACCTGACACCATACATAGTTATTACAATATTATTGACTATGTTCCCTACGCTGTACTTTACATTCCCCTGACTGATTTAGAACTGGCACTTTGCACTTCTTAATCTCTTCACCTTTTTCACTCATCCCATCTGGCAACCATCAGTTTGTTTTCTGTATCTATGAGTTTGTTTCTGTTTTGTTTGTGGAGAAAGGGAAACCTTGTGCACTGTTTGTGGGAATATAAACTGGGGCAGCCACTGTGGAAAACAGTATGGAGGTTCCTCAAAAACTTAAAAATAGAACTACCATATGACCCCATGCATGCACTCTAGGTATTTATCTAAAGAATACAAAACACTAATTTGTGTAATATATGTACATCTATGTTCATTGCAGCATTATTTACAATAGCCAAAATATGGAAGCAACCTAAGCATCCATTAATAGATGAATGGATAAAAAATATGTGATACATATATACAATGTAATATGCCATAAAATGGATGGACCTAGATGTCCTAAATGAAATAAGTCAGACAGAGAAAGACAAATACTACATGATTTTGCTTGCATGTGAAATCTAAAAAACAGAACAAATGACCCAAAATAACTTTAAATGACTTATCTATATGACAAGAAAACTTCTACTGACTGATCATTGGCTCTTCTTACTGTCCTGGGAATGACCTTCCGCCCCTTCTCTAGCCTCAAGATGCCTTACCTCATCCATCCTTAGCTCAGACTGTCATCTGTACCTCATTTTAACTTTCTGGTCACAATCCTCTCATGAATGTGGGGTCTCTGACATATGTATGCAATTAATTTTGGTTATTTTCTCTTGTTATTCTGTCTCATGCAGGTTTAATTATTAGAGCAGGTAAAATAATCCTGAAGGACAGAAGAAAGTTTCTTACTGCCCCACTATATCATAGGGTTATTGTGAGAATTAAGTGAGTATGTGTAAAGTAGTTAGGAAAAAACCTGATGTTTAGTGTTTTAGAAGTCCTTGCTAAATAAATGTTTAAAGGTGATTTAAAAGCCTATCATGCCAGTCCTATAAAATTTTATTTTTTTCAGAAAAATTCACCATCAAGTGGTTTTTACAGGGGCATGTACTGACTTGGCTGTTTTCTGTGATCAGCTTCCTGGCTGGTATTTCAGCATTCTACCACTACCTGCTGTGCCTACAGAAACCTTTAAGAGGTGAGAAATGGAACAATCCAAGTTTTGTACAAAGATCATATTACAACTGACTCTTTAACATAATTAATTTAACAAACATTTCTATAGCACTTACTGTGCGCCCCACACTGTTTAAGCACTATACAAATATTAACTCATTTAATCCTCATTATAATGTGAGAATACTTGTTTGAATTTCAATTAAGTAACATTGGAACATCCTCTCTTCCTGTGTCTGACATGATAATCCTTCAATACATATTTGTTGAAGGAATGATTACTGTGAGTGACTCAGTCAATCAGTCTATCTTATTTGGTATCAAAAAGCAAACAACACACCAGGATGTTATATTAAGTGGTCTACTAGGTTCAGAAACTGGAAATAGTTGAGACTACTTCACAGCTGTATTCAGTTTGTACTGGAGGGACTACTAGTAAGTAGCCTAAATGGTTCTGTCCCTTTTTCAATATCAAATACATTTTTTTAAAAAGTATCTTTATTGTTGAAAGTATTACAGATGTCCCCTCTTTGCCCCCACATTGACCCCCTCCATTCTGCATCCCCCCTCCCTCTCCCTTGCCCAAGGCCTTCACCACACTACTGTCTGTGTCCATGGGTTATGCATATATGGATATAAGTTCTTTGGTTATTCTCTTCCTACCCCCTCACCCCTCTTACTTCTGAGATTCATCAGTCTGTTCCATGCTTCCTTGTCTCTGGATCTATTTTGTTCATCAGTTTATTTTGTTCATTATATTCCACATATAAGTGAGATCATGTGATACTTGTCTTTCTCTGATTGGCTTATTTCACTCAGCATAATATTGCCCAGGTCCCTCCATGCAGCTCAAATAACATTATTTTAGTATTAAGTTTAGCTGTTTGGATGTCATACAATAGGTAAGTGAGGTCTTTGGTGACTTGTAGACTGTCACATTTACCTATATTGACAATCGAATATACCATTCTAAATTTCCATTTTTATCATTTTTAGATCTTGAGAAGAAAGTATTATGGTTCTGTTTAAAACATTAAGATTTGCCAATTTTTCTTTGAATTACATCCTTTATTTTTATTCTAATCTGGGAAAACAATTAGATTACATTTCATGATTTGTCACTGTGTCCATAAAACTTCAACATGCTGTCCGATCCCAGGGTGTCCAAATTGGATTGGAAGATAAACAAAACAAGAACTTAATATTTTGTAATGCTTTATTATAATTGAAAATATTCACATATTATGCCTGAGGAATAATTTACTTTAAAATATACCAGACTTATTCAAACATCTATTTGGAAACACTTGAGATACCAATTATTTATAAAGCTACAATAAATATTTTTATTTAATGTGGTATTGCTCCAATCAATTGTTGACTTTTTTTATAGTCACTAAAATAGTTGCATTTAGCCTTAAATCATACTGGTTGAAGCGCAGTTAACATGATGGAAGAGAATCAATGTAATAACTACCTAAGCCTTTAATATTTTCTGTGTCTGTATCTCTTTTCTCTTGCTCTTTTGGTCTCTAGCTGCCAATAGAAATATTTATCTCTTTCTAACCATGACAACTATCTGGTGAGTGGAATTTGAATTTTTTCATGGAACTATTGAGATGTGACAACTGGAGGGCATTCAGAAAAGTGTGGGTAAATTTACATGAGGAGCACAGGTGCCTTTGGTGGTTGTGAAGTGGAGAGGAGATGTCAAATATCTCTGAGCTTACATGTTATCAATACTGCTGGGTTAGACAAGTCCTGAGAGACAGGAAGTCACCAAGGGGTTGCAGGAAGTCAAAAAGTCTTTTAAAGTCACAATATTGGTAAAAATAACAGTTGGGGAATGACCTGCCTCTGTGTCTTGTCCAGTGGTCTGAGGTGGAAGGTGGGTTGAAGTTTGTGAATTGACAGTCGGTAAAATCTGTGTCAGTTCAGTCAAGTGACTGTTCCAGTGACTCTAAAAATTCCAATCCAATTTGGGCACCCTTGTTTGTGGGTAGCCCTGGGATGGGGCTGCATGTTGAAGGTTTGTTGACATGTGATGAGCAGAATGGATGAAAAAAAGGATATTATTGTGATGATTTCACCTGTGAACTGAAGCCTCACATTTTGGCAGTAGGGACAGTGGGAAGGTCCTCAGACAGGAACTACAAGTTTCTATGAGAGTTTGAGGCATCATCCAGCCCTAAGGGACACATCTGAACCCTGTCCCAAGATAAGAAGTACAATCTTTTGATGTTAGATACAAGTAAATGTTTTAGAAGATGTGTAGTATCAGGATGCTGGTATCGGAATGGTTTCCTGTAGGAAAAACAGTGCATTTGTTTATAAGTATGTCCACATAGGTATTTCATAAAGATTTAGGTGAATCAACAAATATTTGTGGAAAAAGTATTGAATGGAAGTAGAATCTTGAGAATTGTGTTTCAAAAACACTATTGGAGTTCTTATTATTCATGCCAATCTGCAAGATAGGACCTTACATATGCATCCAGACATCTTCTAAATCCTCATCCACCCTCTTCTGCCCTTTCTTCCTCTTCTCCTGAGGATGTCTGCTCCTCTACTCATGGAATTTGAATTTGTCATGTTGGCCTCCCCTTCTTAAACCTTCATCAAGTGATATGACCCCCTCCCACACACACCCGAGTGAACTTGCCTTGTTCATAATTGCCCTGAAGTACTTCTCATGCCATTTCTCGTACCTGGTCACCTTCACCTTTCCTATTTCACCTTCTCGAGTATTGTCCACCCTTTAGGGTTGAATAAACTTTTTTTTAGGTACCCTCCATTTTTTGGCCCTTTTCTAAATTTCTGCAATGTCATCTGTCTTTAATAGATAAAAAATTTAAGAGTAAGTGTGGGAAACAGTTTATTGTCTTCACTATCTGATAAGCATAGATAGAGAAACCCCCCCCCCCCCCCCAAGGCTGGGTGCCTTTGAAGCCCTAGCAAAGGTTGGAGCTAGGCGCCACCTCTGTTTGTCCAGACAGTGGTAGCTGAAACTGCTCCCCCATTTATTATTATGTAAATCCTTGCTGATGGGCTAGTCTGCCTGTTAATGGGGTGTCGCCTGCCTAAGGGCTATGCTAGGGGTGCATCCCAGATCAATATAAGCTTGGTGAGGCCTGAGCACGGGAGGAAGTCCTTCCGGACTTGCTGCCTGGTCCCCCAATATTGCAAAATTATCTCGTGTCTTTTTCTCTCATTTGTTGTGCGGCTCCTCTTTCAGATACCGAACCCTGACCCACGCGGGACGTGGGAAGGAAACACTCAACAGTAAGGGCCACATTTTTGTTATCTTCTGTTTACTGCATTGCACTCTGGTGATATGTAGCCACAAACCAGGCACTCAAAAGTCCTCATTTGCTTAATTGGCTTTATATTTTCTGGGTAAACTCAACCTTTGTCCTCCAAAATTACATATTAATTCAGGTAAATTATTTTTAATGGAACCAATAGCCTTTTTCTGTTTTGTTTTATATTTATCTCCTTCAAACTCTCCTTAATTTGTATCATGGCAGAAGGCTTAAAATAGTTGGAAGTTTTCTCTGTGATGGACAATGGTGTTATGAGATTAGAAGTTCCAAACTATGACTTCTGTCATCAAGACCATTATCTAAATATACATTTTTGGTAAGTTACAGAGAAATATTTATTTTAAAGTCTTCTGAAAGACTTTAATTTAAAGCTGATCTGATTAGACATATACTAGTATATCTTTCCAAGCTACAATGCTCAAATTTATGATTAGCATAGCAGTGAAATAACTTAGTTCAAGCATATTGTTAGGCATTCATATTAGGTTCTTAACGAATATTTGATGGAAAATTAAGCAATTTTAATACATATATTTTTTGAGAAGGCTAGTCCATTTTGTCACATTGCTAAATATAATGTAATTAAGTAGAAAATGTTGTCAAAGCTCATTTATGACCAACTTTAAAACTTCTTTGAAGTTAGTAGAAGTGCCTTTGTCTTCACATAGCTTGGAAGACAAAAAACCATTTTTGCACAGAGATTATATTTAGCTGTTCTCTGAGATTCACAATAGTCCATTATTATGATTATATTTTAGCACAGCCCGATAAAGGAGACATCAGCATTATTATCTTTCTCTTCCCTGTTTCTATTTTACTTTCTTCTTAACAAAATTCTTTCTCAAAACTATTCACAGGCATTTACATCAAATTAGTATTCTTCAGGTTGCATATGATATAAATTAATATTCTTTCTGGATTAAGTGCTTGATGATTATTTTCATAGATGCATTATGGACTTCGGTATTATTCAAAGAATACATAAATTAAATTCTGACAAGCTTTTAAAACATTTCCTTCTATGTAATGCCTACAAATTAGTCCTTTCCTTAGACTGGGGCTGTGACTGAAATGTCAAATGGGAATAGAATCATAAATCTCTGTTATATCTGGATTTAGATCAAGAGGAGCATAGTTATGGATGGTTCTTGAGCCTGCTTGCTGATACATGCTTGTGGCTGTGGGCTTTTTAAGTTCAGTTTTTAATCTGCTGCCAACTACCACATTATCATAAATGCCACAAGAAAATAAACATTTAGTTTCATAGGAAGGCCACATTCACCTGATCCTTTCTCTGAACAACTTGACAAAAGATCTCATTCTCTATGATTTGAGAGAAAAATACCAGTTGCAATATTTTGTTGCATAAAGTATATTCTAGTTTAAATTAGTGTCATAAAAAGTTATCATCTTGCTTGAACAAAAATCTTATTAAACTGAGCATATTTTTATTCCACAAAGTGGAATTAAACTTTTAGGCAGTTATTTTTTCAGTTGGAAATTTATTGAGTTCATAGAAAACAAGTTACACTGCCTTCCAAAGGATATATTCCATGCTTTTGCATTTGGTTTTCTTTGGCATTGTGCAGTTTTTAGAAAATATTGCAGGTTAAATACATTAAAATAGAAATTTAAAGAAAATAATGAGATAAAGCAATAAATTCACAAATAAATTTAAATAAATATTCATTGTAGTATTATTTATAGGAATAATCTGGAACTGCCAAAGTCTTCAACATTAAGTGTATTCTTAGGAAAATCTGTGACCTTTTCACTAATGGACTATTAGGTACACTTTAAAAATAATTTTAAAGAATTTTTAAAAGCACAGAACATTTTTCCAGTATAAGAAAACACAACAACAAAACCACAACAATAGCACAACTGTATATATAATATAATTTTGGTTTGTAAAGACCACAAATGCGTGGGCATAAGGCAAAATGCTGAGCACTTAGAGGGCCTTATCACATTGAATCCTCATAGGAGCACAATGAGATTACTTCTGGGCAACTCAGAAAATTCACTGTCAAGAACTGATTACCTAGATAAATAGTTTTAGAACATCATTTTGAAGTTGAAAATCATAGGCCAAAATTTTAAAGGCATGTCAATTGTATATTGGGAGAAATTAAATATGCAAATATAATGAATTTATAATTAATTTAAAGTGTATGCTTTTTTTGGAGGAGATGCAATAGAGACTGGTTCTTAAAGTATTAAACCGGCCAAGGAGGTTTAGGCATTAAAATACCTAAGGATGACTGGTTTCCTCTGTAGCCATGGCCAGATCATCTCTCTGTTCCTTAACACCTAAGGCTATCCTAAAATGAACTGCTTTGCCCCCATGAAATGGAACAGTCTCTTTTATAGGGCATGAGTTCCAGTCATGATGGTTTTCCCCCAAGGAACTCCAAAGAAAAGGTCATCTTCTCCCAAAGCAGAACTCAAAGACTTGACATGTTTGGAGCCCAGCGTTTCCAGGATCCACCTTTGCCATTGTTCTCCACTTGCTGCTGTCCTCCCATCTTCTACACTGATATCTTCAGGGTTAAAAAGTGGTATTGATTGTTGCACTAACAGTCTTTACTTGGGGACTGGAATGAGTGGCAACAATGAAATATTTAGGCTAGGATGTTCATTTCCCCCCTAAGAATGAATGTATCATAGTTTGGTGCTAATGCATGCCAATACAGGCTATCCAGTTTTAAAACAAAGAAGAATCTAACTTTGATTCCTCACTTAAGATGATACTTAATATTTAAAAAAAAATGTTTTCTAAATCCTATATGATGAGTCTTCCTTTCTAATCTGGATGCCTTTTATTTCTTCCTCTTGCCCAATTGCTGTTTCTTGGACTTGTAATACTATCTCTATATATAAAAAGCCAGTGACCATAATGCTGTAACGACTGGAACAACTGGTTGCTATGACACCCACCTCGGCCATTGAACCAGCCTGATCAGGGGTGGGGCTGGCTGGCCAACCTCCTGAAGCCCCTCCCCCTGGCTGGCCCTGCCCCCAATGGGCCCCCACCACCCCGATCAGCCTGCAGCCCCTCTCCCCAGATGGCCCCACCCCCGATTGCTACCCCCTACACCAATAGGGGCAGGGCCAGCTGGCCAACCTCCTGAAGCCCCTCCCCCCAGCTGTCCCCACCCCCAATCAGCTCCCCCACACCAATCGAAGGTGGGGCTGGCCAGCCAACCTCCCACAGCCCCTCCCCCAGCTACTGACCCCCAATTGGTCCCCCCACCCCAATTGGGCTGGGGCCCTCTGGCCAATTGCCCATAGCCCCTCCCTTCAGCCAGCTCAGCCCTGATTGGGTCCCGATCAGGGTGGGCTGGCCAGCCAGCCTCCCATTGTCTCCTCTTCCTGACAGGCCGATTAGAGCCAGGCCGGCCAGACCCCACCTGTGCACGAATTTGTGCACTGGGCCTCTAGTCTATATATATATAAAAGCCTAAGCGACTGGATGACTGGACAATAGGGTGACTAGCCAGTAGCTATGATGTGCAGTGACCACCAGGGGGCAGACGCTCAATGCAGGAACTTCCCTCTGGTGGTCAGTGTGCTCCCACAGCAAGAGTGCCACTCAGCTGACAGATGGGCGCCAGACGCTGGGCTGGCAAGTGCAGCTGCTGTGGCACGAGCTGCAGTGGCACGAGCCTCCTGTGGACATTCCCCTTGCATGCCTGAGTGGCTGCGAAAGGCAGGTTCTGTGGGGCTGGGATGAGCGGGAGTGGCGCAGTACACAGCCCGGGCTCAGGCTCCTCCCTGGCCACCTGCCGCTTCATGTGCTACTTTGTGCTGTGTGGGATAGATGTGTAGAGCAGGCTGGAGCCCAATGAGCTGGTGGGTAAGGCCAGGCTGCGGCAGTGTGGAGGTCCACTGATCCCAGCAGGCCAGGCAGAGGGACCCCACCAGTGCACAAATCCATGCACCAGGCCTCTAGTGTTGAATAAAAGTGGCAAGAGTGAGCATCCTTGTGTTATTCCTGATCTTAGTGGAAAGCTTTCAGCTTTTCATCATTGAATATGATGTTAGCTGTGGGAGTGCCATATATGGCCTTTCTTTGTTGAGTTACATTTTTTCTATACCCACTTTGTTGAGAGTTTTTAATCATAAATGGATGCTGAATTTTGTCAAATGCTTTTTCTGAATCTATTGAGATGATTAGATGATTTTATCCTTTGCTTTCTTAATTTATGTATCGTGTTGATTGACTTGTGGAAGTTGAACTGTCTTTGCAGCCCTGGCCTAAATCCTACTTGAATATGATGTATGATCTTTTAAATGTATTATTGAATTCAGTTTACTAATATTTTGTTGGAGGTATTTTGCATTGATGTTCATGGAGGATATTGGCCTGTAATTTTCTTTTTTGTAGTGTCTTTGTCTGGTTTTGGTATCATGGTAATGCTGCCTCATAAAATGAATTTGGAAGCATTCCTTCCTATTTAATTTTTTTTGGAATAATTTGAGAAGGATAGGTATTAACTCTTTAACTGTTTAGTAGAATTCACTTGTAAAGCCTGGACTTTTGTGTTTTGAAAGTTTTAAATTACTGATTCAATTTTATTACTTGTAATCAATCTATTCAGATTTTTTATTTCTGCATGATTCAGTCTTGAAAGGTTGTGCATTTCTAGGAATTTAGTCATTTCTTCTTGGTTTTACATTTTGTTGGTGTTTAATTGTTTGTAGCAGTCTCTTGTGATCTTTTGTATTTCTGTGGTGTCAGTTATAATGCCTCTTCTTTCATTTTTTATTTTATTTATTTAGGCTCTCTCTCTCTCTCTCTGTCTCTCTCTCTCTCTCTCTCTCTCTCTCTCTCTCTCTCTCTCCCCTGACTAAAGGTTTATCAAGTTTATCTTTTCAAAAAATCAGCTTTTTTGTGTCATTGATCTTTTCATTGTCTTTTTAGTCTCTATTTCACTTATTTCAACCCTGATCTTTATTTCCTTCCCTCTATGAACTTTTGGCTATTTGTTCTTCTTTTGTCTAGTTCCTTAAAGTGTAGTGTTAGATTGTTTATTTGGAATTTTTCTTATTTCTTGAGGTGGGCCTGTATCACTATGAAATTTCTTCCTAAAACTGCTTTTACTGTATCCTCATAGATTTTGGAAAGTTGTATTTTCATTTTTGTCAAGGTATTTTTAAATTTCCTATTTGAATTCTTGATTTAACTATTGATTGTTTAGTAGCATGCTGTTTAGTCTCCATGTGTAATGTCATATTCTTGTAATGGATTTCTAGTTTTATATCATTATGGCTAGTAAAGATGCTTACTATGATTTCTTTTTTTTTTTTTTTTTTTTAATATATTTTATTGATTTTTCACAGAGAGGAAGGGAGAGAGATAGAGAGCCAGAAACATCGATGAGCGAGAAACATCGATCAGCTGCCTCCTGCACATCTCCCACTGGGGATGTGCCCGCAACCCAGGTACATGCCCTTGACCGGAATCAAACCTGGGACCTTTCAGTCAGCAGGCCGACGCTCTATCCACTGAGCCAAACCGGTTTTGGCAATGATTTCAATCTTCTTGAATTTATTGAGACCTGTTTTGTGACCTAACATGTTATCTATCCTAGAGAATGTTCCCTGTGCACTTGAAAATAATGTTGTTGTTTTTCTTTTTCCATGTTTTGGGTGAAATGTTCTGTATATAGCTATTAAATCCTCTGATCTAATCTTTCATTTAAGGCTATTGTTTCATTTTTTCTTTCTCTGTCTGGAAGATCTATTCATTCATGAAAGTGGAGTATTAAAGTCCCCTACAATTATTATATTACTGTCAATTCTGGTCTTCATGTCCGTTAACATTTGCTTTTATGTTGAGTGCACAAATATTTAAAAATGTTATATCTTCTTGTATTGACCCCTTGACCTTAAAGTAATGCCCTGCTTTGTCTTTTGTTATAGTCTTCGTTTTAAATCTGTCTTTTCTGATATGAGTATGGCTACCTCGGCTTTCTTTTTGTTTCCATTTGCATAGAATATCTTTATCCATCTCTTCACTTTCAGTCTGTGTGTCTTTATTATTTATTTATTTATTTATTTATTTATTTATTTATTTATTTTCTATTGATTTTTTTCAGAGAGAGAGAAAGGGAGAGGGAGAAAGAGAAAAAAACACCTATGTGAGAATGAAACATAGATCAGCTGCCTCTTGCACACCCCCTACTGGGGATTGAGCCTGCAACCCAGGCATGTTCCCTGACCAGGAATCAAACTGGCAACCTTTTGATGCCTGGGATAATTCCCAGGCAACTGAACCACATTGGCCGGGGCTGTCTGTGTGTGTGTTTAGATCTGATATGAGTCTCTTGAGGGCAGCATATTGTTGCTCTTTAAAATCCATTTAGTCATCCTATGTCTTTTGACTGAATCATTCAGTTCATTTAAAGTAATTATTATTATTATTATTATTATTATTATTATTATTATTAAATCTTTATTATTCAGATTATTACAGTTGTTCCTCTTTTTTCCCCCCCATAGCTTTCCTCCACCAAGTGCCCACCCAACCCTCTGCCCTTACCCCTCCCACTGTCCTCATCCATAGGTGTACGATTTTTGTCCAGTCTCTTCCTTCACCCTCACACCCCTTTCCCCCCAAGAATTGTCAGTCCACTCTGTTTGCATGCCCCTGGTTCTATTATATTCACCAGTTTACTCTGTTCATCAGATTTTTTATTCACTTGATTTATAGATTCACTTGTTGATAGATATGTATTTGCTGTTCTTAATTTTTATCTTTACCTTTTTCTTCTTCCTCTTCTTAAAGGAATACCTTTCAGCATTTCATATAATGCTGGTTTGGTGGTGATGAACTCCTTTAGCTTTTCCTTATCTGTGAAGCTCTTTATCTGACCTTCAATTCTGAATGATAACTTTGCTGGATAAAGTAATCTTGGTTGTAGGTTCTTGGTATTCATCACTTTGAATATTTCTTGCCACTCCCTTCTGGCCTGCATAGTTTCTGTTGAGAAATCAGCTGACAGTCATATGGGTATTCCCCTGTAGGTAACTGACTTTCTTTCTCTTGCTGCTTTTAAGATTATCTCTTTGTCTTCTGCTCTTGGCATTATAATTATGATGTGTCTTGGTGTGGTCCTCTTTGGATTCCTTTTGCTTGGGGTTCTCTGCGCTTCCTGGACTTGTAAGTCTATTTCTTTCACCAGGTAGGGGAAGTTTTCTGTCATTATTTCTTCAAATAGGTTTTCAATATCTTGCTCTCTCTCATCTTCTGGCACCCCTATAATTCGGATGTTGGTATGCTTGAAGTTGTCCCAGAGTCTCCTTACACTATCTTCATATTTTTGGATTCTTTTTTCTTTTCTGGTTGGGTATTTTTTGTTTCTTTGTATTTCAAATCTTTGACTTGATTCTTGGGATCCTCTTGTCTGCTGTTGGATCTCTGTATATTATTCTTTATTTCAGTCAGTGTATGCTGAATTTCTAGTTGGTCTTTTTTCATATCCTCCAGGGTCTCACCAAATTTATTGGCAGTTTCCAGAAAATACTTGAAAAACCTTATAACCGTGGTTTTGAACTCTATATCTAGTCGTTTGCTTTCCTCCATTTCTGTCATTTGTGACCTGTTTCTTTGTCTCCGCATTTTTTATGCTTCCCTGTGTTGGTAGAGTGGCTTGGTGTGCTAGGTGTCCTATAGGGCCCAGTGGCTCAGCCTCCCCAATTATCTGAGGTGGACACTCTTGGTGCACCCCTTTGTGGGCTTTGTGCACAGTCTTGTAGTTAAGCCTTGATTGTTGTAGTTATCACTGGGAGGAATTGACCTCCAGGCCAATTGGCTGTGAGAATTAGCTGTGTCTGCAGTGGGAGAACTTCTGTGCTGAAGACACCCTTCTGGGGAAA
Source organism: Myotis myotis (assembly GCF_014108235.1). Taxonomy (NCBI): domain Eukaryota; kingdom Metazoa; phylum Chordata; class Mammalia; order Chiroptera; family Vespertilionidae; genus Myotis; species Myotis myotis. The sequence continues at coordinate 144,563,259 of NW_023416324.1, read as the reverse complement.
GACTTGCTTCAGTGGGGCTTTGGTGCTCAATGAGTCTGCCCCCTGAGTGTGTCCTTTATGGATCTGAGGAGTTGTAATCTGGATGGTCCTGCTCTGACCACTGGGTACACTGGCTCTTGGATCTAAGGAGGTGCTAATTTAGCCTCTCCCTGAGGCTACCCAGCAGGAACTACGAAGAGATCTGCAGATTCCCCTTCCTTTTTTGGGGTTTTGAGGTGCCCAGATGAGGCCCAGCTGTGAAGCAATGCAAGCTGCTGTGGGGCCTTGGGCCTTCTCTTGGAAGTCTGTCTGGCCCAGCTGCAATTTATTAGGTAATTTTCAGATTGCAAAGGGCCAGGGCATTCATATGCAAAAGCCTGGGTGGGGCGGGGTCTCAGGGAACCAACAGGGTGGAGCAAGCAGCTATGGCTGATCCTCAGCCCTGCCCATGGGGCCCAGCGTCTCAGTGTCCCGGTAATTGCTGCAAGCACCTCTGAGGGAAAGCAGCCCTCAAGTTTCGAGTTCTGCCTGCTGCCAGACAGTCCAGTTTCTCCCCATATGAGTCCTGGGTCCCCAGAGACTTCCCAGAACTGGAGTTCAGAGCAGTTAGGAGCTTGTGACTCCCTCCCGATTCAAAAAGACAGCCGCGTCCTCAGGTGCCAGGCCCTTTCTGCGTGCACTCGAGCCTCTGTACCTCTGCACTTTACTTCTGCAGCTCCTCTGAGTCTCAGTGTGCTTTTCTCTTTCCTTCTAGTTGTAGAATTTCCACTCAGCCAGCCTTCCTGTAGTTCTGGATGATGTCCGTTTTGTCTTTTCATTGTATTTTTGAAGTTGTTGTGGGAGGCAGCAATTTCCGGTGTTTACCTATGCCACCATCTTGGTTTCCTAAAGTAATTATTGATAGGTATGTATTTATTGCCATTTTGTTAATTGGTTTGTTTTTTTTTTCTCATTTTTCTTTTTCTTTTGGTGTCTTTCCATGAGCTTTGATGGTTTTCTTTAGAGTTACGTTTGGTTTTATTTTTTTAAATTTATTTTTGTGTATCTATTGTAGTTTTTTTGTTTATAGTCACCATGAAGTTCATATATATTGATCTCTCTATATAGCAGTCTATTTTAAGCTATAGTTGCTTAAGTTCTAATGCATTCTAAAAGTACTACCATTTTACTCCCTTCATGTTTTATATTTTTGATGTCATATTTCATATCTTTTTATTTGTGTATCCTCTAACTACTTATTGTAGTTATAGTTGATTTTGCTAACTTTTATCTTTTAACCTTCATACTAGTTTTTTAATTATATGCCCCAATGTCTTTACTATATATTTGCCCTTACTAGTGAGATTTCTTTCTTTCATATATTTATCTAGTTATAGCCTTTTTAAAAGAAGGACCTTTAATATTTCTTATAAGGCTAGTTTAGTGGTGATGAACTCCTTTAGGCTTGGTTTGTCTGGGAAACTTTACATTCTCTTTAATTCTAATGATTATCTTGCTGGATAGAATATTACTGGTTATAAGTTATTTTCTTACAGCACATTAAATCTTACCATTTCTTTTTGGCCTAGAAAGTGTCAGCTGAAAAATCAGCTTATAGTCTTAGGGGTTTTCCTTGTATGTGACTACTTTTTTTTCTCTTGCTTCTTTAAGATTATATATTTATACTAGAGGCCCAGCACACAGAATTGTGTGCAGGTGGGGTCCCTAGGCCTAGCCTGCAATCAGGGCCATCTTCCACCCACTCACCAGTCCCCAGTCCCACCCCACCGCCACCCACCCCGGTTCCCCATGGTTCCCTGTTCAACATCCAGCAATCAGAGCCTGTGGGCTGGGGGGAGTGACCAAGAGGTGGTCAATGCACCCCATAGGGACTGGTTGAGCAGTCGTTCTGGTTGTTACACCGTTATGGTCGCTGAGCTTTTATTATATAGGATATATATATATATATATATATATATATATATATATGTATATATATATATATATATATATATATATATATATATATATATATTTGAGGGAATTAGAGATGTCCTCCATTTCCCCCCTTCAACCACCTCTGCCTGGCTCTGGCCCTACCCCTCTATCTCTATTTTTAACTTTAGTATTTTAATTATAATGTGTCTTGGTGTGGATCTCTTGGGGTTCATTTTGTTTGAGATGCTATGCTTCCTGAACCTGCATGTCTGTTTCCTTAATCCAGGTTTGGGAAGTTTTTGAAATTGTTTTTTTCAAATAAGTTTTCTGCTTCTTTCTCTCTTGTCCTTCTGAGATACCTAAAATGAGGATGTTAGTACACTTGATATTGTCCAGAGGTCCCTTAAATTACACTCACTTTAAAAATTCTTCTTATTGCTGTTCTGGTTGGGTGGTCTCCACTATTTTGTCTTCCAAATCACTGATTTGTTTTTTCTGTATTATCTAATAAAGGGGTGGGGAACCTTTGTTCTGCCAAGGGCCATTTGGATATTTATAACATCATTCGTGGGCCATACAAAATTATCAACTTAAAAATCAGCCTGTTACATTTGATCAAATATTTAATTATCTCACCCCTAATGCCTTGGCAGGGCCAGACCAATGACTTTTTGCAGGCCTTATATGGCCCACAGGCCAGACGTTCCCCACCCTAATCTAATATGATGTTGATTCCCTCTAGTGTATTTTTCATAGTAATTGTTATGTTCTTTAGCTCTGATTTATTTTTATATTTTCTAGTTCTTTGTTGAAATTTTCACTGTCTTCCTCACTGTTCTCCTGAGTTCAGCGAGTATCTTTAGTACTGTTACTTTGACTTCTTTATTAGGAAAATTACTTATATCTGTTTAATTTGGGTTTTTTAATTTCCTGCAATTTTACTTTGTTTTTCTTTTTGGCACATATTTTTACTCTCTCCATATATATTACTTTGTGTGTTTGTTTTTATGAGTTAGGGGAAATAGCTACCTCTCCCGGTCGTGAAGGAGTAGCCTTTTGTAAGAGCAACCCCTATGTAGACTGCATGTGCTGGGTGGCTTTGGCAACCTGGTTGGAGCTGGAGAGGCGGCAGGCTGTGTGTGGGTCTCAGGGTGTGCTGTGTTGTGCACAGAACAGCTGGAGTCAGTGTGGGCAGGGGGGTCTCAGGGCATCTCATGCTGGGGCTGCTTGGAGGGTCCACTAGAGCTGGAGTGGGTGTAGGCTGGGGGGTCCCAGAATTACCTTGGCAGGTTGATTGGCTTAGGTGCTGGCCTGGAAGGTCCTGTAGTACATCATTCCAGAGGTGCCTTGGTGGGGTTGGGATAAGCATGGGCTGGGCATCCTGGACCATGCCATGCCAGTGCCACCTTGGCAAGATGGCTGGTTCAGTTACAAGCCAGGGGATGTATTGTACCAGAGCCTCCTTGGCAGGATGGCTAGAGTTGTCATGGATGTAGGCTGTGGGGTGCTGGGTGCACTGTGCCAGGGCTGCTTTGGCAGAATGGTTGGAGCTGGGCGTGTGCAGGCTGTGGGTCCCCAGGTGTACCATGCAGGGTTGCTTTGGCAGGATGGCTGGAGCTGGAACATGCAATGGCTATGGGGGTCTTGAGGCATGCTGCACTGGGGCTGCCTTGGTAGAATTCTGGGTTGGCACAGCCTTGAGGTTTCCTGGGGTGTTCTGTGCCAGAGCCACCTTTGGGGGATGATTAGAGCTGCTGTGGACCAGGAGCCCAGGGCATGCTGGGGCAGTCTTGGGAGGCCAGCTAGAGTGCTCCCGCCCATGCTATCAAGGTAAAAGGAGAGACTTCCAGAAGTTCGCTGCCCATTTGGCAGATGCTGCAGGGCTAGTGAATGGAGTTCCTTCCTGTGTAGTCTAGGTGCCCTTTACACGGCTGTGTTTTGCTGTGTCCCTTGACAGGTGACTTGTGCACAGGCTCCTCAGTGATATTCCTTCCTACTGCAGGTCACGGCACTGGGGTTGGGTTCTGTCATTACTGTGTCCGTTCCTCCTACCTTTCTCTGTGTGGACCCTCTCTCGTTTGCTGTGCAGAAGCTGCCGAATGGCCGCTCAGTTCTTGAGGAGGACTTGCTCTACACGCAGGTGCATATCCCCTGTGTCTGTGGGAGGAGGTGAGGTTAGGGTCCACCCACAACACCATCTTGAGGAGGTTCAAATGCTATTACTTTGGTAATTAAGTAATAAGTGTTATGAAAATAGAGATAAAACCTTTTTTATGTAATCTGAAGAAAGAATAAGAGATTTTTTCTACTCATGAGAAACATGTCCCTGGTTTTCTTTTCCATTCTGGACTGATTGCACCTGCCATCTCATCTGAAATAACCTGAAAACAGGTGAAAAGAATGTGTTCTACAAGCCTGAAAATATTTACCTCGTCTTACAGTTTCATGAATGCTTACTTGATCAAACTCTGCAAAAATTAGTGTACATTATTAACTAAACTCATTCAAGTGCAAATTCTTAATAAAAACATAGAAGAATAAAATCAACTCAGAAGATATTTTTAATATTCACTGCTTGATTTCATCAAGTTTTAGCAGGATTCTGTTTAGTCGTAGAAATTTGAATATATACCAATTGGCATAGGTATAATCCTCAGCCCTCTTTAGGCAAGGCGTCTTTGCCACCAGGAAAGATACCAAAGTTCTGGAATATATTTTTATTCATGAATATGCTCTCTCTACACTTTTGAGGAAACAAACTGCTGGCAGCTGAATTCAATATGTTACCCCTGTTCTGACATGTCTGCCCATCAAGACTCGCTGACACAGTGCGTGCACTTTAATGACCCTTCTATAGTCACAACTGCCGTTGAGGCCAACAAAAAGGATTTGGGACAAAGAACTGTGTTCACCTGCAAATCAGCCTCAAGTGCAGCACAGGTCCTGTATTTATGCTACTGTGTTTTGTTTAACCACATATTGTATCTATGTAAATTGAGTGCTCCTTTAATAGTTATGGATTTTTTCCTGAGCAGGGGAGAGGAAAATTAGGGTCATGCTGCTTTGGCAGGCAAGTTTTTTTTTAATAGAGAAAACTCTGAGGAACCAGGAGTTACTGAAATTACCTTGGTGTCTATGAAAACGTTCACTTGATCCATGTTTGTAAATGAAGTAGTTCAAAGGTGTTTCAAAAGCATGCATATTCATAAACATCATTTGATCGCAAGAGTCACTTACAACTTCAAATACTTTATTTTAGAAAAACCATAAATATTGAATGATTGAAGATTGTTAACAGAAGACTGGGCAGTGAGAAAGAATTGGGATTTGGACAAATGAAGTGGCATTCAGAGACATGACTAATTTAGACTGTCCCCAGGGCAGAGCTTATATAACTGAAAATTTGAAAGGACTTTTGAAGGTTAGCCTGTTTTTGTTTGTGTCCTGCAGTACTGGGTGTTCAAGTTTAAAGAGAGTCTAAGAGTGTGGTTCCAAGGAGCTCGAGGGTCCACAGCTGTTGTGAATTCTGGCATAATTCAGTAACAAACTTTCAAAGTGATAAGAATTCCTCTGAAACTGTTAGTGGTTCTGGAGGAATAGCAAAACCCCTCAACTTTGAGTATCTCTCACCAGTGCCCATTAATTTTAGAGCAATGATTTCAAAGGTAGTTAGCCTAGCAGCTCTCTCAGTGATTTTATATTTGAGTGGTCAATGTCAACATTTATCTTTATAGTTTCAGTTCATCTGTGTGTATTTGCTTTTTACCAAATTGAGGCAAGCCTGGCTACTTGGGATGATTGTCTCGGACTGCTAGGGGGTGGCTCCTCTCTGACTGACCCAAGAATACTGGTTATTCCCATGGCCTCAGTATCCCAGAAAAAAGTGAAGGCAATAGCTGAAGAGAAAACCTTTGGTGGTTACATCTTGGAATTATTTAATGCTATTTAAGGCTGCTAAATAGAATATTTCATAGAGATACTAACTGACCAAGAAGAGTATAAATGCAACATAAAAACTCTACCAAAGCAAGAGTGAGGCACAAAGTTGTCCACTGATAAGACTTATGGTGGATAAGGGGGTGTAATACAGCAGAATAGAAAAACAGAGGCACACTACGGAGATTATGCAGACAGAGCTGAGATAAATTTTTCTTTTTTAAAAAATACATTTTTTATTGATTTCAGAGAAGAAGGGAGTGGGAGAGAGAGATAGAAACATCAGTGGCGAGAGAGAATCATTGATTGGCTGCCTACTGCATATCCCCTACTGGGGAATCAAACCTGGGACCCTTTAGTCTGCGGGATGATGCTCTATACACTGAGCCAAACCAGTCAGGGCCAAAAGTTATTTTTTAATTGCATTGAGAACATTGATAAGGAAAAAGTAATTATTCCAATAGATATTTGTGGAAGAGATAATTAGTATCAGATGTTGACAGGGTCTGCAGATGAAAACAATTAGATGACTAATAGGGACCAGAAACCAGATTACCACAGAGCTGAGTCCTCTCCTCCCAGGACTTCAGGCTTCCAGGCTTCCCTGGAGGGAGGAGCTGAACGCCAGCCCAGGACCAGGCTGCAGGTGGTAGAGGTGAGTAAGTGGGAAGGTGAGTGTATTGGTGGGTGGCGGAGCTTAACTTCTCTATCAGTAACAAAGTATTTGTTAAATTCATAATAAAAAATCTCTTGTTAAATGAATTAAACAAAGAGGCCATTTAAATTGAGGTGACCTTAATGTCCAGGCGGCTAATCTGTAAGTGTCTCAAAGGTTACAAAATCGCAACGCTGAGGACAACCAGTCACAAATAGCCAACCAGGCTTTAAGCTGTAGCCAGTTAAATCATATCCTTTCTTTGCATCCACCAAAGACTTTATATGTCTTTCCCAGGCTCCTGTCGCAGGAGGGCCCTGACCCACTTCCAATTTGGTGCTGCCCAGTTCCAGTTGATAAATGCTCAGATGAACTCTTAAAACTTTTAATATATCTTAGTTTATCTTTTAACTAGAGGCCTGATGCATGAAATTTGTGCAAGAGTAGGCCTTTCTTCCCTTCACTGCCAGATGGGCTTCCCTTTGGCACCCAGACCGGGGCTTCCCTAGCAGCCCTGGCTTAGTCTGGAAGTGGAAGGACGTCCAGTCTAATTAGCATATTACGTTTTTATTATTATAGACTAGAGGGCCGGTGCATGAAAATTTGTGCATTGGGGTGGGGGTGGGGAAATCCCTCAGCCGGGCCTTCCCCCTCTCACAGTCCGGGAGCCCTCAGGGGATGTTCTACTGACAGCTTAGGCCTGCTCCCCAGAGGGAAGGTGCCACCCTCATCACCCCGCTGCTGCTGCCACTGCCAGCTGTGGCTGTGAGGCCTAAGCCCTGGGCTTCGCAGCTGCTGGGGCTCACAGCTGCCTAAGCCCATGGCTGCTGTGAGGCCATGGCTGCCGTGAGCCCGGAGCCTCACAGCCTCCAGGCTCATTGCTGCTGTGGCTGTGTCCAGATGGACGTCCGGGTGGATGTCCAGAAGATGTCCACCCTAATTAGCACATTACCCTTTTATTAGTATAGATACTGCTCTTGAATTCTAATGGGGGTAGTCCCTTTTGGGGAAACCTTTATTTTGCTGAGGTGAACGATGGGTCAGGATACAAACTGGGGAAGCCCAATTTAAAGAAAGTGGATGAATACTCCGGGGATGCTAGTTCTGGGAGCAGAGAGAAGACCACAGGTGAGAAGAGTTCCTGGTACCCGAAGCTGGAGAAGAGGTTTGGAGTAAAATAAAAGCATGTTAAAGAAGAGCATTTCTGACGTTTGGCTGGGCAGCACACAATGGAACCCTCTTTTTATTTCCACATGGACACTTCAGTGAAAGGTGAATTTTATAAGTTTGGAGTTATGTTTGTGTGTGAGACAGGACATACCGAGCCTGACTTAATGGCACGTTTGGGAGGACAGAAGGGAAGTCTAGTGAAGTCCAGAATCAGTTGGGTTACACATGAATATACTGAATTTTAAACTGCATGAAATTATTCTTCTATAATCTCTAGTGTGCGTTTAATCATTTCCCATCTTTGTTTATCTTTATAAAATACCTATTTAACCTCCCCCTCCCCCAGATGTTGTGACACATAATTACCTGAACTGAGGGAATTATTTGCTGACAATTGCAGTCAGGATTCTGTGCCTTGAAGGTAGAGTAGTTGAATAGATATTCTTGTGGAATGATTCCAGAGAAACTTTCATTTCCATTGACAAAATTTGCCTACAAGTTATCATTATTTGCAGATTAATAAGATAGTTTATAAGCTTCTTATCAATTTTGTTAAGATGTAATTCTTTACCCCACTAATGAGGGATTGTTAGCACATAAATAACATTCCAAGAGCGTGTCTTGCCCGTTTTAGTTAAGTCAAATACTTATTCAATTGGTGATAAAAGAAAGATCTAAATTCAAGAGCACATTTATGTCATTCTCCAGTTGAAGGTATAACACAAAGTAAATTAAGGTTTTATATAATTTATTGGGTTTTTAAAAGCTTTGTGCCCTTTTGCTAAAAATGCCTTGAGGCATTGACGATAAACTTAATTTAAGCATCTGAGTCTACATACAGCAATAATGATATATTCAAAGGAAACGAGGAGCATGTAAATCAAGTAAGATGCTCAGTTGCCCTTGGAATATTGAAGGATTCATTAAAACTATATGATTATTTTAATTAGGAAGGGTGAGGATCTTTCTTGTGTCTTCTTTTTACATGCCGGCACTTCTCTTGATGACACAGCCCAGTAAACAAACTATTTGTTAGTGACAATATAGAAGCTAAGGTTCAGGGGCTCCCCTTGGAATGTGGATGAGCAAGTCTTCCCTTGTCTGTCTGTGCCCTGCCAGAACCCCTCCCCTCTCAGACTGCAGGGTGCTGCCTCTTGCCTGCATTTCACAGGCACAGGTAATCTCACCCTGCTGCCTGGGAGCTGCCTGAACCCATCTTTTCATACAGTGGTCTTTTCAGTAGGCTGTTAGAGGGCCTTTCACATTGATATTTTATTTTTTAAAAGTCTAAAATATAAGAAGGAGGATTAGAAGGCTATGGTGCAACTCATGGGGGGAATAAAAGGAGCTTTGAAATATTTTGGTAACTGATTTTATCTTGAGCAGTGACCCCTTTTGTGCTAATGGAGTAAAAATAACCCTTGACAATTAAAGATGATTAAGCCTCTTCTGGCTAAAACAGCCTCTTTTAGATAAATATTCCTTCTATTCAAAGTTCAAACTTACTATCAGGGCTGTTTCTTTTCCTTCAAGTGGTACCGCCTCCCTCTCTTCTTCCACAGGAAGGCAGGTGGGTGCAGGAAGATACAGTGTTCTCACCATGGTGGGTGTGGATGGGAATTAGAGGGCGGGGGCAGAAGGTGGCTCTGGTCCAGTTAGTTCTTGAGTCAAGGTGTCTTGTCCGGCTTGTATGTGGGCAGAGACCTCTGCCTCGCGGCCTCTGTCCCTGCCGTGTCTGCTACTGTTCACACAGCGCCCATAGTGCTGTGGGCTCCGACTTGTTGAGCTGCCTCTGACCATTTCTTCCTTCCCCACCCATGCTTTTCTGATGTGCTGAGTACCTGAGCTTTGGCTATGACTCCCATTTAACTTCAACTTGACAGTTGGCCCTTCTGCTCCCTTCCTTGGGATTACTTCTCAAAACGTGCTACTCCTACAGGTGAACTCACCAGACAGTGACATCAGCTATTCCCTTTGGGACAAAGGAAGCCTCTGGATTCCTCGAATGTCACACCTAGGCATTGGGGAATGTTGGGCACTGTCTCAGGTCCTCTGTCCAGGCGTGCCATCTGTCGTTGTATTCTGCTGCAGTCCCCCAAGGTCAGCAAGACTGAGTCCCCCATGGCACTTGGCTTCCCCTTTAACTAATCTGGAGCATATCCATTGCCCCTTTTGACCTAAGGCCAGATTCAGATCTGTAGGTTTTTTGCAACCTCTTCTTCCCACTGCTCCTTTCCTCTTATTTTTTCCTATGAAGAGGGAGCTATTCATATGTAATAAATATAAAGGAAAAAAAAAGTTGGTCAGTTCCCTGTAATCTTGAGCCAAATCACATCTCAATACCAGCTCTCCATGCTTGCTCTGTGCTATGACATCAAATATTTTGCCACCTGCAAGTGCAGATGTGTGGCCAGTGGCTGCGATAGCAGGCACGTGGAAGGGAGAAGAGAAGCAACACAGGGCATGGAAGGGGGTTCTGTCAGAACAATCTTTGTCAATAACTTTACAGTGGCAGCAGTCAGGAACGCGGCGCAGTTGTCATCCATAGAGTGGATTTGCTCTCACTCACTCTATTCACCTCCTCGGTTGAGAGATGAAAGTAGCCGAGTGACCTTTGTTTACTTCTTGCCTTTAAATCCTCTTACTGAGAACAGAGTAGGAACCAACAGGGAATTTTATTTTCATTGTGTAGCAACTTTCTCAGTTTCTAGGGCTACCATAACAAAATCCCACAGACACTGTGGCTTAAACATCAGAAATTTATTTTCTCACAGTTCTGGAGGCTGGGAGTTCTAGGTCAAGCTGTCCACAGGTTTCGTTTCTTCTAAACTGTAACTCTCTCTTTAGCTTGCGGATGGCCACCTTCTCCCTGGTCCTCAGGTGGTCTTTTGTCTGTGACCATGCATCCCCATGTCTCTTCCCCTTCTTATAAGGACACTAGTCATCTTGGATTAGGGCCCTACTTTCGTGTCTCACTTGAAATTAATCACCTTTTAAAGACCTTATCTCTCTATATGGTTACATTTGGAGGCCCTGGGATTTGGGATTGAACATATGAATTGAACACAATTCAATCCATAAGAGCAATTGTATTCTAGTGAATTCAAAGTACTTTTAAATCATAACCATTATTGAGACAAACATTACCACCACTATATTTTTCACGTTATAAAACACAAAAAAAGATGGAGTGGTTTATCAGTGGTTCCAAAGCTCAGTTGAGAAAGTGAGAACTTAATTCAGTCCTCTTAGATTAGAATGAATGGAATATGGGATCCTGGATTTTAAAATTTTATTCTTTTAATCATGCAAATACCTGAATACATGATTGGTGGGGAAATTTCAAACTATACAGAAAAGCAAATAGTTGTCTTCTTTCTATTTATTCTCCATTTTTTCCCCCAAAGCTAAACACTGTTCATATTTTAATATCTATTCTTCCAGGTGAATAAACAATATTTATACACAAATATAATGTGCAAAACTTTAAATTTTGATTTTTTTCCCAAAGTGAAATGATACTATATCTATTGCTGTCTGTCTTGTCTTTTTCACTTACATGATGACTTGGAATTTTTTCTATGTTAGTACAAAGTTTTACAATGTTGGCACCATAGACATTTGGGGCCTGATAATTCTTTTATGGGAAAGGTGTCCCGTGCATTTAGCAGCATCCCTGGCCTCTACTCACTAGCTACTGCTAATACCTCCCCACCCTCACCAGTTGTTTTAACCAAAAATGTTTCAACCAAAATGTTTCAACCTAGACATTCATTGCCAAATGTCTCCTGGTGAGCAGTATGGGTCCCTGTTGAAAACCACTAGTATAAGGAGATTTCCATAATTTTTAAAAGCTGCTACACAGTTTCCAGAGTATTGGTTACACCATTGTTTACTCACCTATTCTCCCTATTGATGGACATTTAGGGCAGTTCCGTTTTGTTACCATTAGAAGCAACACTGTACTGATCATCCTTACTATGACTCTTTGTTACTTGTACTAACATCACATTATATGAATATATCTGGATTTTAATCGCTGGTTCAAGGGAGATGCCCATTTTGTATTTTGATAGATGTTATCAAGTTATCCCTTAAAAGCTTTGCACAATTTATATTTTCGAAAGTGATTGTTTATTTGTCCACAATCTTGCCAACGCTGAATAGTATCAAACCTTCTAATATTTGCTAGTTAGTATGACTAAAAATTTGTATCTTATTATATTTTCCAAATTACTATTAGTTGAGCACCTCTTCAATTTTATTCCTGTTTTTGTGATCTATTCAGATTTCTTGCCCCCTACCATTTTTTATTGCTGGTTTGATATGTAGGAGTTCGTCATATGCATTCTGGCTCCTAATCCTTCTAGTGCTACATACATTGCAAATGTTTTCTCCTAACCTGTTGTTTTCTAACTTTGTTAACACAGCCTTTTGTGATCATAAATTGATAGTTTCATATAGTTAAACATTTAAATCTTATTTAGGAAAGTCTTCCAAGTCCTCAGAAGTGCTTTTCTTGCCTCCCTCGTTCTTCTAACCTTTAAGGGCTCTTCTTTTGCGTCTGTAACTTATTTCCTGAGCCCAGTTCTCCTAACCCTGTGACTTTCTCAATAAGCTTTCTATTAAAGTTTGAGCCTTGGCTTTGAATTCTTTCTTAGCCAGAACTCAAGTATTGAGGTTGCTGAACTGAGGTCTGGTTTGACGCCACTGGTCTAACACCTGGTGCCATTCGCCGCCAACATATTAAATGTAAGAGAATAGTAGTACTTTTCTTTATATTTTTATTCCTCTTTAGGTAATTTTATCATGCTTCACTTTTAGCCATTTACATCTTTAATTATCTGTAATCATTTTTTGTGTAAATGTTTTTATACATGGGTATTTTCTCTGTTCTTGACCTAAGCATAGTTGGGTCAAATATAAACAGGTTTGTATAGAGAAGTTTAAAGTGATATGACCAAATCTGCATTATCTAATACAAATGTGATGGTAGAATGCACACAAAAACTCGCATTTCTATCCTTATTAAATACATACTAGTATAGGTCTCCTGTCTCCCTGTTACACAGAGATTCGTGACACGTAGGGCCGGTGTATTTATGAGTATTGTTCCCATTTCCTTCCCCTGCTTCCTGCCCGGCGACTGGTGGATGGGACAGAGCTCTTCCTGAGAGGGAGCAGAAGAGCAGGATTCTGATGATTCGCAGACAGTGGTTCCTTTTCAGAGAGCAGGATGATGATCCTCTTGAGGTCGTTGAATGTCTTTGTTCTTTTATTTTTTAAGGATCTTTTTAAAAAGAATTTTTCTATTGCTTTTTAGAGAGAGAGGAAAGGAAAGGGAGAGAGAAACATCGATGTGAGAGCAGAACATGGATGGACTGCCTACTGCACGCCTGCCTACTGGGGATCAAACTGCAACCCAGACGTGTGCCCTGCCCAGGAATCAAACCAGAAACCTTCAGGTGCACTGAATGACATCCAACCAACTGAGCCACACCACCCAACCCTTTGAAAAACTTATCCACTTTGCTGTAGGCCAGCCACCCCCCCCCCCCCCACACACACACACACACTTTGAAATATATACCGTCCAGCACATAGGTCTTTTTTCATTCTCTGGGTTGGTTAGTCTGGTTGGCTTCCAAGATTTAGGACCATCAAATGTTGAAGAACACACTCTTTTTGGATTGCAAAACTATGAGGAAGAGCAGGTGAGGGCTGGGAGGGCCTAGGAGGCAGGGGTCTGAAAGGAAAGCAGCCGAGAGCCCAAAGCTTGAGCAGACATGGAATAAATCACTGGTTTCCTTACCTCTCATTACCAATTCTGCCCTCACACTGGATGAGTTCAAACCCTCTCATATTCACTGCAGATTAATTAAACTTTGTACTCGGGAAGGAGAACAATGAAAGAAGTAAAAAAGAGACTGCAAGAATGTAACACCAGTGAGACTGTACATGAAAAAGAACAAAATAAAAATGTAAGTGGGATGTGGCCTCTGTTGTCTTCCTCTCTGACCCAGCTTCCTACCACTCCCACCCCGTCTTCTCACTCAGTTCCAGGCCCCGCCTCCTTGCTGCTCCCAGAGCACATGGAAGCATGTCCCTGTGGCTGGAGCGCTCCTCTCCCCACAATAATCCTGGCGCAGTCACTTTCTTCCGTCTTGGAACCCACTTTTGTCAAATGCTCAGTGTTTATTGGATCCGCTCTGCAGGCTCAGAGGAGGGACAGACGCTGCCTAGCGACTGGGGTCCTACATCCGAGGCAGATGCAATACATCAGCCGCCCCAGGATCACCAGAGTGAGGGCTCTGGGACCATCGGACCTCGTGTCCCACCCCCGCGGAGGAATTCCTGGGCACAGCTCGCCCCGAGGAGACAGTCGGCTTTCCACGTTCCTCCAAGGGAGCCCGAGAGGCCGGGTAGGAAGGTGTCTGGGCCTCAGTTTCTCCACCAGTACGGGTCACCTTTGTCATCTCTGTCCCAGGAGTACCAGCAGCCGTCCATCACCACGTGCGGCCTGCAGAGCTGAGCCTCCCCCAGCAGCTTGATGAGAGAGCAGGGTACTGCCATGTCCTGCAGCTTACTGTACAGGAGGGGCGAGGGGCGCGCGAAGGTGGGGCACAGCGCCCGGATCCCCTCTGGGCTGAGGTGGCTCGGCAGCAGGTTCAGGCTGCTCAGGTACCGGTTGCAGAGCAGCGCCAAGGAGAGGGCCTCGCAGCACCGGACGTCAGCTCCCAGGCCTCCAACCAGAGTCTCCACAGGGAAGCCGTCTTCTGCTTCAGGCCCCTGCGCAGGGCCGCCCCCCACAGTCACACAGGGCGTTGGCCGCAAGGTCCAGGCTCCTCGGGTGCGTTTGTCATGATCACCAGGGACAGCTTTTGCAGCAGGCGGCAGTGAGGCCTCACCTCACCACCCCCAGGTCCTGGAGGTGAAAAGTGGTTTCCAACAAGACGGCGCACATGCATCTCCGGTCACCTGGCCCAGGCTGAGCTCTTTCTTTCCGTGGCACTTCCTACCTTCTGCAGGGCTGTATGTTTCTGCACAATGTGCACACTCACTAATGCGCATGCTCATGTCTGCTCCTCACTGGAATGGAGAACCCCAGGGGGAGCTTGCTGTTTCTTTGATTCATTCAATACCTGGTGCTCAGCACATTTTTTTGTGCTGAGTGAATGACTAGATTGAGATGACTCAGCTAAACTGTGGGTAAGGTAAGGCATGGCGTACCATCCTCTGATTTCTGATTTTGTCTTCTTAGAAACCCGAGGTATTGTATTCAAAATTAACATGATGATCTGGAATGAGGTAAATATACATTTACTGTATATTGGGTTTGTATCTTGTACTGTACATCTAACTTGTGGGAGTTTAACTGGCATGTTAAATTTGCTGAAATAAGTGCTGTTGTCAGTAACCTTGTAGTTTTGCAAGATCAGAAAGTGGAAAGGAGGGGAGGCGGAGCTGCTGTGACAGATTTCCACTGGCCAGTGGCCAGCCTGTGTCACTCTGAGGCCATCCATGCAACTCTTCCTAGTGCAGGCTCGTTTCAGTAAGGTGCACTTTCAATCAGAAATCTCTTCTCCTGTGAATAATGGAATCAATAAAAGATTAGCAGGTTGTTCCTTGAACACCAACAAGCAAACCAACAGAGTGCATATTTACGTAAAGATGATACCTTTCCTTCTGTGGTACCTGTTTCCCAATAATTATGAGCACCATCTCTTCACCTTATGCTATCATGTGAACAATAGAATCATCTGGACACAACTGTAATGAGTGCTGTATATCTAGAGAGGGCCAAATAAAACCTGTGAAGACTGCTTTCCTGCTTTATATATTTTGTTAAGATGTGTAATTTTTTTTTCCACATAAAGAAAAGTGAAGTTAATAGTGAGTATCGCATTGGAATGGACCCCTTTCCCAATTTCATTAAAATCGAATCTCAAATTTGATGTTTTCAGTGAGCTTATCTTGAGCCCCTCAACCAGTTTGGAGCTCTCCTACCCCAGAACAAGAAAGCACTCTGGACTTTCCTGAAAACATTTGCAGGCTTTCCATGCTAATAAACCACGTATGTCCCATGTGCTCTGTGAGATTGTGACTTTAAAGTTTATGGCTGCAGTTGGGATAGATAGGCCTTTTAACATTTTTAAATAAAGGTTGAAAAAAGTCAGTTTCATAATAAGATAAAATGGTATTTTTCTATTTAATTCTATTTAAGGTACCACAAATGCTTATTTAGAATAAGGGCTATAATTTAACATTTATCAAACTATATTACTCAATGCTGAGGAATTAGAAACTGCCCTTTGCCCTCAAAGGATTCTGGTGAAAAAGCATCAAATAAATATCTGGAGCACATTGGGAAATAACAAAAAGAGAAATAGTGAGCAAAATTAAATTCTTAATTCCAATACTTAGGCATTGTGCTTTTTCTAAGAATTCTCATTGCAGAACTCTGGCACAAAAGGAGGGCAAACACACACAGGAAGACAAATTAATAGAAATTTTCCTTTGAGAAAACAATGCAATGTCTAAAATCACCAAGCTGAATATTTAAGCTTTATGAGAAATCTGTTGTTTATAGCTTATACATGTCAGTACATATACAGGCTATAATGACAATATGACTACTAGGACAGTCCCATCCCATAATACCTAGTCTTATTAAATGGTATGAAGAGTAAAGTAATTATTTAACGAATAGCTTTGTATGTAATATTGAGCTGTTTTCATTTTTTTCTTGAAATCTGCTTAGTTCTGAACTCTTTAATTTTTGCCTTAATATCAGTGTAGACAGAGTTGTCACCTACAGGCGTCCTGTTCAGGGAAGACAGCCAGGAAGAGGTTAACTGATGCTTTCTTGGAAACTTTACCCCAAGTGAGATTTGTAATGCTGTGGTCCTTTGGTTCCATCTATATCTCATCTGTTTATTAGCTTCACTGATCTAATGAGCTACTGCTAGAGATTCGGTGAGAGCCCATCAATTCCTTAGCTATAACAGCATTGCTACACCATGGACCTAAAAGATACCACTCATTTATTGATGATTGTGAAATGACGTGGAAATGGTTTGCAGTGAATGTAAAGTATAAGCCAGGGCTAGCTAGAGATGATATTTGCAGAAAACTGTGCCCATAAAACTGTCAGAAAAATAAAATTGTCTTTGGTTAAAAACAGAAAGACCAAAAAAACCCCACATCTTTCCAGCCAAGCCCAACTTACATGGCTTATGTGATGATCATTTTCAAGGCACTGTTCCCTACCCCCTCCACCATAGACAGCAAGTAGGTATGTGGACAGGCAATAGAGCATAAATATTTATTTCTGAGAAGAGACACAGGAAAGGATGGCTTAGAAACTGGAATAGTTTTCTCTTTCCCTTTCCTATCTAAATAGCCACACATTTGTTCTTCCCTCTGTCGAGCATGCAGTGGTGGATAGATCTGCCTATTACCAAAGATAATACCAGGTTTGCACATTCTTTCTCCATGTCATGCTTTTCTGGGGCATTCGCTCTGGAAATAATCACTGACAATTACTACTGTTAGTTACATAGCATGACAGAGACCCTTAGACTATTATCCTTCTATGGCATTTTTCATTACAAATCCCATTAAAATGTGATTTATTGTCTCAAGTACCCCATACATTATCCAGAATCACTGTTCAGGCTGATATTATAAACCACTCCATTCTTTTCTTTTTTGATCTATCAAACAAAACTAAGACTCTACAGTCAAAAATTCATTGTAAAAGAATGCCAACTGAGTCTTTAAAAGAAACTAAACTGTTATGTGAACCTGCCCTTAATTGGTGTTCACCCCATTTATTTATTTTATTATTGTTGGCATTAACCAGCACAGCTACATTATCTCAGGCTTCTCCCAGGTGTAAGCATGTCTGTAGAATGCAAGTTGTCTCGGGCCAGGAGCTACATTGTGTGAAGGTGCTGTTTAAGTTTATACTTTTTAATATTCATGGATATCAAGTACTAAGTGATAATGAATATCATGGGGATGACTCTAGGTTTTCTTTCATTCTGATTTATTGGGAGAATTGTAACTGCCCATAAAACTCTCAGAAAAAATAATCTTGAAGATCCCACTGCCTCGTTGATAATTTCATAAGCTGCCTCAGAACTTCTCCCTTGGCTCTAGATTATCCCTGTATATGTCTGCAGTGGGCCACTGTCTTGGTTTCTCTAGACAGGACAGAACATGGCAGGAACTTACCTAGAAAAGACTTTCTCAAAGTGCTGAGTTGCCTCCAGTCCCCTCCCGGAGACCTGGCTCCAGGGCTGTGTAACTGTGGAGTCTCTAGGTTTCTACCCGAGTTAGTTCCTATTTATAGTAGGTAGTTGACGAGTCCAGCTCCTGGTCCAAAGCCTATGAGTGACTTTTTTAAAAAGCCTGACCAGAGCAAATGGCAAAGCCTCACAGGGAAAGCTGCCCTCCCCGCCCCAGACTTGGTGCACAGCCAATGCATGGTAGTCTCTGGAGGGAGTTGCAATCAAGGACTCCAACCCTCTGCCCGGCCCGGCCATGCTCCCATGCATTTCTGTGTTCCTTGTCCAGGTGCCTCTTTTCAGAGGTCTCTTTACTGGGGGGACTTCGGTAGAAGCCTTTCTCAGATGCCTCTGCTGAGACCTCTTTATGTAGGGGACGGAGGGGTCTTAAAGACACTTTTCTTCATTCTGACCCAGCACTTAGTACTTTTCTATTTCCAGCCCCTCCCTTGTCATCTTGTTCCGCCCCTACCCCAGCCCCCATCCATAAAACTTTAAGAGCCTTTTGTTGGAGACTCTCTTCACAGCGAGGTGATTCCCCACAGCTGGGCTGAGCCACTGGCCCCACTGCTAAGCCATAAAGAACATGGGACAATGAAGAAGCTGGCATTTTCTATTTAACCTTTTGCTTGTGCCATTGCAATTAATGATTAATTGTGTGACTGTTTCATTTTGACTTGTTATATTTTTAAAAATATATATTTATTTTTATTGATTTCAGAGAGGAAGGGAGAGGGAGAGAAAGATAGAAACATCAATGGTGAGAGAGAATCATCATTGATCAGCTTCCTCCTGCATGCTCCCTACTGGGAATCGAGCCCACAACTCTGGCATATGCTCTGATTGGGAATCAAACTGTGACCTGCTGGTTTATAAGTCCATGCTCAACAACTGAGCCAAGCTGGCGAGGCTGGCTTGTTATCTTAATTGACCACTCCAACACCTGGCAACTCAGCTCAGCTCTTGACAGTTGATATTTTGTGTAGCATCATTTCACCTCACCCCATTTCATATCTGAAATCTAAACAGCAAAATTCAAACCAGAAGTCTAACCATTGAGCTATATCTTGGAGAAGTATACAGAGAGGGGAATGCACCCACTTTCTTTTTTAAATGTTTTGTTGTTGGTTACCCTTACCAGAGAGTAAGTTTTTATTTACTTTAGAGAGAGGGGGAAAGAGAAAGAGTGGGGGGGGGGCATTAATATGATAAAGAAACATCGATTGGTTGCCTCCCGTATATGCCCTGATCAGGGTTGGAATCCACAATCTAGGTATGTACTCTGACTGGGAATTGAACCTATAACCTTTTAGGTTATGGGATGATGCTCCAACCAACTGATTTTATAGGTGAGGCTAATCCTAATTATGCAAGGTAAGACTCACCAACAAACTGTCTTCCTTAATCTGTCTGACTATCCTATCTTTGATATAGATGGGAATTCTAACCAATAATATTTCTAATTAAATGATAATGAACATTTATTAAATGCATACTTTGCTGGGCATATCATAAAAAATCTCACAAGTTCTGTATTAAATACTGGAGCAAAATGTGGGCAGGTAATGCTTAAAAAGCAGATGGGTACAGCATTATATTTGCAGGAGGTTGTCCTTCATAATAGCAGGGTGCTGACTAGTTGCTGATAGATATGGAGACAAGTTGGTGAAAGACTAGATGGTTGGCAAAGTTTACATAGTATTACTATCCTGGCCATGTAGGGTGGAGCTTAGGGCATGGACTAATTTCACCATGTCTTTGAAATGTCATATGGGAAACAAATCAGATTAGCCATATAAATGGAAATAATATTGTAGGTATTAGGGAAGGTGCTTGTGATGTGGAAAACTGTTGGCATATTAGTGTATGGTCACCCTGGCTAATCCCATAAACAGACTGTAACCCTAAAGATTACACCTCAGTCTTGTACATACAACAAGAGGCTGGTAGGCAAAGCAGTGAGGTTGCTGATTTTTTTAAAAAATATATTTTATTGATTTTTTACAGAGAGGAAGGGAGAGGGATAGAGAGTTAGAAACATCGATGAGAGAGAAACATCGATCAGCTGCCTCCTGCACACTCCCTACTCGGTATGTGCCGGCAACCAAGGTACATGCCCTTGACCAGAATCAAACCCGAGACCCCTCAGTCCACAGGCCGACGCTCTATCCACTGAGCCAAACCGGTCAGGGCTGATTTATTTATTGCTCTGATTAGGACTGGCTTATTAACTGGGCCAGGATAGGGGCATTTGTGTATATTGAAACACAAGGACTTTTGCTTTCTGTTTTGAAGTAGAAAGTTACAAAAGATCTGTAAGAATGAGAATACTCTAATAAACTCAAATAGCAAAGAGCTAAAGAATCATAAGTGAATTAAATTCTAGAAAAGGATCAGCCCTTTCTAACAGAGAAGGACCCAAGACTACTCTCTTCCTTGATGGAATGGCAGAAGGAGCCACCAACCCACCTCAAACTGGGTAAGAAGAAATCAGATGAACTTTTAATAAACATTTAACAATGCATGTGGGTTGATTTGTTTAATCCCCAAGAGAGCCCTAGTCACAGAGCAAAGTCACATCTGCCTTCCAATTCTTGCCACTGAGAGTAGAAAAAAAGGCATGTTGAAGGCTGGGGGCATGGTAGGAGCCAAGAAAATTCCCCTGAGTATCTTCACAGAACTTAGGGCAAATATATATTACCTACAGTACACAGAAGGCTTGAGGCAGGGCAGGAGAGCTGAGGGAAATCCCTTTGGCACACTAGGAATTTACTGATTGCAAAGCAACTGAACACTGAAGTCTAGCAGAAAGACAGGCTGGAGAAAAATCTTCATGGTTTGGGACAGAAGAGCAAAGGGACTCCACAGAGGACTTAGATGAATAGGCTGTGAAGCAAAGAAAGACCTTTGAAGCATTGCTGCTGTTCAGATCAAAATTTCTGATCCCATCTTTGAAATATTTGAAGCAAATGTTGACTAGAATTTGAATAAAGCTCAATGAATCCAGACCCAGCTCAATTACAGATTAGATTGACAGCCTCAGCATCACTTTCTGCTGCATTCTGCTGGTCAAAGCCAGTTAACAAGGCCACTGCAGAATGTAGGGTGAGATAAATACTAATAGTCTCCATCTTCATGTAAGGAATAACATGCATGCACTGGGAGGAGAGGAATTGTTGGGACCCATATTTGTAGAGTAGCTATGATGCTAAACAATACATTTATAAATTATCCATGGTTTTAAGACTAAATCAGTAGAAATTCGAAAATATTTAAAATTGAATGGTAATAAAAATACAATGTATCAAAATTTGTGGGATGCAGCTAGTGCAGTACTTAGGGGAAATTTTGTAATACTAAATGCTTATACTAGAAAAAACAAAAAGTAAAATAAAATTAAGGAGCTAAGTTTCCAACTTAAGAAAGTAAAAAAACAGAAGCAAGTTAAATCCAAAGTAAGAAGTATAAAGTAATTAATAAAGATAAGAGTAAAATGAAATATATTATAAAATGAGCCAAACAATAAAGAATGTCAACAAAGAGCCCTAACCAGTTTGGCTCAGTGGATACAGCGTTGGCCTGCAGACTCAAGGGTTCCAGGTTCGATACCAGTCAAGGGCATGTACCTTGGTTGCGGGCACATACCCAGTGGGGAGTGTGCAAGAGGCAGCTGATCAATGTTTCTCTCTCACTGATGTTTCTAACTCTCTATCCTTCTCCCTTCCTTTCTGTAAAAATCAATAAAAATATATTTTAAAAAAAGAATATCAACAAAGAAACACAAACCAAAAACTCATTCTTTGAAAATGATAAAACCCTAGCAAGAAAGCTCAAAAGAAAAAGAGGGAAATCTCCCCTCCCCAAATGACAAATACCAAGAATGAAAAATGGAACATCACTAGAAGGGATATTAAAAGCAACCTTATGCCAGTAAATTTGCCCATTTAGATAAAATGAATAAATTATTTGATGAACACATTACCAAAACCAATATAAGAATAGCCAGAATCTCTGAATGACCCTATGTCAGTGAAAACAACAACAACTGAATTTGCAATCAATCACAAGAAAATTCCATGACCAAATATTTTCACTGATGAATACTATCAAACATCTAAGGGAGAGAATTCCTACTAATCACACACAAACTTTTTCAAGATATAGAGGAGGAGAGAACACTTTCTAACCTGTATTTTGAGCATATTCCTGATACCAAATCTGTAAAAGGCATTTCAGGCTAAGCAAAATACAGATGAATAGCCCAATATAAACATAGACACAGAAGTCTTTGGTAAAATATTATTATGTGAAATCTAACAATATATAAAAATATGTAGTTCATCCTGGCTGGTTTGGCTCAGTGGTGAGAGTGTGAGCCCTCAGACTGAAGTGTCATGGGTTCAATTCCAGTCAAGGGCACATAACCTCAGTTGCAGGCTCAATCCCCAGCTCCAGTTGGGGCATTGGCAGGAGGCAACAAATAAATGTGTCTATCTCACATTGATGTTTCTCTCTCTCTGTCTCTCCCCTCCCTTCCACTCTGAAAATCAATGGAAAAAATATCCTCAGGTGAGGATTAACTTAAAGAAATTAATTAAAACATGCCAGGGTTGTTCGTTAAACCAAGGTAAATATTATTATTTTTTAAAATATATTTTATTGATTTTTTTACAGAGAGGAAGGGAGAGGGATAGAGAGTTAGAAACATCAATGAGAGAGAAACATCAATCAGCTGCCTCCTGCCACCTCCTATTGGGAATGTGCCCACAACCAAGATTCATGCTCTTGACTGGAATTGAACCTGGAACCTTGGCAGTCCACAGGCCGACGCTGTATCCACTGAGCAAACTGATTAGGGCCTAAAGTAAATATTATTGTAAAATAGTTTCAAAATGATTACAGTAACAAAAAAATCTTCATGGTAATAGAAATGCCTTTCAGTTATCCTATGTAATAAAAGAGTAATATGCAAATTGACCATCACTTCAACACACAAGATGGCCACCCCCATGTGGTCAAAGATGGCCGCCACAAGATGGCCTGTAGGAGAGGGCAGTTGTGGGCGATCAGGCCTACAGCGGAGGGCAGTTAGGAGCAATTGGGCTGGCAAAGGAGCAGTTAGGTGTTGATCAGGCTGGCAGGAGAGTGGTTAGGGGGTGATCAGGCTGGCAGGCAGAAGCGGTTAGGGGCAATCAGGCAGGCAGGCAGGTGAGCAGTTGGGAGCCAGCAATCCTGGATTGTGAAAGGGATCCCAGATTGGAGAGGGTGCAGGCTGGGCTGAGAGACACCCCTGCTCCGTGCCCGAATTTCGTGCACTGGGCCTCTAGTCAGAGTTATAAAATCAGCTGCTTGGGTGCGACTTTAACATGTTAGTTAAGTTAGGCCAGTGGTCAGCAAACTGCAGCTCAACAAACTGTGGTTCGCGAGCCACATGCGGCTCTTTGGCCCCTTCATTGTGGCTCTTCCACAAAATACCGACTTCTGTGCATGGGCCACAAAGTTTCAATTGCACTGTACGTGCGTGCCTGCACATGGGATTTTGTGGAAGAGCCACACTGAAGGGGCCAAAGAACCGCATGTGCCTCGCGAGCCGTGGTTTGCTGACCACAGAGTTTGGCTGTTGTGTTCAGGCTAATGAATGTTTAAACCATTTGAAGTGTCATTACTGATAGAACTATCTGCCATCTACCCATATCTATCTATCTATCTATCTATCTATCTATCTATCTATCTATCTATCATCTATCTATCTATCTATCTGTCTATCTATCTATCTATCAATCATCTATCATCATCTATCTATCATCTATCTATCATCTATTTATCTATCCCCCATCTCTCTCTCTCTCTCCCTCTCTCTTTGTATCTATCTATTTAACATTACTTCATTTTCTTTAATCAAGTTCTTGTTATTTATTGACAAATCTTATTGGGCTTTATCTTTTCCACATTAATGCTTCCAAAGTATGTTGATTCTTAACTCTGTGGGCTATTAACAGTTTAAATGTAACTAAACAGGCTTCTTTATAGCCAGACTTTGCAGAGCCTTACTGATCCTGTTATGTGTAATAGTAATGGGCTACTCAATGGGCTCTTCAGAATTCCCCTACCCATTTAGGGACCAGGGACTCTATTTTATGCAACAGTCTCAAGTTCAGCTGATATTTCTCTGCATCATTTATTCTGCAGGCAGTGGTAACTATACTGTCATTAAGGAAGAATATTAAGGACTTCTAAATCACAGACCCAAATAATTGCTATTTTCTCTATAGTGGAATCAGTGTTGGCAGCTGCCTTCTAATTTAAAACTACATTATTCAGTACATGATTGGTGGCAGATCATAATTTAAATTTATTTTGATAACTAGTTCTTTCAATTAGAAAACAAATTCATGCAAGTTATAAAATGTTCAGACAGCATGGGAGAGAATACAATGGAGGCAAATGTCCAAATGGTTTCCTGTGTTTACTTCCAGAATGTTTTTGATCACAAAATTTAGCTCCGAAGATTTTTTTGGGGAAAAAGTTAAAGAGACATATAGAGAAAACATATAATAAGAGACCATTGGGGAAAAAAAGAGCCCTCTAGGTTCCATATATTGAAATGGGAGATATAGATGAACACACACACACACACACACACACACACACACACCTTCGAACCCCAACCCTCCTTTTCCTATAACCTCTATGGAGTGATTGAGAATCTCAGCCAATGTTTTGTGAAAGACAGTTTGTGGGGTGAGTCATTTCTTGGCTATTGCCCTGGTGAATTGTCATATGGTCTTTCCTCCTGAGAAGGAGTCCATATTAAACAATTTCTTTCCTCACTGATAGCTGTCTTGTTTCATATTATGACAGATAAAGGGTGTTCTCAGTGTGATAATGACAGATGGGGTAATACAGATTTGGAACTAGGGGAGTACATATGGGCTTTCTTTAAACCAGCGGTTCACAAATGGAAGCAAATTTTGTCTTCCCGGAAGTATAGTGGGCAATGTCTGTAAACAATGACTGGCATGACTGGTGGTGGGTGAGTACCCCTGGCACCTCCTGGGTGGAGGCAAGGGATGCTGCCAAATATCTTACAAGACATAGAACAACCTCTCACAACAAAGATTGATTTGGTTCAACATGCAATAGTGCTAAGGATGAGGAAACCTATTTTAAATGAATGGTTTTGCCATTTGTTTCTTTTGGGGACAATGATTTTCATTCAGAGAAACAACTCAAATAAACCTCATCATCAATATCGATAAAATCCTATGAAGTTTTCCACTGGATTTACAGTTCAGGCTATTGAACCTCAGAGCATAATGGGAAAGTTTGGTATCTACTGATTCATCCAGAGACATAATTTCCCCATAACATTATCTACCCTTAGCCTTTCTCTTTTTGACATTTCTGATTATATTGCTTATGGAAAAAACCATTAGATTGAAGGGAGATGAAACTTGAATGACAGGGGATAAGAGCAAATAATTATTTTATATTTGTTTGGAAAATACTAAGAAATAGTGCGTCCCATGTTTCTTTTCCTGTGCTGAGTTTTATTATCAGCTACTTTTTCTCTGGTTCAGACCAGACTCTTTCCACAGGTCCCCTCTTTCATCAAAAGGTGCTGTATAAATCCATTTCAGGTTGAAGCCTGATAACCGTGTTCTGGTGGGCTAATTGTATTTAATCTGCTCATTTCTGAATGTCATCACAGATTAAAGCATGTGAAAAATTAAATCGTGTGAGATTGCATTGACTCTGGGTTAAAAGATTCTTGACCCATAGTAAATCCTATCTTTGCTTCATTTCAGTGCAGTGTGTTGGCCTAGAGAAGAATGTGGAATATTGAACATTTCAAGTTGTCTCAGTGAAGAAGGCAATCAGACTGTTGGGGTTGCAGTGAGGTGGTTTAGGGGGTGTATTGTGGATGAGGAAGCGGAGGCTTTAAGCAGTTATGTGGCTGGCTCAGAGTCCCAGGCCAGTGCAATCCTACGGCTGGAGTCCAGGCCCCTCACCTGAGTCCACTGTTCTTTGACACAGTTTCTGTGTTGCAGCTCATCATCTCCATGTGGCCAGAGCTGCCCAAAGTGAACCGTCCAAGGCCAGACCATAATTTCTTATATGTATGCATTACTTTAGACTATTCAAGCTACTTTCACATGTGTTATTTCATATAAAATGACCTTTATAATAAGAACAAGAATGTTGTCTCCATTCATGGGAGGAAATAAAAAGTCAGAGATATTAAGTAGCGTATGTAAAGTTAAATAACTAATAAAAATAGACCCAGATGTCCCAGAGTAGGTCTCTCTTCTTCAGTTCACTGCAGATTTATTGTAGAAGCTAACAAGCCTACACTGCTTTAAAGATAGCTGCTCTTTATTGCTTGCTTACTATGTGCCTGGTGCTGTGCTAAGAATATGCATTAGTCCATATATTCCTCACAGTCATTCTAAGAGGCTGATGTGATTATTAATCTTATTTGCTTGATGAATAAACTGTGGTTTAGTGAGGTTCTGTAACCTGCTGAAGTTTGCACCACTAAACATTTAGACTATGATCTGGTTTATACCAAAGTTTGTATCTTAGCAATTACACTATATTACCAGTGTTCAATATAGTTTCTTTATGGATATTTTGATAATCAACATAATTTCCTAATTGGAATAGCCATTGCACATCCAGTTTTATGTGTTGATGTTCTGATTTTTTAAAAAGCCTTTTACACTATTTCACTCTTATTTATAGCTGATGTTTGGGGAGAAGGGAGACAACAGTTTAAGAAATTATTCTCACTTTCTCTTCCACATTTACCTAGTAGTTCCTATCTGATTTCTTCCATCAGTATACCTGCATTTACACATCCCATCTAACTTAACAAATACAGAAAGAACAGGCTATCTAGGAAAGAAACTTGATTGTGTCACTACCCTTTAATGGACCACCCATAAGTTAAAACACAAAATATTATAAGATCTATTCTCTGCTTTACTGTGCAGCTTGATCTCCTACCAGTCTGCTGTGACCTTCCTAAGGACATTACACAGCTTTGTGTGTGTGCGTTTTCATGTTCTTCAAATTATACCTCCGCACTACTACCTACCTCCTTCCTCTGCCCCAACCTGTCCCTTATTTAATTCCTTTTTTCTCTAAAACTCTCTTCAAGAATATTGCTTCTGAGCTCCCCAAACATCCAGAACATAATTCTACCATGGCCCCTATTACTGTAGTTGATAATTAACTTTCCTTCCAAACTCTGTTATTAGCAACTCCATAAAAAGCACCATTTGTTGTATGTCTTTATTTCCCCAATGCTTAGCTCAGTGCCTGGTATATAATAGCAGGCCAAAAATGTTGAATATGTGTGGTAATATCACAAGAATTCGGGAATTGAGTTAATATGGAAAGTAAAGGAGAGCAAAGAAGAAAGATGGTCCCCAGATATGTCCTTTGGGCAACTGGGAATATCTTCATGCTCTTCACCCAGACAGGAGACTTATGAGAAGGATATGAATCTGGTGGTGAAAGGAAAGTTGGTGAATTAGGGTTTTGCCATGTGACATGTTGAATATAACAAGATGACCAGAGAATATAATCTACAACCAGCTAAATACATTTTGTGTCTAGGAAAGCAGTTCAAACTAGGTTTTATGAATAAAACATTAAAAAGGCTTTGTTATTCTTTGTAATTAAAAATAAATAGAACCTAAGTTTTTATTTAATGCATGTATTTATTCAAGTGAACGAGCGGCCTGACCTTCTCCATCAGATTCCAGGTTTTCCTCCATTACCTTTTAGACTTTGCTCCTGCAGAAGCAGAAATTGACCTAAAACTTTATGAGCTAGTGATCTGCAGCAAGCGAATACACTTTATGATTTGGCTGAAATGAAATTCTCTATGAATGGAGTGTTTTTTTAGTAGCTAAATGGTAACTTAATAACATCGTGTAAATATTAATTGAATTAGCAAACTAAGAGCAGTTTGCTTTAAGATGCATATGCCTTTGGTTTATAGCCTTATGATTTAAGGAAAAAATTTGCTTATACATGTGAATTTTCTTTATCAAAGTCTGGGCTGTGAGTAGAATACCCAATACAGAGAGGAAGCAAAGAACAGAGAACAGAGTCCTGTGATGAATAAACTGACATTGTGAGAAGTATATAGGTAAAAGGAATATCAATAGTATACAGCTAATCATTCTGCTCTCTTTGGAATGAGCCTACGTAGTTACTTTATTACTATTTTACAGGCCACATGAATGCAGATCTTTTGACAAAGTTCTAGCCACAATGATTTTAGTTCCACAAAGATTTTGAAAATATAGAGTGCCTCTCTAATTCTCTGTAGAGGGGCTAGTTAGCAGAGCTTAGAATTTTCTTACTGTGAATGCAATCTATACTAATAATAGACTAGGTGGTAGTCAGGCCCTCATGCATCATGCCATAACGTCATCACAAGATGGCCGTCACAAGATGGCTGCAGCACAGTGGAGGCGGGGCCTGGTGGAGGAGGTGGGTCGTGGCAGGGGAGGGCAGTTGGGGGCGATCAGGTCAGCAGGGGAGGGCAGTTGGGGGCGATTATGTCGGCAGGGGAGGGCAGTTGTGGACAATCAGGCTGGCAGGGGAGTGGTTAGGGGGAAATCAGGCTGGCAGGCAGAAGTGGTTAGGGGCAATCAGGCAGGCAAGTGGTTAGTAGCCAGTGGTCCTGGATTGTGAGAGGGATGTCTCACAGGGATCAGGCTTAAACCCCAGTTGGACATCCCCCGAGGGGTCCCAGATTGGAGAGGGTGCAGGCCAGGCTGAGGAACCTCCCCAACCCCCTGTGCACGAATTTTGTGCACTGGGCTTCTAGTTTAAATATAAAAAAAGAGAGGCTGAGAAGTAGGACTCTGTCAGGCAGGTGCTGGATACCAACAATATTTTCACCTTCCTAGGCCTTCGTGGATGGGCATCTGAATGAATAATCAAGTATCATTTTTCTGAAATAGGATATATGTTTGTTATGGTTTGAATTGTGTCCCTACCAACATTCTTCTGTTAAAGTCCTAATGTGAAAAATGTGGCCATATTTGAAGATTGGTAGGGTGTTTACAGAGGGGAATTAGGTTAAAATTGGGTCATTAGAGTGGGCTTTAATCCAATAAAAGAGGAAATTTGGACACAGACACACACAGGGAAGATCATGCGAAGACACAGAGAGAAGCCAAGGAGAGAGGCCTAGAGCAGATCCCCCCTCATGCCCTTGGAGGGAGCCAACAAGAAGACACCTTGATCTTCAATGTCTAACCTCCAGAGCTGTGAGAAAATAAGTGTTGTTGCAACCACCCAGTCTGTGCTACTTCATTGTGGTAGCCCTTGCAGACTAATGCAGTGTCATCTCATCTTTGTATCCTCAGGCTTTAGTGTGTGGCCTGGGATATAGCAAGTTCTTAACAAGTCTTTTTGAACCAAAAATGGAGAGGGGTCTTGTTGGTCTTTGTAAATGGATTAGTACAACTTGAAGGAATATGCACAATCCACAAACTATTATAGTGGGTCATGTGCTCAGAGGAGGGGACATCAGCTCTGCCCTCCAAGGTCTCATTGCCTAGTTTTGTTCATCCTGGAAAAGCAAACACCTTAATGAACCATCTCATGCTAGCCCTGTCTGAAGAGGTGCTCCTCTCTCTTTACTCCTAGCCTTGTCTGTACTAGTAATGACTTTTTTTTTTTTTTTTTGAAGTCATCAGTCATGTAAAGAGCTTCCTAAACAGACATGTTCAAGTTTGCTAGTAAGAAGGGAAGTAGGCTGGCATAACCAAGGATTGTTTTTTAGACTGGTATATTGGAATTTAGATATCCAGTATACATTTGCAGCATCATTTTGGTGTTCTTTACTTAGACTTACAGCAAAAGAGAATATTTATCCTGTAAATAATTTTTTAACTGAATTTACTGTGGAGTAGAATGAAGCATAAAAAACACAAGGTTGAATTTAAGGTAAACCAATAATCTTTTCTCATACCGAGAGCTGGCAAATAATCTCTAGTCATCCGAGGACATTTCAACATCTCAGTCCTGCTTTCTGGGAATGAAGACTATTTTTCAGGGCAACATTTTCTATGTAGAACACATTTTGTTCACTCTTTTTTGCTGCTATTTGATTGAATTCTCACTGCAACTCTAGACAATGAATTTAATTGTCATAGCCATTATACAGATTAGAAGATTTAAGACGTTAAGGCCATCTGCCTAGTCAGTGGTGAGACCAAGATTTAGAGACAGTCTGGCCTATTCCCAAAGCCTGTGTCCTTTTGCTGTGCCACATTACCTCCGTGTTCTCATCGATATTCTTCTTTTCATCCACTATCTCCTATTCTTTCCTTTTGAATGTGGTGTGTGCAGTGGGTAGAAGTTGGGAGGGCTGGCAATTTCTCAATGGCTTTTCCATTTCCAAACTTTCCAGCCTCTTGTCTTGCCCTGTTCTTTCTTCATACTCTGTGATTCCTCTCCTAAGCATATGTACTGAGGGAAGTTGTCTGCTCCATTCCTGCTGCCGTGTGTTCGAGGCTGCGACTCCCGCTTCATTTTGGGAGTTTAGCCTTGTCTGCTTCATCATCATCCGTTTCCTTTTCTTGGATGCTCAGCATTTCCTTTCTTTGTGGTGCCTGATATCTATTCTCTGGACTTGTTTACTCTCTAATGTATAATTTTGCCAATCTAGAGGCCCGGGCATTGGATAATTGGTTCCATGTACACTCTTGCTCCCACTTATTTTATGTTATATTTATAAATAAAATGGAAGCTTGTCTTTTGCTGAGGAAACTATTCTTATGATAGGAAAAGGCCTACTATGTGACAGCACCTGCCAGGAAAATTATTTTCTAGATACATAAAGCAAATCTTTTATGGTGTTCCCATGTTTTCTTATTTTTAGGAATTCCTGTGGCTGATATCAAATCACACAGAAGCTTAATCCAGCATACTTCTAAGACCTGCATTTTTCACTGTATGTTTCAAGGAGCATTAGTTTCATAAAGTCTCCTTAAATATTATAATCCCAGTAATACATCCCTTTCACTAGCAACAGTTTATTGGAGGTGGTGGGACCAGTCACATAGCTCACTCTTGATCCCATTTGCTATCTCTCCACTACAGAGTGCCTGCGAGGCCCATGGAAGGAGAATATAATTGCACCTAATAATCTATCTTTCCCTAAGATGTCATTAAGCCCTGAATCATTGTTTCTTTTTCTTTTTTTCTCGGTCACTGCAAGAAGCCCAAGCCTCTAAGCCCATTCTCTACCCCCAAGACCAAGATTATTTAAAAAAAGATATATATATATATATATATATATATCCTATATAATAAAGAGGTAATATGCAAATTGACCATCACTCCAATACACAAGATGGCTGCCCCCATGTGGTCAAAGATGGCCACCCCCATGTGGACACAAGATGGCCAACAGGGGAGGGCCGTTGTGGACGATCAGGCCTGCAGGGGAGGGCAGTTAGAGGCAACCAGACTGGCAAGGGAGGGTAGTTAGGGGTGACCAGACTGGCAAGGGAGGAAAGTTAGGGGTGACCGGGCCAGCAGGGGAGGGCAGTTGGGGGTGACCAGGCTTGCAGGCAAGGACAATTAGGGGCAATCATGCTGGCAGGGGAGCAGTTAGGCATTGATCAGACTGGCAGGGGAATGGTTAGGGGGTGATCAGGCTGGCAGGCAGAAGCAGTTAGGGGCAATCAGGCAGGCAGGCAGGTGAGCGGTTGGGAGCCAGCAATACTGGATTGTAAGAGGGATGTCTGAATGCCCGTTTACGCCCAATCCCACCAGGGACATCCCTTGAGGGGTCCCAGGTTGGTGAGGGTGCAGTGCAGGCTGGGCTGAGGGACACCCCCCCCCCCCCACTATGGATGAATTTCGTGCACTGGGCCTCCAATCCTATCTAATAAAAGAGAAACATGGTAATTAGCATACGATCGCTACCTTTTCCATTGGCTAATAAGGGCAATATGCCAATTAACTGCCAGACAAGATGGCAGCCGGCAGCCAGGCAGCTTAAAGCGAACATGAGGCTTGCTTGCTTCAGCGATGGCGGACTCCAACATTCCCCGCCTGCCGCTACAGGCCTCTGAGCTGCAACTCTAAGCAACTATGTTACAAATATAGAAGCTAAACAAAACCCCAGAAACCTGCTTTAGTTGGCCAGGCTTCAGCCAGCAGGATCGCAATATTGTTTCAAATACAGAAGGTAAACAAAGGCCAGAAACCTTCTTTCAGCAGAGGAGGCCTAAGAGCTGGAGCCAAGCCTCAAAGCTAAAGCTGGCCCAGAATAAAAAAAAAGAAAAAAAGGAGAGGTTGGGAGCTTCAGTCACCCGCCAGCCTGAAAACAGCCCTCAGCCCCTCACCCAGACTGGCCAGGCACCCCAGTGGGGACCCCCACCCTGAAGGGTGTGTGACCAGCTGCAAACAGCCATCATCCCCTCACCCAGGCTGGCCAGGCACCCCAGTGGGGACCCCCACCCTGATCCAGGACACCCTTCAGGGCAAACCAGCTGGCCCCCACCTGTGTACCAGGCCTCTATCCTATATAGTAAAAGGGTAATATGCCTCCCAGCACTGGGATCAGCGGAGCCGAGAGGCCTCCTGGCACTGGGATCAGTGTGACAAAGGGCAGCGCCCAAACCCCCTGATAGCCCTGCGGCTCTGTGTGTGACAGGGGGTGGGGCCACAACCACCCTATCCGCCCTGCTCTGTTCATGACAGGGGAAGGCGCCCCAACCCCCTGATCAGCCCTGCTCTGTGCCTGATAGGGGGGTGCTCCCCAACCCCTGATTGCCCTGTGGCTCTGTGTGTGACAGGGTGCGGCGCCCCAACCCCCTGATCAGCCCTGCTCTGAGCCCGACCAGGGGCTGCACCTAGGGATTGGGCCTGCCCTCTGCCACCTGGGAGCAGGCCTCAGCCAGCAGGTCGTTATCTCCCAAGGAGTCCCAGACTGCGAGAGGGCACAGGCTGGGCTGAGGGACCCCCAGCCTCCCAAAGTGCACAAATTTTTGTGCACCGGGCCTCTAGTATATATATATTATTGATTCTATAGAGGAGGCGGTGGAGAGATAGAAACATCAATGATGAGAGACAATCACTGATTAGCTGCCTCCTGCATGGCCCCCACTGGGGATTGAGCTGACAACCCAGGCATATGCCCTGACCAGGAATCAAACCGTGACTTCCTGGTTCATAGGTCGACGCTCAACCACTGAGCCATGCCAGCTGGGCAAAACCCTTATTCTTAATACTCAGTATGGCTGTGCACATTCTCTGATGAGTCCCAGTCTCCCTTCATCCCTCTCAGCTCTGTCACTGTACTTCTAGGAACTCATGGTATGTGTAAAATTAGGAGGCACTAGATTTTACTGTGGTAACAAATCAATCACACCCCACCCCAGAGCACTACCAGGCCTTACAAACCAAAGGCTCATTTCTCACACTTTATGTTCAGCATTGGTTGGCAGGGAGTCTGCCCTTCGTAGTCACCCAGAAAAGAAGCTGACAAAGGCTGTACAATATTTTATCAAAAACATCTGGAAACCAAGCCTCCCTGGTGGCCTCAGCAGAGTAGGGGTGAAATGGGAGAAGTGCACACGGGCTTTCCACTGCTCCTCCCAATACTAGCATGTGGCATTTCTCAGGTGTTTTTGCCAGAAATATGCATACGTCCTTGCCTAATTATAATGGAGTTGAGAAGTCCTGTCTTCTACGTGGCTAAAAGAGGCAGGTAATAACCAGTAAATTCAGTGTCAATCTGTCATTAAAAAAATACCCTATCTTTAATCTTTAAAGAGAAACTTTACAAGAAGTTTCTCTTTAACTACCTGTTCTAAAAATATCTGGCTTTTACGAAGGACACTGCTTTCCCTGCAGCCCTTACACAGTGGTTTTTCTTTCTCCTACACCCCATGTACTCCTGGCCATGTAAGCAAGATAGTGTATCCGTTGCTCACCGTTCTTCTTCCAGAATATGGTTCTCCCTTGGTTTCCTCACTTCCCCCACAATCTGTTTCTTTAAAATATATACCATCTGACTTCACTATCTGATACCCTTCCTTGTTGCAGCCATCTGTCATCCTTCTTGTCACCTCCTCCCTGCTCTCTCCCTTTCCTGCCAATTAGTGGAAGCTTTTTGCACTTTCTCTACTTTGATTTACTATATTTTTCTCCTTTATGCCTTCTTTCATCAATCTTGGTGACTTCAATATCTGCAAGGATAATTCATCTTACACCTTGTTTTTGACCTTTTAATCCCAAATGTTTTATTTTTTCCTCACCTCTGACACCTTGACCATGCAGGCCTTCTCCTCAAGGACTTCAATTTCAGCATCTCAATTACTGCCTATAATTTTCTACTTTTCCATTTCAACCCTGTGTTATAGGCTGCATTGTATCCCCCAAAATTCTTTTGTTAAAGTCTTAATTGCTAGTACCTCATTGCCATTAAGTTGGAACCTAATCCAGTATTACTGATGTTCTTATAAGAAGAGGAAATTAGGGCATGGGCACTCATAGAGGGAAGACCAGATGAACACAGGGAGAAGATGGCCACATATAAATCAAGGAGAGAGGCCTGAGAAGAAACCAACCTGCCAATACCTTGATCTTGGGCTTCCAGCCTCCAGAATTGTGTAGAAATAAATTTCTGTTGTTTTAGCCACCCAGTCTGTGGTGTTTGGTTATGGCAGCCCAACCTGACTAATACACCCTTCTAATATTCTTGCTTTCATGTATGTTTATTCAGATCAGATTTCATGGTTCAATACTTTAATCATTCCCTTCTACACACCTTTGTTTATCTGGCCCCTCATCAGTGTGTTATCTATTATATGTTATAAGCCTTCCTGGCAAAACTTCCATCCTGGTTAGATCCCACTCTGCTTAGATGAAGACTGTGGCCCAGCAGCTGAGTACAGCTTAAGGAAAACAAGGCCCATTCAGGACATGCTGGAGCATCTCACTCTTAACATTTCTGTAGTCATTCACTCTCCCCTTCTCTGAGAAGACTTCTTTAAACCCTCTTCTTAGTCTTCATACTTCCATTCCCCTCTCCATTCTCAATGATCTGCCTTTTGTTTCAGGGCCAAAAAAGAAGCAATCAGAAAATACCTCTTGATCCTCCCTCACTGAGTCTACCAACTACTCTGCTTCTGTGCCCACATACTCTGACGTCTTGTCTGTGAAGATGGATGAACCATTCCTGCATCTAACATGGCAACTCCTTCCTTACGCTCTGGATCACCTACTCAAGGAAATGGCACCTGCAGTTGTCCTCTCTCCTGCACCAGCGCCCTTCCCCCGTCTCTGCAGGATTTTTCCTGTCAACATAACCCACGTACCCTAATAGTTCATTACAATAGGCTTTTCTGTGCTGGGTTACAAAACCTGAAATCTTAGTGTTCACAGGAGTGATTTATTTCTTGCTTATACAGCATCAAGTGGATGCTGGGTGAGTCTTCGGGGCAGCTCTTCCCCATGAGAGTGACAATGTGATTTGGGTTCCTCCCGCTTGTGAGGTCACCATCTCAACACATGGCACCCAGTGTCCTCTGTGGCCGGGCAAAAGAGAGGGGAGGGTAGCAAACCCATTGAACAGTATTAATTTTTTTCTAGGCAAAGCTGTATTAGAAATAAACATTTTAAAATCCAAGATACTTCAAAATTGACTCTTTGCTATCCACTATGTGGGATTTCACCTACCACTGATAAATAAATAAAATAGGGTGATGATCTTTGCATCCCATGAACTATTAATGAAGCTTTCTCTTCCAGTGTGTGTGTGTGTGTGTGTGTGTGTGTGTGTGTATGTGTGTTCTCCATAGAATTCATAGCAGAACACTTATTTGGGGAGTGGAAAGGTGGTTTCATCAATAAATATGCAACTGAGATTGTTCATCTGGGTTAAGTTTTTTCTTTCTAATTCTACAGAATCGGGCATAAAAATAATCTGAATTCATATAGGAAATGAAACTGCTTTGAGCAAGGGCAATGAATTTATTTATGCACATGCACACCTGCTTGGGGTTTTCAATAGGCATTCATGTCACCCCGAACTAATTTTTGGTTTTAAGAATTCAGCTACAGCCCTGGATGAATGGCTCATTGGTTGGAGCATCGTCCATAGACCAAAAGGTTGTGGGTTCAATTCTCAGTCAGGGCGCATACCTAGGGTTTGATCTCAAGTCCAGGCATGTATGGGAGACAACCAATGAGTGTTTCTCTAACATCAATGTTTCTCTCTTTCTCCCTCTTTCTCTAAAATCAATAAAACATATCGTTGGGTGAGGTTTTAAAAAAAGAATTCAACTGCATATTTACAAATTTATCCTTCAAAAGTAACTGAACTAACAAAGAAGAATCCTATATAATAAAAGGCTAATATGCAAATAGACTGAATGGCAGAACAACCGAAACAACCGAACAACCGAATAACTGGTTGCTGTGATGTGCTCTGACCGCCAGGGGAGTGTGTGGAACATGGTGGGCATTGGCCACAGCGGGATGGTGGAGCAGGTGAGCGGGGGTGCCAGCCCAAGGCGGGGCACTGGTTGCTGTCATCGGGGTGAGCCTCTGGTGGTTACTGAAATTTCTTTTCTCCCACACACCATGATCCTGCTGGCACTTGCACCTGCTGCAGGGACAGGCCCCACTCGCACCCACAGCCGATCCTGATCACTCAGCACCATCAGCTGGTGTGAGCAGCGGCTGCCGGCCCTGATCACCCCTGAGGGCTTCTCCACCTCCCCCATGTCCTGAGGGGCGATCGATAGCAGCCACTGTTTGCAGCCGCTGACAGCACCGGTCCCACTCTCACCCACTGCTGGCGCAGCCCCAATCACTCTGCGCTGTCAGCGGGTGCAAACAGGGCCAGCGCTGTCAGCACATGGGAGTGGTGGCAGTGGGAGCGGGGCTGCCAGCAGACAGGAGACCAGGGCCATGGCAGGAGGAACCAGGCAGGGCACAGTGGATGGACCAAGACCCACCCCTGTGCCTACCACAGCCTCCCCGGCCCACAGTTCCTTTCAAGGTGCACAGATTCATGCACTGGGCCCCTAGTATAATATATAATTGCCTTAGTTACTTAAAACTCTCCAAAATTTAGTGGCTTAAGTCACCACAGTTTATTTAGTTCACGATTCTGTGAACAACTGGTCTGGTCTCACTGGGCTTAGTCGTGTCTCTGCAGTCAGCCCCCTGTCACCTAGGCTGCAGACTGGCTGACAGTGGAGATGACTGAGCCAACTATCTCTCATTTTCTGGCAGGATAGCCCAGACTTGTTCACACAGCCAGTGGCAGTATCCCAAGAAAGAGAGTGGAAGAGTGCAAGGCCCTTGAACCCAAGGCCTGGAGTGCACTGGTACATTCTCAGTTCTCCCACATTCTATTGGCCAGACAAGCACAATGTTGGCCCACGTTCAAGGAGTGAGGAAATAGAGTCTAACTTTTCATGCAAGAACTGCAAAGTCAAATGCAAACAGATATAGAAAAAGGAAGATAAACTACTTATGAGCACCTAGCAATCTACCACATAGGACAAACATCTGAGAAATGAACCCTGAGATAGTTGACGTTTGTTTCTTCACCTAGTACTAGCCAGTGAAGAAAGCAAAAGTCAGAAGTGTGTTCTGGAAAACAGGTCTCCCTAAATACTTTTTCTTTGCTTGCCCATCTCTGCTATCACTATTAAATATAGAGCTTGAGAAAATAGTCATTTTTTAAAAACTGAAAGCTTCAATTTCTAAGCTCATTTATTTTCCAGTGGAAATAGTTTTTCTGAAAGAGGAAGTGCGTTGATTGCATTGAGAAAGACCAGCATCTTGTCCCCATGGTAACAGCATCTTAAATTCTCCAAGTGTTCACCACCTGGTGTTTTGAGGCCTAGTAGCCATATAGTACTATGTTATATAATGGGAGAGAAAGATTCTACATGCACCACATGTACCACAGGTACAGTTTGGTATCAGATCAGAATGATGGTTTATGAAATAATAAGCATATGGTCCAATTGCCAATAACAGCAACAACAACAACAACAATAATATAATATTTTTTTTCTTATAGGAGATACTTGGATAATTCTGCTATATTGGAAAAATATTTCTTTCAACAACTTAGGGATAGACTATTCTTTAATGCTTTCAAGTATATCCTAGGATCGGGTTTTCGTGAGTATGTGCAAATACCCAGCAATACATATACACATGCACACACACAATTCTTGAACTCTGAATTTAACCAAAAGTGATAGCAGCTGTAATAGGGCTGCTGTTATTAGTTACTGGAATATTTGAAATGACTACTATTGACTTACTTTGGCCTTTTAAATAAGATATTTAAGACATAGGATGTCTAAGTCACAAGATATTTGTGTGGGTGGTTACCTTTTCATGGGGATTATTCTCTCTCCCAAATGCTTGTCTCTGTGGGTGTTGCTGAGGCTTTAAAAACTAGAATTTAGATTCAAATCAAGCTACCTCTCCATGCAGTGATTTGGGGCATGCAAATGACAGACATTATACCTGTCTGAATCTGTGACTCCTGTTAAGCTGCAGAGGAACCATGAAAGAACAAATCTTTGCTCACTGTGGTAGCTGAATGGCTGCCATTGCTGCTGAAACTGTAAATCAATTTCCCATTGTAAAAACCATAGTAATAGAATTCAGGAAAGGTGTGGGGGATGTTTATCAATGAGTCATGAAGCAGGATTAGAGTATTCTTCAGGTTAGAAACAGGAAACTCCTGGGTTGCTTGGAAAGGCAGACATGAGTTTTGAACTAAGAGACAGGTTTTCCTGGCCCAGGGATCTGGCAGGAAGAGAAAGTTTCCCGGAATGATGTCATCTACCTGGAGGGGATACAGAAAGTATGGCTCTAGATCCTGGCACTGACCGCAAACAGTAGGCTACGACTTGTCCCTCACTGCGGGATAATGAAAGAAGTCAGAGTAGGCAGCATGCTTTGAAAACTGTAAGCAGTGTACAGAGCCCTCCCGTCTGTCTTCCCTGGGGGCTTGCAGAGAGAGGAGTGAGGTAAAAGAGGGTAGGCAGAAGGTTAAAAAATAAAACACTGTTATGTGCACCTCCCTTTCCCAAGCTGCAGAAAAGCTGGCTCCCCGAGGGCTTGGAGACCCTGGACCTGAACAAGGGAATATTGAGTGGAAGAAAGGAACAGGGATCGATGTTCCTTCACAGTGTGCCTCCCAGGTCACTTGGCAATGGGGTGGTGATCTGAGGCAAAGGACTTTCTGCTCGGTAAAGATTTTCTTTGCTGGTATTTGGATTCCTTGGAATCCCTGGGATCTCATTTCTAATCCAGCCTATGCATTCTTATATGAGTTTCTAGCTTCCATATGTCATTTATTCCTCATGCATATTCTAGGATGAGTATATTTCTGGGTCACGCATCCATATGTAAAATTCCCAAATCCAGAAAGCTCGAAATTGAAAAGTTATTTTAAACTTCCATAAAATTAGTAAGAATTTTATACTCATTCAGTGTATTATTGGAACATTTATCAATATGTTTGCTTACTAAGTGCTGTCTGCAACAGCATGGGTGCTATATAAAATTCAGTGTAGGTACTATATTACTCTATATAATAAAATAATTCTAAAATACACTTCCAAGGATAGCATGTAAGAGACCGTGGACACATACTATTTCCACATTGAAGGTTGAAGCTGAGTTCCAATGAGGTTAAGTGCCCAGCTTCAGATCACATAACCAGGAAATGATGGATTTCAGCTTAGGTATGTCAGACTGTGGTGGTTTCTTTTACAGCCACTTTCAATGAATTTTTGTTTGGGATCAGGGAATTATTTTCATGCACTACGTTCAAAAGAAAAATGAAAAAAATGTCTTTGAGAGCTGCAGCCACAGGTTGGCACTTGTTGCCAAACTAGCACTCACTCTGTAGAAGACAGGGAGAAACCTCCTGTTGTTCTTTTAGTTTGCAGAGCCCTCTCATCCTGCACACCTTCTTTTTAACATTAGTTCCCGGCTGACATACTGGCTTCCTGTCTTCTCAATCTTAATTTCTTCTTAGCAACACAAACAAAACATAGTGAGGACAAAGAAAGTTCCAAACACAATCCCAGGGCCCTCAGTAGGTGAAAGTCTGAACCTTATAGCAATTGCCACTCTTTCCAGACCTCCTTTCTTCATCTGTTTGTTTCTATGTTCGTTTGTGTTTCCTTTCACACACTGGGAAAGAATGTTGTCTGATGCCATCTCCACTTTTGCAGCACTTGGTTTTTAAAGGCCTGACTTTTATTTTTTCCCCAATCACATGCCTACTCTTTGTAGATTAGGTGATTTTGCTGATTTAGTAGAGTATAGTCAGGATTGCATGTATAATTACACTGTATTTATTTCAGAAATGGAACAGTGTGTAAGGCAGAACTCATTGGTCATAGCTCAGGCTGCTGAAACAAAATACCTGATTGAGTAGTTTAAACAACAGACACAGTCTGGCACCTGGGAAGACCAAGATCAAGGTGCTGGCAGATTTAGTTCTTGGTGAGGGTCATCTTCCTGGCTTGCATTATTCCCATGGCTGCTTTCTCACTGTGCTCATGTGGTGCAGAGAGAAAGAGAGAGCTGTGGTCTCTCCCTCTTAGTATAAGGACACTAATCCTATCATGGGGGCCCCACCCTCATGATCTCATCCAAACCTAATTACCTCCAATGGCCCCACATCCAAATACCATTAAGGTTGGGCTTAGGGCTTCAACATATAGATTTGGGGGGTACAATTCAGTTCATAACATCATCAATTTAATATAATCACATTCTTTTAGTATTTAAAAGTGCTATATAGATATACACCTAACACTAGATTAGAAATAAAAAAAAGTTAGGTTCTGCTTCCTCCTTTGCTACTGGAAACACACACACACACACACACACACACACACACCACTTAATCTTTGGATTTTTGTTTTATAATATATTAAAGAATGAGATAGAACTGAATGATCTCTGTATAACACCCCAGTTTAAGTAATTTTGTCAAGAGAACAGTGTACCTGTCATATGTATAACAGAACAACACAGAGGTAATAATAGCTCTAAAGCACTTTTTTGTACTTCACTTTTTCTTACTAATTAGTGATTTAGCCATCTTTTCTGGATTGCGACAAGTAAACATTCTCCTAGTTCCACAGATTTTGGAGCCATTTTTTAAACTTCTGTTCATTGGATATTTTTATCATAGACAATATTGTCTTTTTATCTCTTTTGCATTTTTAATGCTCTAATTTTTTAATTTTTTCCAGGATCTTTGACTTTATTCTTTTGGGGGAGAAA
This sequence comes from Myotis myotis, assembly GCF_014108235.1. NCBI lineage: Eukaryota > Metazoa > Chordata > Mammalia > Chiroptera > Vespertilionidae > Myotis > Myotis myotis. Next base: position 144,521,976 of record NW_023416324.1, on the reverse strand, counting down.
TTGATAGAGATTATACCATGGTTATAAGCAGTTAGAAACAAGTGCGATGAAAATCCTATTCTTTTTTAGAATATAATTTCTGTGGAATCTGTAGTTTTAAAAGTAGACATTGACATGGTCCCCCTTTTAAAACTAAAATATGTTTTAAAAATTTTTTTCAGAGTGGGAAAAAAATCAAGCAGATATTAATTCCCGCCCCCCAAAACACCATTTTCACATAGCCCTGAATATGTCATTTCAAAATGTTTACAGAAATAAAACTGTCCTCTATTTAGGTTGGGAGTGACTTTGTCCTTCCTGTCACACTAGCCTACAGTCCTTTGCTTTAACTTGGCCCACTTTCAAAGGTGCGATTGTGTGGCATCCAGGAGACTGTCAGCTCTCCTCCCCACAGATGCTCTGGGCCAGCATTAGGCCCCCAGACTCCTCTGACAAGGCCACGTCCCAGCGTCGATAGCTCTGAAGAGACTGCTGATCCCAGTTCAGATGACAAGATGTGCTGAGCCTCTGGGACAGCCGTGGCAGGATGTTACTAATAAAAGATAGTAGCCCTGCTGCCGAGGAAGGAAACAGATGTGAGGGCGAGATCCAGGTGACAACCTGGGCATCACAGAGAAACAGGATGTGATGGGGGAGGGAGGGGAGTAAGTTGGCATTTGGCAGTATGTGCAGAGGCAAGACCTGAGCGTGGGCAGTGGGGGCTGTGCCTTTCAAAGATTTCTGACCTTCTGCCTGCCAACATGGAATTAGATTTCTTGATGGAGGGGAGAGGGAGGGAAGGGGTGGAAAAGGCAGATGCCAAGAGTGATTATTGACCTGGCGTCCAGACAAAAGGATGCTGTGGCTGGCTCCTGAGGGAGAGAGGGACAGAGTGGTGCAAGTTGGAAGTCTAACTGCAAAGGCTGTGAGCCAGAGTTTTAGCTGCCAGAGAGTGCCCCGGGGCACTGGCTTCTTCTGTCCACAGCAGCAAGTAGTCATAGTCTGAAATGAAAGAAGAAAAATGACATTTAGTATCTTTGACTAGATTTTAAGGTTGGCATTCAGAAGTATATTGAGCTGCCTTTCTCTTATCTGAGACGCATAAACCTTTGTAACTACTACTACTTAAAAAAACACAAACCAACAATATTGCCATATTTCCAAGACCAAGATGGTACAGTTTGACTCCTGGCTTCCCCATCCCCAGCAGTGAACGCTAAGTGAGTTTTCCACGTCCCAAATGTTGACCCAGAGCAATATCACCTGCTGGGAGACAGGACTCACTGATTCTGTTAGAACACAGTTTGTTGCCACATCAATCAGGAAATGTTAAATGTGGCAGCATCCTTCCAGAGTTTTGCCCTCAGCATTCACACCGAGCATTTCTCCAGCTTCACTGTCCAATATCACCGTGTGCCACTAGATGTTGCTGTTACTCCTGCTTTGTGTGAGGCGCTGGGAGCAATCAGCCCGCTCTGTGCATGCAAGGGGAGCAGTTTTCAGAGGGGGAGGATGTTGCTGTCGGTGCAGATTTAAGTGTAAAGAGCTCTTTACCTGGCATTTTCATTGAAAAACAGACACTCCGTATGTTGTTATTTGGTTGCTATTTCCTTTTTCTATTTTTTAAAGGGAAAGACTGAATTAAAAGCACTTCTCCCACCAATGCACCTTCCCCTTTATCCTTACTAAATCTTACTTCTCCTTTCTAATGTATTTTTTCAGCTCAATAATATAAAGATTGTTTATTAGCAAATTAGGAAAATCACTCTACTATGGCTATTCAGAATCTATATGTGGACTGCTAATGTTTCTCTTCTAATTTATTCCAAATCTTAGAGACTTCAAAGGGAATATCTAATTTCCTTAGAAAAAAGAGATGTAATCCTAAACTCACTGAAGAAAAGACCCCATGAGGGCACAGCAAGTCAAAGTTAACGCTTCCTTTTTTTGTGACTACACACAAATACATCCTTGAACCCAAGGGACAGAAGTTGTTATGAGTTTCAGGCTGTTGAATGGTGTTAGACACACAAGTTGTTTTCCTGTTAAATTTCCTTTTATTGTATTAAGTATTGAATGCAAGTATGTTGTTTAAGTTGTGGTTATTTGATTATTATATACCTGATCATTATTTGATCATGAAATTAAGTAGGATATCGAAATGCCAATGCACTTATAAAATTGCCTTTTAAAAACAGATTATGAATAGTATGTTCAGTGAATGCTAAGTGAGTTTTCCACGTCCCAAATGTTGACCCAGAGCAATATCATCTTCTGGGAGACAGGACTCACTGATTTCTGTTAGAACACAGTTTTGTTGCCACATCAACCAGGAAACATTAAATGCAGCAGCTTCCTTCCAGAGTTTTGCTCTCAGCTTTTGCCAAGCAAACATTATTTCATTATAGCAAATGACGGCCAGTAATAAGGATATAACATTAAAATGACAAAAGAAAAAAACCTTACAAAATATACCTTTAAAAGCAAATGAAGGCTATACTTGATTTGGTGGTACGAAAGTGAATTAAATTGTTCTTTTTCAAACTTCATCTCTCCCCATTTAATATTGTGTCTTTAATTGTTGACTGCCCCAAATAGTAACTAAACAAATTGACCACTGAACTGGGATTCCACCAATCTGTTTTCTCTCTAGCTGTGATGCCACAGGATTTATAGATTACTCTGCACTACAATTTTATTCCCTGGTGTTGACTCTCAGCTATGGACCAAATGCCAGCCCTGATTCAGGTTGGGAAAATAGTTCCTGAGTTGAAGTTACAATGGACACATTTGAGGTCACTAAGAATAATTGAGGTCTTAGTCCCTCCTCTCCTGTCCCTGCTCCTCTTGCTCCTGCCCCTCCTGCTCCTCCTCTTCTTCCGTTCTACTGACTTCTCCCTTCTCCCCGCCCCCACTTCTTTCACTTCTATTTTCCCATCTCTTTCTTTCCCCACCTGCCTCTATTTGTTTTCCATATGTGTGATGCTGCTATTTTTTGTAGAATTGTATTAAAGAAAGAATCATGATCACATCCATATTAGTCTCCTATGGCTTCTGTAACAAACTGCTGCAACAACCTGGTGGTTCAAACAACATGCAGTTGTTCTCCCACAGTCCTGGAGGTCAGAAGTCTGAAACCAGTTTCCTAGGCTGAAATGAAGGTTCTTAATTCCAGGGCTGTGCGCCCTCCAGAAGCTCTGGGAGAATGTTTCCATGCCATTTCCCTGGTTTTAGAGCTCTGTTCTTTGCATTCTTTGGTGTAAGGGCCTCCTTCAAAGCCAGCAGTGTGGCATCTTCAAATATCTCTATGCTAAATCTCTCTTTGCTTCTCTCTTGGCACAATTCTGATTGCATTTAGGGCTCATCAGATAACCCACATTAACATCCCCATCTAAAGACTCTTACATTGGCAAAGTCCCTTTTTCCATGTAGGTTAACATTATAGGTTCCAGGGATTATGACTTTTATACACTACTTGGGGGCTGTTATTTAGTCAACCACATTTTACTAGCTGTGTCTTTGACAATTTATCACATTTCTTGCCTAAGAGTGTTACTATGAGGATTTAATAAGAAAATGCTTGCAAAGTACTTAGCAGAATGCCTGGAAAAGAATAAATCCATTTTAAGTTAAAATAATTTAAGTGCTAATAAATACTGTTTCTACTATTAAATATAATTATCTTAAAGATCATTTAGTTCTTCACCTTTATGGAACCTCAATCTAGCTTCTGTCCTCTACTAAACATTTACTACTCTACGAAAACATTTATTTCAAGGCCTCCCACTAGTCTCCTCCAGCTGGTAAGGTTCAAAGACCAATTCTTGGGCTTCATGTAAGTAACATTTAATACAGTTGACCACTCACTTTACTTAGAAATACTCTCTTTACTTGGCTTCTGCCATATCAAAATTTTTGGTTTTCTTTCTTGACTGGATATTTCTCTCTGTTTCTTTTGCCATCTCCTTCTTCAACCCACCACCAAATATTGACATTTCTAAGACTTCTGTTTGTCATGAGTACTCTTTGTCTTCTTTACACGGAGGTGAGGAGTAGCATGGCATGCTGGATGAGCTTAAAGATAGGTAGGGGATGGGAGTGGCATAGGATGCAGCTGGAGTGGTGGTGTGGGTCACATTTTGCAGTGATTAAAGATCCTTCTGATAAGGATTTTGGCATTAATTTTAATTGGATGCCATGGGAGGCTTTGAAATTGGTATGTTGGGTGGGTGCTATCAGCGAATGCCTGAGTTATTTCCTCTCTATGAGATCTACAACTGATGTCCTCCTTCCTGAAACCTGCTGAACCATTGAGCCAGCATACTGCCTGGTAGTTCTGGAATTGAATAAAGAAGCAGGAGAGAGCCTGGCCAGTGTTGTTCAGTGATTAAGCATTGACCCATGAACCCGGAGGTCACAGTTTGATTCCCTGTCAGGGCATATGTCTGGGTTGCAGGCTCAATCCCCAATAGGGGGCACGTAGGAAGTAGCCAATTGACAATTCTCTCTCATCATTGATGTTTCTATCTCTTTCCCCTCTCCCTTCCTCTCTGAAATCAATAAAAAACATAACAGATGTTAGTGGAGTGACAGAAGTTTCCTATGTGTTGGAAAACACCACTATTTGTGGCTGTAATTTAGGCTGTGTTGCAAGTACCATTACCGTTCTGGGTGAGGAAACCTCAGGTATGGCTGATGTTAAGGTGGGAAGTATTAGACTTGGCTTTAGCCTGGTCTCCCAGCCAAGGGACCATGTGGAGGGAGACCCAAAGTACCCTCCTAAGATCCTACAAGGAGCTAACACTTGATATCTCTTTCAAAGGTGGAATTGAAAAGAAACCAGTATCCAACAGAAAAATAGCAACAACTAAAAGAAAGAGAATGGTGGATTTGCCACCAGGCATTGTGGTCACTCAAGTGATCAGATGTCTCCCCACCTCCTCTCACTGCCGCTGAAATCTAGATGTGCTGCCTCTGGAGACCACACCCCTTTCTCCACACTCCCAACACTTCCAGGCAGTAGTGTGTCCTGCTTTTGTGGAAAAGGGTGAAATGTAAGATATGAGATAATCTTAACCAAAACTGAAGAAATGTTATAAGGGTGGGCTGAGAGATCTTTAAGGAGCTTGTACTTAGGTGAAATGGAGATCAAGGGGGACATTTGATAGGTATTGTTTGGGGAAACTGTAAAATGACTCTAGATGCATACTTTCGTGACTCCTTATCATATCAAGTAAAGATTTATTATTTAACTTTATCAATATTTTGACATGCATAACAAAAATTTGAGTTAAATGTTCCTATTCTCACAGTGCAGATGGTAAGATGAGGTTTCATGAGGTTAAGTGAGTTTGGAACCCCCACCTCCCCAACTTTGAAGCTTGTGCCCTTTCTACCCCACTGTACTGCTCCAATACCATACCTTTAAAGTCATGTTGTGGCAGTGGCCAGTTTATAAAGTTAAAAATAAATAACTATTCCTGATATTGCAATGTGACATGAATCAAACCACCTAAGGTTGCAGAGGGTAGAATGATGCAAATAATTGACTAACTCTGGTATAATGACAATTTCAATTCTGAAGTTAAATTCTGCTAAGACTACAGGCAGAACTATGATATGGTATTTCCTCAAGTGTTCTCTGTCAGATAAACCTGGGTTACCTATTTTTGTGTTGTCCATTACACATGCACTGTCTCTCCCTTTCCCATCCCCAAACCTCCCCTCCTTTCCTTTAGAACCGTGGTCGGCAAACTGCGGCTTGTGAGCCACATGCGGCTCTTTGACCCCTTGAGTGTGGCTCCTCCACAAAATACCACAAAATACCACGTGCCGGCACGCACATACAGTGTGATTGAAACTTCGTGGCCCGTGTGCAGAAGTCGGTATTTTGTGGAAGAGCCACACTCAAGGGGCCAAAGAGCCGCAAGTGGCTCGCGAGCCACAGTTTGCTGAGCCGCAGTTTGCCAACCACTGCTTTAGAATATCAACTCAATGACCTCATTCACTTTCTTTTCTAATATTTTTTTTTATTTCCTAAAGTATTACAAAGAGTATTACACGTCTTCTTTTTTTCCCCCCCTTGACATTCCCTTGGCTTCCCCCACCCTCCAGTGTTTTGTGTCTATTAGTTATTCTCATATGCATGCATATAAGTCCTTCGGTTGATCTCCTACCCCCCCCAACCCTCCCCAAGGTTCCCACTGTAGTTTGACATTCTGCTCAATACTGATCTGCCTCTGTATCCATTTTTGTTCATCAGTCTATAATGGTCCTTATTATCCATAAATGAGTGAGTTCATGTGGTATTTTTCTCAGCTTCCCAGGGGCTGTCCAAGCCTCACACAGGGGCCGTCCCAGCCTCACAGGGGCCGTTCCAGCCTCATAGGGGCCATCTCAGCCTCATAGGGGCCGTCTCAGCCTCACAGGGGCTGTTTCAACCTCACTGGAGCCAATTCAGCCTCACCAGGTCCGATTCAACTTCACCGGGGCCGTTTCAACCTCACTGGGGCCATTTCAACCTCACCGGGGCCGATTCAACCTCACCGGGGCCGTCTCAACCTCACTGTGGCCATCTCAGCCTCACCAGGGCCGTCCCAGCCTCACCGTGGCTGTCTCAGCCTCACATGGGCCGTTTCAGCCTCACCGGGGCCGTTTCAGCCTCACCAGGGCTGTTTCAACCTCTCGGGGGCCGTCCCAGCCCCACAGGGGCTGCCTTGGCCTCACGGGGGCCATCTCGGCCTCATGGGGGCTGTCTCAGCAACACGAAGTTTGGCAGTTTGGCATTCTGTCCTTTGTTGGGTGGCTCCTGGCTGGGCAAAATCTCCATGTGTTCCTGATGGCTGAATATCTGGTATGCTTGCTTGGATTTTGTTTTCTACCAAGTGTGCAGACTGCCTGTCTGCTGTCTCCCAGCATCCCATTTGAGACTGGATCAGGTGGACCTGCCTGTGCATTTGCTGGTACAGCGGTTCCACATCGCCGGCCCAGCTGGGTCTGGCTCCAGCTTCCTCCAAACCTGATTCTGCTTCTTGAGTGTGTCCCTTATGTATGTGAGGAGTTGAAATCTGCATTCTGCTGGGCTGCAAAAGCGCCGGTGGTTCTCTTTGTGCCACTAGCACAGCTTGGGTGGGGATGTAAATTGAATAGGGCTGGGTCCCCGGGGAAACATCAGGGCGGAGCAAGGGGCAATGGCATCTCCACGTCTCCTTGCCTCTCCTCAACTCAGCGACTTGCGTCCCTGAGTACTGGTGAGCATCTCCGCGAGACAGCTACTCTCGCTCTCAGGCCCGTTGCAAGGCCGTCCCGCCTCTCCCTGTAGGGGTCTGGGACCTCAGAATTCCGCCCCAAACAAGCTCAGTGGACTCGAGAGTCTGCAGCCCCTTCCGATTGAAAAAAGCCACGTATTCAGTTGCAGCCCTCCTTGCGAGACTCCATACCTCCATTCTTAGAGCCTCTGCACAACCTACTCAGTATCAATGCTCTTCTTTCTTTCCTTCCAGTTGTAGAGCTTCCACTGGGCCAGCTTTCCATGGTTCTGAATGATAACTGTTTGTTTTATATTTGGTAGTCTCGATGTTGTTGTGGGAGGCAGCACGCACAGGTCTGTACCTTACGCCGCCATCTTGGTTCTCTAGCTCTGTATCGGACTAGGTGGAGCACAGCTCTCAGAGTCCACAGGTTCAGAGCCCAAGTCCGGCCTCGGTCTCTTTTCTGATATCTTATCAGCAACCTAGAACCAGTGCTTGGCACATAATAGGCCCTCCATAATTTTTCTTTTGAATGAATGAATCAGAAAGTGATTTTTAAGCTGCCACATAAATTCTACCTTAGAGAGTAAGAGGCAAAGAAGGATGAGAAAAAGAGGATGTTATGGACTGAATGTTTGTGTTCCCTCAAACTCAGATGTTGAACTCCATCCCCTTGTTATTTGATGGTATTAGGAGGTGGAGTCTTTGGGAGGTAATTAGGACTAGATGAGGTCATGAGGGTAGAACCCTAATGAATGGGACTAGTGTCCTTTCAAAAGCCATGAGAGCACCAGCTTTCTCTCTCTATTTCATCATGTACAGATATAATAAGGAGTCAGCTGTCTCCTCACCAGAACTCGACTATGCCGGCATCTGAATATTGGAATTCCAGTCTCCATAACTAAGAGAAATAAATGTCTGTTGTTTATAAGCTATCTATGGTAGTTTATTTGTTTGTTTGTTTATTTATTCTCAGCTGAGGACATGTTTATTGATTGTATAGAGAGAGGAAGAGAGGGAGGGAAGAAGGGAGAAAGAGAGAGAGAGAGAGAGAGAGAGAGAGAGAGAGAGAGAGAGAGACATGATCAGTTGCCTTCTGAATGTGCCCTCACCAGGGGTAAACCCACAACCTATCACAACCTATGTACCCTGATGGGGAATTGAACCCACCAGATGACACTCCAACCTACGGAGCCACTCAGCCAGGTCTATGGTAGTTCATTATAGCAATCTGAACAGACTAAAATAGAGGAGGAAGAGGAGAAAATAAGTATAGATCTCATCTGGTTATTCAAAAGGCAACAGACCCGGTTGCACAAGCATGCCACTGCTGGCCAAGGTAGCCTTCATAATGGCTTTAGTGACTTCCATTCAAACTTTGTGATATGAGAGTTAACCATAAAAACCTGGCTACAGCAAAATTCTTTTCCAAATGGCCTAGCCAGGTGCTGATCTGCTTCCCACCTGGCCTAGAATTTCAAAGACATATGTCACTTGTTTGTGTAGGTGGTGTCCTAGCTTGTGTCAAAATGAGACTTAAAAAGATGAGTATAAATGGTAAATCGGCGGGTTTGCCAGAAGTGTCTCTCCAGGGGGACCAAGAGTCTTCTTTGGGAGAACATTTATCCTCAAGGGAATTTAGTTTTGATCTATTAATGAAGACATTGTTTGAGTGGGGGAACCTATTATCTGTTTCTTTTTTACCTCATGCCAACCTTATGATATAGGTCTTTAATTTTAGAAGTGGCCAAATAGGTACAAAGATTAGTCTTTTGGGGTCACACAGTGTAGCCAAACTGCTGCTTATGACCTGATTCTAAAATACTCACATAGCACCCAGTATTAGGGGTCATGATTCGGAGAGTTAATGATTTCTGAAATAATTATTTCTGAGATAATTCTTTAATTACACTCATTCAGAAGAAATATTTATAAGTTTATAAGTAAACGACTTAAAAATTCATACAGAAAAATAAGATTTTTCCCTGCAAATGAGAGAATTAGAAACTATGCTAACCTGCTACATGTGATTTAAAATGAAAAATAAATTATAATGCATGTTTAAGTATAATAATGGTACTAAATTTTGATAATTAAATTATCCTCAAAGCTGTTGAATGATTACTATCAAACTCTTCTGTTTATGCTTCTGGCTGAGAACTAAAGAAGGGACTGAGGCTTAAAGTGACTAGAAATTCTTCACATGGTTTTTTGTGACCACCTGCAGAGGGTAAACTCTTTTTCTCTAGAGTCCAAAGATTAGAGAAAAAGTCTCTGATTTGTAATCAGAATCGATCTGCTGCTCTACCAGCCACAGCCCAAATATTGCCATAAATCTTTGCTGGAGGATTCCCAGGAGGAAGTTGCAAAGGGGAGTTCTTGCCATCTTGATGTTTTGGAAAGAGCCAGGGATGTGAACTTTCACATTGGCTGAAACTATCCCCGCTTAGGTGTCACATTTTTTTGTGGTAAATTTGGTTTCTTCTTCTTTGCCAGCAATTCTTCCTGTTGCCCTTGACAGGTGATCTCTCTTAGGGGCTTCACATCTGTAATTTTAAAAGACTCTAAGAAGAGGTCCAACCTAATGAGGACAAGGGTGTCCTCCCCCTGAAACCCCAAAATAAAGGCTTTCACAAAATCAGCTGCTTCTGTCAGAGCACTAACATCCTTTCAGGTTCTTTTTTAAGTTCTGATTTCTACATTCCTGGATTTCAAGTTAAAGTGTATCTGAAGTTCCAAATGTTCTACAATAGGAATAAATATTTTCAAGCAGTTTTCTCTTTTTTTTAATTCCTCGCCAAAGGATCTGTTTTTTATTGATTGTTTTGAGAGAGAGAGAGAGAGAAAATGAAGGAGAGAGAAACATTTATTGATTGCCTTTAGTACATGCCCCAACTGGGAATTGGACCTGCAACCTAGGTTATGTGCCCTGATGCGGAACCAAACCCCAAACCCTTAGTTATATGAAGAATGCTCCAACCAAATGATATTCAGGGCCAACCACTTGTCTTTTAATGGTGCCAGTTAGCTGGGGCTGGAATTTTCTTTGTTTCTTTTTTCCCATCCAGGAACCTGTGCCTTGAGAGGAGTGGGAAGACAGGCCCCTTTGAGTGGGGCCTCCTCTGAGTTCATGCAGCCCACATCAGCCCTCCCCCACTTGGAGAGCTTCTCAGCCTGCCCTTTCTTCGAACTCTGACTATCCTTGTGGGTGACCTGGGTGAAACCATCCGCAGCCCCAGCGCTCTGTGCCTCCATTTCGGTTGCCATCCCAAGAATCTCCAGCCCCCATGATCTGTTTTTTACATTTCTCTCTCAACATAACTCTTATTAAACACATGTCTGAGTCCTGGGGTGGATGTGGATGTGTTTAGCAAAGAGGAGATTTGAAGAATACTAAGTGAAAAGTTATTGGACTCAAGTGAGTGTAGGATATTGAGGTTCAAGCAGCCCTATTCTGAGATTCCTTCATAGAAGATCCAACCCTATTAATGCAACCAGGGTAGCTCTTGAATAAACTCATCAGTGAAGGTAGTCATTCATGAATCAATGTGAAATACCTTCCAGAAGCTCCCAAGAGATTGTGGAGGCAACTAAAGGATAAAGGCTGATGTGTTTCTACTGTTATCAATAAAATCCTATATAATAAAGAGGTAATGTGCAAATTGACCCTCACACCCTTGTGTCACAAGATGGCCACCCCCACATTATCACAAGATGGCCAGCGGAGGAGGGCAATTGGGGGCAATCAGGCTGGCAGGGGAGCAGTTAGGTGTTGATCAAGCCAGCAGGGGAGCGGTTAGGGGGTGATCAGGCTGGCAGGCAGAAGTGGTTAGGGGCAATCAGGCTGGCAGGCAGGGGAGCAGTTGGGAGCCAGCAGTCCCAGATTGTGAAAGGGATGTCCACAGGGATCGGGCCTAAACTGGCAGTCAGACATCCCCTGAGGTGTCCCAGATTGGAGAGGGTGCAGGCTGGGCTGAGGGGCAAACACCGCCCCCCCCCCCAGTGCACAAATTTCATGCACCAGACCTCTAGTGTAATTATAATAGTTTCCAGATAAACTCAGTCACCTTCATGCTTTTTTTATCGTTTTAGATATACACTGAGTTAATTCCGACTTTTCTTCATCTTTTCCTGCTTTCTCTTCAAAGAAGCATCAATGTTCTGGAATAGTAGGAGGCATCAGGGCCAAGCTGTCCTTTCTCTCATCCAGGCATCCACAAACTGGGTGTCACTCGTCCTGTCTTTGGCCTTTGGCTGTTGCTCACCGCTGCCATCATTGGTGTCAATGTTATCATCTGGTGGCTGGCTGAAAAGTTCTCTGCTGCAGGGGGGAGCCTTGTCACAACTGTAGATACTTCAAGTCTCCCCTTTCAGCTGCTCTGTATCACTCTAGGGTCCAGGGACACTGGGCTTCTCTTCCATGCCATTCCTGGCTGTCTGCCTTCCCTTTGACTGTCTCAGGCTCTTTGCTACAGAAACCAATGTTGTTCTAGTTCAGCTATACCTGGGGACACTGCATAGTGCTTAGAGTTCTGGCACTTAGTCCCTCTTTGAAAGCCCACCTAGGAAGAGAATATATCTCCCTTTCTCCCAGATTCCCAAATACTTCTGAGGATTCTATCGTTATCTCCCACTCTGGAGATAGTCAAGTTATTTGTTGATTATACACTAAGTTGGAGACTTAAGACCAAGTACGTATAACACATTTAAAACTGAACTCTTGGTTTCAACTGTTTCTCTTCCAGTCTTTCCTATTTCAGAAATTGGCACCTCATACATTATGGGAGTTATCTGTGAGTAAGTCCTGCCTTTCATTAATTCTCTGCATTCACTTTAATACCAAATCTTGTCAGCTCAGCTTATAAAATATATCCTGAGTATGACTATTGTTCATCTCCAGTATGACCATGTAACCACCACCACTTCTAGATGGTTCTATTACAACAGACTTCTTTATCTTTCCATACTTGCCTTTGTTTCTCCAATCCATTTTCCACAAAGCAGACAGAGTTTTTAAAAAACAAACAAAAAATATGAACATGTCCTACTGTAGCTTCAAACAAGCACAGCAGAAACAGACTCATAGACACAGAGAACACTATGACAGTTGCCAGATGGGAGTGGGGTTAGGGGGATGGGTGAAAAAGGTGAAGGGATTAACAAGTACAAATTGGTAGTTACAGAATAATCATGAGGATATAAAGTATAGCATAGAGAATATAATTGTTAGTAGTATAATAACTATGATGCCAAACAGGTACTAGATTTATCAGAGTGATTACTCAGTAAGTTATACAATAGCTAATTGTTATCAGTGGGGTGCCCTCTGTTATCAGTGGAAGTGGAGTTCTTGGGGTGCTGCTGGAAAAAGAATTTCCTGAGGCTCCTTTGGGAAGATGAGGTATCGTGGAAAGCTTTATTGATGATATAAAATTAAGTGGGTTTCTTTCCAAAGCCCCATCTTCTTCCATTTGGCCCTGGAAGAAGTCCAATCTTGTCTTCAGAAGGGCAAAAATTAAGTCTTGAGTCTACACTCCCTATTAGAGCACAATCCTCTCCAGCATCTGGCTAATTTAGCTTGTGTTCCCAGTTGCAGTCCATTGTGTGTGGGGTCTGTATGGCCATGGGTCATGAGGCTGCTTAAGGCCACATGGTGGGCTAGCATATGGGTGAGTGCTGGTCATGGAGCAAGAGAGTGCAAGGAAGCAGGAACTAAGCAAGAGAGAGGAATTCTTTGTCTGGAGATTGTAACTGGGAGTTTTTCCAGTTAACCCTTCAGGATTTTGTATGCTTGAAGTGGCTCTACCCCTCTAGCAATGATCTTTTTCCCAGGTTAGACTGACAGGCAAGCACCCTCCCTATATCATCCCAACTTCACTGTGCATGCCCCTATCTCTCCCTTTGTTGGATTCCTTCCCCCAGAAATTTTCAGGAAATGGACTAGTGGTTCCATGGGGAGTGTGAAACTGCAGCTTCCTGGTGAAGCTGCCTAGATGACCATGCTTATAATGGTTTCCCCTTTTCTCTCTTTCTAATATTAATATTGACTAGCTAGTTATGATGATAACATAATCACTGGGTTGTACAACTGTAATTACAAATAAAAATTATTTTTTAAAAAACCTTGTTAATGGTTTTCCATTGCACTTTGTACAAAATGAAAACTCTCTACATTGACTGTGATGTTTGGCACATTCTAATTTACTCTTTTCTAATCAAGTCTCATTTTTCTTCTTATCCTCCTTGCTCTAGAAAGTCACGCACTGCCCTTTAAGTTCCTAGAAATGGGTAGCTTTTTTCCTGCCTCAGGGCTTTTGCCCATGCTCTTCCTTCTTCCTGGAATGCTCCTCCATGCTGCCCATTGTGGCTGAGTCCTCATCCCTCAGGTAGGTCTTGGCCAAATATTATGCTCTTTTCTATTATTTCTTCTAACAACACTTAGAGAAAGTGCAAACATGTGGTAAACAAATTCTTGCTGGGCCATCCAGAAACAAAGGAACAGGGGGAAATAAGCTTTACAAGATTTTTCCTGTCCACATCACCTATGGGCTAATTCATAGGTGCTAAGATGAATATGCTAGGGTGATTATAATCAGATTACAATCAGATGAATATGCCAGGGTGATTATAATCAGATTTACTTCCTGAAGCAGGTTTTTCTATCTGAATTCCTTTAGGCAGGAAGGGGAGAGTCAAAGGCTCCTTCTGAGTCTTTTGTTTCTTAATAACCCCTTAAAATCAATACCCCAAAAGGCACATTTTGAGGTGGCAAAATTTGGTCTCCCTCAGTGACTTGGCCAAGTCATTATTGTCTCTATGTTCAGATTCTTCATCTGTAAAGTGAGGTCTTAATAGTATCAACCTTATAGGGCAGTTTTCAGGATGAAATATTTTAATGGGATTAATATATGCACAAATGCCTGACACGCAGCATGTGCTATGTGTTAACTATTATTAGAGGAGAGATGATAGGTAAGGTCCATTGTCAATGGAGACCTAAAGAAGGACTGCAGCATGGCAAGTGGAGGCCCAGGGCCTGGGCCCTGTCACGGGAAGGCACAGGGTACAATAACTAAATCAGAGAGACAGCCTAGAAGAGGGGCAGTCACATTATGTCTGAAAGACAGAGGCCAGGAAGGCTGTTACCAAATGGAGGCACCATCAAAAACAATGAATCTCTTGCCTGATTTCACCTGTGGTTTGCCTGGGTCTGTCTTTCATTGGCAAGGACCAAACTGTTCCTGATTTTGGCAGGGATTTATGAAACTGATATTTTGGAATGTGTTTTTCTTTGTGAAAACACACACACACACACACACACACACACACACACACACACACACACACACACCTCGATTAACAATTATAAAGAGGGAAATGTGCATGCTTGCAGACCTGTGGTTTGAAAATTACTTATAATTCTCATATTACTGTCTGCCACCCAAATACCTCAGCCTGACAAGATCAGAGCTCCTGTCATCCTTTTACATTTAATTTTAATTTACATGAAACAATGTTCTTCCTGCTCCATTTCTTCCAATTCTTTACTTCTCCTCCCTGTTCATTTCTCCTTATCACTTCAAAGTTACTCCTTTCAGCAATGTCATCTTCTTTTGCTGTGATGTGCTTCACCTTTATACGTCTAATAAATTCATTATTTTCATTTCAAGTTTATGTCCTCTGGGATCACACTTCTTAGCTGTAGAATTAAACTTAGACAAAATAATAAGCTGACTATACTAGAGACTATTTCATTTTTCTTAATAATCATGTTGGCCTAAATTTCTTTATTTTGGAAGGTTTTATTTTGAATTTAATTTAGAAGTTTGGGGAGCACTGGAGAACTCATGAATAACTCTTTCTCCCTCCCCCAATCTGTATCTGCCTTTCCTACCCCTCCTCTCTTTCCTTTTCCATGCCTATGACATGAAATCTATAGCAAAATGTTATGGCTACTGGTTTGTACCCTGGTTTTACTAACAGATTTACAGGTGTTTTTTAAAACTAAAAATATTTGTTGAGACGCAAGATCCTGCACTGAGAGTAATTTTACCATAAGGCCATTTCCCTTACTTGACATAAATTTACAATGCACAACCTTAGGGACAGGCCTTTCTTTTCTTTTTCAGCTCAACTGTATGCATTTACAAGCTACCACTTTTAGAGACTGAATACTGTCCTGGATGAATCATAAACTCACTAATTTGGTAATTTTTTATGCTTTTATGTGCTTGCACCAGAACTACACATTTTATCATAATTTATTGCCTTCATAATTTTTCTGCTCTGGAATATGGGAACACCCAGTGCTCTGATTTCTTCTTTCTAGTAAATTCAGGTCAGCTTCGCCTCCCATTTCAACTCTAACTCCTTGCCGAAGGTCACCACATCCTTGATATCACATGTTTGAAGTTCTTACCGAGAGAGTTTACTTTTGCTAATTCATTTTTGCCTCCAAGAGATGATGGCTACTATTCTTTTGAATTATTGCATCCATTTTGGAAAAGGAACTAATTATTCTCTGCTTAACAAGGAATATCCTCTGACTGATACAGTTGGATCCATGTAAAACTGTATAAGTGGTATTGAGGAGATTATTTTCTCCAACAAAGTATAATTTCAAAAGTGATTTAAATGGGACATACATAAGTACTTATGAATATGGTTGCTTTTATAGCTAATGCAGATTTCTTACTTTTATCAGTGATATTCCCGAGTGCCTTATACTTAGCAGGTTCTCAGTAAATGTTTCTTGATATTAATAGTTTTCTAATGCCTTTTTTAAAAAAAGGGTTTTTTTTGATTTTTGGAGAGCGAGAAAGGAAGAGGGACTGCCTTCTGCACATACCCTACCTGGGATAGAGCCCACAATGGGACTCAAACTGGCACCGCCCCCGCCCAGCCCAGGATGACGCCCAACCCTCTGAGCCATGCTGACTAGGGCCCAACCCTAACTTTTGTGATGGCTCTTGAAAGATTTACATGGTGTTTAGAAATGTGTGTATGTACATAGGTATGGATCTTGGGTTTTCTAAGGTGATATCATGGCTGGTGACTTGATAACTGTGTTGATGTGGCCCCCAAAGACTACAGTTTCATCAACTCTCCCTACTGCATAAGGATCTGTTTATGTGCCCTGACTTGTAATCTCTCCTTCAATTTCAAAGCTTTGCTTCTGTCTTGCAGAGCACATGCTTTGCTGCACTGTAGGCTGTTTTGTGACAATTATAAATTTACTTCTGAATTTTCTGCATTACCGATTCCACTTCAGTGCACTAAAACTGGCTGCAATTTAAAAAAAACCCCATATATTTTGTGTATGCTACCCATCCCAGCGTGAATTCTTGGCAGATAACAATTTTTCCATGTTATTGACTTTGGTGAGCCTCATCGCTGCTGTGAAGGGGAATCATAGCTAAGAAAATTACTCTCAAAATTTGATCAGAATAGAGGACTCCAGATAGAAACCTGGTATGGGAATAGCAATGATCACCGCCTCCATTGATTCATTGTTTCCTTCATTCAAAATCTTTAAAGCAAGCATTTATTAAATGTTTATTATCAAGCGGGGCTTCTTCTTGGGACTATTTTCCTTTTATACCTGATTTTTATTGAAAAGACCTTTTATTTTACAATTTAAGTGGGATTTTGTTTGATTTAGGTCACGTTGTTTACATGATGAACCTTTATAGTTAGAGTGGATTTAAGTGGTTGCTAAGAAAACAGGTTAAGGTGCCGGTGGGGCGTTCATGGGAGTCTATTTGTCACAGCCATAGGAAGGTCACTGCAACACCTTCCTATGGGACCTCCCAGTTGGGTGGTGTCTAATTGAACACCAGATTTTACAATTCCTAAAGCATGCTCCACCTGGACCTGATGCTCTACCTGGCTACTCACAGCTTCGTTGCAACGTGAGATGTCTACTTCTGTCCAAACTCCATGATTCTATGATTCCGAGAACAAATCTTTAGAATGGCTGTCAACTTGTAGTTATATATTATTTATAGAAATTTTTGAAACCTGGTGCAGGCTCCTAATTTTACTTGTTTTCTATAGGCAAACTAACATTTCAGAATAATAGGCAGCATATAAAAAGTGTATCATAATTACATGTAAAGTTTTTTTAAAGGAAGTTCCAATATCAGAGTTTTCAGCACATGTTGAAGCTGCTAGATGACCCATGGGGTATATTTTGTTGATGCTTAGAGAGTAGCCCAATTCTTTGGTAACAAGGAAAAGAATTAATCAGAAAACCATCATTTCTGAACAAAGGTACTTCTAATGTATTGAAACACTCTGCCCATTCTATAATCCCCTCTGCTCATTATTCTTTTGCAAAAAATATCCAGTCACCTAGGCTTCAATGCTGCTTTTATTTGTTCTGGCTGACCACAGTGCTCTCCTCATTCCTTTGAGTGGGAAACATGCTGACATACATGTGACTATCAAAGTGAGAAGCTGAATCTAGAGGCAATCTAGTAGGAGACATTCGGTCCACAGTCCCAAACTAACAATGGTGGCAGGACCTTGAGTTCATCTGAATATACGTTCCAGTGAGATTTAGGCCAGAGCTATGTGTCTTAGACTTTTATGTGGATCAGCTGGGGACCTTGTGAAAAAGCAGATTTTAACTTAGTATGCCTGGGGTGGGGTCTAAGATTCTGCATTGCCACAAGTTTAGCACTTGAACCAAGCCTAGAGGAGCAGAACATTTAAAAAACAGGCCCTAAGTTCTATGGGTTCTAGATAAATTGATATACTTAGATTTCCATGCAGAGGAATTGAACCCAAAGAGCATGTCCACTGACATTCTCATGCTTAGTGGACCCAGAATTCTGGGAGTACTAAATTCTTCATTCTGAGAGGTGCTGAACTTGCACAGGGCCTGGAATTACTCCATGTTTCCTAAAGTCCTCTGGAATGTTGCACAGACACAGCTTAGATGGGTGGAGAAAGCAGTGTCTAGATTCAGGAGGATTGAGTCTGAGGCCAACTTTGCCTCAGTTGGTTCCATGGGCTCTAAAAAGTCATAGATCCTCTTTTGAGTCCATGTATAAATTAGAGTAATAGCCAAATACAACTTTATAGGATTGTTTTTATGTCAAATATGAGAATATATATGTGTGTGTTTTATAAATGGCAGGTGCTATGCAAATATTAGCTGAGGGGTTTGTAACCTAGCAATGATGATTTACACTCATCTTGAAACACTTATGTTTGCCTAAGACCCTTCATTGTTTGTTTATTAACAACAAATATTCTTACCAAGAACACAGGTGTTTCGCTGTTTCCCCTGGGTATCATTTGTAAGCAGTCATAGATTATACTTTTATAGTAAAAAAAACCCAAAAAAACAAAACACACACACACACACACACCCCAAACATTAAATTTTCCCTTAAAGCATTAGTATTTTCATTTCCAATCCAATATGTTTCAGGGAAGGGGATGTAATGGGCAGCATATATTGGAGCTGGGATAGGACTTTGCTTGGAAGAACTAATTGGTGCTCTATGGCAGTTGTGGATGGTATCCTGAATTATCTACAACTTCTGGGAATTGCTTAATCAACACAGAGATACACTTGGTCTGAGGAGAACATGCCGTCCTCATCACCTAGGGAAGACATTGGCCTGCAGGCAGCTTTTATTTTAATTGATTTCTTGATGAGTGTTGATTTTATTAAATTAAATTTTAGACAAAATGCCCGATGGCATCTGCCAGTGATAAGTGACAGGAAAGACATTAAAAGTTTAGTGAACACTTAGGAATTCCTTATCAGCAGAAATTTATTGAATGCCCTGGATGAGAATAGAAATGCTTGCATTTATAGCTTGCCAGTCATTTCCACAAATTCTACTTATGACACACGCTTTTCATTGAGTCTATTCCATTTTCTGATATAAAAACCCATCTTTGTGGGACTTTGATTCATGTTACAGAACTCAGTACAATTTCGATTTCAGGGAGACATAATATATCTTGTTTAAAAATTGATTTTCTTTTATACTTAAAATGTTTTTAATTGATTTTAGAGAGAGAGACAAACATTGATTTGTTGTTCCACTTATTTATGCATTCATTGGTTGATTCTTGCATGTGCCGTAACTGGGGATTAAACCCACAACCTTGGCATATTGGGACAATTCTCTACCAATTGAACTACCTGGCCAGGGCTGAGACATAATATATTTTTGAGGGAGGGAGTCAAGAAGGAGAGAGGGAAGGGGGGTGGGAGAAAAGGATGAAGGAAGGAAGGAAGGAAGGAAGGAAGGAAGGAAGGAAGGAAGGAAGGAAGGAAGGAAGTAGGAAGGAAGGGAGGAAAAAGGGAGGGAGGATGGTAAACACACAAATGTTTTTGTTCTGTTTTTCCAGAAAACTCACTCTGAGTTTATGTCCAAAAGGAGAATAATTTTGAATAACTAAATATGAGACAGTGTCAGGCTTTCTGGAGCTGATATCTCACTTAATTTGTCAAAATGTACATTTCTGCAGGAATTAAAAGGCTCAATAGCTGCTTTGGTGTGTGTTTAGCTTGATTCAGGCCCACTTTCTGTTGTTCTTTCTAGATTGGCTCTGATTTTTATTTTCAACCTTAGCCATGTTTTTTTTTATGCCTATTGTTTTCTTTTATAGTTAGAATACTCTGAGGATTTGTCATTAAAGTTTAAATTATACTAAGCATTGACGGTCTTTTAAGACAATGTTTTGGACAAAGTAGGTGACACTTTCCATGGACATCTTACTTTGAGGGTCTTCCCATTGCTGAGGAGGTCCCACCAGGGACTATTAGACTCATCGTCTTGCCTCATGGACTTGATGGTTGAACTGGTGGCGGTTGGGTGAGACTGTTTGTTGTCGGCTGCATCTACAGTGCTTGTTCTGGCTCAGACCCCTGTGGTGATTGCCTTCATTGAAAGACTAGTTCAAAACAAGTAAAGAAAGGCCAGTGAGGATTTCTAAAAGTCCTGAACTAAGGGATATTTGGAGAAAATGGAACTTGATTTTTTTAGTTTCAAGAATAAATGGGACATACTGTATCTGATCTGACTAGTAAATATACATCTACACATGTGGAAATTAGAAAGAAATAATGAAATGAGACACTCTGCTATTAACTGGTTAATAAGAAAAACTTTCTAAATGTTTGATGCTTGTATTCAACCATTTATATATAGAATAATTTATGTTTAATCACACCCAAAGCCTTGCCAAGTAGAGTCCCACAGGAATTACTCTAATGAATACATAAGCATCTCTTGTATTGAGCATATTAATTGGTTATATGCAAATGACTTTAAGTGCTTGAACAGTTTGGCTTAAGAGGATAAACATCTCTGTAATCTTGTATATGATATTCATTTGCTTAGCTAGCTCTTTTATGATGGATTATATAAAAGTAAACTTTATAATCAACTGAATACAAATGATTCTGAGTTTGGCAAAACAAATTAATGAGTGTTAAAAAAATATATATATATATATTAATATTGATAATATTACAGATGTCTTCCATCCCCACCCCCATTACTCTCCTTCTCCCAATCCTTATCCACACTCCAGGTGTTCACTACCCTATTGCCAGTGTTCATGAGCTATGCATATAAGTTTATAAATTCTTTGGCTTATCTCTTCTCATCCCCCAATCTCTATATTAAAGTATGGCAAGCTGTTCCATGCCTCCATGCTTCAGGTCTTATTTGGGTGGTCAATTTATTTTGTTCATTAGATTCCACAAATAAGTGAGATTATGTGATATTTGTCTTTCTCAGTATGCCTTATTTCACTTAGCATAATAGTCTCCAGGTCCATCCATGCTGTCCCAAAGGGTAAGAGATATCTTTTTAATAGCTGCATAATATTCCATTGTGTAAATGTACACAGCTTTCTTATCCATTCATTTAATGATGGGCACTTGGACTGTTTCCAGATCTTAGCTAGTATAAATTGTGCTGCTATGAACATAGGGGTGCATATATTCTTTCTGATTGGTGTTGTGGGGCTTTTAGGATATATTCCCAGGAGTGGGATCACTGGGTCAAACAGAAGTTCCATTTTTAATTTTTTGAGGAAACTCCATACTGTTTTCCATAGTGGCTGCACCAATCTGCATTCCCACCAATAGTGAACTAGTATTCCCTTTTCTCCACATCCTCACCAGCATTTGTTGTTTGTTGATTTTTGGATGATAGCCATTCTGACAGATGTGAGGTGATATTTCATTGTGGTTTTAATTGGAATTTCTCTGATGATTAGTGACTTTGAGCATTTTTTCTTATGTCTCTTGGCCATTTGTATGTCCACTTTGGAGAAGTGTTTATTTAGGTCCTTTGCCAACTGTTTGATTGTATTGTATAGCTTCCTTTTGTTGAGTTGTATGAATCCTTTATATATTTTGGGTATTAACCCATTATCAGATGTATCATTAGCAAATATGTTCTCCCATATAGTGGGTTCCCTTTTCATTTTGATGGTGGTTCCTTTTGCATGTGCAGAAGCTTTTTATTTTGATGTAGTCACATTTGTCTATTTTTCCCTTTGTTTTTCTTGCCCTTGGAGATGTATTGGCAACAATTCTACTGTGTGAGATGTATGAGATTTTACTGCCTATATTTTCTTCTAAAATTTTTATGGTTTCATGCCTTACATTTAAGTATTTTATCCACTTTGAGTTTATTTTTGTGTAAGGTGTAAGTTGGTGGTCTAGTTTCATCTTTTTTTGCATGT
This sequence comes from Myotis myotis, assembly GCF_014108235.1. NCBI lineage: Eukaryota > Metazoa > Chordata > Mammalia > Chiroptera > Vespertilionidae > Myotis > Myotis myotis. Next base: position 144,500,020 of record NW_023416324.1, on the reverse strand, counting down.
GTCTGTCCAGTTTTCCCTGCACCATTTATTGAAGAGATTGTCTTTACTCCATTATATTTTCTTACCTCCTTTGTCAAATGTTAATTGGCCATAATGGTGTGGGTCAATCTTTATAATCCTAAATTCTAGACCTGATTCAATAGGGACAGTTATATACCATAAGTTGGTATGGATGACACATAGTTTTACATTAACATTTCATTACATAAACTTTATTCTTCTCTACCACCTTTTAAATTAATCCTTAGATAATTTTAAAAACTAGAATCTACATTAGTATTCTGGAATTAGACATCAGACAACTCACTTTACATATGTGAGTGGCAGCTCCTTCGTTCTCTTGGCATTTACATGAATGGATTTTATAGTACCTTCCTTGTCCAAAGCCTCCTTGATGATATTTCTCTATTTTCTCAAAATATCACCCATTTTTTTCCAGGTGTTAATTCTAAAGCATATAAAAGTAGAATTGTAATATCTCAAAGATGGCAGGACCTTTAAAATTAGCTTATAAAAATCACTACTGGACGCACAAATCATGATTTCCAGAAAAATCTTTTGTTTGTAAAGTTCCCTTAGTTCAATGGAAGGAGTTTTCTACATGTGGAGCCAGGTACATGTGCCTTAATTTATTATAAGCCCACACATATGCACTCATAGCAATCTAAGACCTTAATAAACAATAAACTAATTAAACAAATATATAATATCTGAGATAATTTTAATGACTAAAAGTATAGGGCATTATGGAAGACTATCCTATAAAATCATATATAGTTTTGTAGTATTTGGGGGCTAAAGAAGGGTCCCAAGAGAAGAGGGAAGTCAGCAATGCAGGAATGGAGCAGCAGGTACAAAAGACAATATAAACAGAAAAATAACATTTGAGAAATTTAAAGAAGGTCATTATAGAAGAAGAACACACAGCGTGGTTGGTGAGGTAAGTAGAGGCTAGAATGGGCAAAGCATGAGTGATTAAAAAATGTTTTTATTGATTTCAGAGAGAGGAAGGAAGAGGGAGAGAGAGAGAAAGAAATATCAGTGATGAGAGGGAATTATCAATCGGCTGCCTCCTGCATGACCCCCACTGAGGATTGACCCCTCAGCCTGGGCATGTGCCATAGCCAGGAATCAAACTGTGACCTCCTGGTTCATGGGCGATGACGCTCAACCACTGAACCACACTGACCCAGCAAATCAGTGACTTTTTTAAAGACCATTTTGAAAGAGAGTGGCATGATCAGCTTTTCACTTATACAGTAACACTTTGGTTGTAATATGGAGATCAGAACAGAGGAGTTGGTATGTACTAAATTGTAACCCACCAAAATGTATATCTTGAAGCTCTAACCCCTAATGAGACTGTATGGGGAGATAGGGCCTATAAGGAGGTGATAAATGTTAGGTGAAATCATAGATTGGGACCCTAAACTGATGGGACTGGTGTCTTAATGAGAAGAGGAAACGACACCAGATCTCTCTCTCTCTCTCTCTCTCTCTCTCTCTCTCTCTCAGAGCCATGCAGAGAAGAGGCCACTTGAGGACATTTGCAAGCCAGTAAGACAGGTCTCACTAGAAACTAAATTTAACAGCGCCTTGAACATAGACCCGCAGCCTCCAGAATCATGAAATAATAAGTTTCTGTTGTTTAGGCCACCCAGACCATGGTCTTTTGTCAAGGCTGCCTAAATAGACTAATACAAATGGCAAGAATGGATAGGGGTAATGTAGTACATACTATAATGCACTATAATGGGAGGGGCAGAAATTGAGAAAAATGTTCAGAAATAACAGGCTTTGGGTATGTATAACTAACAGGATTTGATGTAAGATTATAAATATAAGATGCCAGAATGGAATCAAGCTTTCTGACTGGCACCATAGATGAATAACTTGTATGCTTTAGGAGTCATCCAAAGAAGATCACATTTGGGGCTGCAATCCATAAATTCAGTTTTTGACACATGAAGGCTTAGGTACCTTATGGTGAAAAGGCACATGGGAGTGGAGCTTAGCAAGGAGCTGAACAATGCTCAACAAATTCTGTTGCTGCATGACTTCTCAGAACTTTTAATACATTTAACCATGTACTAGTATGCATGTGAATTGTGACTCTAAAAGACAGGGCTATAGTTCCTTGTACTGAACTGAATGTTCCATGCGGATCTGGAATGCTGCCTTCCAGGCCACTATGGATACTATGTTCAGATAGAGTGATTGGTGACACCCCGTCCTGAAGTCCTTGCCACCCTACACAAGTTGTTGACTCTCAGTGTTAACCACTCTTGGGGTTGAATCCTATCTTGAAAACTTAAAAAATGTCTCCCTTGGGTTGGTCTATACCAAAATTTCAAGATTATTTATTGTCTGGAAATTCAAGTCAATTGGGATAAATAGAATTACATAAACTCTAATGACTCCTCCTATGGTTTTGGCATTTATAATATCATGTTATATGCAACATTCTATAATTGGCTTTTCCATTCAACATATATGCTGGAAATTTATTCATCTATGTATAAATCTGTTTTTTAAACTACTGTATAATATTCTATAGCATGAATATATCAAAATATATTCAACTATCCTATATAATAAAGTTGTAATATGCAAATGGTTGTTACGCCGTGAAGCATAAAGACCGACCATGTAACGATCGGATCACGGATCAGCAGGAGGGTGGGGCTGTGAGCTACAAGCGGGCAGCTATAGGAGAGCTATAGGAGGGGGCAGAGCAGCAGCTATGCTGGGGGCGGGGGGGCGCGGGGGCAGAGCGAGGGCAACAGCTACAGGAGGGCGGCAGCGAGCTACTGGCTACAAGTGGGTGGTGGAGAGCTACAGAAGTGGGCAGGGCAGCAAACTGTGAGAAGGGTGGGGGGAGCTACAGGAGGGCAGGGCAGTGCGCGGAGAGCTACTGGAGGGCAGCAGCAAGCTACTGGGGAGCTACTGGCACATGGATTCATGATCAGGGCTACTAGTTTAACTATATTCAGCTAGATTTTTAAAAATTCATCTATGCACAAGATAGTATTAGTAGGAGATATAGGAAGTAGAAGATCAGGTCCAAGAGTTGAATGATTCTGCTTCCTCTTTGCTCAAAATATTGTGTGATTTATAAAAGAGTTTATATTTATTACCTTCCCTTCATATTTATTATGAGAAATTAATGAACAGATAAACAAATTTCTAGAGAAACCCTTTGTGCCAAATTTATTTCTAATGTCAAATCTTTCACGACACTTTTCTTGTTATTCCAAAAAAAATATGATCTTTCACTTCTTGAATGCTTCCTCTCCACTCCAATTAAATAACTTGGCTCCTTGTATGCCAGTTGTTTGCTCTAGTTCATTAAGGCACCCAGTGTCCTTTGTGTCCCCCAGATTGCCTTACTCCTAGGGACTCTACAGATGTTTTTGGTTTGAATTTTGAATTAAACTAAATTACTTATTCAGGTCTGGGTACTGGGTGACCAACGTGTTTTTGAGCTTCATTTGTACCATTATTATACTTTGGAGGGGCATTTTTAAAAAATAATGAGTTGGGAGGTTAATGATGTTTTAAACACTTCCAGATGGAGACATATTTGTAATCTGTACTTTCTAATGCTCTTTCCACCTTATTCTGCCATTGCTTATGTGAATTTCAACAGCAGAATGATTGTCAAGTAGTTGAAGATCTTGAACTCAATTTACCAGTTGTTGCAAAGTATAAAAAAGGAATTACATAAGCCATAGTTTCCATTATGAAATATTTATATAAATGAGGTTCAACCTGTTACAATAAAATGTTAATTTGACTTTAAGGAGACAATTAAAGAAACATACTTACTGTTAGGATAACTGAATTCAAATCTATTAATCCTTAGTTTTCTGGGGAAAAAAGGGATCTTTTGGGTAATTTAAGTGTAATATTGTTAGGTAGACATTTGCTTTTCTCCAGGAAATCTTTTCATTGCTATGGAGTTTCCACAGGATCTTCCTGTGCAAAAATAAAACTAGTAGAGGCATATTTAGATATGTGCTCATTCCTTTCTACCTCAGCATGTTTAACAGTAATTTAAATAATCTTTACTTAGGAGGGCTCAAATCTAACTTTCCAAGATTCTTTGATGTCTAAGTGACAATCATAGTCAAGGAATAATAACACTGCTCAGAGTTTAGAAATTACTAGGTGGAGACACAAGTGGGAAGTCAAAGTGTCTGCCAAGAATTAATAAGTTATAATAGGATGGGGGACTCTCCCATTTTTTCATACTCATATATTTACTAACTCTAAGCAGCTATAGAAAATGTCAATCTTCTGTCACTTTCCATGGCAAGACTAGCATCAGTTGAGTGCCTTGGCCTATGAACTCTGCCTCCAACTATACTTTTGGCATTCAAAAACTGACCATCTTGGGTGGGAAAGTTACTGAGCTGCTCCTTATGAAATGTCAAAGATATTGATTGGAGCTCTTGCATTTTATGGCAACAAGTTCCTTGACAGGACATCTGGGCTGTTGCTAGTCTGTTTACACTACAGAGAGAAGGGAACTGACCTATATTGGGTGTGTGCTTTTAGTTTCCTAAGGCAGAATTCTGGAATCAGCAGCCATTTTGTTGGGATTGCTAATGTGATAACCCCCAGTTACAGGATATGTACTGATCTTACAATGGTCACCATGACGTGGGGTATACATTTCTGGTAGGAAGCAGTATTAGTGTTACGTTGAAGCCAGAGGAGAGAGGAGAGGGCTGCAGCAGTACCGAATAGGCTGGACGTTAAAAGAACCCAGGTTCACCTCAGTGTTAATCTAACATGTTCTGAGCTTTTTCAGTTCAGTCTTCTTTTGTTACCACATTCTTTAATAAATTACTAGAGGCCTGTTGCATGAAATTTGTGCACTGGGGGGGAGGGTCATTCATCTCAGCCTGTGTCCTCTTGCAGTCCAGGAGCCCTCACTCCTTACTGCCCACCTGATCACTGCTCCTTACCACTCGGCTTCTGGCTGAGCAGCACTCCCCCTGTGGGAGTGCACTGACCACCAGGGGGCAGCTCCTGCATTGAGTGTCTGCCCCTGGTGATAAGTGTGCATCATAGCAACTGGTTGATTTGGAAATTAGCCTTTTTTTATATAGGACTAGAGGCCCCGTGCATGAAAATTCATGCACTGGAAGGGGGGTCTCTCAGCTCGGCCTGCTCCCCTCACAGTCTGGGAGCCCTCAGGGGCGGGAGGTGGCCTGGTGATCAGGAGAAGGCAATGCCCCATCACACCTCTGCTGCTGCCACTGCCAGCAGCGCAAGCCTCAGTCAGCCCTGGTTACCTGAGCCTCGGGTGGCCCTGGGTGGCTGTGCAGCCACCATCTGAGGCTTGCCTGTGCCTCGGACCAGCCCCGGGTGACTTGGGGGCTGAAGGGCCTGAGGGACTCCAGAGGCAGGTGTGCAAAGTGGCCGGGCCCACCCTCAGGCCCGGCCTTGCTGCCCTGGTGGGGCTGAGGGGTATGGGTACCGCCATCATGTGGCTGTGGGTGCTGCCATTTTTGAGGGCATAGCAGTCATTTAACATATTCCCTCATTGCTGTGGGTGCCGCTATCTTTGAGGGCAGGGCAGTCAATTAGCATATTCCCTCCTTATTGGCTATGGGCACCACCATCTTTGCAATGGTCTGAAGGTCAATTAGCATATCCCCTCTTTATTAGATAGGATAAGCAAATGGACTATAGGCAGCATCTTATCACTCTTTTGCATAAAAATACTGGTACTGAATTCTGGGTGTTTTGGTCACATGGTGTATTTTGGCTACTGCTCTTATTGCTGTTTGCAACAACTGTTCAGATATTTGCAGTTATCTTTATACAATTCCAGGTATGATTAAAAATTATTATGGGAATGTAATTCTGGAAAGAACTGTCTTTAGGCAGTTTTATTATCAATTTTCAATGCAGTTATGCAAATTTGGAACTTCATAAATGTCACTTAATGCTAATGATTTGCAACTTGGTGAGAAGTGTTAGCTTTTTAAATGGACTAAAAGAATATACATCATTTTACTTTTGTGGAAAATGCAGTGTCTGTGAAGTACCTCTTTGGGAGGCTGATATCTTCCTAGTTAACTTTTTGTTTCTCTCTGCATAATAGTGTCAACATCTCCTCATTCCTTCCTCAAGCCTTTCTGAAGATGGAGACACCATCTGAGTTACAAGCCTTGGAGTGAGAAAGAGCATGGAAGACTTGCAGTTTTTTTGTTATCCCAGTGATATGAACCAATTTTCTGGGATAAACTGTAAGGTCAGAGAAAATAGAATTTCCTAGCATGTCAATTTGGGACACTCTGTGAGTGTCCATCAAAGAAGGCTGTGAATTGCTTCTATCGAGATAACTGGCATAAGCTCTTAAAACTGCCGACAGCCTGGGATTCTTTTTACTGACATTTGAATTAGTTATGGACATTATTACGCACTAACTTTCATGTTCATGCAATATCAAAATAAATAATTGAATATACATTTTCAAATAAAATTTACTCCTGAAAAGTTAAACCTTAAAATGGTCTAAATTTATTGTCATTCAGTGGCCATTTGACTGTATCATGGTGTTATACTGAATTCAGTTAAACAAGTTTTAAAATCTGAAGTGACTTCCTGGGATGTTCATGTACTTGAACTGGATTGTGCTAACATTGTGTTAATAATTAATCCCTCTGGATACATTGCAGCTGACTTATGTTTTTACTCTGTGTCTCATGTACAGTGGGGCCTTGACTTACGAGTTTAATTCATTCCGTGACCGAGCTCGTAACTCAAATTACTCATATGTCAAATCATTAAAGTGAAAGAGTGAGACACGTGATGCTGGGCTGATATTGTGGCGTTCATTGTGACGTTCGCTGCACCAACAAGCAGTGGGGTATGCGAAGCTGGCTCATAACCCGAATTTTAGCTTGCAACTCAAAGCAAAAAATCGGCCGAGAGATGGCTCGTATCTCGAAAAACTCGTTAGTCAGGACACTCGTAAGTCAAGGCCCCACTGTATTTTGAATTGGATTGTAAACTATGCTTTACTAGATTATTTTTATGATTTAGCTAGTTGTACTCCTTCCTACCTCAAAATTGTTTGTATTCTAATAACATTAGCCTGCTTCATCATCTATAATAATAAAAGCATAGTATGCTAATTAGACCAGACGTCCTTCCGGATATCCTTCTGGACGACCTTAAGGACCAAGCTGGAGCTGCGAGGGAAGCCCGGGTCCCGGGTGCCAGAGGGAAGCCACTGCTGGCATCTGGCGAAAGGAAGGCCTACTCTTGCGTCAATTTTGTGCATCAGGCTTCTAGTACTTTAATAAGCCAGGATTTCAGATGGTAACATTTATTAGAGTGTTTAATGCTGAATTCCACCTTTTGATTAAAGGCTATTTAAATCTACTAAAATGGGATTTGGTTTAAATTCCCTTTAAGCTTTTACTTTTTCTGTGCTATTTAAGTGTATAGTATTATTGCACCTTGATAATAGAGTGCAATTTTATCTTTTAATTCTTCTTTGAAAGCAACTAGATTTATTAAGCTAGTTTGAGGTTTCTAACTCATGCTATACTGGTGGGATGACCAAACTAATCATTGTAAAATAAAATAAATGGTTCCATTTACAATTTTTTTTAAAAAATAGGAATCCTAGGAATTTGTGTGTGTTTCTTTTTTTACTAAATTTATTTTACTATTAACATTGGTTAATAAGATTATATAGTTTTTAAGAGTACATATCTAAGATACATGATTTGTATATTGCATGGTGTGCCTACCATACTAAGTCAGATCTTCTTTCGTCACCATACATTTGACCCCCTTTTGCGATCCCCCTTCCCTCTGGTAACCATCATACTGTTGTCTATGTCTATGAGTTTTTGTTTATTTTTCTTATTTGCTCATTTGTTGCTTTCAGTTTTATATTCCACATATGAGTGAAATGATGTTTCTTAACTTTTTCTGTCTGACATTTCGCTTAGCATGCTATTCTCAAGATCCATCCCTGTTGTCACAGATGGCAATATTTCATTTTGTCTTGTGGATGAGTAGTATTGCATTCTATATATGCCACATTTTCTTTATTCCATTATCTATAAAAGAAAATTTTGGTTGTCCATGTCTTGGTCACCATGAATAATGTTGCAATGAATATAGGGGTGCATATATCTTTGCAAAAAAATGTTTGCAGCTGTAACCGGTTTGACTCAGTGGATAGAGCATCAGCCTGCGGACTGAAAGGTCCCAGGTTCGATTCCGGTCAAGGGCATGTACCTTGGTTGCAGGCACATCCCCAGTGGGGGGTGTACAGGAGGCAGCTGATCGATGTTTCTCTCTCATCGATGTTTCTGACTCTCTATCCCTCTCCCTTCCTCTCTGCAAAAAATCAATAAAATATATATTTAAAAAAATGTTTGCAAATTTTTTGGTAGATACCCAGAAGAGGGGTTGCTGGGTCATATGGTAATTCTATTATTAGATTTTTGAGGCTCCTCCATACTGTTTTCCGTAGTGACTGTACCAGTTTACATTCCCATCATCAGTGAATTAGGGTTTCTTTTTCTCCACAACCTTTCCAAGACTTGTTATGATTTGTCTTGTTGATAAAAGCCATTCTAACAGGTGTGAGGTGGCATCTCGCTGGTAGTTTTGGTTTGTATTTCCCTAATAGCTAGTGAAGGTGAGTATCTTTGCATATATCCGTTGACCATTTGTATGTCTTCTTAGGAGAAGTGTCTCTGCCCACTTTTTAATTGGATTGTTTGTTTGGTGTTGAGTTATATGAGTTCTTTATCTTATATATTAACCCCTTGTCAGAGCTGTTGCTTGCAAATATCATCTCCCATTTGGCTGGTTGCCTTTTTGTTATGTTGGTGGTTTCTTTTATTGTGTGGGAGTTTTTTAGTTTGATATAGTCCCACCCATTTATTTTTGCTTTTACTTCCCTTGCCTTTGGGGTCAAATTCATAAAATCTTCTCTAAGTCCAAGGTCTATAAGGTTAGTGCCTATGTTTTTGTCTGCATAATTTATTGTTTTGGGTCTTATATTTAGATCTTTGATCCATTTTGAATTAATATTTATATATGGGGACAAACACTAGTTTAGTTTCATTCGTTTGCATTTGGCTTTCCAATTTTCCCAGCACCATTTATTGAAGAGGCCTTTTTTTTCTTCATTGTATATTTGGCTCCTTTATTGAAATTATTTCTCCATATACATATGGGTTTATTTCTAGACTCTCAATTCTGTTCCATTGGCCTGTATCTGTTTTTCTGCCAATATCATGCTGTTTTTGTTATCATTGCTTTGTTTTATAATTTGAAGTCAAAAGTGTTTTATAATTTAAAGGCCAGTTTCATTCTTTTTTTCTTAGGATTGCTTTGGCTATTGGGGTCTTTTTGGTTCCATACAAGTATGATGACTTTTTGTTCAATTTTTTTAAATGTCCTTGGGATTTTCATGGGGATTCCATTGGGTAATATAAACATTTTAACTATGTTGATTCTTCCAACCCATCAACATGGAGTATCTTCCCATTTCATCATGTTTTTCTTAATCTCTTTTAATAATGCTTTGTAGTTTTCAGTATACAGATCTTTCACAGTCTATGCTAAGTTTGTTCTTAGGCATTTTACTCTTTTTGTTGCAATTGAAAAAGGAATTGTTTCTTTTTTTATTTTGTTTTCTGATATTTTATTGTTAGTATATAGATTGGATTTTGTACATTTTCTTAACCTTATTTAAATATATTTTTAATAAAAGTGAATATAAGTCACATTTTTGCAAACTTGAATGAGCTTCATATGAATCTAGCTTTGGTCAACACCACCTATTAAGAAATATTAATAGTACCTTATATTCAATTTAATTTAACAAGGCATTTGAAGCCCTTGTGGTATACATTTGTATAGAGTTTCCTAGAATAGTTAGCATATTATCCAATATGTTCGGATGGAGCAGTATGCATGAAGTAGGGAGCAACACGGAGAATGGATTGTCTGCAATGGAACCACAAGGAAGAATTCTCAGAAGAGGTAGGGCATTTGAATTAGGTCTAAGTAAGAGTATATCAGGTGCATTAAAATTTAGGGGATGAAATCCCAGGCCGAGAGGTTTGCATAAACAAGGCACGGATCAATGACAGTGTATTGTCATTCAAATTCCAAATCCACAGTGAAATTCTGGAAGAACATCCTCATATAAGGGGGCAAACATTTTCAGATCTGTTCATTGTTTTTTTGTCATTGGATATTTTAATGTATTAATACGAGAAGTATTTGAATTGAAACAGGTTCTCAAATCTCTACTGACTTAAATACATAGCATGTATGAATTCATTTCAGATCAGTCTTAGGAATTATAGAAAGGATAGGTGCTTTCTTATGGCATATTTATAAGACATATATATCTTGAACTAAGGTATTTGGAGATATTTTCCATGGTTGTGTTATATGGATTTGGAGATATCTTCTTACACTACTGTTACAAGGACACAAAGAAATATAGAAAGGAAATCTCTTTGAAAAGGAGAGCACTCTCTCCATATATGTGGGGGTAGGAACTTCTATGCCCTGTACCGGGAAGGTTCTATTTCTGCTTCTCTCTTCCTATACCCACCCCTGTGAGTGAAGACTATTCAGTGAGTCATATTTTACTAAAGGGCAGGTCACTCCGGTAGTTATGTTCTCTTCTCTTCTACGTAGTTATGGGCAGAATGGTGGATTCAGGTCAGTTCTTTCTATTTGTCTTTCATTCTCTTTTATTTTCACCACCTGTGTGTATTTAGGGGAGGGGGAAATTGAGGCAGAGCCCATCCTCTGAACCCAGATGACTCTTTTGGTCCCATTTTTCCATGCAGCATGAAGATCCATGTAGATCCCAATTAGTTGAATCAAGAGCTGTCTGGTTGTTAGGGGGCATATTCAGAGACACTTATTTTTCCTTATATGGGTATGAGTTTTCACAGAGAACACAATCAAAGAGGAACAAAACACAGTTGTACTTTTGGTCTTCTCTAAAATAATGTGTAACAAGTACAACAAAGCTATCCGATTGCCTCAGGCAACCCTGAAGATAGTGGTATTTGTTTAGGAGTAGGAGGGTCAAGTTTAAAAATGTTATCTCCTACCTAAACCCAAGGTTTAGTTTCCTAGTGTAAACATCAAAGGCTAAGATATTTGCTATAGTTTAGCTTTTACAATGAAATTCCACATCAAATTATTGGGCCCTTATCTTGTTAAAGGAGACCATATGAGGGAATGTTAAGAGCTCAAGACCTAGATTCAAATCCTGAGCTGTTTGACTCAGTTTTGTTTCGACTGTCTTGGACTCATTTCTCCTTTATGAAAAATGGAGATAATAATAGAACCTGTCTTACAGGTTTGCTTTGAGGCCTAGATGTTATCGTTAGGGAAGAAAAGGTCAAGGAGTCTAAATCTTATGGCAAGCAATATGAAAGATCAGGGGTCCAAACTGCTTGCCCCATGATATGCTAGGCAGTGGTTGGCAAACTCGTTAGTCAACAGAGCCAAATATCAACAGTACAACAATTGAAATTTCTTTTGAGAGCCAAATTTTTTAAACTTAAACTATATAGGTAGATACATTGTTATTAACTTAATTAGGGTTCTCCTAAGGTTTAGGAAGAGCCAACCTCAAGGGGTCAAAGAGCCGCATGTGGCTCATGAGCCACAGTTTGCCCACCACGGTGCTAGGGAAAGATAGGTTACCCTGGGGGCGAGGTTCTTGTTTTCTGAGGTTTGCCCCTTGCTAGGCATCTGGCGCTTTCTGCCCTGGTGAGTTTCTATACCTGGCCCATTGTTCTTGCTCTGCTCATGTCTGTCTAACTGCAGGTAACAGAAGTAATACCTATTTCAATTGAATAACTTCTAATTAAATTCCTAAAAGAACAAGTTATTTCTATTAGTTAGCAAACTAAAGCTACTTGTATCAGCTATAGAGTTTAGCTAGATGCCTTACATATGGTCAGTGCACATTAAATACCTGGAATAAATGAGAACTTTTCTGTTTATGGGGAAGCAGGCAGTGAGAGAGGGAAGAGATTATTAGCCAAAGGCCATACAGCTAGGCACAACAGGCCAAGATTAGAAGCTCCCTGTCTAATGAATTTCAGACCATTACCTTTAAAATTGTTTCCACTGCTTCTTGAGTTATTTTTGTATTACCTTAAAACTACAACTCTTCTTAACAGTAAAAGACAAAATCAACCATTTACCTGCAAAGCTGTTGGAGCCGACAAGTCAAAAGACAGCCTTCAGACACTGAATGTCGTGTGTAATTAAATTCTATATTGGATGCCAAAAATCAGAAGCAAGAGGCAGATCTTCTGAATAAAGTATCCATTTAAACAACAGTGCTAGTTCCTGGCATATGGTAGTTGGAAGCATGTGTGTCAATTCTTCCCGATTTAATCTCAATTTCTGGGATGTTTGAAGGAGTGTAAGAAATTAAAGGGAAAGGCTGACTAGAGCACAGAAAGAGTTTATTCTGATTACAGCTCTCATTGCCTAATTCTCAGTAGGATTTTCTCAGAAAGATATCATTGAAAAGTGACCTAATTTAAAGAAAATATTTATAAAATATCATTGGAAAAATGTAGTATGGTTATAATCACATGGGTATTGGTTATAAAAATATATTTGTAAATTCAAAGAAACTTTAGCAATTTAACCTAAATATTAATTTTAAAAACATATTTTACAGGCTCAAAAATACCCATATATTTTCCAAAATCAAAGGATTCAAACTAACAATAGAAATACTTGATCCTTTTTTTAAAAAAAATGTCACAATGAAACTATTTTAATTGAAAACGTGGAATGTGAATTATTTTTTTGCCATCGAAGAATGGAAATTGCAGCAAGGTTTCAGAAATCTTTTAGATGTAACCTTTGAAACATTACTGTGTCAAATTACATTTTAAAGGGATTTAAATTTAAAATAGAATGCCTATTATTATGTTTAATAGTATGATATAAACTCCTGGAGGGTAATAGCATTATTTATTCACTCAACCAATACTTTGTGAATATCTGATATTGTCAGGTTAGTGTATGGAGATAGAAAAACAGGTAAATCTCAAGTTCTGCCCTCTGTCACTCTGGTGAGATAGGCAAGGGAATAAATCCATAAACCTAAGACTGTGTGGTTAGTATAATAGTATATCTAAGTGCAAGATACTGTCGAAGCATGTAGATTCTGAAGAGGAAATATATCTTGAACTATAGAACATGGACTGCAGCGCTGTGTAGAAACACTTGCTAAGTTGGATAGACTGTATTTTCTTCTGGGGTGATTGTCTTTTGTACTTTGAAGCTAATACTGTGTCTTTAAATATTTGCATTCAAATGATTCTAGTACCTACACAAGGCAGATCTAATACCACTCTTTAAAGGTACCTATGAAGAGACTTTAAGAGGGTGAGATTGAGTTTGGGAAGGCCCCAAACTCATGGTACCTCTCATGGTGTTCAGGTAGTGTAGGTGGCAGAGTGTAAAGTTAAAGGCTTAGCATTTGGAACCAGCCTCCTTGAGATCAAATTTCACCTCTGATGGCTACTGACTTTGTGCCTTCAGACAAACTAATGAATACTTTCTTGCTTCTTTTTCTTCATTTGAACAGATGTGGCTGAAAATAACTCCTACCTGCCCTGGCTGGTGTTGCTAAGTGGTTAAGAGCACTGGCCTGTGCACCTAAGGGTTGCAGCTTTAATTCCCAGTCAAGGGCACATACCTGGGTTGCATGTTCCTTTCCCCTGGCCCTGGTTGGGATGCATGCAGGAGTCAATCAATGGATGTTCCTCTCTCTCTCTCTCTCTCTCTCTCTCACTCTCTCCCCCTCTTCTTTCCCTTCATCTCTTTCACTTTCTCTAAAAATGAAGAAAGTATCCTCAGGTGAAGCTTAACAGAAAATAAATAAATACGAAAAATAAAAGGCAAACCTTATAAAAAAAAAAAAGAAATGAACTCCTACATTTATAGGATTGTGATAAAAAAACGAGTTTATGCTTATAAAATAGAACATTTTCTGACAAATAATGGGTCAATAAGTGAGATAATGATGACGATGATTATAAAAACAAGTAGTAAGGTTTTGGCCCAACATTTTTATGGATATTTTATATTAAGAAATAAACAAACAAAACAAGTAAATGCTGTATAACCTGCCTACATGCTTTTAGCTAGACCAATTGTGAAGGTCTCATTAGAGAGGAGTTAATCAGTTGAAAGGCTGGGGCTCCCTGAAATACGTTCTCAGTGGGAAAGGACTAGGTTGCATTATTACCAAACATTTTCATGGCAATAAACCATTGGATAAAGATTCCAGAAGTAACAGACAAGAGCCAAGCTTGAAAACACAGGTCATTGGACACATTTCTGACAGCCGTGTGGATTGGAGTGACCTACTAAAGGGTGTGTCTTCTCCTCTGAAGTGATTTTGGATTGCCATCTTAATTTTAAAAATCCAGTTTATGAGGTTGTTAGGAGCCGGATGAAGAGAAGGGAGTAAGAGAATTATAAATTGGATTTTTACTTCTTTATGGAGCAGATATCAGTAATCTACATGCAGTGAGTGCCATCTGGGTGCGAAGACTGGAGGGACTTATGTGAGGTGGCACCATGCAAGGGGAGTGTTATTTGTTTTAGTCTTCGACAGAAATGGAATATTTTAGTTGCTAGCAACATATCTTACTTAATTTCTCTGAAATTCAATTTCCTCATATGTAAAATGGGTGCAATATTTCCCACGTCCTAGGTTGTTATGAGGAATAAATGTACCAAAATATGTAATATGAGATATGATTAATTTCTGTTAAGTATCAGATCTTTTCTTCAGGGAATTCCAAGTAACTTTCTATCGCCATCTGGGAAGAAAGCTAGGATGCTCCCTCCTGACCTTCTATCATGTTTTCTGTAATTCCATGTCTGGCAGGCCAGTCTCCCTAGCTCCCGCCAAACAGATAATTCTTTATTCACTCAACCAATACTTTGTGAATACTAGTCTTCTGTTCTTGACTAATGTTTCATTCTAGAAAACATTAGGGAAAAGAATGTGGAGTTCCAGCATTCTCTTACTGTAAATCTCCCAATGTAGCTTAAATGACGTCTTTTTATATGTCCGTTTTTAAAATAATAAATATTAAATCATTAAATTTGATTTTTGGTGGGAAGGAGGATAAAAAGAGAAGAAATAGATGGACACGAGACGCAGAGAGGAACTTAAACCTCTGACTTGCAGCCTCTGCCGCTGCCAACAAATGGTGGCTGCTGATGTGCTGAGTTTTGCAGAGCCCTGGAGGGCTGCCAACCATCATCCACCTTTATATTTCATAGGCATTTGTACAGAAACACCACATACATATAAAAGATGTGAATTGCTTATAACATTTTAATTTTTTCTTAATTTAGCAGGCTGTTACTCATAAAATAACATTGTTTGCCTCGGTTGAAATTTTACAGTTCAGCTCTTAAATTTTTCTGAGATAAAATTTCGGTGAAAAGTTAGTAATAAATACTTTGTATTTGTTTCATGCCTCACTCCAAGGAGATCAAAGTCCTGATCAGAAGCTCACTGAGGCCTGGGAAGGATTCCAGGCGCTTCTGTACTCCACTCAGCTCCGCAGGAGATGCTGCTGCTAGCAGTGGGTCTGAGCTAAGGAGAAACGGTCTCTTTCCCGTACCATCAGCTTTTGCAAGTTCTGCTCAGTAATTTATCTCTGGTGGCAAATATCTCAAATCCTGAAGGTTCACTGCCCTTGCAGTTGTAGCACAGTTGTTGAATTTTTTTTTTCATGTTTCTGTTATATGTCATTAAAAATCAGTTTGAGTTTGAAGAGAGTTGTGCAAAATAGCTGCACAAAAGCCCCCAGTGAAACAATTTCTAGTAACCTCTTAGGATTGCAGCAGGGGAAGTGGTACCTTCTGGTACATAGTGAATGAATATTAAGAGAGAATTCTTGCATAACGTGAGACTTCTCTGACCACTTGCACTATAGCATAGTCCATGTTCTATGAGTCTGTGTTCTTTTTTGAAATTGTATTTTTCAATCACAGTTTACATTCAATATTAGTTTGAATTAGTTTTAGGTGTACAGCATAGTGGTTAGACAAACATTCTGCCCTTCAGCATTTAATGTATTTCTTCTTTACAGTGCTGCAGAGGCCTGATCTTTTTATGTCTGTTCAGAAGTTACTTCCTGTGAGCACCTTTTCCATACCTGATTATGGGCTCAACTTGTCATTATTTACTCCAGCCTAAATGTTTCCTCAAGGCTAGTGGTGCTTATTTATGTCACTGTAGTTATTTGTATACATGTTTCTCTCTGTATGCTGTGAACTCTTTGATGAGAGATCAACTGTCTTATTTTTTTCTGAATCTTTCTTTTCTTCACAGTGATGGACACATAAAAATGCTCAGAAATGTTTTTAGAATGAATGATTTTTACAGATTTCCAAAAGATTCTACAAAACTTAAAACTGCAACTATTTCATTTCGAATAGGCTCTTCTCTGCTTCCACTAAATCAGCATCACTTCAGGAGACTTTCTATTGTTGGTACTTTAAAAACAATTAAACCCTTTCCTTTATTAATTTAAAGTGAGCATTTGTGAAAGAAATAAGAAAAAGGAAATAACCTATAATCTTAAATAAAAATTACATTAAGAAATAGGGGACAATGTTAACTTTCCTAAAGTGCATTTGCAAAAAATTGTAGCTATTTAAACAGAAAAGCAAGGCAAGGTGGTTCAATTTCAGAACTTCTATAGATATTTTAAATGTAATTCTTTGTAATTTACCCCTAAAACAATATAGTCACTGTTTGCTCTTGTGTGTTAAATTTAACTCTTCATTTTTTCTCTCATTTTGTTTGCTTGAATTTTATAGCACACAGTCCAGTCTCTAGGAGAATGCGAGTGTAACTTTCTCCTTCTTCCTTACTCTGTAGAACCTTGAGGCAGTTTTTCAACAAAATAGTTTATTGAATTGCTATAGGCTACAGAGAAAGTAAGTTGTAATGAAGGGAAAAGAGGTCATGTCTCTTACTTCCCCGGGACTCCATTCTACTCTATGAAGATTAAAATGTTCTGTCCTTAGAGCACATATTTCATAATGATCTAGAAAAGTGTGTAGAGTTTCTAAGGTAGTATAAACCTTCATATAGAAATGAAGATCTATATAAACAGTAGAAACTTAATGCAACATGTATGGAATGACGAGTTTTTTTAAATGCTCACCCCATTAATTCTATTTCTGAGACTCTCTCTTGAGAAGAGTACAAAGATGAATGCTGAAGAACTTCACATTATTATTTATCTTAGTAAAAAATTGAAAGCTATTAAATGGTCAACAATGTGGACTGGGTAGATAAATCAGAGAATGTCTATATATGATGAAATATAAAACAAAGTGCTGGAAGGTTTTTATAAAGACACTAGAGGCTCGGTACACAAAAATTTGTGCACTCGGGGGGTCCCTCAGCCTGGCCTGTGCCCTCTTGCAGTCTGGAACCCCTCAGGGGATGTCCACCTGCTGGCTTAGGCCTGCTCCCCAGGGGTTGGGGCCAAAGCTGGCAGTCAGACATCCCTCTGGTAGCCCGGGAGCCCTCAAGAGATGTCCACTTGCCAGCAGGGAGCAGACCTAAGGTGCAGTCGAACATCCTTAGCACTACTGAGGAGGCGGGAGAGGCTCCCGCCACCACCACTCTGCTGGCAGCATCAGCCTGGCTTGTGGCTGAGCAGAGATGCCCCTGTGGGACCACACTGACCACCAGGGGGCAACTCCTACATTGAGCGTCTGCCCCCTGGTGGTCAGTGTGTGTCATAGTGACCAGTCATTCCCAGTTGTTCTGCTGTTAGAGTCAATTTGCATATTACCCTTTTATTATATAGGATAGAGGCCTGGTGCACGGGTTGGGGCTGGCTGGTTTTCCTGAAGGGTGTCCCTGATCAGGGTGAGGGTCCCTCTAGGGTGCCTGGCCAGCCTGGGTGAGGGGCTGATGGCCGTTTTCAGGTTGGCCACAACCCCTGGCGATCCAAGCTCCCAGCCACTCCTTTTTTTCTTTCTTTCTTTTTTTTTAGTGCCTCCTTGAGCAGACGCCAGGGCGGGCAGAAAGCAGGTATCTGGGATTTATTTATCTTCTATAATTGAAACTTTGTAGCCTTAAGGGAACCCAGGGCTGGCCAGGGCAGGTAGGAACCTTGGCTTCCTCCATCGCCAGGGCAAGCAAGCCTCCTGCTAGCTCCAGCTCCATGGCCACTGCCATCTTAGTTGGGTTAATTTGCATACTCGCTCTTGATTGGCTGATGTGTATAGAGGAGTGGCGGAGTGATGGTTAATTTGCATCTTTCTGTTTTATTAGAGTAGATTGGAAAATAACCACAATATTATATTACATGAAGAAAGACAAAAACAAACTGGTATATAAAGCATGATGTGATTTTTTAGCAAAAAGTATATATACATAATAAATATTAAAATAAAAAGTGAAAAAGTAAAAAAGAATTAAGCACTATATTTTTTCTTTTACCCCTATATCCTATAATGAGTATATATTGGTAATGGTTTTTAAAAGGAATTTTGAAAGGTACATCTTATAGATTTAAAAGTATCAATTGAGATTTCACTATAGAAAGTTACTGTTCAGGGTAGATTCAATACATGATAGAACCTTATTATAAATATCTTGTTGCATGTTGTCCTGGAAAATTCGAATAGATCTGATTTGATGATCATGAACTGTGCATCAGAGTAACTTTGGTGGAGAGAAGCTTTCAAAGAATATTACTGGCAGGGATTCATCTCAATGCTATTGCATATGTACATCTGGAAATGTGAATGTGGAAACCAGTATATATATATTTTGCAAAGCATTCCCCAGTAATTATGATACACATCATTGATTATACTCTTCTACTTTGGTTAGAAATAAAGCGACCAAATCTTAAGGTAAACTTCAAAAGAAGAGGTGAGGGTGGATGAATAGGAAACATTTAATTTCTGGTGGAAAGTTTAAGTGAGGTGCTCAGAGTTTTCAGAAGAGGGAGATCATCGAAACATCTTTGCTGTTACAATGGATAGACAATAGTAGTTGGTGACCTATCACTGTCTTAGACTCCTGAACTGAGGATAGGAAGAAGAAGAATGAACAGGTGTGTGTGTTTTAAAATTGGGATTATGATCTGACAAAAATATTCAAATCGTTACAAGAATATGCAAACCTAAATTGGCAGTGTGGTTTAATAAAATCCCATTCTTTACTGGTACAATGCACACAGCCCAGGAATCCCATTATTCTCCCCATTTTACATAATACAACTTCTACTATTTTATTTTTATCTAGTTTTTGTATCACATGATTTTTTGTTTGTTTTTTTTAGAGTCAATGATTGTTCAGAATGACCCTAATATTTGGCAGTTTATTTGCTTACCATGATTTCTTTCAAACCATTCTTTCCTTTTTTATGCAAATTATTTTTAAGAAAATTTAGTGGTTTACTGTGAGTGGTAAATTTTCTCAGTCTTTTAATATATTAAAATGTCAAAAAATTACTCTCACTTTTGAATATGCAGAATAAAATATGAGTTGACATCAGCTGGCACAATATGAGATCCATGCTATCTTTTGCCCCATAGAAACACTGATTTAACAATGAAGTATAAGCCAAATACTTTTACAAAATTTTAAGAATCCAATTAAGAAGTTGCAGTACCCAAGTGAGCACAAAACTGAGAACAACTTAATTGAAATGGATAAGAACAATTTCACTATACCTATGTCAGTCCCTCCCCCAAGCCAGCAACAGCTCAATGCCAGGAGAGATTGTCCTGGTCTAGTGCAATCAGGGGGGAAAGGAAAGAGTGGAACATGTTACTGATGTTCCAGGGCTTGGGAGGGTACTTCAAAGCCTGGTATCAATCTCACCTTACTTAGAGAGGTTACAGAAACACACAGCTTGAATACCTAGGGTTCATGGTTTAATTGGGATAAAGCTCACAATTTGAGGTTTCTCTCTCAGGGTGAAAGGGGCCAAGTGCAGCATGTTTCTGCCATTCTTGCTTTTCAGAAGGCTGCTCAAGAGACTGACCTGGAGAGCTGATAGGGGTCAGCACACTTTCATACCTGGTGACTTTAGCTTGCTGCTAAAAGGCCAGAGAACTTGCAGAAAGATACCAGAAGAAAGAAGAAATTACAAACTTCTGAAGAAATCAGCAAGCCTTTGTAACTGAGAAATTTCACATATAGGCCTTGATAAATTGCTTTTCCAAGTGGTTTTTGAGATCATCACAATGTTAGCTTGCAGATTGGTAAGAGATTCTCCTTGCACAAAGCCAGAGTATAAAGACAGGAAGAGGGCTGTTTTACAAATGTGGGAATATTAACACAAAGCTATGAGATATTTGAAGAAACAAAGAAACATGGCTCAATCAAAAGAAACCAATCCTAATAATCTTCATAAAGATGTTCTATAAGCAAAAGGAAAACTACATGAACAAAATGAGACTATCCACAGTTAGATAGAAATTTTAAAAAAGAGTCAAACACAAATTTTGGAAATGGAGAATACAATAACTGAGCTAAAAAAATCACTAAAGGGGTTCAACAACAGACATACCAAGCAGAAGATAGGTCATTTAACATTATTCAGTTGGGGGAACAAAAAAGAAAGTAAAAATGAGTGATGAAAGCTCAAAGGACATATGGCCCACCACCCAATGGACCAACATATGCATTAAAGGAGCGGAAGAAAAAGAAGAGAGAGAAAGGGGCAGAAAGCTTATTTAAAGAAGTAATGGAACTTCTTGAATTTGGAGAAGAAAATGGAGGCCCAGATTCAAGAAGCTCAGCAGAACTCAATTAGGATAAACTCAAAGAAATCCATAGTAAGACACCTTATAATTAAAGTGTCAAAAATCAAGACTAAGATTTTTTGAAAGTAGCAAGGGATAAGCTACTTATCACATATAAGGGAACTACTATAAGACTATCAGAGGATTTCTCAGTAGAAACATTTCATGCCAGAAGGCAGTGGGATAACATATTTAAAGTGATAAAGGGTGAAAAAAACCCTACCAACCAAGAATACTATATCCAGAAAAAGTATTTTTCAAAAATGAAGGAGAAGTAAAGACTTTCCTAGATAATCAAAAATTGAAAATTTATGAGCACTAGACCTGACTTACAAAGAAAATGCTGAAGTATGTCCTTTAAGTCACAACAAAGGCACTAAACAGCAAAACGAAAACATATACAATGTAAGGCTTGTTGGTAAAGATAAATGTATAGACAGATACAGAATGCGGGATACTATAATGATGGTGAATAAATCACTTTTAATTATGCTATAGAAGTTGGAAAACAAAGTTATAAAGAATAAATAGCTATAAGTATATTATGTATCTACACTAATAAAAGACAAACATGCAAATTGAGTGTACCTTTGCTATGCCTTAAGCCATGCCCACCAACCAATCAGAGTGACTATATGCAAATTAACCCAACCAAGATGGCGGCCAGCAGCCACGGAGCTAGAGCAAGCAGGAGGCTTGGTTGCCCCAATGATGGAGGAAGCCAAGCTTCCCACCTGCTGCGGCCAGCTCTGAGCTCCACTCAAAGCAACAAAGTTTCAATTATAGAAGCTAAATAAACCCAGATACCTGCTTTCAGCCGGCCGTGGCCATGGAGCTGAAGTGAGCAAGAGGCTTGAGTTGTCCCTGGCAGTGGAGGAAGCCAAGCTTCCTGCCCACCTGCCCTGGCTGGCTCTGAGCTCCACTCAAGGCTACAAAGTTTCAATTATAGAAGGTAAATAAATCCTAGAATTAAAAAAGAAAGAAGAAAAGGAGAGGCTGGTAGCTTCCGTGGCCAGGGGGCTTGGCCAGCCTGAAAAATGCCATCAGCCCCTCACCCAGACTGGCCAGGCACCCAAGTAGGGACCCCCACCATGAAGGGGTGTGACCTGCTGCAAACAGCCATCAGCCACTCACCCAGGCTGGCCAGGCACCCCAGCGGGACCCCCACCCTGATTTGGGACACCCTTTAGGGAAAACCAGCCTGTCCCAACCCGTGCACCAGGCCTCTATCCTATATAATAAAAGGGTAATATGCAAATTGACTCTAACAGCAGAACGACTGGGAATGACTGGTCACTATGACACACACTGACCACCAGGGGGCAGACGCTCAACGCAGGAGCTGCCCTCTGGTGGTCAGTGTGGTCCCACAGGGGAATCTCTGCTCAGCCACAAGCCAGGCTGATGGCTGCCAGCACAGTGGTGGTGGTGGGAGCCTCTCCCACTTACTCAGCACCACTAAGGATGTCCAGCTGCAGCTTAGGCCTGCTCCCTGCTGGTAAGTGGACATCCCCCGAGGGCTGGTGGGCTGCCAGAGGGATGTCTGACTGCCAGCTTGGGCCCCATCCCCCGGGGAGCAAGCATAAACCAGCAGGTGGACATCCTCTGAGGGGTCCCAGACTGCAAGAGGGCATAGGCCGGGCTGAGGGACCCCCCCCGAGTGCACAAATTTTTTGTGCACCAGGCCTCTAGTATATAATAAAAACATAAGTTATTACACGAATAACAAAATGTTGGGAGAGAGGTAAAAATGTAGAAATCTTTGTATGCAATAGAAGTTAAGTTGTTATTAGCTTAAAATAGTTTGTTATAAGGTGCTGCATCTATGAACTATAGCAACCATAAAAAATACCTGTAGAAAATATACAAAAGAAAATGAAAAAGAAATCAAAGCATGCCACTACAAAAAATTAATGAAACACAAAATAAGGCAGCAAAAGAAGTAAAGGGGGACCAAAAATCTTCAATGCAGACAAAAATTGTGACAAAACGGCAAAATATTCTTACCTTTCTATACTTACTCTGAACATGAATGAATTAAACTTTTTAATTAAAATATATAAAGTTGATTTAATCAATCAACTGAATTTATTTAATAAATAAAAACACATAAGGTTGAACTATATGTTGTCTACAAGAGATTCCCTTTAGATTTATGAACACAGATAAAGTATATAGAAATATACATAGCTTGGTTCTGTAATAATTGATTCAAATTTACTCAGTCTTGGAATAGACCCAAGGAAATCTATGTTTTCTAAAGGTTACTCAATAAGATTGTGATGCACATCAAATTTTGAAAACAATGGTAAATTAGATGAAAGGTTTCCTGAAAATTACCATTTATCTACTTTTTTAAATTTCCAATGCCTAGCAGAGAGTTAGTGAGTGCTTGGTTTATTTTTGTTGAATGGATGAACGCATTTATTATAGTGACTTGGTTTTCCATGTAAATCAGATATAAGATGATTTAGACATTTTAGACATTATTTTAATAAATGAAACTATAGCCATATTAGAAGACTAAGCTAATTCACTGTTTTTTCAAAGGTTACCAATGTTCTTGTTGCTTAATATGTTGGCTACTTTTTCTTATATATCTTATTTGACCTCACTGTAGAATTTGACACTATTCCTAAAATAAATTTTTCTCCTTGCCTTTGTTGACACGACAATTTTCTGTTGTTTTTTTATACCCGTTGGTTCTTAATTAGAATTTATAATTCTTCTAGTTTCTTTTTACAAAAGCTGGAACTCTTAATCTGCTTTTTGAAACTTACTATAGTTGCCTCAGTTATCTCAAGGTGAGTACTACAAAGTTCTTATAGAGAAGGTATTCATTATTAATGTGTGTGTGTGTGCGCGTACATGTATTTCCTACTAAGAGTAAACATTTATTATTATTTACTATGCTAGATGATGGGAATACAAAGAACCTTAAAATATACCTCTGCCCTTTAGGAGCTTATAAATCAAGTAAGAAATTATATTATTGTAATTCTGAAAGGATTCTGAGAACACTGCCCCAAGATATGAATGACAGTTTTGTTCCTCCCCGAAGACTTTAAATACTTTCCACTTCATCTTCTTTTTATTTATTTATTTATTTGAAAATTTATTTTAAGGACTTTGTTCTCTTCAAGATTTTTTTCCACTTTAACAGTACAAAAGTCTTTTATGTTTTTTCATTTATCATGCCATGAATTCATAGGGAATGGGCTCCCACAGCTCAGGCTCCTTTCCATTGGTTCTCACAGTGTGCCTCTCTGGGTGGAACAGGCTGGCGCTTCAGCTGAACCCAGGCTCCTTTCTCTGTGGCTCCCTTCTTCTGATCATTTTTCTTTACATGTTTCAGAAAGCTATCTCGGCTCTTCACATGCTTAATATGTACATTAATTCTCTTGGCAAGAATCTTGCCCTTAACTCGTTTGTCTACAAGGATGCCCACCACATGCTGGGTGACACTGCAGACTCTTCCAGTTTTGCCATGGGAACATTTGTGGGGCATTCATTCTCGAACAGTTCCCATTCCTTTGATGTCTACATCACCTTTCTTGTAGATTCACATGTATGTGGCCAAAGAAACAACTCCATGTTTTCTAAAAGGCCCAGAGAACATATAGTGGGTGCCTCTCTTTCTCTTTGTGTTAGTCATTTTGGGGAATTACTGAAAGATGGTTATTTCAGCCAAAAAGAAGCTTGTTCTCTTCAAGTTTACGTATGTGAGAATATGTAATAGGAGATGGAGAAGGACAATGAGGAGAAAAGGTGAGAGGGAAGGAAGGAGGTTCTCTGGGCATGTGCTCTATTCTTCTGTACCGTAAATAAAAGTAAGCAAAATTTAAAAACATAGTATTTTAACTTTTTAGTGTGTGCTTACAACTTCATCCAATTCTATTTTATTTTTTAAAATTTTTAAATATGTTTTATTGATGTCAGAGAGAGGAAAGGAGAGGGAGATATAGAAACATCAATGATGATGTTAATCGTTAATTGGCTGCCTCTTGCATTCCTCCTATTGCAGAGCAAGCCCACAACCCAGGCATATGACTTGACCAGAATCGAACAGTGACCTCCTGGTTCATGGGTCGATGCTCAACCACTGAGAAACATCAGCTGGGCCTATTTTATTTTCATAAGATTGCATTCTAATGTTTGAGAAACTGGATCAGGGTGTGTCCACATGCCTACTAGGCTTCTCCATCCTTCAGCTTTCAAAGAACATTTCACCTACCTTATAAATTTGATCTAACAATAGTCCTGAGTCTGCTTGTCATAAAACAGGGAAGAACAGTAGAATGAACCATGTTTGAGAGCAAAAAACATTAACCTGGTTGGTTGAGTTTGAATCTCTGCTCAGCCATTTGCCAACTGTGTGACTTCTGTTTAACCTCATTGATCTGTTAAATATGAATGATAGTTCCCACTGGTAGAGTTTTGTGCCTGGCCTCTTACTTTCCAAATGTTGGTTCATTTTTTCTTCCTCTAAATTTATTTTTTCCCCCCTAGAGATCAGGACCTCCAAAGACAGTTTGTTTGTTTGTTTATATTTTTATTATTCATGATTATTCATGACACAGACAATATTTTCAGGTCTGTAATTATTTGCCTGCATATTGGCTTGGCCTTGCCCTAGAGAAGGCAAACATGAATTGCATCTGGCTATGTACTAGACTGCTAGAGCGGTGTTCTTTTCTCTCTCATGAAACAAAGTCCCAGGGAACATCTTATCTTGTGCAAAATATATTTTAATAGCACATCAAAACACCCTAGATAGAATAATCTCCCAAAGGCAGAAAAACAAGGACCTGAAAGCTATTGTATGGCATGTGTGTAGCTGCACAGATTCTAATCTGGTAAGAGTTCAAATGCAACAATTAATGTTACACCTCACTTCATTCAGATTAGGCTAAAGCTTATCTACCTCAGGCAACAATAATTGGGACTCAATAAAAGATATTGGAGCAGATGGAGGTATTACAGGTCCCAATTAAACTCTTCTTTATTGAACTTTATATTCTTTCATGATTTATTGAACTGCCTTCAGCTCTCCAACTGTTGTTTTTGTTTAGCACAACACTGTAACTTTGGTAACTTTATAGGGCAGAGAAGGGCTTTGTTTAAATAGAATCCCATCTGACTTTGATAAGATAGTTTTAGAAATAGGACATATGCTTTTGTAGCTGGAACAAAAAGAGAAGGAGGCAACTAATGTTTATGGAACATTGGGAATAATGGTAGGCATTTTTAAATAAATCTACTCTGGGGAAGTACTTTGTATGTATTTCTGCATTTAAGCCTCATAACCATACTCTCAGGAAGAGGGTGTTTCTTATCTGCTCAACAATTTGTTGATGAGAAACTGAGGGATGTTTGAATCAGCCAGTAGATGTGAAAAAGCAGAAAGAATTGCCTTGCTGCTCAAAAATCAAGGGAAAGTTTGGAGAGATTTTATCAATGAGAATGTTATAAATAAAAACATCTTGCTTTATTAAAAGAGAAATGTAACACATACCCTATATAATACAAGGGTAATATGTAAATTGACCCTAATAGCAGAATGACCGGGAATGACACAGAAGCTGCCCCCTGGTAGTCAATGCACTTCCACAAGGGGAGCTCCACTCAGCCACAAGCCAGGCCAAAGGCTGTGAATGCAGCGGGGTGCAGGAGCCTCTCCCGCCTCCTCAGCAGCACTAAGGATGTCAGACTGCAGCTTAGGCCCGCTCCTACAGTGAGCGGACATTCCCCTGAGGGCTCCAGGGCTGCCAGAGGGATGTCTGACTGCCAACTTAGACCCAATCCCCAGGGAGCAGGCCTAAGCCAGCAGGTGGACATCCCGCTGTGGGGTCCCCGACTGCGAGAGGGTGCAGGCCAGGCTGAGGGACCCCCCGAGTGCATAAATTTTCATGCACCAGGCCTCTAGTATATGTCTATATAAACCAAAAGACTAAATCTTTTAAAAATTCTAGGTGCCCCTTTTGTATTTGAGTAATGTAACTATGTGAAGAACGTAATAAATATGCATGTAGATATCACAACTTCAGACCCTGTGTTAGGTAGTGATAGTTAAGTGGTGGAAGAGACAGGCTCCTTCTCTGCTTTATAGACAAAATGAATTCAGATGTTCATGTGACTTTGGTTAATGCTTACTCATTGTTTATGAGGGAAAGGAAGCTTTGTCTGCTTGGCTAGTTTGAGTTGATGAACAGGGCAGAAAGAATGCACTTCTATGGGGAGTACAAAATAATTCTAAAAAGAAAGTGGGGAAAAGGCAGGTCTTAGCTCATCTATTAAATTATTCTCCTTGAAAAGGAATACAGAATGTAGTTAGGGATGGTCCAGGTGTTTTTAGCAAATCCTTAAGAGGGGGAGGCGTTGGTGTCTAAAAGTGTTTAAGATTCTTCAGAAAGTGGAACTTTTTTCCTATGTAACTATTTTCTCCCAAGAAATCAATGTTCTTCATGGAGTTTTAATGAGGCAGTCTAGCTACCAGTAAGTAACACTAACAACATATTTTTATTGACCCCATGACCAGGGGACACTTAATTGTCTTAAAAACAGGATATTTGAAATGACACTAATACAAAGATCCAACAATTTTGTATTGGGACATGAATTCTCCAAATACCATACTTTGAATTAAGCCAGAAAAACTTTATTGTTAATATGTAATGTTAATGTCTTATGGAATGTTGATGTAATGTTAGAGGTAATGTTGATGTCTTATCTTTTGTTTACAGAACTTACTAGTAAAAATAGTTGGCTATATTTTCAAGATGGAGTGTAAGTTATAATCTCAAGAGTAAACATGACATGAGATGAGAGTTCATTATAAAGTTTGATATGGAAATGAATTGACAGTCTAATAGAACCATAAAAAACAAGCAGGAAAAGAGTAACAAAGGAAAAATAAAATCAGGCTTTAGTCAGCACATTTAGACAAAATATGAAGCAATATTCAAAAAAATTATGAAACTGTTGAGTTCATCTAATGAATAGGAATGTTGGAAAGGCTAAAATATCACAAAAATGATCAAAGGATCAGAAAAGAGAAGCTAGAGAGAAAACTTAAATTAGAAATGTAACTAGGGCAAACACCTCATTACCACATGACTCATAACAGATTTGAATAAAACACAGTCACATGACTCCCTAAAGAAAACATCAAAGTAAAATTATAAAATGCTTAGCCTATAAAGTGGTAGTTCTATTCCCTAAATTAGTATTTAAAATTGGACTTGGAAAGAGCAAGATGAGAGCAGACTAAATAATTCTTTATATGGTGAACCAAAAAATTGTAAAACAAATGTAAGAAAATGAATGATTTTGAAATAGTGGCAGTGAACTGGTCTAAAATGTAGGAAACTGAATTATAATTTCAGTTCTTTGTAGCACACTGTATATATCCTAAAACATGTGTGTGATTCCTCATCTATACGTGGGATTATACTTGATTGATTGATTTAATAGAGTATTAGTGGATAGGTTAACCTGCTTTCAGGAAAGAGCTTTGAAAAATTAAATTTACAAAATGTACTGTCTGCATAGAAAATAGTCAAATGACAGAATGGATCAGAGAAGATGAGTATAGGAGGAAATTATTTCAGTCTTGACTCTAGAAAGTTGAGATAAAATTACCTCATTACTCAGAGATCAGAATTTCTGACTTTTTAGGTTTAGAGAAATACTATATCGATTCAGTGGCTTGAACTCTAATCTAGGTTTCAGGAATGAAAGGATTCCAAATGAATTTATTATGCTACCTTGGCTATCTTATATAATAGTTTGTAGACATTCCCTTCCCCTTTATCTATTTCCAAAAATCTATGGAGTGAGGACTAGGAACCAAATACAATCTATTCAAGAAGTGAAAATGTGCAGTTCTCTATTATTGCTGTTAAAAGAATCCATGGATTGTGAAAGGATTTATCTATCTGCAGTACAACTTTTCATTTGAAAATGTCTTACCGATTTATTTCTTTGGATCATCAGAAAGCACACAATTTAAAATATAAAATAATGAAAAATTTTTTTAGGAATATGGAAGTTTAATATAATAAAATATATCAACATCATTAAAATACTAGGGGCCCGGTGCACAAAATTTGTGCACGGGGGTGGGTGTGGAGAAGGGTCCCTCAGCCCAACCTACACCCTGTCCAATCTGGGAGTTTCTGTCTGTCTTTGCAATCATATGAGCGAATTGTCTGACACCCCAACCAAGTTTGGTTTGGTGCTCACAGAATAATAGAGGTCTTTTTTTTTTTTCCTTTCCTCCATTGGTGGAGATTTCCTAGAAGTTGCAGGATATCTTCCTTTTAATTTTTCCTTGACACTCTGACTTTACTTACGTCTCTCACCTTTGCTTTCCCTCCATCCCCCACTGCAACAGTAACTTGCTCCCGGCTCACTTTGCTCTAGTGTCTAGGACAGGGGTGGGCAGCCCCTGGCACACGTGCCAAAGGTGGCACACCAGTAACTTTTGCTGGCACACAAAACCCTCTCTTATAATCTTCCATTTACAATTTTTTTCTTAATATCGACTTTTTTATTTTTCAGATAAATTCAGTGTAGGTGCATCTTAGATAAATAAATAATTTTACATAACAAGTTATCTTAAAGACCATAGACATGGTGGGGGAAAGGGGGTAATGTGGGGATAAGGACACATATGTAATATCTTAAACAATAAAAAATATATATATTTATATAAAAAAAAGACCATAGACATGGCTGATTTTGAAATGCAGTTGATTGAATTTCAGAGTAGCTCAATTTGGAAGCAGAAATTTATTGACCTTAGAGTTGACTTGGAAAACATTGAAAAAAAGTGATTAGAGACAGGAGTACCAGAGAGAAGTGTCGAAAACAAACTATTGAGGACTTGGAATGCCATTCCAGAAAATTTTTTCTGTTTAAAAAACTTTGCGACAGCGTTACTCTCCATGTTTTCATCCACATACGCTTGTGAATCTTTGTTCTCAGTGATGAATTTTGTTAAGTCTCGTAATAGGAGTAGCCTGATGGATGAAAGTAGTAGCTCATGCATATCTCTGAAGGTCACGAAATATAAACCTGATGTAAAATCTCTGTCATCAGTGATGCAGCAGCAAAAGTCCCACTGATAATATCAAACGGAGTCATAAAGTTTTCTGTCGGACTATCAGTGTACATGTATACATTAAAAAATAAATGTATTTTTCCTCATATACTGTGTTTTTGTCACTCGAATGAATTTTATTATTTCTTCAAGGTTCTTCACATACGTACATCTTAAGAAATATCAAGTAGGCGTAACATGTTCTCAAAAAATTAGGGTTGGCACACAGAAGAATTTTGAGTCAGAGATTTTGCTGGTTTTGGCATGCACTCACAAAAAGGTTGCCCACCCCTGGTCTAGGAGATTGCACAATGTGTCTGCCACCAGAACTATGATTCCCAGAATTCCTGGTGCTCCCTGCGCTCTTGGTTTCTGCTTCTGGTCCAGGGGCTGCAGAAACCAAAAAGACTGGGAACTTCATCTGCCCCCAGGCCTGGCTGACAGGACCAGATACTCCAGTGGCTTCTCTGGGACCCTGGCCGCTTGGTATCTGTGTGCGTGCGTGCTGCCTACAGGCCCGCTCTCTTTGTCAGTTTAATTTGCATACTCACTCCCGATTGGCTTAGGCATCACGGAAGGATGGTCAATTTACATATTTGTCTATTATTAGTATAGACTAAGAGGCCCAGTGCACAAAAATTTGTGCACTCGGGGGGGTCCCTCAGCCCGGCCTCTGCCCTCTCGCAGTCTGGGACCCCTTGGGAGATAATGACCGGCGTGCTTAGGCCCGCTCCCAGGTGGCAGAGGGCAAGCCCAATCCCTAGGTGCAGCCCCTGGTTGGGCTCAGAGCAGGGCCGATCAGGGGGTTGGGGCACCACCACTGTCACACTCAGAGCAGGGCCGATGGGGAGGTTATGCCTCTACCCCATCACACACAGAGCCGGGCACGTGGGGGGGGGGGGGTTGGGGCACCACACCCTGTCACACAGAGAGCAGGATCGATTAGGGGGTTGGGGCACCGCAGCCTGTCACACACAGAGCCGCAGGGTGATCAGGGGGTTGGGGGAGCTCCCCGCTATCAGGCACAGAGCAGGGCCGATAGGGAGGTTGTGGCTTCGCCCTCTGTCACACACAGAGCCGTAGGGCAATCAGGGGGTTTGGGCGCTGCCCCCTGCCATGCTGATTCCGATGCCGGGAGGCCTCGCGGCTCCGCTGATCCCTGTGCTGGGAGGCATATTACCCTTTTACTATATAGGATAGAGGCCTGGTGCATGGGTGAGGGCAAGCTGGTTTGCCCTGAAGGGTGTCCTGGATCAGGGTGGGGGTCCCCACTGGGGTGCCTGGCCAACCTGGGTGAGTGGATGATGGCTGTTTGCAGCTGGTCACACACCCTTCAGTGTGTGGGTCCCCACTGGGGTGCCTGGCCAGTCTGGGTGAGGGGTTGAGGGCTGTTTTCAGGCTGGGACTGAAGCTCCCAACTGCTCCTTTTTTTCTTCTTTTTTTTATTCTGGGCCAGCTTTAGCGCTGAGGCTTGGCTCCAGCTCTTAGGCCTCCGCTGCTGAAAGCAGGTTTCTGGCCTTTGTTTACCTTCTGTAGTTGAAACAATGTTGCGATCCTGCTTGCTGAAGCCCGGAGACTAAAGCAGGTTTCTGGGGTTTTGTTTAGCTTCTATATTTGTAACATAATTGCTTAGAGTTGCAGCTCAGAGGCCAGCAGTGGCAGGCGGAGAACGTTGGAGTTCTCCATCACTGAAGCAAGCAAGCCTCATGTTCGCTTCCAGCTGCCTGGCTGCCGGCCGCCATCTTGTCTAGCAGTTAATTTGCATATCACCCTGATTAGCCAATGGGAAGGGTAGCGGTCGTATGCTAATTATCATGTTTCTCTTTTATTAGATAGGATATCAGAGTGAGTAATGGAATTTATATATTTTAAATTTATGTATGTGTGTGATTGTGTGTGTATGGCGTATCCACATTTAACTTCTTAGAAAGTTTTAGGACTATATCCACTTCAGGGAGGGATTAAAAATGCTAAAAAGGGAAGTAAAAAAAAAGGAAATTAACACTTGGCTTCTGATACTACAAATAGAAGTTTACAGAAGATAATAGACTTGTAGCCAAGCATTAAAAGTGATGAAGAGATGTTGAAATTGCTGGTGTGAAGCAGAAGTCTGGGAACAAGACGGAGTGATCACTATAGGTAAGGACTTTGAAACTGGGTAAAAATGGTGGTACTGTGCATTCTGTACTAGCATGTAACCCCCAGAGCCTGTTGCAGCCATTTGTCCATCAGCAATCACCAATCTGGGGAGCAGACCTCTTTACATATTTTGCACAAGAGGCCATGGAGAGCCAGGTGACAGCTTGCAGATCTGAGAAATGAATCTCTTCATTTCTCATGTGTCACCCACTTCCGTGAGGACAAGGTTGGTCCCCCTCACACACCCATATACACTTGAGGGGAGTATGGGGAAAATCTGAAAGAGTGAGCATTTATCTTAAAAACTAAATTACATGAAGAGGCACATTTTAAAAAGCCCTAATATGGAGTTTAACTTTGAAAAGACTGAATAAGGCTTGTTGAAACCAGAAGAGATAGAAACATTAAAACTGGCCAGTTGAAAAAAAAAAAAACTTCCATCCAGCATGGTTAGAGGTTGTGAAAATGATAACTGCAGTTTTAAAGAATTAAGCAGCTCTTTTCTTTGTGCAGCTGAATCATACTGTGAGTAAACATTCAAACCCTGCTCTTAGTATGAACTCATAGAATTTAGAAAAAAAAGGAGTTTGAGAATTAAAATGTTATTTTTCTCTTAGGGGAAACTGATAATCATTTCAACTGATACAAATTACTTGGAGAGTAGATTATTTTGGATTTAATAAGACTGTAGCCATTTTAGATCAGTGGATAAAGCATCAGCCCATGGACTGAAGAGTCCCAGGTTCGATTCCGGTCAAGGGACACATGCCTTGGTTGCAGGTTTCCCAGCCCTGGTCAGGGTGCATTCAGGAGGCAACCAATCAATGTGTCTCTCTCACATTGATGTTTCTCTCTGTCTCTTCCTCTCCCTTCCACTCCTTTAAATGAAAGTCAATGAAAAAATATCCTTGGGTGAAGATTAACAAAAAAGAAAAGAAAAGCTAATAAAATTTCACGATTGCCCCAATGAAATTACTTTGATTACCCAACTTTAATGTCACAGAATCCTACTTGAAAGAGGAAGCCCTAGTCTGGAGAATTCATTAGCATTATCTACATATGTCACTTCTAGAAGTCAATGCATTTCTTTGAGCCTCAGTTTCTTCACCCATAAAATCGGTAACACTGACCTCAGGGAGTTATGATTAATCTCATATATAATTGTGCCCATGACTTGCGGTAGGCCCTAGCCAAATCCTGCCTGCTGCCTCTTTTGTATATGAAGTTTTATTGGGAAATGGCCTTGCCCATCTGTTTACTCAAGCCTTTTCACACTGCAAAGGCAGAGCTGACTATCTGCCTGACAGACTAGCTTTGTGAGCAGGCGCTATTGTTTTATATCATGTTTATCCATTGGCTCAGAGTGCATGCTCACGCAGTTGCATTTTGGTATACAATTATTTTGTGAAAACGGCCTTCATTCTGGAGAAAACTATTTTTTTGACTCAAAAGTAACTTAACCAATTGGTGTCAGGTTTATAAAGCAGCCTATTCAGAATTTGGTTACATTTTCTCCCCTTGCCAAGCCTGATCTCCCCCACTGAGTTGATACAGTTAAACTTCTGAATCTACAATCTAAGGACCCCTGTTCCCCTGACGCCGTAATGCCTCCCACCATTGTCATTGAGACAGGAGCTGCTACTTCACTCAACTAGTCTGCAGATTTTCAGTTCCTTATGTGAACATGAAATTAAAAAAATAAACGAGTTTTGAGAAAGACACAGCATATCTGCTTTGATATTTTTTCCCTTTTCTTCAATGTCTATCCTCATGACTGTCTCCTGCTGCAGGGCAAAAGCTAGTGAGAAAACAGATGGCTGTTCTGTGAAAGAGAACCTTGGGTGGATTGGGAGAAGTGCTAGGATTGTGAATAAATTTCGCATAACTGGTTTATTATTAAATAAAGTCTGATATTAAAAAATCAGTGATAGGACACCCAGCAATGGGAATGTAACATACATGGGCTAATTATGTCACTCTTAAGGTGTAAAGTTAATTGTTAACAGCTAACCACCTGTTATGTGTGGGTTTTTTTTTTTGTGTGTGTGTGTGTGTGTGTGTGTGTGTTTTAAAGAGGCTTCAGCTCCCTTCTGGAAATACAGCATTTTTCAAATGGAGCTGTAATTTTGCCGTATGCTGATGAAACCTCAAAAGGTAATTATGTTAGCCTGAGAAAACTATGATAGGAAAATAAGAAGAAAAAAAAAACATGCTGTGGATTTTCAGCTACAATCAGCAGACAATTTTAATTTTGGAGGTGAATGTCTGTGCTTGGGCAGAGTTTTTAAATCTTTCCCTCCCTACCAACTGTTCCTCTCATTTGCCTGACAAACTCAGTTTTCTCTCTCCCTCTTTTCTCTATTCCTTCTTTTCATTCTCTCTGAGCTTCCCTCTGCTTCTCGCCCCTCCCACAGCCACAAATGCTCTTTACTGGCCTTTTCTCTGGCCACAAATGCTCTGAACATAATTTAGAATAGGATAGGAACCCGTGCTCTTTCCACAGTGAAAAAAAAGCAAAGGGTTTTCTTAGTGATCCACCTTTGCTTTTCACTCATTAAATAAGTATTGAACAGTCCCTGCAAATCCCGTTCAAGAAATTTGTTCTACGTTATACTCCCACGAGGATGCAAAGTTCTGTTATAAAATCCACTGCAGCATGGGGATGGAGAAAAGAGAAGCTGAGCCCAGCAGAGAGCTGAAACAAAAGGAACAATGGGCACCAGAGAGGCAGGAGCTGGGACCTTCAGGAACGTGGTCTGAGAGAAAGGCCAGCAGGAGGTATCCTTCCCCACCACCCCTCCCCACCCACTTTGTGGTTCCCAGAGGGCTGTGTGCCAGGTGGGCACCCTGCCCAGCAGTGGTGACAGGTATATGAGCAGGGCCAGATGCATCCTGGGAACCTCCCACTGTGTGGATTCTAAAGTTCTAGCCCATCCAAGATTAGCCAGTACCCTATCTAATCAAAATCATTAAATCCAGGGAAGAGAACCTTCAGCATTGCAAAATAGTAATGCCGAAAAATCAACCCCTAAAACCACAGAATAAAAATGGGTCGCTTTATAGCATCCACTTCCTACTTATTTTATCAGTAAAAAGTGAATCTTGTTTTTTTCATTTTATACCAGTAATAGGGATTAGTGAACACACTACTTCCAGGAGTCATCTTAGATTGTCCATATTCCAGGCTAGCATATCATAAAACATCTGTTGATTTGAAATGTTTATTGAAAAATTGAAGGGACTATAACTAATTGCAGTATAAAGAAAACATGCTAATGCATAGATAGACTAATATATTCCTTTCTGAAGCATCAGTTAAAGATGATTTAGAAACTTCAGGTTTATCAAGGTACAGAAACTACTTTACTTACACTATCATCCAACCTATTTTAGGAAATTAGATTTAAATATATATATATATATATATATATATATATATATATATATATATATATATATATGAGAAGATAGATAGAGAGAGAAAGAGAGAGAGAGAGAGAGAGAGAGAGAGAGAGAGAGAGAGAGATCTGTTGCCTCCTGCATGCACTCCCACCTATTACTTAATTTAGAATAGAAAAAAATCCTGACAATTAGCTGTAAGAACTATGAGGACAAAATTGGTCATTAAGTAGTTAAAAAATTTCTTGGCAATCCCCCCTCTTAAAATTTGAAATCCTTTTTAAACATGAGCATTTAGCACTCAGGACAGGCAAATGTCTTTTTTATAAGAGGGGATTTAGACACAGAGAGACATCAGTATAGGTGTGCAGAGAAAAGACCATGAGGACACAACAAGCAGGTAGCCATCTGCAAGCCAGGAGAGAGGCCTTAGGAGGAACCAAACCTGCTGACACCTTACTCTTGGACTTCTAGTCTACAGAACTGTGAAAATATGCAGCTGAGCCTTGAACAACACAGGTTTGAACTGTGCAGGTCCAATTATATAAGGATTTTTCTCAATAAAATACCTGTACTGTTTCAATCCATGGTTGGGAGGCCACAGATGCAGAGGGCCAACTGTATGCATTGATCTATACAATTTTTATAGGGACTTGAGTGTTTATGAAGTTTGGTATCTGCTGGGGGTCTTGGAACCAATTCCTGGCAGATATTGAGGAACAACTTAAGTTTTGGGGGAGAGTCAAAAGTTATACACAGATTTTTGACTGTGCAGGGGGTCGGTGCCCCCTAACCTCTGTGTTCTTCAAGGGTCCAATTGTACATTTCTGTTCACCAATCTTCATATTTTGTTATGGCAGCTTGAGCAAACTAATATAGTGTATCACAGACTGTATACACCATAAACTATACATTTTATTGTTTTAACTCAGAATTAGAACTATAGAGAATCCCATATTATTTTGCTGATGAGGCATTAGAAATGAGCCCAAAGTATCCTAGAATAATACTGGGTACATCTGAGGCTACTTTTCATTGGCATTGTATGAATGAAAGATGCCAGAGAGAAAGAGGAGAGAATTAGGCTGCCAAAGGTATTTATTGTAATACACTTAGTAGGGCAGGTTATGGGGCATGATGAGTCCTAAATTATTCAGCCTGGAGGAGAGAAATAAGTTAGGAACAGGCAGTGCCCTGTAGGAGTAGGAAAACCCAGTCAGCTGGAGGGTTTGCCTGTGAGGATATGGCAGGAATTTGATTCAGGATCCAAGTTGATGTAGCCAATTTGTTCTCCATATAGGCTTGAACCGATATCCGGAAATTCAGGTCTGTTTCCCTGCCGCAGTGCTACTCTGAGACAGGTGGATGGAACTGTGTGGTTCCAGGAGTGTGGAAGTTCCTCTGGGTTGAAGCAGGATTCTAGCCAGATGTTGGTAGAAGGTCCAAGGGGACTCTGGATTCTTTTAGACCCCCGTTGTAATTATTGCAGTTGAGAAGTCAGGTCCAATCGTAGTCAGAAAGTGGGGGTGTAAATCAGGGCTTGAGACAGTTTCTGATTCCCATGGGAGGAATGCAGGAGGTTGAGGTTGAGAAAGCAATAACTCAGTAGGCACAAAAGCATCTTGAAACTCACACCTGTCACAGGGCTGAGAGTTATTACAGATCCTAATTCAAAATTATTAGTCCAGTTTGTCATTTCATTCAGGCCCGGAAAGGGTAGTGTGAGAAGCAATAGAGACAATAAGAAATGACATCCATGGTGAAATTATAAGAAATGTTTTGAATGGTGCTGACAATTCAAAAGATCCTGGAAGCACAAGCATAGCAGATAATTTTCTGGAGGGCAAGAGAAGCAGTTCAGGGATGATTACTTCAGTCTTTAATTTATTAATTTATTCTTCAAAAAGTTAGCAGTGTTCTGTTGCCCTGAAGGATGGACAGCTCAACATTATTCACTTCAATTTCACAAGAAAAATGAAAATGAGCAAAAAGCAAGCTAACTAATTACTTTGTATAGAAAGCAAGACTGAGTATGTCTTTGAATCTCTATGCCTTACTCTCTATATTCCATATTATACTCCACAGCAGGAGCAGCTATGGTGTCCATAATTGAGATTATAATGATAATTTTAGGTAATTGATAAAATTTGGAAATTTGGTTATATTGTAATTAAGTCAGAGAAATGTTGCTAGGTAATGTGTTGCTTTAAAAGGCTACACTAATATTGTAAACATTTTTGAAAATTTAGTTCATAAAGTTGTATCTTCAAGCCTATATTATATAATATCATATCTCATTCACATTTTGCAACTGTAAAATTCTTTGTGATAACTAAATTATAACGGCATTTCCATAGAGGCACCAAAATAAAATATTTAGTATATGTAACATATATGATATTATACATGTGAGTGTTAATATTTACACCTAGATATATCTATTGTATGATTATTCTGAGAGGTATGGATTTTTTTGCTTATCATGATAATTATCATTAGTGGGTATTTACTAGTTGTCAGACAGTGTACTAAATGACTTTAGAAACATTAATTATTTTAATACACAGGGAAGTTCTATGTAGGAAATATTCTCATCCTGATTTCATGGAGGAGAAAAGTGAAAGTAAGGATCCTAAAGTTAACAAATGGTGAAACTGCCTGGAGCCCTAGATTTGGGAGGTGGTTAAGCTGGAATTCAGACCTGAGTCTACCTTGGTGAGCACTTGTACAGTTATTGACACAAGAGCCAGTTGGCTTTACATGGAGGAAAGAACACTGTTTTGTTGACACCATCCTCGACAGTGCTGGAAGCATCTGTGTCTCTAATTTCAGTATGGCTGGGCAAGACTAAGGAGCTCTTTTAATATAAAACTCACAGGTGAAGAATTCTTTAAATTCCACAGGTGGATACCATAGTATCTATATAAAGCACAGCAATTTATTACATTTCATAACACTTTTTATTTTTTTACTTTTGGATGCATTTTTTCCTAATACTTTTTAAATTTTGTATAATTCAACAGCAGGTAGTATGATAGAAAGAAGAGCATTTCACTCTAGGCAATGGTGTTTATTTCTCCCTACCTCAGTTTGTCCATCCATAAAAAAGGGACTACATTTTCAGGTTTCTTTTATCCTTGAAAGTATTATTACAGGCTTCTAACTCATTTCTAGTCAAATTATATTGATTGGAAATGATGCAAGAGAGAAGAAATTAGCATTCATTGAGTTGTTTTCTGTATCCAGAGGAGCGTAAACACACACACACACACACACACACACACACACACACACACACACACACACTTTTTTTTCATGTATTTAGTTACCTAAGATAATATATGTCGTAATATAGCATAGCATGTGATATTCTATATATTTTAGAGATAAAACACACTAAGACTCAGACATCATTCAACTTCTAAAGATCCCAATCATAAGATATGAACTTGGTATTTAAAAGCAGGCCTGTTGAACTTCAAAGCACATTTGTTTAATGACTAATCTTCAGTTTATTTGGAAGAGCAACTTGTTTAGAACACACTGTGTATTAGTTAGGTTAGGCAAGGATGTGCTATGTAACAAATTAGGGCATGAAATAGCAGTGGCTTAATATGGAAATGTTTTCTTTCTTACTCATGTGAATTTAGCAGCAGGTCTTAAATGGTTTTGGAAGAAGAGAGTGGGTAGAGGACTTATACCCTCTTTTAACTTCTTCTGACTGGAAGTTACACTTATTAGTTCCATTTACATCCCACTAGGCGGGCTAATCCTATTGCCCTGATGTAATAGTAATAGCAAGAGCAATTTGAAAATGTGACCTTATTATATTTTTAGGAGAAAAACAAAATGGGATTTCATGAACCCATCACTTGTTTCTGCCTGTGCTGAATATCTACTGCTGATCATGGTGCAGGTCACTGAAGGGCTGCTGCATTATCTTTTATTATTATACTCATAGACAGAAAAAGGTGGAGGCCTGGGGTGGGGGCGGGGGCAGGCTATAAGAGGTCAATGGGAGAAAAGGGGACATGTGTAATACTTTCAGCGATAAAGATTTAATTTTTAAAAAGGGTAATGCAGAGCTGATGTCCTCCTTATAGTAGTAGTCTTTACTTAGAAATTTCCAGAGAACTGGAATAGAGTAGAACATCAGAGCTTTCCTCTTGATACAGGAGTCCCACAATAGCTGTGTTGTTTCTCATGTTCACCATGTCACCTCCGGTATCTACTGCAACGTACAGAGACATCTATATTTATTGCATAGATGTTGGAATGTGGCTGCGGACAACTAGTAGGTGAGTTGCTAATATTTCAGCACCCACTTGAAGAGCCTCATAATGAAGGTAAATATTTAGAAAGACACTGAAGCATTGAAACTGTCAGTTTTGTGGCCAACTACCTTCTCTTAATCTTAATTTATCTACATTAAAAAAGAATGAAGACTTCATCCACAATGGTTAAGGGATATCTGACCGAAGGCCTGACCTTTTTGCAGACACAGAATTCACAAATGTAGATGAACTCAGGCAATCAATGATGCCTGGGGCCCTTTAGCAGAGAAGGCTTAGAGGGAGCACTCTAGTCTTTGTATATCCTTGACTCAAGGGCCCCTTGCTGCTTGCCTGACAGCTCGGAGACATTTAGCGACTTTAGTGACTCAGCATGACCTAGACCTGTCTCACTCAACCTTACCAAGTAAAACATTCCCTTTTTAATGTCAACCTTTCAGAATCCCCAAAGATTCTAGTTTTATTTTTTGAATCAGTTGCTGAGGAACTATAAAACAATGTAGGAACTACAAACAATAAACTATAAAACAATAGTAATTTTATCAAAGTCAGTAGTTTAAAATGCACTTGTGCTTTATTAATTCCAACTACATATATTTGAAAAATAGCCAAATAAATACAAGACAGATGTATTCAGTCAATTGACTCTACTTTGTGTACTATGGACCTAAAACTTGGCAGGAACTCTGAGGTCCGTGGGTTGGGAAGCATTGAAGTTGGTTGTAGCAAGTGTCCCCACGGTGCTAAACGCAGTACTGGGCTTCCTGATAGTGCTTCATGTTACATGTGTGTACTTAGAACAGTTTTAGTTTTTTAAAAGAAACACCTGAATATGAATATTCCACATTTCTGTAGGAAGTAAGATGTGCAGAATGTGTACCTCTATAAGTGTGTTTGAATATTTACCCACTCATTTGCTGTCCTAGGCATTGTGAAAGCGGTGAACACTAATAATAAAAGCTAATATTTATAAAGTGGTTAATACACACTAAATATATTTTTGTTATTATGTATTTTAAAATGTGTTTAGCCTATTACTAACTCTATTTTACAAGTGAGGAAACTGAGAAGTAAAGAGGTTAAATATTGTTCCCCAAACTATAATTCTAATCCTCAAATCTGTATTCTTAATTATTATGGTATATTGCCTCTTAAAACAGTTACTAACCTCTGTCTCATGAAATTTATATTCCATTGTGTGAAAAAGAAAGTAAACAAGAAAAGAATTGTAAATGTATCCACAGACAGGTTCTGTGATAGAGTGAGTGCTATGCACCTGTTTTCTATAGGAGTGCTTAGGAAAGCCTACAGGACATTCTGTCCCATCCACCACATCCAGAGACATTGGGTCCATGCCAGAAGGTCCTTAATATATGGCCCTGTCCACAATTATTGAACCAATAAGACATGATAGTATTTTTATGGATTATCTTGTGAACCAAAAGTGTAAATAAACGTTATGAGCTATTTGAACCCAGGGATGTTTTCCAAGTATGAACTTTTATTTTTGAATTCTCACCCAATTACATTTTCATTGATTTATTTTAGAGAGAGAAGAAGATGAGAGAGAGAGAGAGAGAGAGAGAGAGAGAGAGAGAGAGAGAGAGAGAGAGAGAGACTGGTTGTCTGCCTCCTACACACACCCTGACAGGAGTGGTGATTGAACCTACAATCTAGGTATGTGCCCCAACCTGGAATTGCACCCTCGACCTTTAGGTGTATGTGACTTCGGGCCAACCAAGTGATCCACACTCACTAGGGTGAGTGTGGACATTTTTGACAGGATCAAACTTTAAGGACCTGTTGATGAGTACATTTTGGACAGCACCAAATGTTCACTAATCTTGAGAAAGCCTCATTGAGAAAATGGGGTTGGAATATTTGGGTAATTATATGTTCAATTTTTCTCTTCTAAACCAGCTCACCACAAAAGCCTGTCTTTCCTCTTTAGGGAACCAACTGAAAATACAGTGTCTATGAAGTTAAATTTTGTAGCATCTATAGAATGATTAGCTTGCTCCCTCAGACATATCTTTCCAACATAGTTCCATTCCATATTTGTCAGTTTGTATACATAGGTAATCTCTAGGCTAATCAAACTGCCACAGAGGCCCTATATTAAACATTCTTAGGGATTGTTTTTATTTTTTTAATATATTTTATTGATTTTTTACAAAGAGGAAGGGAAACGGATAGAGAGTTAGAAATATGGATGAGAGAGAAACATCCATCAGCTGCCTCCTGCACAACCCCTAACTGGAGATATGCCCGCAACCAAGGTACATGCCCTTGACCGGAATCGAACCTGGGACCTTTCAGTCTGCAGGCCGACGCTCTATCCACTGAGCCAAACCGGTTACAGCATAGGGATTGTTTTTAGTTTGTGATTTATTTCAGAGTTCTCTTATACTGGATCATTTGCTATTCTTTTGTTTCCACACACCACATCTTGCAAGAACTCTGAACATAAGTTAAACTAAGTTGAATCAAAGAAGATAATATCTACTGAATTTAAGTCATTGCATATCAGGTTGACCTGCCATCTCAACCCTGTTACCAAGAGCCTTATATTTTGAACTGCTTTCACCTTGTTCCAGCAACTGGAGGTTTGAACAGTAAGATTGTAAGTGTAAGGAATATTTCAAAGGCAGGCACTAGGCCTCCTGTTTCCTATGTCCTTGTTGTTTTGACTTAAGAGGTCTGCTTCTCAAATTTCTAGGACCAGCTGGTGGCTTGTTAATCTAGATGCATCCATAGCTACATGCTGTGTGTTCACATTAGCCATGAAATGCCTAAGTCTCTCTCTCTCTCTCTCACACACACACACACACACACCCTCTAACCTTTGTGAAGGAGATGGTGAAACATCCCTTCCCTAAGTAACTGGCCCCATTCATCTCCTCGCATATTAATTTTTGTGCCTGTCCTTTTATATGTTTTAGAAGACCCGAGACTGTTGTATTTGAAGAGCCCTTTCCTGGTTCATCTCTTCAGCTTTTCTGGCTCCTCATACATTTCCTACGTAATTCTATGCCTGTCTAGGGAGATCTAGCATGATCAAGCTGTCAGTTTGCTCTTGTGCATAATTTCAGGAATTTTCATTCATCCCTTAGAACACATGGCTATTGGCTCATTGAGTTTCTCCAAGGTCTGAGGAGGCTGAGATGGAGTCGATGCAATCTTGTTCCTCTCATGAACTTTTCTCCAACGACATTAATAATCATTATCCAATATTAGTTCATCTTTCCCTTTCCATATTGATTTTTTTCTTCAGGGAATATTTATGACTGGCACCTTAAAAACTGCCATGGATATAATGTTTAAAAATTTATAATCCTCTGTCCTCAAGATAATTTTTACAATATGGGAAATTAATGTAAAAAATTGTGTACTATGCAACATGTGCATGTAAATAATAATCTGCACTAATAAAAGAGAAACATGGTAATTGGCGTACGACCGCTACCCTTTTCATTGGCTAATCAGCGAGATATGCAAATTAACTGTCAGCCAAGATGGCGGCCGGCAGCCAGGCAGCTTGAAACTAACATGAGGCTTGCTTGCCTCAGTGACGGAGGATCGTTGGAGGAAACCAACGTTCCCCGCCTGCGGCTGCAGGCCTCTGAGCGGGCAGTTTAAGAAACATTGTAACAAATACCGCCGGACTTCAGCCAGCAGATTCGCAACATTGTAAGCAAAGGCCAGAAACCTACTTTCAGTGGCAGAGGCCTAAGAGCTGGAGCCAAGCCTCAAGGTAAAGCTGGCCCAGAATAAAAAAAAAAAGAAAAAAAGGAGCGGTTGGGAACTTCAGTCACTCCCAGCCTGAAAACAGCCCTAAGCCCCTCACCCAGACTGGCCAGGCACCCCAGTGGGGACCCCCACCCTGATCCAGGACACCCTTCAGGGCAAACCAGCTGGCCCCACCCATGCACCAGGCCTCTACCCTATATAGTAAAAGGTTAATATGCCTCCCGGCACTGGGATCAGCGTGACAGGGGGCAGCGCCCAAACCCCCTGATCGCCCTGCGGCTCTGTGTGTGACAGGGGGTGGGGCCCCAACCCCCTGAGCAGCGCTGCTCTGTGCCTGATAGGGGGGAGCTCCCCAACCCCCCACCCCCACGGGCCCTGCTCTGTGTGTGATGGGGTAGAGCTATAACCTCCCCATCGACCCTGCCTTGAGTGTGACAGGGGACGGTGCCCCAACCCCCCAGTTGGCCCTACCCTGAGCGTGACTGAGGGTGGCATCACAACCTCCCAATCTGCCCTGCTCTGTGCATGACGGGGCGGCGTCCCAACTCCTCAATCGGCCCTGCTCTGAGCCCGACCAGGGCTGCACCTAGGGATTGGGCCTGCCCTCTGCCACCCA
Organism: Myotis myotis; assembly: GCF_014108235.1. Classification (NCBI taxonomy): domain Eukaryota; kingdom Metazoa; phylum Chordata; class Mammalia; order Chiroptera; family Vespertilionidae; genus Myotis; species Myotis myotis. Next base: position 144,455,853 of record NW_023416324.1, on the reverse strand, counting down.
GGAGCAGGCCTAAGCCAGCAGGTCATTATCTCCCAAGAGGTCCCAGACTGCGAGAGGGCACAGGCCAGGCTGAGGGACCCCCCCTCCCCCCCGACTGCACAAATTTTTGTACACCAGGCCTCTAGTAATTATAATAACAGTGATATTTTATTGAGTACTTATGATGTGCTAGTTCCACTCCAGGTTTTTAACCTTTATTAATCCATTTAATTTTTATAGTAACCCAATAATGTAGGTATTTATCTCAAATTTTAGTTAAAACAAACTGCAGGACATAAAATTGAGAAGTTTGTCCTGCATCACATAGCTAGTAAGTGGAGTTGCTGGGAGTCCAACCCAGACAACCCAGAAAAGAACCTGTAAAATTTTTTAGTATGTTTTGCACACTTAAAATACATATCAATCATAGTTTCTTAATATCCCACTTTACCCGTTCTTCTTGATTAATCTTCTAAGACAAAGCCCACAGCTTGTGATTTTCCTATTTCAATCCATTTGGCGGTTTGTCCCTACTTATGCTCATGCAACATTTAACACCGATCATTAAATATGTACTGTCATACACATCTTATTGCTGACGCTATCTGCTTCAGTCATATTGGTGAACCTGTATCTCCTGCATGCTCAATCCCATTTTGTACCATTTTCTAAATTCTCACCCTTCCATAGGGAATATCTTCTTGCCTCTCCACCAGTCAATTCACTTATACTTTCTTTAATGACAGAGGCTGAAGTCTTTTTCTCCTTTAATTCCCACAACAAGAATAATTTGAAAACATTCTAGTGTGTCCTAATACATACCAGATTAATTATTTTCTAGTAATCCTTGTATGCTTTCTCTAGCCATCCAGATATGACTTTTTTTTTTTTTTTTTACTGGTAAATCATGTATTATACTCTTTTAAAAAAGCATTTAAAAAGTATATTAGTGACGAAAATATACTTGATGCTATCTAACTCCTTCTTGGCTGACATCTTTTTGGAGAAGAAGAAATGATGGCCTGATTGCAAGCACATTCTCCATATGGAAAGAATATTTCCAGGAAAGAGTTCAAGAAGCAGGTTAAAGCTGTTTCTTTATGTAAGTGATAGTGTATAGCACATCTAATTCTGTATTATATAAATTATTCCCTGGAATTTTAAGACTTTAGGTTTCCCATGCATATATATGGTTGGACCTGGTCACTTTCAGAACAGACATAATAGAGATATCAAAAGAAGAGACTAGCTTAAGTTGCATAGAATGTTGTTTCCCTATCAACCTTCCTATTTCTTTTCTCCTTGACTCTGTGGAAGGGACCGTGTGGGCAGCTGATAGAAGATGCTCTTCAGAATTTGAAGTGGGTGAGTTGGCTTCTGATATGGTGTTTTTGACACTCCCACTTTGTCTCATTGGATGAACCATCTTTGTCTCAAATTCTGCTCCCTTTATAAATTATAGTTTAAAACATCTCTACCAAAGAATCACAGATTAAGTACGTGTATTCAAGCCCTTAATCCTATGTAATAAAACTAATATGCAAATCTATCAAATGGTGGAACTACTGGTCTCTATGATGTGCACTGACCACTGGGGGGCCGACACTCACTGCAGGAGCTACCCTCAGCCCACAGCCCCCACGCCAGCCAAAGCAGTGCCAGCAGGGTCCCCCCTAATCGTCCGGCTGGGCACCCCACAGAGGAAGGTGACCAGCTGGGGCTGCAGGGGGTGGGGCCAGTGGCGGTGGCAGAGTGATCGAGGGCTGGAGCTGGCCAATGAGTGGGCCAGCACTGGCCCTCCTCCCCCAATCACCCTTCTGGTTCCTCCCACAAAGGGAGGTGACCAGCAGCGGTGGCGGCGGTGGGGCTGGCGAGTGGGCAGTGCCAGGCCAGCCAAGGCGGGTGCCAGCAGAGGCCCCCCAATCACCCCACTGGTCACCCCACAGATTGGCTCTGATTGCTAGCCAGGCCTAGGGACCTTACCTGTGCACCGATTTCATGCACCGGGCCTCTAGTAAATAATAATAGTGTGTGGTTCATCACTGAGTTAGGGAAGGCCATCTTACTTTCTGATGTAACTCATAATGAACTAGTCACCAAATACAATATAATAAAAGACTGGATTGTAAAAAATTCAACAATATTTTTAATTGTGGTGCCTAAGCACTCATACTAATTCTTGTTGCTCATATATTTTTTGAAAATATATAGGCAAATACAATCATTGTTTTTCATAGAAGTTGCACAGCTTGTACTTTAATTTGCAATATTTCATTCATGTAGACTACAGAGCAGTTGGCATTTCCATAATAGACAGTGTTTTAGAGTATTAACAGAACCATAATAGTTGGCAACCAGACAAAATCTGCAATGCAGACACAACCTTGGGGCAGTTTTAAGAAAGTTACTATTATGAAGTCAAATCATTTTGGAGTATTTATTTTACAAAGTACTGTGTACTGCAATAGACCAGGGAAATAACACTTCCTTTTCAATATGTTTTAAAAAGATTTCTAGCTTTGGGGCATAAAAATACATTTCCTCTTAAATGTACAGGATTCATAACTCACCATCAAAATACAGGCAATCAAAACCTACCAGCTTTAATAAATAAATATTTTATACATATTTTAAGCATTTGCACTTAAAAATAATTATTTGAACACAACTTTAAGTGAAATCATATAAAAGACAGGATTTATGTCGTTGTGTAGGAGATTAAAAAGCATTTAATGAAATCTCTAATAAATGACGTTTGGGGCCATTTATGAATATTGAAAAGTGTGTCAAAAAAGCAAGAAAATGCATCTGAAATACAAATTGTGTGTACAATAGAGAGTTATTATTTTGCAAGAGAGGAAATAAATCTTACTGGATATTATAGAACACTATATAGTTTTGCAAATTATTTTATAATCCTGCACTAGTTTTTCTTTAAGCTCACTGACTGGAAATGAGGCTGTTTTAAATTGGAAGGCTGAAGAATAGAAAGGTATAAACACAGAGGGAGTTAACAACCTGTCAGATGAAAATAGCTCCATACATGTAACCGTTCTCCCCTTGCTCATTCACTCTACTTTTACTCAGAGGTGATTAAGTGCATGCTTTCTCAGAATTCCTATCTCCTTTGACATTATTTGATCTCCCTAGGCCCCCATGGACCTGAAACTGTAAAACTGATTGCTATCAGAGAGCTGAATAGACCCCAGGGAACAGAGAGAATTGGAGGAGATCAGGAGATCATGGAGTTTGAGCTCTTGAAATCGGTAGCTGGGTCTGAGTTGAATTTCACGTTATTGCCTGGCAAGAGTGAGGTTGTCACACTAACTGGAGTCAGGGATATTTGAGTACTTGGATCTCCTACTTCGCACTGCACTTGCTTGTCCATCTTATAACATGAGACCCGTTTTATTAATGTAGTGCATGCACATTGACCGGAAATAGGGGTTATGCCCCTTCAGAGGGGATCTTTATGACAGAATATTTAGGTAGTCAGGTTGGAGTGATGTAACTATGATCTGTGAGCAAGTACTGGGTAAATATAGACCTAGATTTTCATTATTATTACTATTTGTTACAGTTAAACTTGCCAAACCTAGGGCATTTATTTTTATGGCTTCTAGCTTACAAAGGCAGTATTTTTAGGTAATGTAATGTTTAAAGGTCTATTAGTGGTTCTCAACCTGTGGGTCGCAACCCCTTTACAGGGGTCGCCTAAGACCATCAGAAAACACAGATATAATTACAGATTGTTTTTGTGATTAATCACTAAGCTTTAATTATGTTCAATTTGTAACAATGAAATTGGGGGTCACCACAACATGAGGAACTGTATTAAAGGGTCGCGGCATTAGGAAGGTTGAGAACCACTAAACAAAGAAATTTCTGAAGTTAGTGAAAGGCTCTATACCTGGGTTTTAAAATTAAAATGCTTCTCAAAGACTGGCCTCTGTTTACTGAGGTCTGCTTTCTGTTTCAGTTAGCTATTACAAGCCATTATAAAAAATACTAACTCATACTTTCCTATTTCAAACATGTGCTTCTAATGATTGATGTAAGTTACAGGTGGGTCCTTATTTTTATGAATTATTTTTTTATTAATATGCCACATGTAGTTTAAGAACATGGATTTTTGAGGTTCAAATTCCAGCTATGATACTCACCAACTAAGTGACATTAGACAATTTACTTAACTTCCTGTATTAGTTTCCCCATTTGTAAAATAGGAGTAACAATATAATAATTGTACCTATTCCACAGGGTTGTTGTGAAGGTTATATTAAATATGTACATATTTCTTAGAATGGTAAAATAGCTCTGGCCCAAATAATGTCCTATATGAACATTAGCCATTATTGTTGCATGCTTTTAAGTACCCACTGAAATATTTCTCTCAGAGTTTCCACATGCTCCATGGAAACTCTGTGCTCAGATTTTGATAATGGTAGAAATTCGGCTCAACTCTGAAGATTTATTTTGTATCAGGTTTCATGACTGGTATATATACTTGAAGAAGCCTATAAATGGTGGTGAAAGTTGTCTGATATATATATATATATATATATATATATATATATATATATATATATGAAGTGGTAACATTAAATTTGTAAACCACGTACTCAAACTTTGTCAATAAATTCTAGAACATTTCTACCCTCCCAACATTCTTAGCATGTTTAACTAATAAAAAATACATCTTATTTTAGTTGAATTTAATTTACTCTCTTTTATAAAACACTGAAAAAAATATGACTTTCTCTATTTTACTATCAGACTATGCCTCTTTCCTACAGAAGTCAAGGAAATTATACATAAATATATACATAAATATATTTGCATATTATATGTGTATATATATGTGTATATATATATATATATACACACACACATATATACGTATATATATGTGTGTGTGTATATATATATACACACACACATATATATACGTATATATATGTGTGTGTGTATATATATATTTATATATATATATATATAAATTTAGGAATATTATCCACATGTAAAAAACAAATATATATATACTAGAGGCACGGTGCATGAAATTCATGCACAGGGGGAGGGGGGAGGGGGAAAGATCCCTCAGCCTGACCTACACCCTCTGCAATTCGGGAGCCCTCAGGGCATGTGCTACTGACAGCTTGGGCCCATTCCCCGTGGTTCTCTGCTCTCTGAGGGGCCTGCCTGCTCCACACCACTGGGATGGGCAAGCAGGCCCTGCTGGGTGCTGCCTGTGGCCCTGCTTGTCTGCTCGCAGGTCACCGCCTCAACTGCCCAGCAGGCCCTGCTGGGTGCTGCCTACGCCCAGCTTGCCTGCTGGGCTCACATTGCCAGGGTGACGCCGCCAGCGTCCTGTCCAGCCTCTATGGGCGCCACCATCTTTGTCACAGAGTGATGGCTAATTTGCATATTACTCTTTTATTAGATAGGATATATTTATGTATAATTTCCTTGACTTCTGTAGGAAAGAGGCATAGTCTGATAGTAAAATAGAGAAAGTCATATTTTTTTTCAGTGTTTTATAAAAGAGAGTAAATTAAATTCAACTAAAATAAGATGTATTTTTTATTAGTTAAACATGCTAAGAATGTTGGGAGGGTAGAAATGTTCTAGAGTTTATTGACAAAATTTGAGTATGTGGTTTACAAATTTAATGTTACCACTTCACATGGACAGAGAAATGTAATATAGAACTTCCAGATTTGTTATAGGAAACTAGAGGCCCAGTGCATAAATTCATGCACCAGTGGGGTCCCTCGACCTGCCCTGCAGGATCAGGCTGAAACTGGCTCTCCAACATCCTCCGAGGGGTCCCGGATTGTGAGAGGGTGCAGGCCAGGCCAAAGGACCCCACCAGTACACGATCAGGGCTAGGGAGAGACACAGGACGTTGGCCAGCCTGAGAAGGACCACAGGAAGGCTCCAGGGCATGTCTAGCCCATCTCATTCAGTCCTGATTGGCTGGACCCCAGCAGCAAGCTAACCAACCAGTTGGAGCGCCTGTCCCCTGGGGGGTCAGTGCATGTCTTAGTGAGCAGTTGAGCAGCCTTAGCATATCATTCGCATATTACACTTTGATTGGTTGAACAGCCAACCAGATGACTGGACACTTAGCATATTAGGCTTTTATTATATAAGATTGGTATGACATCATCATAATAAAAGGCTAATATGCAAATGGTTGTCATGCCATCATTCCATAAAGACCAATCAGCATGGACCTGAGGCTGCATGGTGCCTGGCCAGGGTGGGGTACCTCAGACCAAGACCCCCGCTGGATGGGTTTGACAGGGGACCTGTGGCTGCACCCCCCGCCAGGCGGGGCTTGATGGGGGTGGAGCCAGCCAGGTCTGGGTCTTGCCCAATGGGGGTGGGGCCAGCCGGGTCTGGGTCTTGTGCGATTTAGAGACCCATGCGAGTGGGCAGGGACTTGACTCTGGGTCCTGTGGTGTGCCCCAGACTCTGACAGGAGGAAGATTTTCATAGATATTTTACTAATTTTCTTTCATCTCTGACACTTCAATTATAGAGAAAGGGAAAATAGAAATATTAAAATATTTCCTCTAATTAATTCCCTTTTAATGTGCATGAATTTCATGTTAATAAAAATATATAGGTTTCCAGTGTACAATTCTATAATACATCATCTGTACATTGTACTGTCTATTTGCCACCCCAAGTCAAGGCTCCTTCAGTCACCATTTATCCATCCTATATCCCCTTCTACTACCCCCTTTTCCCTCTGGTAATCACCATGCTGTTGAGAGATCAGTACCATATGATTTCATGCATGTATGGAATCTAATGAATAAAATAAACTAACAAATAAAATAGAAACAGACTGTAGATAGAGAACAGACTGACAGGAGGGGGTGTTTTGGGCTGGGTGAAAAAGATGAAGGGATTCAGAAAAAAAACCCTCATAGACAAAATAACAGTATAAGATATATAATATAAGATATAATATATATATATATAACATTTTTTTTTTATTTAAGAGAGTGAGAGAGATAGAAACATCAATGACAAGAGAGAATCTATTGATTGCCTGCCTCCTGCATGATGCCTACTGGGGATTTGAGCCTGCAACCAGGACATGTGCCCTGACTGGGAATCAAACCATGATCTCCTTGTTCATAGTTTGATGCTCAACCACTGAGCCATGCGACAGGGTTAAGATATATATATTTAAAATCCTAGAGCAAACATCAACTTAATGATAAAATTTAAAAATTCTTATCTTTTAAAATGATAAGAGTGCAATGATTTTTATTATTTGTTTATTTTATTTTTTTAATTCTTTATTAGTTAAGGTATTATAAATGTGTCCTCATCCCTGATTTTTATTATTATAGTAAAAATCCTTATCAGCGGAATAAGGCAAATAATGCAAAAACAATTTTAAAGTATATATTAGAAAAGAAGAAATAAACATTCATTATTTGCAAAGTATATTATTATTTATTTTAAAAATTATAAAATAAATTACTAGAATTCATAAATGCACATAACAAAGTTGGTAGATATAACATTGTATTATGTAACATAAAATAAAATATTAAGGTATAATTATATATAAGTAACATATGTAGAAAATAAGACAGTAAAATAGTTACCACTTTCATTAGCATCTTAAATATATCAAATACATAGAAATAATTTAAAAAGTGGGCAAGACCATTACATAGAAAATTATGGAGCTCTAACATCAAATGTATTGGGAGAAATTAAAGAAATAAAGAAACAGAGAAATGAATGATGTTTATATTTTTAGTCTCAGTATTTTAAAGTTGTCTATTCTACACCAATGGCTTATAGATCTAATGTAATCTCAATAAAAATTTCAACAGGTTTTCTTTGAAAGTGACAAACTGATCAATTATAGAAGTTATGTGGAAATACAGATTGCTAGTATAAGTCAAGCACTTTTGATGAAAACAAGTGGCAAGACTTACTCCACCAGAAATTAAGATGTATTACAAAGCTACTAGAGGCCCAGTGCACAAATTCGTGTATGGTTGGGGTCCAGCTGGCCCACCCCAATCGGGGCCGATTGGCCCAGGACAGCTGGGACGAGGGGACGTGGGAGGTTGGCTGGCTGGCCCTGCCCCCGATCGAGGTGGGGATTGATTGGGGGCGGGGCCAACCAGGGGACAGGCCATGAGCAGTTGGCGGTCAGCCCCGTCCCCTGGTCAAACTTCCAGTAGAACCCCAGGGTAGAGGGGACAATTTGCATATTAGCCCTTTATTATATAGGATACTAATAAGAAAGTGTGGATCTGGCACAAGGATAGGCAGATGGACATGTAGAAGAAAACTGAGAGTTCTGAACTGGAATTACATTTGGAAGGATACTTGATTTAAGAGAAAGGCACAGTGCACAATGCAATGAAGAAAGAACCATCTTTTCAGTAGATGGGGCTGGTTCAAATGAATTTTACTGTGGTAAAAAAATAAAAGTGGAATGACCCACCTCACACCAGAAATTGAAAGACAGATCAATGAAGTTTCAAAAAATTAATATAGGAGAATAATTGTAATCCTGGTGTGGGATAATATATCTTATATAGGACAAACACACTGTAACCACTAAGGAAAAAATAATATATTAGATTATGTTAACATTAAAAACATCTTAATGAAAAATAATAGCTAACATAAAAGAACACATAAGAAAACCTACAAATCAATAAGAAAATGACAAACCAGTATAAAAATAGGCAAAATGTTTGAACAGGAAGTTCCCCAAAGAGAGTGAACAAATGACTAAATAAACATGTTAAAAGGAACTCAACTTTATTGGTGAATGTATCTCTATATCTTCATCATAATGGCTGAAATTAAAAAAGTGTTTCCTGGGAATATGGACAAATAGGAGTTTTTCTATACTGCTTCTAGGAGTATAAATTGGTGCAATTCCTATGGAAAAATACTTAATAGTATCTCTTAAAGCTGGATCTTTCACATACTTTATGATCCAGCATTTTCACTCCAGGCATATCAAGCAGAAAAATGTGTGCGTGCACAAATAAACATGTAAATGAATATTCATAGCCTCATTTTTCATAATAGTTCTAAGCTGGGAAAAAACCCATAAATGTTCACCAAGCAGTAGTCTAGATAAATAAGTGTATTAGAGTCATACAATGAAAACTCTACAGGAATAGAAATGAAGGAACTACCCTTACACCCAACCTTAGGGATGAATCTCACAATTATAATATTGGGGGGAGTCAGACACAAAAATGCATCTACTGGTAATTTCATTAACATAAAATTTTACAAAGTAGTCAACGCGAAGTACAGTGTTGGAAGGCAGGAGAGGGGTTTCCTTTGAGGAGATGGAAAGGGCAGTGGCTGGGAGTGGGCTTGAAGGGGGCTTCTGTAGAGTTTGGAGTGTTCTTTGTTGACCTAGCAATAGTTACACAGGGATTGGCTTGGTGATAATTCAATGAGCTGCACATCTGTATTTTTTTGCACTTTTCATTGTGTGTATTATATGTTATAATACAAAACAGTTTAAAAAACAAGCTATACTTGCCACATCATGGATGTTTTGGTGTGTGGTATGGTGAATTTAACTGTATAAAAGATCAACTAAATTATAGACCAAAGGTACAGTCACTGAAAATCACACAATGAGTTTCAAGTGTGCATCATCATGAATATTTTAAATGTTATTGTTGCGTCCCATTCCATAAGTCTTAATGTCAAATCAGTCAACTTCTTTTCATCAGTCTCAGATTCAAAGGGGCATTCTTGGAACTGCTGGTTCAAGCCAAACCATTGAAGAGGCTGCTATTGAGAAAGGAGCTGAATGGGACTGCTTAGGCTTTTTAGCAGACAAGAACACAATCAAGGCACTTTTTCTCCTGTGCCAGCAAGACTGGCATGATGTCAGCGTCTCTGTCCCTCTAGAAAGGGCCTGAAGAGCAAACGCAGTCAAGGTTGTGTGTCACTAGACTATCTGAAAACCGTTGAGCCTTAAAAATGTTCTGCATGTTTATTAGTGACACTGCTGCAGGAGTTCAGCACAATCATGCAGGAATGAGCACCTTCCACTGACATCTTTGTGGCACAGTGAAATGCCCATGACATTGTAAATAAAAACATCCCTGAAACAGCTGCCAGACCTTCTTGGCTATTCTGTTTTCTTAAAGGACTGAGCATGTTATATTTATGCTAATTATTTGTTTCTTGGAAAACATACCGTTCTTGCCTCTATACATGTACAGGGCAAGGCAAAAGTAGGTTTATAATTGTGAGTACCTGAAACAAAGTTTATTATTGTATTATTATGTATTAAATATTGTATTGTTTTTTATATGATCAACTGTAAACCTCCTTTTGTCCCATCCTGTATTACTGACAACACATTCCACAGAGATGTTCAGGTGGATGCAAGTTACAGGTTTTTATCTTTTCTTTTTTTTGAACTTTTGATTCCTCTTAGCAAGAAATGAGTTGATGATGAAAAGTAGCTTATAATTTTTGGGACATTGTGTGAGCTTAATTAAGATTTAAGAAAAAAATTGCATTCCTTTGGTAATGTTAATGTATTAACAATGAGGTTATATGTATTAAATATTTAAGCCAGATATAAAAAAGAACGTTTGGAAACTTGGAAGTCTTCAGATATAGGATTTAATCTCCTCTACCTGGGATAATGTAAATGCAACAGAGACTATAAGATCTGACAATCATTTCCACTAAGCATTTAAGAGCCTATAGGTGACTTTTGACAAATTTTGAGAAGTTTATTACTGGATTATCATTTCGAAAAAATGTTTTTCTAATTGATTTTAAAGAGAGAGAAAGGGAGGGGGGAGAGAGAGAGAGAAGGGAGAGAGAGAGAGAGAGAGAGAGAGAGAGAGAGAGAGAGAGAGAGACATCAATGAGAGAAAAACATCAATGGCTGCCTCCTGCATATCCCCTAGTGGGGATTAAGCCTGCAACCCAGGCATAGTCCCTATTTGGGAATCAAACTGGTGACCTCTTGGTGTCTGATACGGCACTCAACCAACTGAGCCACACGGGCCAGGGCCTGGATTATCTTTCTTTTTCCCTTTCATCATTAGCTTTAGATGAATTTGTCACTCTTGTTAGAAAACCATTATGACTCATTACTTTAAGCTAGTATTCCCCAAATATTCCTGATGATAGATTTTACTTTGGGTGCTTATTAAAAAACACATTTGTCTGGGTCCCTCCTGAATCTAGCTAGAAATTTTTATTCATGTAACAAGCAACCCGAGAGGTTCTTATGTTCAAGCATGATTATGATGCAGGATTTATAATTAAACTCTTAAATTGAAATATTAAGGAACCAAGGGAATATTATTTAACTACATATCTCTCTACAAAATATGGGTGGGATGGATAGAAGATATGGTCTATGCAATAAAGAGCCAGGGTGGCAACCACAGCTTGACCAGACCAGAATTCAGTGCTGGGTTGCCATGGTGACCCAGTACTGACTGGGCCACTGAGGGCTCCCCAACCCAGCACTGACTGCCTAGGGGGCTGCGGATGGAGAGAGGGCTGCAGAGAGAGGGCCAGGGTCTGATCCATACCCTCTGTTGCAGTATTGATCAGAACTTGCCTCTCTTTCTCTCCTAGCCTGGCCAACAGCCAGGCCTCCATTTCTCTCCAGGCCTCCACTGATCAGCTCCGCCTTTCTGATCAGGCCCTGTTGATAGGCCCAGAGACGCTGTCTGGCATAGAAACTGACCAATCAGAACCAAATCTGGGTCAACTGTGAGGAGCCAATGGCTGCCTAGGAGGCGGAGCTTTTGCCGCTGACTGACATAGAAACTGACAAATCAGAACCAATTTGGCCGGCAGAGGAAGGCAGTTGGGGGAGAGATCAGACTGGCAAGGGAGGGCAGATAGGGGTGATCAGGCAGGCAGAGGCAGTTGGGGTATGATCAGTCCAGCAGGGGAGGGTAGTTAGGGGCGATCAGGCAGGCAGAGAGGTTAGCATCAATTAGGCAGGCAGAAACAGTTGAGGCAATTAGGCAGGCAGGCAGGTGAGTGGTTAGGAGCCAGTGGTCCCAGATTGTGAGAAGGGTGTCCGACTGCCAGTTTAGACCCCATCCCTGTGGGATCAGATCTAAACCGGTGGTCAGAAATCCCCCGAGGAGTCCCTGATTAGAGTGGGTGCAGGCTAGACTGACAGAATCCCCCCCTCTCACCGTGTACAAGTTTTGTGCATCGGGCCTCTAATTATATATAACGACAAAAGCTAATTGCAAAATTTCATTTGGTAGATTATGAATTGACTTAGTAAATAATACATGGTAGTCTGTTATATAGTGAGGGCCTGCATATGTGGCTAATTATTTCTTAGAATATTTTATAGTTTATAAAAAATAAAATCAGATATGCTTACCCATTTTGTCCCCACAAAACCTGGTGATATATGGGTTACTATGATTAATCTCAGTTTCTAAATAAGTCACTGGGAGTTCACAGAGTTTAAGTTACTTGATCTAGTATCTCTTGCAAACTTAAAACTCATGTAATTTTAGAATAATTCTGTTAAAATCACTTTTCTTCATGACTCTGACATGAGCTAAGGTTGTGAATGCCATTGGTTACATCTTTTCTACCAATCTTATTTTCATGGAGTGACCTAAAGAAAACAACATTTTTTATTTTTATTTTAGTGGGAATTCTTCAAAATATTTTTATTTTTCCATGCTTGGCTTCTTTTTAAATTCTTTATTGTTTAAAGTATTATATATGTCTCTTTTTTCCCCCATTGAACTCTCCCTGGCCTCTCCTACCCCCAACACATGCCCTCACCCCCCTACTGTCTGTGTCCATTGATTATGCTTATATGTATGTATACAAGTCCTTTAGTTGATCTCTTACCCCGCTTCCCTTCCATCCTCCCCTGCCTTCCCTCTGAGGTGGCAATCTGTTTGATTTTTCTGTCTCATGATCTATTTTTGTTCATCAGTTTATGTTTTGCATTATATTCCACAAATGAGTGAGATTACATGATATTTATCTTTCTCTGACTGGCTTATTTAGCTTAGCATAATGCTCTCTAGGTCCATCCATGATATTGCAAATAGTAAGAGTTCTTTCTTTTTTTACAGCAGCATAGTATTCCATTGTGTAGATGTACCACTGTTTTTTAATCTACTCATCATCTGATGGGCACTAAAGCTAAGTTTCCAAATCTTAGCTATCGTAAATTGTGTTGCTAAGAAGATAGGGGTGCATATATCCTTTCTGACTGGTGTTTCTGATTTCTGGGGATATATTCCTAGAAGTAGGATTACTGGGTCAAATGGGAGTTCCATTTTTAATTTTTTGAGAAAACTTCACTGTTTTCCACAAAAAATCACCAGGTTTTGTGGCAGACTGGCTGCACCAGTCTGCATTCCCACCAGGAGTGCAAGAGGGTTCCTTTTTCTCCACATCCTCTCCAGCACTTGTTTGTTGATTTGTTGATGATAGCCATTCTTACAGGTGTGAGATGGCACCTCATTGTCATTTTTATTTGTCTCTCTCAAATGATTAGTGACTTTGAGCATGTTTTCATATGGCTTTTGGCCTTCTGTATGTCTACTTTTGAAAAGTTTCTATTTAGGTTCTTTGCCCATTTTTTGATTGGATTGTTTATCTTCCTTTTATTAAGTTGTATGAGTTCCCTATAAATTTTGGAGATTAGGCCCTTATTGGGTATAACTTTGGCAAATATATTCTCATATGCAGTTGGCTTCCTTCCTTCCTTCCTTCCTTCCTTCCTTCCTTCCTTCCTTCCTTCCTTCCTTTCTCTCTCTCTCTCTCTCTCTCTCTCTCTCTCTTTCTTTCTTTCTTTTGTTTTTGTTGTTGTTGTTAATGGTTTCTTTTGCTGTGTAGAAGCTTTTTATTTTGACTTAGTCCCATTTGTTTATTTTCTCCTTAGTTTCCATTGTCCTAGGATCTGTATGAGTAAAGATATTGGTATGACATATGTCTGATATTTTGCTGTCTATGAATTCTTCTAAGATTTTTATAGTTTCCCATCTTATGTTTAAGTCCTTTATCCATTTTGAGTTTATTTTTGTGTATGTTGTAAGTTTGTGATCTAGTTGCATTTTCTTGGCATGTATCTGTCTAATTTTCCCAACATCATTTATTGAAGAGACTGTCTTGTATTCTCTTGCCTCCTTTGTCAAATATTAATTGAGCGTAATGGCTTGGGTCGATTTCTGAATTCTCTGTTTTCTTCCATTGGTCTATATGTCTGTTCTTATGCCAGTACCGGGCAGTTTTGAGAGCAGTAACTTTGTAATATAGCTTGATATCTGGTATTGTGATCCCTCCAACTTTGGTCTTTTTTCTCAGGATTGCTGCAGCTATTTGGGGTCTTTTTTTTCATTCCATATGAATTTTTGGAGAGTTTGTTCTAGGTTTTCAAAATATGCATGGTAATGTACATAGAAAACCCTAAAGACTCCATAAAAAAAACTACTAGATTTAGTAAATGAATTTGGCAATGTAGCTGGATACAAAGTTAATACCCAGAAATCTATGGCTTTTTATACACCAATAAATGAACTCACAGAAAGAGAAACTAACAAACAAAAAAAAAACCAATCTCATCTACCATTGTACCAAAAAAAATTAAGATACCTAGGGATAAACTTAACCAGAGGTAAAAGACCTATACTCAGAAAACTACAGGACATTGAAAAAAGATACAGAGGAAGACATAAACAAATGGAAGAAGAAAACAACCTTTTGATATGAAAACATTCTGAAGTGAAACATCTCTATGATGATTTTTCCTTTTAAGTATAATGTTTTTGAGCTGCTATTTTTACTAGAATCTAGTGATTATAATTTGATACCCAAAGTTTTCTAAGAAATTATTTATGTCTTCCAGGCAGAGAGAACATTCTTTTTTACCTTATTTTTTCCTTCCTAAGGCCAAAACTGCACCCAAACTCTCTAAAAATCTACATGTGAATCACAGAATACAACTTATCTTTCTATCAACTATGCTGTTAATTAGCATTAAATTCATTGATAGGACAAAAGCAAGATTTTAATACAGCAAAGTAAAACAACAAAGTGCTACAGCAAACATTGTAACATTAAATCTCCCCTTTAAAAAGGAACACACAATAAAATTCACAACGTATTTAGGAAGATTCATCATCATAAAAGAGAGACAGAAGAACTTAAACGTAAAAAAAAAAACACCCACAAACAAACAAACAAACAAAAACACCAAAAAACAGAGTTGTTAGAATAGAAGAAAAAGATTTCTTATTAGAGTATACTGTAGTAGAGAGTTGCAGAATATTGCTACCTAAAAATTAATCAATTACAGTATGTGGGTAGTTAAAAATTGGTCAATCACATAACAGCAAAATTGATGAACTAAGTAGAATATGAATGGTCCTGGAAGCTGATGGGTGAATTTATGCACCAAAATAATTGAATTGGGGAATCTTATAGAACTCAGAACACAAGAAAGAGATGAAAAGTATGAAAGATAATGTAATTCCATGTTCCAAACTTCATATACTATAAGATTCAGAAATGAGTGTGTGTGTGTGGGGGGGGGAGGGCGCAGGGAGGGAGGAGAAGGGATAAATAATATTAAATAAATAATCAAAATTTCTTAGAATTGGAAAAAGTGTCTTCAGAAAAAAAATGCATATAACTCTTCCCCCTCATGCCCCCACCCTCCTGCCACAAACACTTAGCAGGATTTACTAGTACATAAAGCTACCAGAGCACCACCCAATTAATAAAAGGTAGAATACCAAAGACAAAACCCTAAAATCTTCCAGAGAAGGAGACTAGAAGAGATTATTTACTAGGAAATAAAGGTAAAATTTAAACTAGATTCACCTAAAACTTTTCTAGATTAACTATATGCAAGGACATAATGGAAAAAATACATAACTTGAATTTATAATTCTTCAAAAAATGTTTAATTACATTTATTGAGATGACATTTGTAATAATGTCACATAGGTTTTTTTATCTTTAATTTCTTTATTGGTTAAGGTATTACAAGTGTGTCCACATCCCCCCCCCCATTAACTCCCAACCTCTCCCCCCACACACACACACTCATGCTTTCATCCCCCTGTTGTCCATGTCCATTGTTTTGGCTTATATGCATGCATACAAGTCCTTTGGTTGATCTCTTCCCCTTACCCCCACCCTCCCCTACTTTCCCTCTGGGGATTGATAGTCTGATCACTGTTTCTCTGTCTTTGGATCTGTCCCTGTTCATCAGTCTATGTTGTTCTCTATAATCCACAAATGAGTGAGATCATGTGGTATTTATCTTTTTCTGACTGGCTTATTTCACTTAGCATAATGCTCTCCAGTTCCATCCATGCTGTTGCAAATGGCAAGAGTTTCTTCTTTTTTACTGCAGCATAGTATTTCATTACGTAGATGTACCACTGTTTTTTAATCCATTCATCTGCTGATGGGCACTTAGGCTGTTTCCAGATCTTAGCTATGGTTAATTGTGCTGCTATGAACATAGGGGTGCATATATCCTTTCTGATTGGTGTTTCTGGTTTCTTGGGATATATTCCTAGAAGTGGGATCATTAGGTCAAATGGGAGTTCCATTTTCAGTTTTTTGAGGAAACTCCATACTGTTCTCCACAGTGGCTGCACCAGTCTGCATTCCCACCAGCAGTGCAGAAGGGTTCCTTTTTCTCCACATCCTCTCCAACACTTGTTGTTTGTTGATTTGTTGATGATAGCCATTCTGACAGGTGTGAGATGATAATGCATTGTCGTTTTGATTTGCATCTCTCGTATAATTAGTGACTTTGAGCAGGTTTTCATATGTCTTTCGGCCTTCTGTAAAGTGTCTATCTAGGTCCGTTGCCCATTTTTGGATAGGATTGTTTATCTTCCTATTGTTAAGTTGCATGAGTTCCCTATAAATGTTGGAGATTAAACACTTATGGTTGATATAATTGGCAAATATGTTCTCCCATGCAGTGGCCTTCTTGTTGTTTTGTTGATGGTTTCCTGTGCTGTGCGAAAGCTTTTTAATTTGATGTAGTCCCATTTGTTTATTTTCTCTTTAGTTTCCATTGCCCTCAGAGCAGTATCAGAGAAGAAATTCCTTCAGCATCATATCAATTGATGCAGAAAAATCATTTGACAAAATCCAACACCCTTTCTTGATAAAAACTCACAGCAAGGTAGGAATAGAAGGATCATACCTCAATATAATAAAAGCCATATATGACAAACCCACAGCCAACATCATAATCAATGGGCAAAGACTAAAACCATTTCCCCTAAGAACAGGAAGAAGACAGGGATGCCCCCTCTCACCACTCCTGTTCAACATAGTATTGGAAGTTCTAGCCATTGCGATCAGACAAGAAGAAGAAATAAAAGGCATCCAAATTGGAAAAGAAGAAGTAAAATTGTCCTTATTTGCAGATGACATGATATTATACTTAAAAACCCTAAAGACTCCATCAAAAAATTATTAGACTTAATAAATGAATTCTGCAATGTAGCAGGATACAAAATTAATGCCAAGAAATCTATGGCATTTCTTTACACCAATAGTGAATGTGCAGAAAGAGAGACTAAAAAAGCAATCCCATTTACCATTGCACCGAAAAAGTTAAGATACCTAGGAATAAACTTAACTAAGGAGGTAAAAGACTTATATATGAAAAACTACAGGACACTGAAAAAAAATGATAGAGGAAGACATAAACAGATGGAAGAACATACCATGCTCATGGATTGGTAGAATCAACATCATCAAAATGTCCATACTACCAAAAACAATCTATAGATTCAATGCAATCCCCATCAAATTACAAACAGCATATTTCACAGATCTAGAACGAATGTTCTAAAAATTCATCTGGAATAAAAAAAGACCTCGAATAGCTGCAGCAATCTTGAGAAAGAAGAACAAAGTAGGTGAAATCTCAATACCATATACCAAGCTGTATTACAAAGCCACTGTTCTTAAAACAGCTTGGTACTGGCACAAGAACGGACATATAGATCAATGGAATAGAATAGAGATCCCAGAAATCGACCCAAACCACTATACCCAATTAACATTAGACAAAGGAGGCAAGAGCATACAATGGAGTAAAAACAGTCTCTTCAATAAATGGTGTTGGGAAAATTGGACAGATACATGCAAAAAGATGAAACTAGACCACCAACTCATACCATACACAAAAATAAACTCAAAATGGATAAAAGACTTAAACGTAAGACTGGAAACCATAAAAATACTAGAGGAATCCACAGGCAGCGAAATCATATAGGTTTTAAGTGTCCATTTCTATGATACGAGATCTGTATATTGCACTGTGAGCCCATAACGCCAGTGGTCTTAATCCAGCATCAAGAAGGGTTCAGGAATCTGGAGAAGGTGTTGTGCGTAGATTAAATAAAAGTCCAGAGACGAAACATAATTTTGAAAGTCATTATGGGGAGTCAGAGAAGACTTAGCTAAAGGAACTAAGTTCTCCTTGTCTCAGGACCCCTTGATTTTTATTAACACAATTTGTCCTAAAGCAAGGTAGATATACATCAAAGGGTATACAGAATCCATTGTCAGATTAATTGCCTTCGGCTGTTCAGGTGTTTGGCAAGTAGGAGGCAATAACATGTAGAATAAGATGCCCTTAGCTGTCTGGCAGCAAGCAATCATTTAATGCATCCTTTTCAGGTTTGGGGAAATGCCCTCAGCCATCTCCAGATGACTCAACCCTGCTGACATGCTGGAATTGGCTTCCAGCATCCCCACCACCCAAAGTCAAATGATTTTCTATCACCATATATTGGACCTCTCCACACCTAACCCCTCACCCCTAAAGTAGGTTTTTGCACATGGGAAAATATCTATTTCCTTATAAAGGAGAAGGAAGGATGCAAACTCAATTTCTAATGGTGGTTTATTATCATGTGGGTGATCAACAGCACTCTAAGCCCTATCTACAAGCTAGCCTTTTCTCTTTTGTCCCTTGCAGAATTTAATTTTGACGAGTATGATGTTAATCTTTGAGGCTGCATAGACATTTTCCAGACTTTGTATTTCAAGCAAAGCATGGGCATATTTATAGGGGTAAGTTCTAACAATATTGCCATTTGTTGAGAGCAAGCCAAACAAGTATTTAATTCCGTTTTGGGGAAAAATTTTTAAAAGCATTAAAAAAATGAATTCACTGCTTTACTCTAAAATACAAGGAAATGATATTATGCTATTTGTATATTTGTAGCACAGAGTATGTAAAATTATTCAAAATGTGCTGTAATTTAGAAGTGATCACATTACGTTAGCAAAAGGCTAGTGCATGTTGCTAACAGACAATGATGATAATGTAGCCTGAAAAACATTTCATAGGATCATTTCCTAAAGAGAATTGTTGAAAACAGAGCGTTGACATCTGTAAATCATCACCTTAATACAGACAACATCAGGCCCACTGCATGATCAGGGAAGGTGGTGAAATGTAGCCACCCCATTCTATATTTCAATGGCTCACTCATTTACTTGGTAGAAAGCTTTTTATACCAGAGGGATACTTGTTCAATAATTGTTGCAAAATAATAGAATTTCTTTACTGACAAGAGAAAGCCATCAGAGAGGAATAGTATGAATAAATACATGACATAATCAGAAGCACTTCAATTGATATTCCTATGACAAATCCTCTATACATGCAACTAACTCATTTTTTATTGTAGAGAAAATGATTTTCCTGGCTTCCCTTGCTGGTCACCCTTCTAACCTTTATGTGTAAAAAAATCTAGGATTTTTTTAGAGTCCAAAATGTAAGATAAAAAAATTGATTAAATTTAGTTTTACTTTAAGCCTTCAGTAATTTGCAAACGTTTGTCCTGAATTAAGTTTTCAACTTTTCTCATCATCATGCCTATTCTTTTAAATTGTTTTCACATATTTTATATTATAAGCATTTTTAAAAGTATGGCAGCATCTGCTGTAACAATTCTATCATAAAACATGTTTAAAAAGAAGAAGATAAATGGAAATACCAATAGGCAAGGCAGATTGATAACTATAATGAGAAAATAGAACATGATTTTTTTTCTTAGGATTACACTTGACCTTGCCTTTCCTCGTAGGCAGGGATGGGAGGGAGCTAACTAGGTGTATAATTATCAGAGTGTCTTAAAAAGGATGACTCTGATTATTGGAATAAAAAAAAAAAATCCTTGTGCAGATATTAAAGGGAAAATCAGTTAGTGAACCCTTAAATGAAAGAGATTGAGTAGAATTTTTCAACCAAAATTTTGAAATTATTTTTACTTACTGTTATACTAACACTTGCCAGAAGCTAATGTTTCTTTTTAATTTTTTTCCTTCTTAAATGTTCCAGATGTTTTCTCTCCTTGTTCCTTTTTCTAATACTAATAAGTGATACAGCTTTGCTTTGAAAACATAGAAAGCAAAAATTAATGAGATTGTTCAGAATTCTTCTGTGAAGCCAGAATTACTCTCAATTTTTTTGGAAGATTGTGTTCCAGGTTTCTTCACTGTACATTTTTATAGTTGAAAATATAATGAATATTTGTGTTCCTCTTTTTATTAGTATTATTTCATATGCAGTTGTTCACACTATTAGAAAAATCTTTGTAAAATCTTTACAGTTTATATAACTATATCAGGATTGTATTTAGTTATTTCCTATAATTGAATATTTATGTTAAGTCCAAAGTCTTAGTTATAAACAATATATATATATATATATATATGGCTAATATGTTAAGTGTCCGGCCATCTGACTGCATTATGATGCACACTGACCACCAGGGGGCAGACGCTAAACGCAGGAGCTGCAGTGACTTGGCAGGGGCTGTTCTCCTGTGACACACCCTGAAACCAGAGAGGAGGGAGCCCGATTCCTCATGGGGCTACACAATTCCGCCTTCGGCCATGGGTTATGTTGTTGCTGGGGCACTGTTGGCCCTGAATCTGGTTTACTGTACACTTGCATTTGCGTTCCACACCCTGTACAACAGCAACTTTGCAGAGTGGCCTCTCGCACTCCGGAACCCCTTGGGGGATGTCGAAGAGCCAGTTTCTGCCTGGTCCCTGCAGGCCAGGCTGAGGGACCCCACCTGCTGGAGTGACCCCACTCACTTTGCAGATGACAGGAGGTTGGCTCCAGGGCATGTCCAGCCCTTCTCACCCAGTCCCACCCCACTGGCCACCTTCCAATTAATTTCCTTTCAATGTGCATGAATCCGTCCGCCAAGTCACTAGAGCAATAATAAATACTGGTGGAATACATTACTGTCCTTTTTTTCCCCCAATTTAATTCCATAAAACAGACTTTCAAAAGTAGAAATACCTGATCAAAAGTTTTGGATATTTTTCAAGCAATTAGTAATGGGATTGTTGTTCATAAAATGTGTCAATTTAGACTATAATGAATTATGGTTCAGAATGCCTTTCTATAATACACCATTGTAAGAATAGATGTTCTTGTTATTTTGTGTTAATTGGATTACATTGATTTATAGTTCAGATGTTTATTATCCATTTTTAATTCTTTTGTTTTGTTAATCCTCACCTGAGGATATTTTTCCATTGACTTTTTTTTAAAATTTAAATTCTTTATTGTTTAAAGTATTACATCAGTCTCCTTTTCCCCCCATTGACCTCTCCCCGGCTGTCCCCAACCCCCAGCACATGCTCCCCCCCCCCAATCTGTGTCCATTAGTTATGCTCATATGCATGCATACAAGATCTTTGGTTGATCTCTTACCCCCTCACCCCCTGCTTTCCCTCATAGGTTGGACAGTCTATTCGATGCTTCTATGACTCTGGTTCTATATTTGTTCATCAGTTTATATTGTTCATTATATTCCACAAATGAATGAGATCATGTGATATTTGTCTTTCTCTGACTGGCTTATTTCGCTTAGCTTAATGCTCTCCGATTCCATCCATGCTGTTGCAAATGGTAAGAATTCCTTAATTTTTTTTACAGCAGCATAGTATTCCATTGTGTAGAGGT
Source organism: Myotis myotis (assembly GCF_014108235.1). Lineage (NCBI taxonomy): Eukaryota > Metazoa > Chordata > Mammalia > Chiroptera > Vespertilionidae > Myotis > Myotis myotis. The sequence continues at coordinate 144,433,841 of NW_023416324.1, read as the reverse complement.
ACCACAGTTTTCTAATCCACTCCTCTGCTGATGGGCACTTAGGGTGTTTCCAAATCTTAGCTATTGTAAATTGTGCTGCTATGAACATAGGGGTGCATATATCCTTTTGGACTGGTGTTTCTGTTTTCTTGGAATATATTCCTAGAAGTGGGATTACTGGGTCAAATAGAAGTTCCATTTTTAATTTTTTGAGGAAACACCATACTGTTTTCCAGAGTGGCTGCACCAGTCTGCATTCCCACCAGGAGGGCAAGAGGGTTCCTTTTTATCTGCATCTCACCAGCACTTGTCATTGGTTGATTTGTTGATGATAACCATTCTGACAGGTACCTCACTGTTGTTTTGATTTGCATCTCCCAAATGATTATGTTTTTTTAATTTTTTAATTAATTTCAGAGAGGAAGGAAGAGGGAAAAAGAGAAACATCAATGATGAGAGAAAATCATTGATTGGCTGCCTCCTGCACTCTCCTCACTGAGGATCAAGTCCGTAATCTGGGCATGTGCCCTTGACCAGAATCGAATCTAGGACCCTTTAGTCTGCAGGTAGACGCTCTATCCACTGAGCAAAACTGGCTAGGGCTGATTATGTTGTTTTAATATCTGTATTTGGCTTTTACTTTCATTCAGAAAAAATCAACTTACTATAATTTCTTCACTCTTAAAATATTTTAAGCCTATTTTTGTGGCTTAATGTACAAGCCCATTAAATGCACAGTTTTGAGCGAGAAGTAGCATGTTGCCTTGGAAAGACCAAAGACAGTATTACATGTTAATAGATTTTATCTGCATTCAATATTCAAATATCACTATTTTCAGAAATTAGACTTCAAAAAATATTCTGTCGATAAATAAACACCTTTAAAATTAGACTTTGACACTGCTCTCCAAAATATATGAGACACTAAAAGAAAGTGCCTTAATAAATTTATTCAACCTTTGACAGCAACTGAGTGGAAATTTGTCAGCATTCAACTTATGAAATGTCAGTGATTAGTTTTGGATGAGAGGAATATTATAGACTCTGAACTCTTAAGGTCACTAAATGTCTAAAAACAAATTTAGAGTAATTATGTTTTTGCATTGCATGCCACTGTTACTATAAGTAGAGATGTCACCTGAGGATCCTGCTTGAGCTGCATGCTTATTGCAGTATTTAAAAGTTCTTGCAACTTTCACATGGGGCTGCATGCAATTAGTTTACAAAGAAAAGGAAGGAAGCCATCACTTGTATTTTTAAAGCTTCTCAGAAAGAGTGGACATACTGTTGATGACTTGGGCATCATTACATATACCATGATAGATGAGAGATAACAGCATTTTAAGCATTTTAATGTAACAGGGTATATCACAGGAAGAGAACTCTACTGAAAGTTAAAGGGCTATGAACTTGTTAAAAGCCTATTAAAATGTAGACAAGTTATTTAACCCCTCTCTGACCTACTACATGTGTTTATAAACCAAGGGTGTTTGACAGGGGAGCCCTACATCCTCTCTTTAGCATTAAAACCAGAAAAAAATGTTTTTATATCAAATAAGATTCTTAAGATAGAAGACATCATTACACCTTGAATTATGAAGGCATCTGTATAGACACCTTAGTTTTAATACTATGTGTGGCAGATTATATACTTCAAAAATGGTTGCATATCCAGTGGTCGGCAAACTCATTAGTCAACAGAGCCAAATATCAACAGTACAATGATGGAAATTTCTTTTGAGAGCCACATTTTTTAAACTTAAAACTATATAAGTAGGTACATTGTTATTTACTTAATTAGGGTACTCCTAAGGCTTAGGAAGAGCCACACTCAAGGGGCCAAAGAGCCACATGTGGCTCGCAAGCCGCAGTTTGCCGACCATGGGCATATACCATGTATATTTTTTATATTATTTTATAGGCATTTCTCCAATTGAAAGTTTGGGGCAAAGGGAGAGGATTATCTGTTTTAACCTTTCCATAAATTTGGGCATGCCTGTGACTAAGGCAGATGTCACACTATTGGACTTCCAAAGCCAGGCTATAAAAAGTAATACAACTTGTTCTTTGAACATAATCAACATGCTGTGAAGAGATAAATAGATAAAGAGACCATATGGAGATGCCATATGGAGGTGTTTGGACTGAGAACCCAGCCAAGGTGCCAGCTGATAGCCAAAATCAACTTTTGAAAGAAGTTTGGACCATTTGGGGAGAACATAGTGAGGTCGTAGATACATAAGAGAATAGTCCAAAAGTTTGGGCATGAATGTGGTTGTGCCTAAGCCCCGGGCCTCATATACTACTCACTTTGTGTAAGAAGTGAGCGGGGCAGGGCAAGATCAATGTCCTTTTTCCCATATATAAAGGTGGTACCTGTTACCTAAAAGGCTGAATCTACATTACATTCATCAGCTTTTATAAAAGGAAATTTAGCTAATTGCACCTAACTAAGTTAGGTTGCAAGTGGGTGACCAGAGAAATAAGTGTTGTGGTATAAATATTCCCAGCAATTAGTTCTGAGTGATAGTTAATGGTAGCCTCATATATTTCCTGGGACTCTGTGTCCACTGAGGAGTGAAGAGACTTCCTGAGGTATGTTGATTTTTCTTAGTTATCTACCAGACTTGCTGGGTCTTTAAAAAGTTACCAGTAAGAGGGTATCAGCTTTATACAAATTTCTACAGCTGCTCTGGGGACCCAGGGCTTAGGAAGTCATCTCAAGAGAGGAGCAAAGAGAGTTAGTCCTTACCGAAATGAAAGATAGTTCTGGATGTTTGCATCTAAACTGCATAAAATTACATCCCCAGGCAAATGGTGAAACAGTAATAAATTGTCTTGACAAGCAGTTGTTTATTACAAATTTCACAACATTTTATTCAGATGCCTTTGGTTTCATTAAATTAAACATTAAGATAGGAATCCACAGCTGAAGATGAATATTCCAGTATGAGTCTTATGGATATAAAATAAATTTAGTGTTTTTGCATTCTTATTAGCATATTTTAAGACCTGCCTCAGGATAATGCTTGCCTGGCAGTGCAATGAGTTCACTGTAACTTGATTTTCAGATAATTTTAGGGTCTATTCAAAAGACCATGGCTCAAGTGAGAGATTTCCCCCCCCTTGAACTTGAGGTCTTTCTGGTGGCTCAGGATTTTCTTTTTTTATTTTTTGAAATATGTTTTTACTGAGTTCTAGAGAGAGAGGAAGGGAGAGAGATAGAGAGAGAGAAACATTTTTGAAATAGTAACATCATTGATTGGCTGCCAGGATCCTGCATGCCCCCTACTAGGGATTAAGCCCACAACCTGAGCACGTGTCCTAACCAGGAATCAAACCAGTGACCTCTTGGTTCATGGGTAGATGCTCAACCACTGACCAACAACAGATGGGTAGGCTCAAGGTTTTCTAATGTGATGCCCAGGAATACCCTGAGATGCAGAAAAGACTGTCAGTGGAAGCTATGTGGGGAGCAGCAACGATAACAACAACAACACTATCCCTGCCAGCTAGAGAGTTACCAGTGTTGTCCTGTTGGGTTTATGGAATCCAGACCCTGCTAAACTGTGACAAGTAGCACCCACCTTGAATACAAATGAAGTCTGAGTAGGGAACCCAGACATCTACCTCCACCTGGAAGTGACAAGTCAGTGCCTGTCTTTCCGCTGCTTGAGTAGCTTCAGAGAAAGTCAACTAAAGCAGAAGACTTACATAAAATAAAGTGTCTCATATCAGAATATCCAAATGTCCAGGTTTCAATTTAAAAGATCATTCATTTTACCAAGAATGAGGAAGATGTCAGACTGAAAGAGAGAAGACAATCAATAGATGCCAACACCAAGCAGACAGATGTTATGATTGAAAAAGGTAAAACAGCGATCATGAAAATGCTTTAATGAGAAGTTACTAACATGCTAACTAAATTCTCAGCAGAGAAATTAAGAAGTTTCAGAAAGAAGTAGAAGATATAAAGAAGAACCACATGGAAATTTGGAAATTTTAGACCTTAAGAATACAGTATCCAAAATTTAAGAAAATGAATTGGCTCAATAACCAAATTGTGAGAAAATACAAAAGATTTAGTGACCTTCAAGACAGAACAATAGAAATTACCCAATATGAAAAAAAGAGCAAATAGACTGAAAAATATTTGCAGAGTCTCAGGGACTTATGGACCTATGACAAAAAAAATCTAATATTTGTGTCATCAGTCCTGACTGGGTGATATTGGTGGAAGGATAGTCATATAGCTTGATGGAGTGGAAGAGAAAATCCAGAAGATAGGCCCACAAATGTATGCCCAACTCACTGTTGACCAAAATGAAAAATAATGTAATGAAAAAGGAATAGCCTTTTCAAAAGATGGTACTGGAACAACTGGATATCCATAAATTATTTTTAAAAAAGAACCTCGATCTACAGGGTAGAGCAAAATATAGGTTTACAGTTGTGAGTACAGAAAACGCAGTTTATTCTTGTATTAATTTTTTAATTATTGTATTATTTTCCATATGAACAACTGTAAATCCATGTTTTCCTCACCCTGTATGTCTTACACCTTCACATTTTATACAAAAATGAACTCTCAGACTTAAATTGAACATGTAATGCTCATGTTCTTTTTTTTTATAATACTCATAAAAAATAGGAGAAAATCAATAGAGCAGTCATAGCAATATACTGCAATAAAAGTTATGTGAATGTGGTATCTCTCTCTCTGTCTACTAAAATATCTTATTTCACCGATAAAAGATTCTATTTCACCTTAGATTTTAGTAACCTCAGCATATATTTTTTATTTATTAAGTTGAGAACTTGTACCTTTTCACTTAAAGGAAGCCCTTTATGGCTTCTCTTTGACATATCTGAATTGCCAGCATCACTACTCTTGCACTTTGGGGCCATTAGTAAGTAAAATAAGAGCAACTTAAACACAAGCCCTGTGATACTGGACCAGTCTATCTGATAACAGAGATGGCAATACATGACTAACAGATGGGCAACATATACTGTGGACAGAGAAATTGTATTCCAGGCAGGATGGAGTGGATCTCATCAAGCTACTCAGGGCAGTGCACAATTTAAAACTTATGGATTGTTTATTTCTGGTATTTTCCACTTAATATTTTAGGCCATGGTTGACTTTGAGTTATTGAAAGTGTGATAGTTGAAACCATGGAAGGTGAAACTGTGACTAGTATTCCATGGCATAAATGCCCTATGTTTTATTCAGCAATTTTGTTCATCTTATTAAAGAACAGCATTTCCCTGTAAATTTTGTTTTTTAAAACAATGATTAACTGAACATCTTTGTACACATCTCCTTGGGCATATCTGTAATAATTAATTTGTAATTTGCCCTTGATTTCCTATCTAGTGCAATGATTGTTAATGTGGGTATTAATTTTAAGATGTATGCATTTTTCTCGCTATTTTTTGTTGCTGATTTCTAATTTTTGCTAATATAGCCAGTGAGTAAGCCTTTTAAGATACCTTTTTTTGAAACTGGTTGATATATTTTATTGATTTTTTACAGAGAGGAAGGGAGAGAGATAGAGAGTTAGAAACATCGATGAGAGAGAAACATCGATCAGCTGCCTCCTGCACATCTCCTTCTGGGGATATGCCCACAACCCAGGTACATGCCCTTGACCGGAATCGAACCTGGGACCCCTCAGTCCGCAGGCCGATGCTCTATCCACTGAGCCAAACCGGTTTCGGCATGAAACTGGTTGAGATTTGCTTTGTAGCCTAGTACAAAATCATTTTTGTGTGTAAATGGGCTAAAGAAGAATGTGTTACTTTTTTCAGTTCTCATGTGTGTGTGTTAGTATAAGATCAAATTTCTTAAAAGTGTTATTACAATCTCCTGTGCTAATATTCATTTCTATTTTGTCTGTTGGCTTCTAAGATGTGTTTTATTCTCCTACTGTGAACTATTGATATATCCATTTATCCTTTGGAATATCAATTCTTCCCTTATATGTTTTGAATGTATACTATAAGATGCTTCAAATTTATGATTTTTATAGGATTGCTGATTTATTGATACTCTTATCTCCTGGTGTCTGTGGATGATTGGTTCCAGAATACCTAGGGATAGCAAATGCCATGGATGCTCAGTCTCTTATATAAAATTGTGTAGTATTTTCATATAACCCATGCACATCTTTCTTTAAATCATCTATAGATTACTAATAGTGCCTAATGCAATGTCAATACTATGTAAATAGTTGTTATGCTGTATTATTTAGGTATCAACTTTCTGGAATTTTTTCCCAACTATTTTGGATCTGAGCTGGCTGAATTCATGGATGCAGAACTCATGGTAATGGAGGACAGACTCTATATTGTCAATGAGCTTGGAAGCTGTGTAAAACTTTTGCTTTGATTCCTTTGTGTTCTATTTTGTCAACTCAGCTTTATTTTGCGAGCATTTGCCTTTATTTTCATCTTTCATGTGTCTTTTCTAAAATTAAAAAAAAGTTTATTATGTATTGGTTTCAGGTGCACTACTCAGTGGTTAGACAATCATATGCTTTACATAGTCTTTCCTCGATATTTCCAGTACTCCACTGCCACCATGCAGAGTTATCACAATAGTATTGACTATATTCCCCATGCTGTGAAGTAACGGCCAATCTGTGCTTTTTAGTTTCTGCACCACTTTCACCCAGTTCCCCAAAATCTCCCCTCTGGCAACCACCAGTTCTCTCTCTGTACCTATGAGTCTATTTTAGTTTTGTTTGTTTATTATGTTGTTTAGATTTCACATCCTTCTTGTAAAAGGTGTGACATTTTAATACAGAATATGGTTATATAACTATTTTGTTTTAACAAATTTGAAAATGTCTTCTAAAAGATGAGCTGAGTATATTTATATTTACTGTGTCCACTGAAATTCCTGCTAGCTTTGCTCTGTATTTTCTATTCCATGGTATCTCTTTGTTTCTTTTGTCTTTATTCCTGGACTTTATTAGATGCAACATATTTTTTTATTTTTGTTTGTGTGTTTTCTAAATTGAAAATAATACTTCTATTTCCATTCTACTAATGTTTGTTACTTTAGCAGAAATATTCAAACATTCTTTTTAAAATACTGATACAAATTATTAAGCATTAATATATCTAAAAGACATAAACTAAGATGTGTTTGTATCCTTTAATTTCCACTTCCGTGCCCCACTCTCACCTCCGGCAATTCTCCCCTCCCACCATGTATACACATGTTAAATGTTTTAATATTCATTACTTATTTAAACTTTATAATAACACTAAGTAATTGACTTACTGTTACATTCTAAATTCTAATAATTTTTCTGGCTTCATTTTTCCAGTTACTCCAATAATTCTTTTATAAAATTTCTCTCGGGTACAAACATTCTGAGTCCTTATATATCCAAAATGTCTTTATTTAGTCCCACTTTTGAATAGTAGTTTCTCTTTTTATAGAATCCTAGCGTATAAAGTGCCTTGGTCTCTGAGGATGAGAACTGTTCTAATTTCCATAGATAGCTGGCCAGTGTGTCCCACCTGACCTCTCAAACATACAGCCTCACACATCCACTCAAGGTGATGCATTCATCACCTCATTGTGTGTGTGTGTGTGTGTGTGTGTATTGAGAGTGTGTATATGTGTATGGGCAGCAGATGCTTGAGAACCTATCTCTCCTGGCTTATTGAACAAACATTGATTACACAAAAGGTGTTCAGAGTTGCTGCAGGGAAAAGTGGGAAGTGCAGAGCTTCTCAACCAAGCTAATGATGTTGACACTTTATTTTTCTCTATGCTTTCCATAATGCCACTAAATCAGCACCCATGAGATGCCTTGGTTATTTTGCTATAGTGGATGTATAAGTACTCTCTCAGCTGATCACCTTTAACACAGACTTTTCAGTAAAAACACTTGAAAACAGAGATGATGTGTCTTAGTCCCTTTCAGGCTGCTATAATAAAAATACCATAAACTAAGTGGCTTATAAACACTGGGTGGCTTCTAAAAACCAAGTGGCTTATTTCTCACAGTTCTGGAGGTTGGGAAGTGCAAAATCATGGCACCAGCAGTGTCTGGTAAGAACCCAATTCCTAAATTTCTGTCTTTTCACTGTAACCCCACTAGTCTGAAAGGGCAAGGGAGCTCTCTGGAGCCTCTTTAATAAGGGCCCTAATCCCATTCATGAGGACTTTACCCTCATCACCTAATCACTCTCAAAGACCCCACCTCCCAATAGTATCACAGTAAGGGTTGGGGTTTCAACATATGAATTTTTGGGGAGATATAAAACAGACCACAGCAGCATAAGAAGTACCAAGTCCTACTGGGGCCTTACCCTTTTTAGATACATTATTTAATGCCCCATGATAACACATTTTTTTGTATCTCATGCTCCCTATTTTATCATCTTTTAGACTACTACTTCATTATTATTTGACACCACTTAGCACTATGCTCATCTTGTCACTGAACCCCACTACCCTCTTTTGCCTTAAATTTGGAGGAATGGTAGAAGAGAAAGAATTTATAGAAAGATAATACTTATGAAAATCATCATGAGATTAATGGTGAATGTAATTACCACAGGCGTAAAGTGAATGGAAACTTTTTTTTTTTTTTTTTTTAGTGAGTTTACTCATGCATTTAATAAGTATTTATTGAGGATTTTCCTGTTGCCAGCCATAGTCATAGGTGCTGGGGATGACTTAATGGACAAAACAGAGGAGATGGATATTGGCTTGGTATTTGTATTTTATTGGTAAAGACAGAGATAGTAATTTGAATAAAAATTTTTTGATATTCTATCAAAATACATGGTTGCACTTCCTGAACTCATGTTTATTGGTGTTTATTTGTTTGTTAAACTTTTGCATTCATTTTCCTTTTGGTTGCTGTTGCTATATTTATTGTGTGGGAAATTTATGAATATTTGATAAATACATATTTCATTAATAATTATTAACCCATTTTCTACATAGCAGCCAAAATGATCTATTAAAAGCATATGTCTATATATCAGTGCGTTTTTCAACACCTTTCAATGGTTTCTCATTGTTGTTAGCATAAAAGTAAAATCTTTGATATGACTTCTAAACCTGGGATGATCTATCCTCTGCCAATTTGTCCCTCTGCCTCATGCTATTCCCTCCTCAGTCTTGGCTGTATCCATTCTGGTTTTCTCTCAGTTCTCAGACTTTCAACTCTCCAAGAGACTCTGGGGTCTATTGGCTCAGCTTGAACAGCTCTCTGTCTGCTATTCCTATTTTTGGTCCTTTGTCCTATTAATTCTGACCATCCTTCAAAATCAGCTCATCCTCTCATTCTCTCAGGCCCCACTAAATCAAATCTCTTAAAAGGTCTCATGGTGCCCTGTTTTGATTCACAATGCTTATCATATTTGAAATAGATAGTTAGTTGTTTATTGTTTTTTTTCTATGGGAAGATCATAAGTTCCGTGTTTTTGGGAACTTGTTTTTGGGAACTATATCTGTCTGGTTCGTTGTTTTCTTCTCAGAACTTAGCATAGGTCATAATACATTATAGATTCTCAGAAAATAGCCTATATAAACTAATTCAAATTTTCAGCAGACTTATTGTATGCAAAACACTTGTCGCCGAAACCAGTTTGGCTCAGTGGACAGAGCGTCGGCCTGCGGACTGAAGGGTCCCGGGTTCGATTCCGGTCAAGGGCATGTACCTTGGTTGCGGGCACATCCCCAGTGGGAGATGTGCAGGAGGCAGCTGATCGATGTTTCTCTCTCATCGATGTTTCTAACTCTCTATCCCTCTCCCTTCCTCTCTGTAAAAAATCAATAAAATATATTTAAAAAACAAACAAACAAACAAACAAACAAACAAGCAACAACAAAAAAAACACTTGTCTGTGTATTCAATAATATATTAAAGCTTATCAAGACTAGAGTAGGCCCAATGTTTTTTATTGGGTGGGAAAACAAGAGAAATCTCACTTCAGAAAAATGATGAAATGCACATTAGGATATGCTGTTGGATGAGAGATGAAATGAGCTTTGAGGAGGAGTTCTTTAGTATTTTGAATTTTCTGATATTGACTTGCCTAAATTGAACTACAGAATCAACCAATTGTGCCTTGATGAAATGATCACTCAGCTTTTGTTCCTTTCATCTTGTTTACTTTCCAAAAGCATCCTGGACATTTATCAAAACTACATAGTAAAAATTGGTTAACTTCATTCAATACAATATCCTTCTGCAAAGACCTCACATGAAGGCATTTGGCATTTTACATTCTTCTTATTTTAATGATTTTTCCAACTTCAAAAACTAAAGAGTTGTAGATAGCTAAAGGCTCCCATCATAAATCCCTCAAGATCCAATTTCACAAAGATGTTAAAACCCCAGTGTTCTAGGAGCCATCTATCTATACTAATAAAAGGGCAATATGCTAATTAGACTGGATGTCTTCCGGACATCCATCTGGATGTCCTTCCAGACAAAACCATGGTGGTGGGGGCCAAGGCAGAGGTGGTGAGGGGCAATCAGGCCAGCAGGGGAGGGCAGTTAGGGGCGACCAGGCTGGCAAGGAGGGCAGTTAGGGGTGACCAGGACAACAGGCAGAGGTGGTTAGGGATGATCAGGCAGGCAGGCAGAGAGGTAAGGGGCAATAAGGCAGGCAGAGGAGCAGTTAAGGGCATCAGGCAGGCAGGCAGTTGAGCGGTTAGGAGTCAGTGGTCCCAGATTATGAGAGAGATGTCTGACTTCCCTGGAATCAGGCTTAAACCAGCAGTCAGATATCCCCCAAGGGGTCCCGGATTGGAGAGGGTGCAGGCCTCGCTGAGGGACACACACCCTGCATGAATTTCATGCACTGGGCCTCTAGTCCTATATAATAAAAGCCTAGGTGACGTCACACCCTTGAGTGACATAGTCACAAGATGGCTGCCACAAGATGGCCACCACAAGATGGTTGCACACACAGTGGAGGCAGGTCCCAGTGATGACTCCACATGGTGAGGCTTGGGAGTCCCGCAGCTCTGCGCAGCATGGAGGAGGTCGGTCCTGGTATCTCCTCTGCATTGCGTGGAGGAGGCAGGTCACAGCAGGGGAAGGCAGTTGTAGGTGATCAGGCTGGCAGGGGAGGGTGGTTGGGGATAATCAGGCCAGCAGGGGAGCAGTTAGGTGTCAATCAGGAAGGCAGGGGAGTGGTTGGGGGGGCGATCAGGTTGGCAGGCAGGCAAGTGGTTAGGAGCCAGTGGTCCTGGATTGTGAGAGGGATGTCTGACTGCTATGGGATCAGGCCTAAACTGGCTGTTGGACATCTCCCAAAGGGTCCCAGATTGGAGATGGTTCAGGCTGGGTTGAAGGACGGCCCCCCTGTGCATGATTTTCATGCACTGGACTTCTAGCCCTATATAATAAAGAGGTAATATGCAAATTGACCATCACACCCTCACACAAAGATGGCTGCCCTCATGTGGTCATAAGATGACCCCCACAAGATGGCTGGCATAGGGGGAAGTTGTGGGCAATCAGGAAAGCAGAGGAGGGCATTAGGGGTGACCAAACCAGCAGGGGAGGGCAGTTGGGGCTGACTAGGCTGGCAAGGGAGGGCAGTTAGAGGTGACTGGGCCTGTAGCGGAGGGAGGGCAGTTGGGGGGGACCAGGCCAGCAGAGGAGGGCAGTTAGGAGCCTGCAGGAGAGCAGTTATGCATCGATCAGGCTGGCAGGGGAGTGGTTAGGGAGTGATCAGGCTGGCAGACAGAGGCAATTAGGGGCAATCAGGCAGGCAGGCAGGTGAGCAGTTGGGAGCCAGCAGCCCTGGATTGTGAGAGGGATGTCCAGTGGGATTGGGCCTAAACTGGCAGTAGGATATCCCCGGAGGGATTCCAGATTGGAGAGGATGCAGGCTTGGCTGAAGGACACCACCCCAATGGTGATTATAGGCCAAGAGGGGAGGGCATTTGTGGGTGATCAGGCTGGTGGGGGGTGGGGCCATTGGGGGTAAGCAGACCAGCAGGGGGGCCATTTAGGGGCAAGCAGACCAGCAGAGGGGCCATTTCGGGGCAAGCAGGCCATCAGTGGGGGTCATTTGGAGGTGATCAGGACAGCGTGGAGGCAGTTTAGAGTGAGCAGGCCAGCAGGGGGATAGTTGGGGGCAAGCAGGCCAGAGGGGAGGGAAGGCGGGGGCAAGCAGGCCAGCAAGAGGGGGGCAGTTGGGGGCGAGCAGGCTGGCAGGCAGAGTGGTTAGGGGAAATCAGGCAGGCAGGCAGGTGAGCAGTTAGGAGCCAGCAGTCCAGGATTGCCAGAGAGATGTCCAGCTGTCAGTTTAGGCCTGATCCCTGTAAAACAGCAGTAGGACATCCTTTGAGGGTTCCCAGATTGGAGACAGTGCAGGCTGGGCTGAGGAACACCCCCTCCCCCATGCATGAATTTCATGCACTGGGCCACTAGTATATATATAAAAGCTCAGAGACCTAACCGCAGAATGAACAGAATGACCAGTCGACCAGTCACTATAATGCGCACTGACCACCAGGGGGCAGACACTCAATGCAGGAGCTGCCCCCTGGTGGTCATTGCACTCCCACAGCTAACCTCCTGTGGTCCCTCTCCCTGAAAGGCCCCCTGATTGGCTCTGATCAGGGGGGTTGGCTGGCCAACCTCCTGTGGCCCCTCCCCCCCAGCCAGCCAACCTCTTGCCTCCCCTAGGTTGGCTGGCCATACTCCCATGGCCCCTCCCCACTGCCAGCCAGCCCTTCCCATTAGGCCCCAATCAGGGGGGCCCAGCCAGTGAATATCCTGGAGTCCCTGCCCTGGTCAGCCCCCTGATAGGCCTAAATTGCCTGCCAGGCCAAGGGACCCCACCTGTGCATAAATTTGTGCACTGGGCTTCTAAAGTGACCAGTCATTCCCAGTCATTCTGCAGTTAGGGTCAATTTGCATATTACCCTTGTATTATATAGGATAGAGGCCTGGTGCACGGGTGGGACCTGGCTCGTTTGCCCTGAAGGGTGTCCCAGATCAGGGTGGGGGTCCCACTGGGGTGCCTGGCCAGCCTGGGTAAGGGGCTGAGGGCCATTTTCAGGCTGGCTAAAGCACCTTCAGGTGGGGGGAGGTCCTGCTGGGGTGCCTGGCAAACCTGGGTGAGGGGCTGAGGTCTGTTTTCAGGCTGGCCACAGCCCCTTCAGGGTGCGGGGCCCTACCGGGGTGCCCGGCCAGCCTGGGTGAGGGGCTGATGGCCATTTTCAGGCTGGACATGGTGGTCAGTGTGTTCCCACAGGGGAAGCTCTGCTCAGCCACAAGCCAGGCTAATGGTTGCCAGCATAGATGTCCTTCACCTTCACCCATCATGTCTTTTGACCTTCAATTTTATAATATTTATTTTATTTTAGTAGCATTTACTTCTACCCTCATCAAAGATGTTTTGGCTTATTGTATTATAATGTAGCCCAATGTGAACTCTTTCTTAGATGTCAAGTTAAGCAATTTTATTCCTTGGAATTATATACTAAGAACTTTGTTAACTGATATTCAAAAGTGCTTTATCATATTTTTTTATACAAAAGAGGCAGTTCCACATTTTATTTTAAACTCTCTACTATAAAGTCTCTATTTCCAGATCAGTGAGTATAAATCCCAGACAAATAGGCTCTGGTAGGCATAATATTGTCCTACCAAAGATGTTCACCTCCCCATCCCTGGCACCTGTGAATATGGCAGGTTACATGGGCAGGTGACTTTGTAGATGTGATTGAATTAAGGACTTTCAGAAGGGGAGGCTATTCATGAATTACCTGAGTGGACCCAGTATTATTTGTGAAAGGAGTTTTTAGGAGTAAAGTAGGCAGGTTTAGGGAGTTTTAGAAATTGGGGGTGGTCCATGGGAAGAACTGCAGGGCTGCAAAGCTAGGGGACTGGGAGCTGCCAAAAGGCCTACATTCACAGAATAAAGGGCGAGGAAGACACTCATTCACAGAATAAAGGACAAAGCCACAGGGAGTAGAAAAACAAAAGGGAGAAAAGGAGGGGGACCCCATGTGGGGTTTGAGCTCTGAGGCTGCTATAGTGACCAATCAGAGGTGCTATTAGGACACAAAGCACTGCAGCCTTTATAAACCTTAGGAAAGAGGGACTTAGTGGGTCTCTCCCCCTCCCCACATTGGAGTCTGTGCTTATTTCGCAATAAATTCCCACCTTTTCCTATACCACCTTTTGTCCGTGGCTTCATTCTTTTAATCCACCTGGACAAGAACCTGGGAAATCACCTTTGCATCCTGCCCAGAGGAAAACAATGCATTTCGGTTTAATTTCCACATTTCATCTATAAATCCTTAAAAGATGAAAAGGCAGGTGATGAGAGTCAGAGAGAGAGAGATTGGATGACGATGTCACACTGCTGGTTTTGAAGATGGAAGAGGGGACCATGAGGCCTAGACCGCAGGTGGCCTTTAGGAGCTGGAAAAGGCAAGAAAATAGATTCTTCTCTAGAGTTTCCAAAAGAAACACAGCTCTGCTGACACCTGGATATACCCAGGAAGGCGCATTTTGGACTTTGGAACTGTAAGATAAAAATTTTGTGTTGCCTAAAGAAATTTGTTATAGCACTTATAGGAAACAAACACAGATGCTATTGATTTAACTATAATTTTAGATGTGAAATCAAGCCTGTTCTTTCAGCGGCAATCCAGAAATTTGCTATAGAAGGTACTGTGAAAAATAATATAAACAAAGCCACTTCAAACTGGGGTCAGAGCTGCTGTCCTGAGGAACTGCCTTGCAAGTCTTACCAAACCCTTGGACTAGGCCAAAAGCAGCATTGTATCCCAAACAACTATTTGCAAAGATAACAAGAAAGCAGACATTATAACTATCAAACTGAAATTTAAAGACAGTCTTTAGAATTATCATCACTAGGTTAGCTTATCTGCATATATGGAAATTCCTTTCTTCTATTTATGCATTTCCCTTTCCTTTCTCATAAATACCCCTTGCCTTTGCCTCCAAATTACAACACTGAGTTTCTGCCTGAATCAGCACTTCTTGAATAGCTATTCTTTTGGATTTCAAATGAATGCATGTTGCCTCTCATTTTGACCTTTTATTTTTAGGTTAATAGGGCCTTACCCAGCCAGGAATGTGACCAGAATAGTGAGCTGCTTTCACATAGCAAATCAATAAAGCCACTATTCTTTCTAATTTATTTGTTTATTCATTTATTTGTGCTTTGATTTTAGTTTGCTAGTTTTTCAATTTGAAGGAAAGTAAAATCACACTTGAATTTCTTCTTGTTTAAATAGTGTTGGGAGGAAACAATTTGGCAAAGTATGTTTTCCCAGTAGAGTAGTTAGTGCATGGTAAGTTCTCAAAAATTGATAGTGATTTCAAAATGTATGTCATGATTCCAGCCTGTCTCCAGGACTATTCTGAGTGCATGGAGAGGTCATCAATGATAAAACAATATGTGAACTCTGAAGTACTATGTACATGTCAGTGTGTGTGTGTGTGTGTGTGTGTGTGTGTGTGTGTGTGTTTGTTTATTGATTTTTAGAGGGGGAAGAAAGGAGAAGAGAGGGATAGAGAGATAGAAACATGGATAAGAGAGAAACATCATCTATTGACGGCCTCCTGCATGCCCCATACTGGGGATGGAGCCCACAACCCAGGTATGTGCTCTGTCCAGGAATCAAACCAGCAACCTCTTGGTTCATGGGTTGATGCTCAACTACGGAGCTACACTGACTGGGCCATATTAGTCTCTTGATTACATTTTCTCCCCCCTCAGCAGCTAGGCCTGAGAAAGTTTTCTTTGACTTTATCAATCTCACTACTTCCCTGTGATCTCAGAAAGCAAGTAAGATGCTTTTTCAGATGTAGTCTTCCCAAGATATTTCCAATTCCCTGTACTGAAAAAAAAAAATCAAAAGAAGGCTACCTCTCCTTGAATCTCAATTGTGACTCATTCGTATGCAGATCAGTAGAAAGCACATCCACTGTGGAGTCAGACAGACCCAAGTTTGCATTTGAGCTTTTTCACTAACTAGCTGTGCGGCCGTGGGTTAATTGTCCTAAGGTTTCTGACCCTTGGTACCCAACTCCATAAAATGTGAGCAATAATGCATACTTCTCAGTGATATTTAACTGAAGTAATGTATGTAATGTATCTAGTACAGGGTTTTGAATTTAGTAGGCATGGAAAAATGGCCTATACTGGTATTTTGCAGAAGTGTTGGGAGAATTTGAGGCATTAGAGACAGGTGAGTTAGTTTTCAGCAATTAAAAATATTTCTCATACCCTTGGTGTCACTCAGGTGTTTGAGCTTCATCCCAGGCACCAAGTGGTCAGCAGTTTGATTCCCAGTCAGGGCACATGCTCAGGTTATGGGTTTGGTCCCCAGTAGGGAGTTTGCAGGAGATCAATTTTTTAAAATCTCTCTCTCCTTGACCTTTGCTCTTTCTTGAAAATCAATAAAACAATTTCCTTAGATCCTCAATTTTACTAATTCCACATAAATCTCTAGAGTGAAAATGAGAAATATAGTAACCTAAAATTAGCAGTGTATCCTTTTAATCTTCAAACACAATTTTTCTTTTTCTTTTTCAGAAGGTATCATGGAATGGAGGAGATACAAATAGAGTTTGCAGGACTGGTCTGCATTGCTTGAAAGGCTAACACTCACTTGTCAAACATACCTGCATTGTTAATGACTGTTTTAATTTTCCTTGTTCACATTATGGTTTTCTCTAATGTGAGATTAACTTCAATTAAAGCTTTTTGTGGCCATGTTCATCCATAGATTTTTCCTCCTAATTGGTCTCTATGCATTTTTTTTTTTTTTTTGCACTGGCATCAATTTGCTTGTGCCTGTGACTGCAGTTAGAACTAAGCTGAACTATTGAAAGCTATGAGAGTCTTTTTTTCTTGGATAGTTTAGAAATGTAATCTATTATTTAGCTAGTGAAAGGAAAACCCTATAAAAGTTTATATGATGGTTATAACTGACATGGTCTCTTTTCTAGAGCTGAAAGGATGAAAGAAACTCAACATCTGAAATATTGATTATATAAAATTCTTCATTCTTTCGCTCTCATAGGAAATGAAAGTTTCTTGGGCAAGAGAAAATGCACTACTGTGTTGTACAAGCCTCTAATATTGATTGTGGTTAAGAGTTGTAAAGTATTGACTATATCGACTTAAAGTCTTATGGACAATGAATACTCATAATTCTGTGAGAATGAAAAGGAGAGAGAAAGTGGGTCACTGAAGATTGCTGAAACTGCGGATTAGTGACGCCAGTTATTACTTCTTATTAAAAAAGGCAGGTAAGACCTGCAGGGGCCCTCATGATGGAATTCACAAGGTGTTGGGGGAGCTCCAAACAAATTGATTACTTATGTGCATCTGCTGCTGTATTCTAGAAAGATAATAGGTACCCAGGGACCACAAAGCAGGGAAACTAAAATATGAAGCCAGGTTACAAAGAACCCAAGGAGAGAAGAATGCTCTCAAGGATGGAAGAAGAAAAAAAAATGGTGTTTTATGAAGAAGTGAACTTGCTAAAGGTTGTAGTGAATGCCTTCAGCTTCTGAAAGCTGCCCTCCAAGTGTGCAGGCAATTATAGTACTATGTGGTCCTGTGCATATAACATTGGACTGAGGGTAGATAACATCTGAGGAGACTTTTTAATTTGTTGGCATAAATAAGTCCCTAGACTAGGTCTGTTTTAATTTATATCATTCATGCTTCTTCAATTAGGGGAAATTTCCTTAAGCTTTTGTAATAGTTAGGAAATGTATAGCCTTTTCCAACTATTTGACCTGTAATAGTTTTTGAAGTTTTGTTTAAATAAAATAAGACATGGGGGAACGGATTGAGATGAGCTTTCTCAATTAGAAGGAACCCCATTCAGCACCCCTGTTTTATAGTTAGGGAAACATTTCTGAATATAATTTGAAGGTGGTTTGACGGGGTGTGAAAGAAAGAAGAATCAAAGTTACTCCAAGTTTTTTGGCTACAAGTAGAAAAACGAGATTGCCATGGACTAAATTGTGGAAGATTTAGGGAAGATCGATTTTCATGAAGGGAGGAGATCAGGATTGAGTTTATACATGGTAAATGTGAGAATTCCTATTAGATAGCCAAGTATAGATGGGGAGGAAGCAATTGGACATACAGCTGGAGTTTTGTGAAAGAGATCTGGACAGAATGTATAATTTTGAGGGTCCTCAGAATTCACATGGCATTTAAAGCCTTGAGACTAGATGAGATATTTTAAGAAGTGTGTGTAGATAGAAAGGAAATGAGAAAGGAAATGATATCTAAGAACTTCAGTCACATTAGAAATATGGAAGATGGGGAGAAAATAGCAGGTACTGAGATAAGACAGCTTGTGTGATAGGAGGAGAGCCAAGAAAGTAGAACTCCCTAAAATAAAAGTGAAGAAGGTGTCTGAGAAAGTGTCAACCGTGACAAATTCTATTTATAGGTTAAGCTATGAACTGAAAATTGATTATTTGATTTAACCATGCTGACTGTCACCAGAGCTATTTCAGTATAGTGAAATCAAAAGCCTGATTGAAGAGGAAGAGAGGAAAGTAGACAAGAAAGATAGTTATAAGCTTTTAGGAATTTTCCTATTGAAAAGAGCATTTGCTGGAAGAGGTTGAGAGTTCAAGAAGACTTTTTTTTTGAAGATGAAAGATAAAACATTGCATTTTCATGCTGACGTGAATGATTTAGTGGAGAGAGTCATTGCTCTTATGGGGAAGGGGAAACTTGTGAACCTATGTCCTTAAAAATATGAGAGGGGAAAAAGCCAAAGCAGCAGTGGAAGGTTTGGCTTATGGAGGAGCTAAGGGATATTCATCAGTAGCAGTGGGAGAGAAGGCAGGTTGGTAGATGTGGAAATGGGAGCATGCTGAAAAACGTCTTCTGATGGCCTTGCTCTTCTAAATGAAATGAAATAAGTCCATCATCTGACAGAGAGCACACAGGAGGTTTGAGGGAAAGAACACTGATGGAGTCATCAGAGGTGGAGAGTAAAAAGATTAAGAAAATGTGGTAGATGTGAAGGCAGTATGAGTACGAGGTTTTTGCCAAGAACCTACAGAGATTTGGGCTTCTGTCTTTACTGTTGATGATGGATCTGGAAAAGTGTTAGATTTACCTTTAAATTGACTTTTTTTGTTGCTAATTAGTAGAAAAGAAGCAAACTGAAGTTGGAATTAGAATGAATTCTGGTAAATGAGATTAAAGGTGAATTTTTATTAGATTTGTTATACCTCTAAAATTATATAATTTAAAAAAACAACCAGTAAAACTTTATGCTCATGTATTTAAATCTAATGTGATACAACTAAAACTGAATATGGCAAATATGATATGTTGTAATTTCCCCAAGTAGGAAGCTGGGTGGGGAGATGTTAATGGCAGAAAACCAATATCACCAAGAGTATCAGAAAACATTTACTCTTATCCAAGATTATGGCTGTAAAAATGCCATTAATATAATTAAGTCTAAAACTATATTTCTGAGAACAGTTTGTATTGGGAATTTTTACACTCATATGCAAAAATAAGGCTGTAGAAGTTCGGGAAAATGTATACATAATTATCATATTTTCAATGATGTCATGTCGATACTCTCAAATATGAAAGTCATCAAAAATAGGATTTGGCATCTGCCTTTGAAAATGACTCTTCCTTTAGTACATTGCCAAATGTCCTTTCCTCTAAAACAGTTTTCTTTTAAAAAAAGAACAACCTCTAATTCTTTTTGACATTTGTGAAATGATAATGGAAGCTTTCAATGGTTTTGCTTGAAATTCACACTAATTTAATTCTAAATAGAGTCATTGAAACAAATGAGAAAGATAGTCTTAAGATCAAAGATATATGAGTTCAGACAGAACAATCTAAGAAAATAGTTTTCTCTTTAAAATTTCATTTCAGTGATGCCAAGAAAACCAAACTCCTATAAAAATTATCACTGGTGTTTATTAAACCCAATTATTCTCTTAGCTGAACATAGGTCCTTGATGTGAAAATATTAACTTTGCCAAAACCTTGAGGAAGTATCAATTTAATCTTATCTAATAAAAGAGAAACATGCAAATTGATTGTACCTTCACTACATTCACAAGCCACGCCCACCAGCCAATCAGAGCAACTACATGCAAATTAACCCAACCAAGATGGCGGCCGGCAGCCACGGAACTGGAGCAAGCAGGAGGCTTGGTTGCCCCGACGATGGAAGAAGCCAAGCTTCCTGCCTTCCCTGGCCAGCTGTGGGCTCTGCTAAAGGCAACAAAGTTTCAATTATAGAAGATAAATAAATCCCAGATACCTGCTTCCAGCCAGCCTCCACTGGGAGCTTGGGTGGCTGGACACTGTAGCCAGCCTGCAAACAGCCAACAGCCCCTCACCCAGGATGGCCACACCCTCATGGGGTGAGGGTCCCCGCTGGGGGGCTTGGCCAGCCTGTAAACAGCCATCAGGCACTAACCCAGGCTGGCCAGGCACCCCAGTGGGGACCCCCACCTGAAGGGGCTGAGGCCAGCTTGAAAACAGCCATCAGCCCCTCAGCCAGGCTGGTCAGGCACCGCAGCAGGACCCCCTTCCCTGAAGGGGGGTGGCAGTCTGAAAATGGCCCTCAGCCCTTCACCCAGGCTGGCCAGGCACCCCAGCGGGATCCCACCCTGATCCAGGACACCCTTCATGGCAAACCAGCTGGCCCCCACCCAAGCACCAGGCCTCTATCCTATATAATACAAGGGTAATATGCAAATTGACCCTAAAAGCAGAATGACTGGGAATGACTGGTCACTATGACACACGCTGACCACCATGGGGCAGACACTCAATGCAGGAGCTGCCCCCTGGTGGTCAGTGTGCTCCCACAGGGAGAGCTCTGCTCAGCCACAAGCCAAGCTGATGGCTGCCAGTACAGCAGTGGTGGCGGGAGCCTCTCCTGCCTCCTCTGCAGTGCTAAAGATGTCCGACTGCAGCTTAGGCCTGATCCCTGCTGGCAAGTGGACATCCCCCGGGGGCTCCCGGGCTGCCGGAGGGATGTCTGACTGCCAGCTTAGGCCCAATCCCCCAAGGAGCAGGCCTAAGCCAGCAGGTGGACATCCCCCGAGGGGTCCCAGACTGCAAGAGGGCACAGGCTGGGCTAAGGGCCCCCCCCCCCCCGAGTGCACAATTTTGTGCACCAGGCCTCTAGTTTAATTATAATTAACTAATAATTCTCTGATCTGAAAAAAACAAAGAAACAAAAAACACCACAACAGCCATCTATATTAGGAGCAAGTATAATCATTACAACTTTTGTTGTAAAATAATGATTGATTTGTAACTACATTTTAAACGCGTGAAGATTGTCATTTTTTAGTCCCTCATTTTCATTGCATTCTTCATGGAAGAAAACCTTATAGTTTCAGTTTGATTAGTAAAGCTTGTTATATTTTACTTAAGAGAGAGTGACCTTTTATACAGTGTGGTGGCTGTGGAGGGGCATTGCTTAGATCTTCCTGCAGGAAAGAACTTGCAAGCTGACAGCTTCCAGTTTTGGTACCTGTAGAACCCACCTCAGCTTTCAAGCCAAGGTAAGAGTCTTCTTAGGCAGCCCCTGGTCAATGACTAAACAAGTGGAGGTGTGGGTCTGGTAATTTCTGCCCAACATGGGACTTCTCTTAAGGCTACTCATTGCTCTGGCATTTCAGACTCATATCCCTGGGTTGGCCATGACTGTTTTGAATATGAAGTGAAGTCTGAAATATTTCCATGTCCATTTCAGCTTCTTCCATCTTTTAGCTTTCACAGGCATTGGTCCTTCCCATGTTAATAAACTCCTGGCACTCCCAACTCTATCTTAGTGTTTGCTTCACATAGCTGACCCCTTCGGATGGTCAGCATATATTTGTTGAGTACCTCCCCGCCCATGTGTCCAGTGCTATGCTAGATGCTGGGAATACAAACATCATTTAAACATTATTCCTATCCTAAGCAGCTTACAAACTAATTGAGGAAAGAGCACCATAAACATGAAATGCAAGGGAGTCAGTGTAAGTATGGCTCCATAACTATGGAGTTGTATTAGTTTTCAGTTGGTGTGTAACAAGTCACCACAAACTTAGCAAACTTAAAAAAGCATCCATTTATTATATTAGAGTTCTTTAAGTTAGATGTCTGGGCAGGCTAAATTGGATTCCCTGGGTCTCACCAGGCCAAATATTAAGTTAACACCCAGTTTGGGCTTTATATGGAGGTCTCAGGAATAATCCACTTTCCAGTTCATTCAAGTTTTTGGCAGAATTAAGTTCCTTGTGGTTGTAGTGCTGATGTTTCTGTTTCCTTGTTGGTTATCAGGCAGGGACCTCTCTCAGTTTCTAGAGGGCTCTCCTATCGCTTATCATGTTCACTCCCTTTCCCCCTGCATCTTCAGGTCACCAGTGTCTTGTATGTGTGTGTTGAATTCTTCTCATGTTTGAAATCTTTCTGACTTCCTCTTGTGCCACCAGCCAGAGAAAACTCTGTGTTTCAAGGCCTCTTGTGATCAGATTAGGCCCCACTTGGATAGTTTCTCCTTTGATTAACTCACAGTCAACTAATTAGTTACCTTAATTACATCTGCACAGTCTCTTTTATTAATTAACATAATCAGGCCTTGAGTGAATTCTCATCATATTCATCGTTGTGGGAATTAGGCAGAAAAATGTGGGGGTACCATTTCAAGAGTCTGCCTACCACAGGAGCATAAGGAATGGTTCGGGATAGTGAAATTGAAGAGGCAAAAACTTCCAGGGGGAGAAAAAAACTGAGTTGAATTTTTAAAGAAGAATAACAATAAGGTCAAATGGGGGCAGTTTTAGCCAAGAGTTCAAGATTTAAAGTAGTATAATATGTGTCAGGATATATAAGTAGGACTACTGTTTGGTGGGATAGTCCAAGAAACTAAGCTTAGGAATTAGGCTTGGTTGGTGGGAAAACATCAGAGGATTTTAAGCAGGTGATTGACATGTGTTGGTGATTTGGCAACAATACAAACAGGAAATGTTAGAGTAACAGTAAAACCAGAGAGTTCAGATAGAATCTGTGGACATTACCCAGCAACTGACTGAATCAGGACATCGGCAGTGGGATGGGGAAGAAGAGGACGTTTATAATTTAAGAGGAGAATTTTACAGCATTTAGTGAGGGACTGCTATTAAAATGCCAGGGGAGAAGAGATCTAAGTACAGTCAATAGAGCTTCTCTAAATGGATTTAGAGATGAGAGCAGGACAGGCAGACTTCAGGGAGGTGGATGGGGTGGGGTGATGAACTCAGTATTGGAAATGTTGAATCTGGAATAGTTGTGGAACATCCGCATCATCAACTTTTGTCTCTCTACAGGATCAGTACAAACACGTGCTTTTCTAATTCCAATCACAAATAAAACAAGAAAACCTCCCCAAGTTCCTCACAGCTCTCTTGCCATCAGCTTATACTGTATTTTCTTCTGCTTCTTCATAGCTAAACTTCCTTCCTGTATATCTGTGCATTCACTTCTCTCTTACCTTTCAATACTTCTTCCAGTCTCTCTTCCTAACACACATTACCATTCCATCAAAACTGCTTTGTCAGCGTCAGAGGTGGCTTTTGTGTTTCCAAACCAAATGGACATTTTTCTGTCCTCACTTTACTCAGTGCCCAAGCAGTATCTGAAGAACTTGACTTTCTACTTAGATCCAAAAGTTAACTTAGTACCCATTGGAGACTTAGAGAGTGAGAAATAGTAATCACTCAGGAAGTTCACTATAGCACAATGGTAGTAAGAAATGAATAATGCAAGCTGTTTATTTAAGACATGTACTCATTGTCTTCTAGTCAGATATTTAAAATACTAGACTGCATGCATCAAAAATTATATTCTTTCTTTCTTAGAAGAATATCCTCTTACATCAAAAGCTAAACTAATGCATTTTTATACTTTGATCTTGTCTCTTTATACATCTTCTCAAACAGGCCTGAAGAGGTAAAAAATGTTACTGAAGTTTCAAAACAGGTAGGTAACACAAATGTTACTGAGGTTTCAGTTGGAGAGGGAGAAATGAAATTGAAACTGGTTTGAGGGCAAGTCATCCATTGTTTGCATTATTCCACAGCTTTCGTTCTGACTTTTCCTTTTACCCTAAACCAGGGGTGGGCAAACTTTTTGACTCGAGGGCCACAATGGGTTCTTAAACTGGACTGGAGGGCCAGAACAAAAGCATGGATGCAGTGTTTGTGTGAACTAATATAAATTCAAAGTAAACATCATTACATAAAAGGGTACGGTCTTTTTTTTTTTTAGTTTTATTCGTTTCAAACGGGCCAGATCCGGCCCGCGGGCCGTAGTTTGCCCATGGCTGCCCTAAACTATAAAAAATTATGTACTTACCAAATTTCCCTTCATTTAAGTTATTATAAAGTGTTGCAGACAAATAGAATTATATAAAGCACATATAAGTTTGTATACAAAGGTGGAGCAAAGTAGGTTTACATTTGTTCATATGAAAAATAGTACAATAATCCTATCTAATAAAGAGGTAATATGCAAATTGACCATCATTACAACACACAAGATGGCCGCCCCCATGTGGACACAAGATGGCCAGCACGGGGGGGCGGGGGGAGACAGTTGTGGGTGATCAGACCAGCATGGGAGGGCAGTTGGGAGGGACCAGGCCTGCAAGGGTGGGCAGTTGGGAGCAACCAGGCCTGCAGGGGAGGGCAATTGGGGGCAATTGGGCCAGCAGGGGAGCAGTTAGGCATTGATCAGGCTGGCAGGGGTGTGGTTAGGGGGTGATCAGGCTGGTAGGCAGAAGCGGTTAGAGGAAATCAGGCAGGCAGGCAGGTGAGCAGTTGGGAGCCAGCAGTACTGGATTGTAAGAGGGATGTCTGACTGCCTGTTTAGGCTCGGTCTCACCGGGATCGGGCCTAAATGGGCAGTCGGGCATCCCTCAAGGGTCCCGGATTGGAGAGGGTGCAGGCTGGGCTGAAGGACACACACACCCCCCTCCTGTGCATGAATTTCATGCACCAGGCCTCTAGTCCTATATAATAAAAGGTCAGCCACCATAACCACAATGACCAGAAGGGCCAGAGAAAGGAACTACCTTGGCCCCTCACCAGGCTGGCCCCACCCCCTAGCAAGTGGTTAGGGGTGATCAGGTAGGCAGGCCAGCAGTTAGGGGAGATCAGGTAGGCAGACAGCCCATCGCAGGGCCGGCTCCGCCCCCAGCAAAGAAAGAGCGAGGCCCAGGCCACTAGCGGCAACTCTGTGGCAGGTGTGTGGCCAGCCAGTGATCACTCCACTTGCTCCACCATCCTGTCGCAGCCAATGCCCACCATGTTCTGCATATGCTCCCTGGTGGTCAGCACTTCACAGTGACCAGTTGTTTGGTTGTTCGATTGTTCCAGTTGTTCTGCTGTTTGGTCTATTTGCATATTAGCCTTTTATTATATAGGATTTTTCTATTGAAAGCCGTTTCATATAATGATTTTATGAAGCTACATACAAAATTGGTATTATGAAAGAGCATCAAAGTGTTGTAATGTATCATGTGTAGTGGACTGAGAAGAGGAAAACAGAGGTGGACTTAAATACAAAAGCAATATTTGCACTGAGTAAAGGTCAAATGATATCACAAAGAAGTAGAGGCAAGGGGACCATGCCATCACACCACTAGATTGCTGAAAATCAAACTTACACTATAGCAGTCAGTACCACATTTATATTGTGAGTTTTAATTTAGTTTCAGCAAAATATCATCTGTCATATTACTTTCATGCTATTATTCTGAATTTTTATTTTGTTAATTTTTTAAATGTTTGCTGAAAATGCTTGGTTTTATGGTTGGGAGAGAAATAGGCACATGAGGAATTTATAAGTTTGATTTTGTATGTATTTAAGCAAACTAAAAATAATTTAAGTCAACTGTTGGTCCATAATACATCTTTTCCTTTATGTGGTTTTGTTCTCTAGCTAGGAGTCATTCATTGGCTTTAATCATAATCATTTACACAGCAGTTTTAAACAAAACCAAACATATTCTGAAAATCTACTGTTACCTGTTTTTGAAATGCTATTACCAATTCAGAATTTAGAGCAATTCATTATCACAATTGACAAAAGCTTTGAGCAATGATCTGCTAAAACAATATTAGGAAAAATACAAACAATTAATCAGGAACACTGGAACATTTTTTGTTATTATGGGTCTACACTGAGTATGTAAAACTTTTCCACATTGACAAACATTTGAAAACAAATTGAAGCAAGCTTGAAAATAGCTGGAAATTAAGTAAATTGCACTCATATAGCTAATTCAACCTCCTCTTCAAGGAGAGAAAAATGGAGTCTCTACTTCCAAAAATTAGTTCTTTGATTTATTCTCTGTTTCATGGATTTCAGCCAATTTACCTCTCATGTTTAGGTCATTGGTCCTTATTGCCATGAGGTAACAGAAGGTGAAGGTGGTTAGAAGATACTCCCACCTATGCAGCTTTCGCCCTTAGTAGATTTGGGAACTTTGAGTTTCTTCCCATGATGGTTCAATTACACTTTCACACTGCTGAAATGCTACTGGATGTAGAAATAAAGTAGCTCTCTAGTGTAGTGAGGATATTTGTTTGATGCCAAGTTTTCACTAAAGACAACCCAATAACTGTATCCTAAAATGTCATATCTTAGTCCTAAGTTTCACAGCGCTCCTAAGATGCTATAATTTTGCACCAATCCACATAGTTAGTTTTTATAGCATTAGCGTCACTTGTTCTAGAACAGTACTTCCTTTTTCCTCCCCACTGATCCCTTTCCCCAATCCCCTATTTCCCCCCAGTGCTACAAATCTACTTTTCTAAAGAAGGTATAAAATATTTAATTCAAATGGTAAAATTGAGTTATCATTATTTCTCTTTTTCCCTATAGCTCATTGATGAGGATTACTGAAGCTTGGGAGGCAGGTCCTCAGGGGTAATATTTACAAACTTAGGAATATAACCATGGAATTTATTGGTAACATTTAACAAGAACAACAAAGGAGATATCTAAAAACTATTCTAGTCCAACAATTATTGAGCAGAAAAAGTCTAATAAAGTGTCTTGAATATTCAGAGAAACTTTCTAATTATTTGATTACTAGAGGCCCAATGTACAAAATTTGTGCAAGAGTAGGCCTTCCTTACCCCAGCTGCCGGCACCCACTTCCCTCTGGCACCCGGGACCCAAGATTTCCTCTGGCCGCCGGCTTCATCTGGAAGGTTGTCCAGAAGGATATCTGGTCTAATTGGCACAGTGGTCAGCAAACTCATTAGTCAACAGAGCCAAATATCAACAGTACAATGATTGAAATTTCTTTTGAGAGCCAAATTTTTTAAACTTAAACTATATAGGTAGGTACATTGTTATTAACTTAATTAGGGTACTCCTAAGGCTTAGGAAGAGCCACACTCAAGGGGCCAAAGAGCCACATGTGGCTCACAAGCCGCAATTTGCTGACCACAGAATTAGCATATTACACTTTTATTATTATAGATACTATGCTTCTTTGAATAATTTACATGCTCTGGTTGAATAGGTAAACTGGCCAGTATTTAGTACTCAAACATTAGATTTTTAGATATATTTCTGTGGTTTTGTTTGTTTGATTGAAAATATTCACTCACAGTTAGTAATATCTTGCTTGGAAAGAAAGTTGAATCACCAACCTTTAGACACATACAAATTTACAAGATTTTTGCAATGTTTCAAAATGTTTGAAAAATTCTCTAGTTGCAATATCTCAAAAGGCCACAAGTTGACTATTTGTTCCATAAGGCCAGTTTCCATTACTGATGTCCCTTTTTTCACTGTCTCTCTATCAGTGCAAATTTATTTCTCTACCTCTTTTCCTCTCTCTGCCTGTCTTTCTTCAAATTTTTTTCTCTGTGCAAATCCCCAAAATTCCTCTTGCTTTTTTATCCTATTTTACTCTATCACACTCTCTTAACTATCCATAATATGGAACTGCATTTTAATATAAATATATGTATACTAGAGGCCCAGTGCACAGAATTTGTACACTGGGCGGCGGGGGGGGGAGTGTCCCTCAGCCCAGCCTGCACCCTCTTCAATTTGGGACCCCTTGGGGAATGTCTGACATCCCTCTCACAATCCAGGACTGCTGGCTCCCAACTGCTTGCCTGCTTGCCTGCCTGATTGACCCTAACCGCTTTTGCCTGCCAGCCTGACTGCCCCTAACCACTCCCCTGCCAGCCTGATTGACACCTAACTGCTCCCCCTCTGTCATGACTGCCCCCAACTGCCCTCCCCTGCAGCCTGGTTGCCCCCAACTGCCCTCGCCTGCAGACCATCTTGTGGTCACATGGGGGTGGCCACCTGTGGCCACATGGAGGTGGTGATCTTGTGTGAGGGTGTGATAGTCAATTTGCATATTATGCTTTTATTATATAGGATATATTTACTCAGTTAATACATGTACATAGATGTTTGAACAATTTAAAATAGCACTAAAGACAAATAAAAATCATTGCAAATTTTATTCTATTAAGACAATAACTTGTGACTTCATGCTGTATTCACATTTCATTTGATGAGGAATTAACTCATGTCTACTAACATTTATCTCTCATTACCTCCTAAGTTTTGCTACTTATATTACAAAACATATCAGACAAAGGAGTTAGATCTGGATTATATACAGGTCACTCAAAACTCAATAGTAATAAACCAAACAACCCAATTTTAAAAGTCACTGCACAAAAGAGTATATAAAGATGGAAATTAGCATGCAAAAAGATGCTCGACATTACTGGCATTTAGGAAAATGCAAGTTGAAACCAGAAGAGATACCACTACATACATAGAAAAATGGTTTAAAAGCAAACAAAATAAAGTGAACATGACAACACTAAATGCTGATGGGGATGTAGAGTAGCTGCAATTTTCATACTTTGCTAGTGGGAATACAAAATGGCACAGCTACTTTAGAAAACACTCTGGCAATTTCCTACTAGTTACTTATACTTTTATTGTATGACCCAGCAATCCCACTTTTAAGTATTTACCCTAGAAGAATGAGCACTTATTTTCAAGCAAAACCTGTATTCAAATAGTTATAGCAACTCTTTTCACAATGCCAACCTCTAGAAATAGCACAGTCGCTTTCATTGTGTGAATAGGTAAACAAATTATGATACATTCCATTCAATGGAATTCTCCTCAGCAATGAAAAGGAAGTAACTATTGAGATACATCAACATACATGGATCTTTAATGCTACATTAAAGAACCTTGTTTAAGAAGTTATCTACTCTATACTTGTGTTTATATGATATCTGGAAGAGGAAAAACTATAGTGATGCAAATATCTGCTTTTTATCAGAGGTTAGGGTTAGAAGACAGTACAAGTTGGGTTGAGAGAACTGTTTTATATCCTGACTGTAGTGGTATTAACATGTGGGACTGTACATAAAATAGCCAATTTTACTTTAAGTCAAAAAATATGGTAAATTAAAATAAATCATACCATATATTAGTTGCTTCTATTGTAGAGTATACCTTTCTTTTCCAATATTTTCCCTAAATTTCCTATTGCCTTTTTTACTTTTATAATGAAAGAAACTATGTAATTTTTATCGTATTAAAAATATCTCCCAGCTTCTTAATAATATATGTGTTTTGTGGAGTTGATTTTCTTCTTGAAAGCATCCTTGGGTCCTCTGGCTTTTTAAATTTATAATTTGACTGAATACTTGCTACATATGTTGCACAATTATCACCCAGAGATTCTAGTTTTATACTCCTGAGTTAGTTCCTTTGCTGAATTTCAAGGAGTATTTTTTCCCTTAGAATATGTTTTTTATTTACATTCATAGATTACATATTAATATTTTTTCAGAAAAGGTGGAAGGGAGGAAAGAATTATGTATCTTTTTTTTTTATTGCTTAAAGTATTACAAAGAGTATTATATATGTCTCCTTTTTTTTTTCCCCCGCCCTTGACAATCCCCTGGCCTCCCCTACCCCCCAGTGTCTTATGTCCATTGGTTATGCTTATATGCATGCATACAAGTCCTTCAGTTGATCTCTTACCCCCCTATCCTCCTGCCCGCCCCCTCCCCGGCCGTCCTGCTGTAGTTTGACAGTCTGAGGCAGCTCTGCCTCTGTATCTATTATTGTTCAAAAGTTTATAATGGTCTCTATTATCCATGAATGAGTGAGATCATGTGGTATTTTTCCTTTGTTGACTGGCTTATTTCACTTAGCATAATGCTCTCCAGTTCCATCCATGCTGTTGCAAATGGTAAGAGTTCCTTCTTTTTTACAGCAGCATAGTATTCCATCGTGTAGATGTACCACGGTTTATAATCCATTCATCTACAGATGGGCACTTAGGCTGTTTCCAGATCTTAGCTATGGTGAATTGTGCTGCAATGAACATAGGGGTGCATATATCCTTTCTGATTGGTGTTTCTGGTTTCTTGGGATAAATTCCTAGAAGTGGGATCACAGGGTCAAATGAAGTTCCATTTGTAGTTTTTTGGGGAAACTCCATACTGTCTTCCATAGTGGCTGCACCAGTCTGCATTCCCACCAGCAGTGCACAAGTGTTCTTTTTTCTCCACATCCTCTCCAGCACTTGTTGTTTGTTGATTTGTTGATGATAGCCGTTCTGACAGGCGTGATATGGTACCTCATTGTTGTTTTGCTTTGCATCTCTCGGATGATTAGCGACTTTGAGCATGATTTCATATGTCTCTTGGCTTTCTGAATGTCCTCTTTTAAAAGGTGTCTATTTAGGTCCTTCGACAATTTTTTTGATTGGATCGTTTATCTTCCTTTTGTTGAGTTGTATGAGTTCCCTATAAATGTTGGAGGTTAAACCCTTATCAGTGATAGCATTGGCAAATATGTTCTCCCATGTAGTGGGTTCTCTTGTTGTTTTGTTGATGGTTTCTTTTGCTGTGCAGAAACTTTTTATTTTGATGTAGTCCCATTTGTTTATTTTCTCTTTAGTTTCAAGTGCCCTAAGATCTGTATCGGTGAAAAAATTGCTCCGGCATATGTCTGAGATTTTGTTGCCTTTGGATTCTTCTAGTATTTTTATGGTTTCCCATCGTATACTTGAGTCCTTTATCCATTTTGAGTTTATTTTTGTGTATGGTGTAAGTTGGTGGTCTAGTTTCATTTTCTTGCATGTATCTGTCCAATTTTCCCAACACCATTTATTGAAGAGACTATCTTGACTCCATTGTATGTTCTTGCCTCCTTTGTCAAATATTAATTGAGCTTATTGGTTGGGGCTGATTTCTGGGCTCTCTATTCTATTCCATTGATCTATATGTCTGTTCTTGTGCCAGTACCAGGCAGTTTTGAGAACAGTGGCTTTGTAATACAGCTTGATATCTGGTATTGAGATCCCACCTACTTTGTTCTTTCTCAGGATTGCTGCAGCAATTCGGGGTCGTTTTTTATTCCAGATGAATTTTTGGAGAGTTCGTTCTAGGTCTGTGAAATATGCCATTGGTTTTTTAATGGGAAGTGTGTTAAAGTTATAGATTGCTTTGGGCAGTACGGACATTTTAATGATGTTGATTCTACCAATCCAAGAACATGGTATGTTCTTCCATCTGTTAATGCCTTCCTCTATCTCTTTTTTCAACGTCCTGTAGTTTTCTGAGTAGAGGTCTTTTACCTCTTTAGTTAAGTTTATTCCTAGGTAGCTTAATTTTTTTGGTGCAATGGTAAATGGGATTGCTTTTTTAGTCTCTCTTTCTGCACATTCACTATTGGTGTATAGAAATGCCATAGATTTCTTAGCGTTAATTTTGTATCCTGCTACATTGCCAAATTCTTTTATTAAGTCTAATAGTTTTTTGATGGAGTCTTTAGGGTTTTTTAAGTATAATATCATGTCACCTGCAAATAAGGACAGTTTTACTTCTTCTTTTCCAATTTGGATGCCTTTTATTTCTTCTTCTTGTCTAATTGCAATGGCTAATACTTCCAGTACTATGTCGAACAGGAGTAGTGAGAGTGGGCATCCCTGTCTTGTTCCTGTTCTTAGGGCAAATGGTGTTAGTTTTTGTCCATTGAGTATGATGTTGGCTGTGGGTTTGTCATATATGGCTTTTATTATGTTGAGGTATGATCCTTCTATTCCCACCTTGCTGAGAGTTTTTATCAAAAATGGGTGTTGAATTTTGTCAAACGCTTTTTCTGCATCAATTGATATGACCATGTGGTTTTTTTCTTTCAATTTGTTTATGTGATGTATCACGTTTATTGATTTGCGGATATTGTACCATCCTTGCATCCCTGGGATAAATCCTACTTGGTCATGGTGTAAGATCTTTCTGATGTACTGCTGGATCCGATTTGCTAAGATTTTGTTGAGGATTTTGGCATCTATGTTCATGAGGGATATTGGCCTGTAATTCTCTTTCATTGTGTTGTCTTTACCTGGTTTTGGTATTAGAGAATTATGTATCTTTCAAATCTGAAATACATTTTGCTTTCTTGCTTGATAATAATTGGGCCGGGTATACTTCAAGGAGAGGACCAGCTGGAATCTTTATAAGATTTAGTACAGGAGTCTTAGTGAAACAAGACAGTGAAACTAATAAAAACTTAATGAAACAGTCCCCAATGTTGCCACTGCTTACAGGAACACGATGTTTATTCCTTATCTCTTTCTCTCCTCTAGCACTCATTCTAGATTTTTACCATCTTTGGCCAGCAACTTCAGCTAAGTCTAAGTTGCTTGCCTGGTGATATAATCAAAACTTTAATCTCTGAAAGGTCCTTGGGCTTAGCCAGAACTTTTTCCTTGATCACCAGTTACTTACAGCTGGATAATAAACCTTGGAAAAATTGGCTTAAAATACCAATGTGTTATTATCCCTTATGGTTCTGTGTGTTGATGAAGCTCAGCTGGATGATTCTTGCTTAGGATGTCTCCTATAGTTCCAGTGAGATAGAGGTCGGTGCTGCAGTCATCAGAAGGCTCCACTGACCTGGATGGGTCACACGTCTGGTTAGCATGTGCTAACCGTTTTCGGGGTATTCAGCTAGGGCTGCTGACTAGGGCAACTGCATACTGCCTTTCCATGTCTTAGGCATCTCTCATATGGCAGTTGAGTTCCATAAATGTTTCAAGAGACAGAAAGTCAAGCTGCCGGCTTCCTAAAGCCATGACCTGGAACTTGACATAGTATAAATTGCACAGTAAATTTTTTAGAGCAACCACAGAGCCTGCTAGGATTTAAGGATTTAAGTATAAACCCTGCTCTTGATGGGAAGATTGTCCTTTTTATAAAAATAATCTGTGTTTGCAGTTAAGTCTTTATTTAGGCTGCTTCCTATTTAGATGTTCAAATACAAATTTTTATTTAATTTTATCCTGTTTTCTTTCCTTTCAGTCCAAGCTGATATCATCTTTTAAAATATTTGTGGATTTCCTGTGTATCAAATTATAATTCACAGCTTTAGACCAGTGATGCTGAAATGGAGATGATCCACTTTCTCCAGGTGATATTTTAAAGGTCTGGAAAAAATTTTTGTTGTCATTTCAAGTGGCAGCATTTCTACTGAACTTTCAATTTCAGTAATACTACTTTGAATTTCTAAGAACTCATTCTTAGATATTCTCTAGTTCTTTTTTATGACACTCTATTCTTGTTACATGCATGTGTTATCTTATCAAATGAAACTAAAGATATATATATATTTTTTTTTTCCTTTCCTACTTATCTGTGTTTTCTTGGGGGTTAGTTATTTGGCTTGTTCTTCTTGACACTTTCCTTTGTGCTAATGAGTTTTCCTGTCTCATGATAACTGGGTTTCCATTAATCTTTATGAATAAAACACGATGTTGACTCACTTAAATTGCTAGAATAAGTTTCTTTTGCTCCTGGGTAGGTTTGTTTCTTCATTAAACCATCAAAAAAAAAATGGGAGTGGGAATCCACTGAACTGGAGTCCATAAAAGTTGCATTATATGGTTACTCATTAAGAATCAAAGGCCAGGCTACTATGTGATTGCGGAGGTAAGGGAAACCTGCTAAAAGTGTGAGAATAGCTAATCCTTTTCTGAAGGATGAGCAAGATTTAAAGCTTTTTATGAACTAAGGAATGTTAACACATCACAAAAGCAACATGACAGAAGTTATACTAAAGGTTTTAGAGACTCTAAAATATTTTGAGAGGTTACATTAGGTTACTGAGGATATAGATGTGCAACATCTTAACTCCTGAAAGAATATCAGGAGTTTGAGTTCTCAGAAATTTGTTATAAATATACATTATTAAGAACACAACTAAATGGTGCCTTTTGTATGAATGTTTTAAAATTACACTTAAACTGAAAAAAAAGGAGAGAAACTCCCCATCAGACTTTTTCTTTCTAATTAGTTCTGCTTTCCCATGTCGGATATCATATTTTGAACCAATATCATTTTCCTTTTAGATTATTTACAGTAAAAAAATGACAGAAAGAATCTGTTATAAGCCAGCTGTCCTGTACTAGTAAACAATACTATCGTTTAGATGTCTATTATTATCCCCACTTTACAGTTGAGGCCATAGGCCAGAGAAGTTAAATATTGCCCAAGGACACCAAATTAGTAAGTGGTAGAAATCTTTGGTTTCTGAGTCTGTCCTCATAACCAGTAAACATCGCACAATACATAATTTCCAAGTAGCATTTCAGGCGATCAGCTGTCCTCAGCTGCCTTGTTGGTAAATTGTCCCAACCCACAGGCCAGGCTGAAGGAGTTGGTGGTCAGGATTATATTAGGTAACCCACATCTTCTAACAGAAGGAGTTCAACCAGAAATATATCCTGAAAGTTTGGAACTAGAGCAATAAAAGATGACCAATTAGCCAAAAAGAGTTGCAGTGAAAGATCTTAGAGAGACGGGGTAGGTGTGCTATATTGGTGTGCCAAAACCATGTTTAAAATGCAGCTATGAAAGGGCAGAAACTGAGGATAAACAGAGGGATCCACTCTGTACCCCAAATAATCTCTTGGTTAAGTCTTTTGTTCATCTTTCATAAAAATTATAGCAATTTATTTACTTTCTGGAACTGAGTGTGCCTATTTCGCCTACATCATAAAAGCCAGATTATCTATCATTTATTGCTGTTGTTTGTGCTATTTGGTAAAAAATGGTGTTGTTTCGATTTCCATGCTTAGAATTAATGATGAGTTGAATATTTTTTAATGTATTTTTATATTGCTTTAGCACTTGATGTATTATTTTGTGAATTTCTGTTTATATCTTTTGCTAAAGTTTCAATTGGTTTGTTCTTTTCCTCCCCAATTTTATTGAGTTACTAGAGGCCCAGTGTATGAATTCATGCACAGGTGGGGTCCCTCGGGGTGGACTGCAGCAATTGGGCCCCAGCTCGCGCCCCCAGCCTCGCAGCCCCACAGCCCCATCTTGCACCACGCCTTGGCCTGGTGCCGCCCCCTCACCTGCTCCACCATCTCGCCTGTGGGGCGATTGATTGGGGCTGGGACCCCCCTGCCCAGCTCCCTCAGTGCCTAGGAGCTGGGCAGCGGCCCTGCCCCCTGCTGCCACTGCTGGCCGCCATCTGCAGGGCAATCGACAGGGTGATAGGGCCCCAACTTGTACCCGCCTTGGCCTGGCGCCACCTGCTCACCTGATCCATCATCCCGCCACAGACCCACTCTCTTCAGGGCCCATCAGGATTGGCAGCACCTCCACTGTCACCTGCTGCCAGTGCTGTGTCACCAACGCCCGCCATGTTCTGTGTCGTCCCCTGGTGGTCAGTGAGGTATAGCGAGGGGTCGAACTCCCAATCGAACGACTTCACAAGGTGACAATTTGCATATTAGGCTCTTATTATATAGGACTAGTGGCCCGGTGCATGAAATTCATGCACAGGGGGTTCCCTCAGCCCAGCCTGCACCCTCTCCAGTCAGGGACCCTTTGGGGATATCCAGCTTGCAATCTTGGACCTCTGGCTCCTAACCGCTCACCTGCCTGCCTGCCTGATCGCCCCTAACTGCCTCTGCCTGCCTGATCACTCCTAACTGCCCTCCCCTGCCAGCCTGATCTCACCTGCAACTGCCCTCCCCTGCCTGCCTGATCTCTCTTCCAACTGCTTTCCCCTGCTGGCCTAATAGCCCCTAACCATCTCTGCCTTGGCCCCTGCAACTGTGGCTTTGTCTGGAAGGGTGTCTGGAAGGATGTCTAGAAGATTTCTAGTCTATTTAACATTTTACCCTTTTATTAGTGTAGATAGTTGACATAACATTGTATTAGTTTAAAGTTGTTGAATGTTTCCTTCCCACGTCCCGCGTGGTTCAGGGTTCAGGACCTGGAAGTGGAGCCGCACACAAATGAAAGAGAAAAGATAAGAGATAATTTGGGAATATTGGGGGGCCAGGCGGGCAAGTCCAACTCAAGGGGAAGGACTTCCACCTGTGCTCAGGTCTTACCAAGCTTTTATTGATCTGGGATACCCCCATAGCATAGCCCTTAGGCAGGTGACCCCCCTAGCCCATCAGCAAGGATTTACATAATAAATGGGGGAGTTGTTTCAGCTACCACTGTCTGGACAAACAGAGGTGGCACCTAGTTCCAAACTTTGCTAGGGCTTCAAAGGCACCCAGCCTTTGGGGGGTTCTCTGTCTACGCTTATCAGATAGTGAAGACAATAAACTGTTTCCCACAAAAGTGTATAACACAATGATTTGATATAAATGTATTACAAAATGATTATCATATAAGTTTAGTTAATATTCATCACCTCACATAGTTATATTTTTTCTTATGATGTGAACTTTTAATATCTACTCTCTTAGACTTATCATTCCTCCAACTGAAATTCCTTTCAATATACATAGTCATCCATTACATACATCCCGTATTCTTACTTAAGAGTCTCCAATTTGGTTATCAGTACATTACATCCTTCTCTGGGCCTTAGGTACAAAATCAATACCTCCAAAGCTCTCAGATTCATAATTTGTTTATTGTTTTTCCTTGGAACAAGCAGAATGATTAAAATATCCTATGTAATTTGATACAACTGAGAAATAATTGTATCAGTTCAATGATAAGTGGTAATAAAATCTTTCATTGATAAAAAAAAAATCTACTCTCTTAGCAAATTCAAATATGCATAGTATTGTATTATATATATACTATGCTACACATGACATCACTAGAACTTACTTATTTTATAATTGAAAGTTTATACCTTTGACCATCATCACCAATTCCCCCAGTTATATATATAACTTCTTAGTTATACTAGTATATTAAGAGCTCCTGGTTTATGAACATTGTAACTCTTTATCATGCGTTTTTTTTTCCCTACATTGTTTACACTTGATACATAATTTATTTCCTTGTCTCTCCTTTTGTTCCTTCCCATAGCACTGAGTGCTCTTTCCAAATCCAAATATACTAATGTCTCTTTTTTAAAAAAACATTCAATAGCAAACCAACATACCATTTAATGTATAAATGCCCTAGATTGGCATACAAAGCTCTCTGTGTCTTGATTGCTACCTCCCTCGACCACTTTATTCTCTGTTTAACTCCAATAGTAGTTATTTTTAAAATTTAATTTTATTATTATAAAATTTATACATGTAGATAATTTTTAAAATTAAATAATTCATACATGACTTATTACTAAAATCCACAAGTCTTCTGTCTTTTCACTCCTTGTTTCTACTACTTAGGAATAATTTTTTACCGCTTTTTACAATTTGCTTCTTGTTTCCCCAAGTATTTTAAAATATGTTTTTAATTCTTCCTTCTTAAAATTTTTAATAGTTACCTAAAATTTATTTCTTTCAACTCTGAAAGTTGAGAATTGGGCTTTGTTATATAGACCCTCCACTCTAGTGAATCCCCCCTTCCAATAAAATTGCATAATTTTGCTTTAGTCTGTATATCATATTCTTGCATTATTATGGCCATGTACTTAATATTTACATCAGAGTCACTTTGTTTATGAAGTTAAATAATCTCAACTTTTAATTGCTTAGTTTTCTGAGTACTCATCACAAACTCATGTTCTTCAGACACTGTTAGAAATCTCAGTCTCTTTTCAGTATGTTCATACATCTCAGTGTATCTGTCTATCGCCTTTCTTTTTCCTTAGACTTAGAGGCATCCCTCTTCGAGCTTTCTGACTCTCTCCTCTAATGTGTACTGATTATTCTCAGCCACACTGCATATCTATTTGTCTGAAGCCACTTTTTATCATTATCATTTTTCCTCTTCTCTTCTATGCTGAACCCTTGCTTCCTTGATCATGCATCTTCGTCTCTCCCGGTTTATTTTTCTTCAGCTGTTTCCTAGGTAATGGTGCAAGATGGCTAATCTCTTCCACATCTTATATATCCAAAATATCTTAATTATAACATCATATTTGATATTGTGACTTGGTATAGAATACTAAATTGGACATCATTTTCCTCAGTTAGTTTTCTAGATTACTAAAACATAATAAAAATTGGATGTCATTTTTATTTTTATTCCTTAGTATGTGACCTGTTTTTCTCTGGATACATCAGTGGCTTTGCTAGTTTCTTGAGACATTGTGACAATGAGTCCTGACATGAAATCTATCATGTGGGATTTCTCAGTGGGCACATTTAACTTGGACTCTAATGTTCTTTAATGCTGGGGAATTGATTGGATGCACAAATAGAAATTTTCTTGCAATTCCTTTCTCTACATAGAAAATCTCTATTCACATTTTAAATTGAAGTTTAAAAATTACATTTATTGAGATTTCTGACTACCCTCCCACATCAAAAACAAAACAAACAGCAGCAGCCACAACCCAGGGTTATCATTCTACCTTGCACATGTATCTGTCGGTCCATTTTAGTGCAATAATTTTCATTATTTCCTGCTCTGATGATGAGAACTTCAGGGTAGAGACTGTATTTTAAAGAGAAATATGCTTTTAAAATGTATCCCTGAATACATATTTGCCTTATGGAAAGAAAAAAAATAATAATATGTTTGAGAAAAGGGAAATGGCCATTGTAAGAGGAAGTATGGGGGAAAAAGCATGGAATATTCTATTTCTTAGTGGATGGGTAAGCAATACTGATGCTTTGGGCAGCCAAGTGGGCTCTTTGTGACCAATTGCTGAAGTCCCACTGCTGGACTTAAAAGGGCAGAGGTTTACTGGCTTCATCTGTTTGCATTAGCCTGAGTGTACCAGAGATGGAAATCTGATTTCCTGAGGAGAATGTTTTTATGGTAAGACTAGTGGGAAGCCAGTCCTTTCCATCAAAATGAAACTTTCCAAAGCAAAGTGAAACTTAAAGACTAAAGACAGGTCCTCTCAAGAAATCAGCAAACCGGTAAGTATGCTAAAGCCTTGTGTGAGGAAGAATTGGGTGTTTAAGTAAAAACAGCTTATTAATAGTATTGGAACACTATTGTGAATGTTTAAAGGGTTTAATACATATATATTATTCTCCTAAGCAATGCATATATTATTTCTAAAGAATTATTCATTTTTAGAATTATATAGCTTTCTTACAAAACCTAGAAAGGCATCGTGTGAACTCTAAATGCTGCCTACATACAAAGTCATTGCTAAATTAATATCCTGGCAGTGAATGACAGTAAATACTTGAGTCAGTATATCTGTCCTCTTAATGGTATGAAAGAAAAAAAAGGGGTCTCCCATCCAAGGATGCAAGACACTGAGGATGGGGGTGAGGGCATGTGCTAGGGGTAGGGGAGGCTGGTGGGAGGTCAATGGGGAAAAAAAGGAGACATATGTACTACTATTTGTAATATTTTAAACAATAAAATAAAATTTAGAAAAAAAAAGAAAAAAGGGGGAGAATAATGATATCAATAACTTAAGTAATTAATGTATGTTTTATCAAGCAACCCAAGAATAAACGCAATGAGTGTTAATAAGCAAAGGTTTACTAATAAATCCATTGATCTGATTCCCTTTAAGCATGCATTTACTTTCACAACAAACCATAACAAAAGCCACAAACAAGTATCTTTAGAATATCACAGTTTATAAAGCACTTACATATATGTTATCTCATTCAACTCTCCCTGGTGAAATATCACCCCAGTGACATAGGTTGTTATTATCTCCCTTTTGCTGGTTATGCACTAAGACTCAGAGATTAGCTTCTTTCTTGTTCACATAACCAATAAGCGGTAAAATTGGATCCAATTAAATTTTCTAAGGCTTTTGTACTATATCATTGCAATATAATTTGTGGTGTTTTCTTTAGTTTTCATACACTGCCTCTGATTGAATAATAAAAGTAGTATATGTTGCAAACACAGTTGTAACACACATAGTTACCCTCCCCCAACTCCCTCTCTATCTCTTTTTCTGCCTCTTCCTCTCCTCCTTTTCTTCTTCATTTATTACTATTTTTAACATTTTTTTGAAAGATGAGAACTGAGCAAACCTACAGTGGACCTCCCCTTTGCAACTCCTTCTCCGGGTGCTAAAGAGCTTGGGTTGTGAAAAGTATGCTCGCTCTTGGACCCAGAGACAGTCTATTCCACTGAAGTCACGGCAGTTTTTCTGGGACCTTGGTGCATCAGTGTACCAATTAGCACTTACTGTAAATCTAAAGGGGAAAAACAAATTTACTAAAGCAGCAATAGAAGAAAAAGGAATAAAAAGGAAATATAAATACTGTAGAATTATCCTATCTAATAAAAGAGAAACATGGTAATTAGCGTACGACCGCTACACTTCCCATTGGCTAATGAGGGTGATATGCAAATTAACTTCCAGCCAAGATGGTGGCTGGCAGCCAGGCAGCTTGAAACTAACATGAGGCTTGCTTGCTTCAGTGACGGAGGACTCCAACGTTCCCCGCCTGCCGCTGCAGGCCTCTGAGCTGCAACTCTAAGCAACTATGTAACAAATATAGAAGCTAAACAAAACCCCAGAAACCTGCTTTAGTCCCCGGGCTTCAGCCAGCAGGATCGCAACATTTTAAGCAAAGGCCAGAAACCTACTTTCAGCAGCGGAGGCCTAAGAGCTGGAGCCAAGCCTCAAAGCTAAAGCTGGCCAAGAATAAAAAAATAGGAAAAGAAAAAAAGGAGCTGTTGGGAGCTTCAGTCACCCCCAGCCTGAAAACAGCCCTCAGCCCCTCACCCAGACTGGCCAGGCACCCCAGTGGGGACCCCCACCATGAAGGGTGTGTGACCAGCCACAAACAGCCATCATCCCCTCACCCAGGCTGGCCAGGCACCCCAGTGGGGACCCCCACCCTGAAGGGTGTGTGACCAGCCACAAACAGCTATCATCCCCTCACCCAGGCTGGCCAGGCACCACAGTGGGGACCCCCACCCTGATCCAGGACACCCTTCAGGGCAAACCAGCCGGCACCCACCCGTGCACCAGGCCTCTAGCCTATATAGTAAAAGGGTAATATGACTCCCAGCACCAGAATCAGCAGAGCTGAGAGGCCTCCCGGCACCAGGATCAGCATGACTGGGGGCAGCGCCCAAACCCCCTGCGGCTCTGTGTGTGACAGGGGGCGGGGCCACAACCTCCCTATCCACCCTGCTCTGTTCATGACAGGGGAAGGCGCCCTAACCCCCTGATCAGCCCTGCTCTGTGCCTGATAGGGGGGAGCTCCCCAACCACCTGATCACCCTGCGGCAATGTGTGTGACAGGGTGCAGCGCCCCAACCCCCCCCCCTAAGTGCCCTGCTCTGTGTGTGACGGGTTAGAGCCATAACCTCCCCATCGGCCCTGCCCTGAGTGTGAGAGTGGCTGCACCCCAACCCCTGATCGGCCCTGCTCTGTGGGTGATAGAGGGCGGTGCCCCAACCCCCTGATTGGCCCTGCTCTGTGCGTGACAGGGTACAGAGCCCCAACCCCCCTGATGGGCCCTGCTCTGTTAGTGACAGGGGGAAGTGCCCCAACCCCGATTGGCCCTGCTCTGTGCATGACAGGGGGTGGCGCTGCAACCTCCCCATCGACCCTGCCTTGAGTGTGACAGGGGACGGTGCCCCAACCCCCCAATTGGCCCTACCCTGAGCGTGACTGAGGGTGGCATCACAACCTCCCAATCGCCCTGCTCTGTGCATGACAGAGGACGGCACCCCAACTCCCCAATTGGCCCTGCTCTGAGCCCTACCAGGGGCTGCACCTAGGGATTGGGCCTGTACTCTGCCACCCGGGAGCAGGCCTAAGCCAGCAGGTCATTATCTCCTGAGGGTTCCCAGACTGCAAGAGGGCACAGGCCGGGCTGAGGGACTCCCCTTCCCCCCAAGTGCACAAGTTTTTGTGCACCGGGCCTCTAGTCCTGTATAATAAAAGGCTAATATGCAAATTGACTTAATGGCAGAATGACTGGTTGCTATGATGCGCACTGACCATCAGGGGGCAGACACTCATCACAGGAGCATCCCCCTGGTGGTCAGTGTGCTCCCACAGGGGGAGCACCGCTCAGCCAGAAGCCCTGAGCTGGTTCATGGTTGGCAAATGCAGAGGCAGTGGTGGGAGCCTCTCCCGCCTCTGCGGCAGCGCTAAGGATGTCAGACTGCCAGCAGTCGGATATCCCCTGAGGTGTTTCAGACTGCGAGAAGGTGCAGGCCAGGCTGAGGACCACCTCTGAGGACACAAATTTTGTGCACCAGGCCCCTGGTGTAGATTATAAAGTTGGATCTATTCAAATTTCTGAACACTTTGGAGTTTACATAAATCATTTTTCTTTTCTTTTCTTTGTTTTATTCTTTGGCAATAAAACATATTCTAGCTTTAATATGGTAATTTTTATATTTAATGAATTAAAAATAAATAAGGATGATGATTAAACTATAATGAGATATAGATCTAAAACAGAGAGAAAACTGTCCTCTTTGATTGCCATCACTTTTCTGACTGCTGTGGCTTCTCCGTTGGTTGGCTTGTTTTCCTAGTCAAAAGCAAGCTGTTTCTTATAAACTTGTATTAATGCTGTTATCTGGAGATGGCTACATGTGGCAAGAAAATGCTTTTAAAATCAAAGCAAACTGCTAATAAAAATAATTTTCTTTACAAAGTTATTTTGGGAGGGGGTATCAAGGTAGGTGAGCTATTTCTACTATGAAACCTGCAGTCACTGATCCCATATGAGAGGGGACCACATGCTGACTGTCTTTTTTCATTCAACAAGTATTTTTATTTATTTGTCTGTTTATTTACTTATTTTTTTCTAGTCTGCCTTATTTTTAGTTTATTTTTAATATATTTTTAATCTTTATTGTTTAGATTATTACAGATGTCCCTCTTCCCCCCCCCCCCCCCCCCGATAGCTCCCCTCCACCTGGTTTCCACCCCACCACAGGCCCTTGCCACCCAACTGTCTGCATCCATTGGTACTGCAACGGAGAGAGAGAAACATTGATATGAGAAATATTGATTGGTTGCCTCCTGTATGCATCCTGATGATCAGGAATCAAACCCACAACCTGGGTCTGTGCTCTGACCAGGAATTGAATCAGCAAGCTTTGGATGCATAGGGTGACACTCAACCAATTTGAGCCACACTGACCAGGGCAGTTTTATTTTATTTTTAAATTATAGTTGACATTTAATGTTATATTAGTTTAAAATGTACAACATAGTAATTCAACACTTGTATACCTTACAAAGTAATTACCAAAATAAGTCTAGTATACCATCTGTTACCGTACAGTTATTATACATGGGAGAGAGGACCACAAGCTGACTTTTTTGGTGACAATGTCAATATTAAATAAAATAAACCTTCCTATTTGGCTTTCACATGAATACTTCTTATAGCACAAATTAAATTATTCATTTAACTTTCTTCAAATTTGACAAAATATGGCACATTGCAGATGATTTGCAGTGTGTAGTACATAGTATGTACATACACACGTGTGTTTCTACATGTCCCCACAGTCTGCTCCTTGTTTTTTCATGCATACTGCTATTGGTTTGTTGTTTTGCTTCCCTGCAGGAAATAATGAGTGAGCATTACAAAAAAGAGGTTGAACAGCTCTTGGGGTTAAACTTCCTTAGCCTAATTGGCAGGCTATGACTAATCGGACAACATGCAGAATATGAGGTGCTGGTGGGCAAGGAAAAGTCTGAAGAAATATGTGACTATTTTGCATTTCTAACTTGTAAATTTAATGCAGCGGTTCTCAACCTGTGGGTCGCGACCCCTTTGGGGATTGAATGAACCTTTCACAGGGGTCGCCTATGACCATCGGAAAACACACATATAATTATATATTGTTTTTGTGATTAATCACTATGCTTTAATTATATTCAATTTGTAACAATGAAATTGGGGGTCACCACAAC
Organism: Myotis myotis; assembly: GCF_014108235.1. Classification (NCBI taxonomy): domain Eukaryota; kingdom Metazoa; phylum Chordata; class Mammalia; order Chiroptera; family Vespertilionidae; genus Myotis; species Myotis myotis. The sequence continues at coordinate 144,389,537 of NW_023416324.1, read as the reverse complement.
CTGAGGAACTGTATTAAAGGGTCGTGCCATTAGGAAGGTTGAAAACCACTGATTTAATGGATCACATATTACATACAGTTAATGACCACTGTTGTGCTCTGTATACAGTAGGTTTCAGGTGTTAGAGGCTAGTTATAGCTGAGAGAAGAGGCTAACCCCCCTTGCTATTGCTATTCCAGGTTGAGGTACTGATAAACTAATTGACAAAGTTAAGAATCTTAGAGGCAAAGCCCATGGGATATCCACAGGCTTGGAGACTTTTTTATAGTGACAATATCATTTCCCTAGCTTTGCCTCTGTTTTCACATATGAAAAGACAAAGGCTCTAAAACAACTTATTGGCCTAAGGTCCAAATTTATTATAACAAAGAGCATCAAAGTTTTCTCATTGAACCACCTGAAACATAACTGTGAAAAACGCAACACTGTGTGCTCTCTTACAAAAGGATGAGGCTTCTATTGTGATTTCTCATTTTCCTCCTCAGAGTGAGAGTGTTCTGTTCATGCCTGATGTGAAAATTCCATTCTCCCCTTGGGCCTCTAAATTCTGAAATATTTCAGGGAGGAATATAGAATGGAGGTAAAGAACACAGACTTTGCAAACAGACTGCTTCACTTTATGACCTTAGAAAAGCTATTATGCCCTAGCCGGTTTGGCTCTGTGGATAGACCATCGGCCTGCAGACTGAAGCGTCCTGGGTTCGATTCTGGTCAGGGGCACATGCCTGGATTGCGGGCTTAATCCCCAGGAGTGGGTGTGCAGGAGGCAGCTGATCAATGATTATCTCTCATCATTGATGTTTCCATCTCTCCCTCTCCTTCCTCTCTGAAATCAATAAAAATATATTCAAAAAGAAATTATCTCTGTGTCTTTCAGTGTTCTCATTTGTAAAATGGGGAAAATAATAAAATATCCCTCATGGTCTCATAGTTGAGGGACATTGCTTTGTACACACCTCATGCTTGAAAGCCAGCATGAGTAGTACATAGAAGTATGAGTTTGGGAGGTTACTACTGGGATTTAATCCAGGATCCTCCACTTATTAGCTCTGTGACCTTAAGCAAGTCACTCAACCTCTCAGTGCCTCAGTTTTCTCACGTGTGGGGAAAAAAAGTGAGAGAAGATCAAAATAGTATCTACTTCACAGGTTGTTGGACATAAAATGGAGGATTAGCTGAGTCAAAACTTTTTTTCCAGTTTTATTAAGATATGATTGACATATAACATTGTATTATTAGTTGAAGGGTATACAACGTGATGATGTGACATATGTATATATTGCAAAGTGATTAGTACAACAAGATTAGATAACATGTATCACCTCATATAGTTACTTTTTTCTTGTGATGAGAACTTTTAAGATTTACTTTTTCAGCAACTTCAAAATATACAACACAGTATTGTTAAGTATAGTCAAGTTATACAGTATATCCCCTGAACTTATTTGTGTTATAACTGGAAGTTTGTACCTTTTTACCACCTTCTTGTAATTCCTCCAAGCCACACACCTCCACCTCTGGCAACAACTTACTAGTATCTGATCTCTGTTTCTGGTGTATGAATTTTTTAAAATATTCCACATATAAATAAATTCATATAGCATTTATCTTTCACTTAGCATAATACCCTCAAGATCCATTCTGTAGAAAATGGCAGAACTTCCTGCTTTTTATAGATGAATAAAATATGTGTGTGTATCTGTGTATGTGTGTATCACAAATTCTTAATCCATTTATTTATCAACTAGTGTCCCAGTGCATGGATTCGTGCACATTGAAAGGAAATTAATTAGAAGAAATATTTTAATATCACTATTTGCCCTTTCTCTGTAATAGAAGTGTCAACTAAATTCACAATCGATAATGACAGATCAAAACACATGCCTCTGATTGGTGCCAGTGAGAGCTTTATATGTATCACACATGGGTGAGTCAACTTAGCCATATATATATATATATTTGCTTAATTAGACCAGCTTTCTGATTTAGCTAAACTTTTTCCAGCCCAGTGAAGCACCCTAACTTCTCTTTCAGGTAATTTTCAGCAACACAGAAGTAAATATCAACACGAAGCCGATTATTATTGTAGACCAGGCAGGGAGAAAAAGGGGTAAAATACTTAACTGCAGCAGTGTTTGACTATATTCTGCACAGTGAGAAAACCTAAAGTCATTTTCAAGGTCCACCATTTCTTACTTCTTTTCAGTCAGGTCAAGTTTCTAAACTTTCTAAATCTCTGTATTCTGGCTAATGAAAAGAAAAAAGGATTCTACTGAGTGTCCTACATACCTACTCCAGGACTTCTGTGAGGATCAGATGAGATGAGGCATGGGAAAATGCTTCACAAACATTTGGTTGAACTGTAAAAGTTTGCACCTGGCTCTAAAGCAAGTCATGTTCCTGGGCTGAAGAAACTCCAAGGAACCTAGTCACTAGGGAGAGGAAGCTGGACGTTAGTACGTGACGTCATTACCCAGCACCCACAGCGACCATTTCTGGGCTGGGCTGAGCTGGGCTGTGGGCCGCATTTTGTGTCATGGGGTCTTGCAGCATTGGCTGCGATTTGGTGGGGTGTCACTCCAGGGTGGTGGCGGGGCCTGTGTCCCACTTGGGGGAAGCCAAGTGTTGGTTTGTCAGTGTCAAGTCCGTGATGCTGTTTGTTTATTATTTTTTAATTTTATTTGTTTTTATTTACTTATTTATTTTTTAATATTTTATTGATTTTTTACAGAGAAGAAGAGAGAGGGATAGAGAGCCAGAAACAATGATGAGAGAGATCAATCAGCTGCCTCCTGCACTCCCCCCACTGGGGATGTGCCCGCAACCAAGGTACATGCCCTTGACCAGAATCAAACTTGGCACTCTTCAGTCTGCAGGCCAAAGCTCTATCCACCAAGCCAAACTGGTTAGGGCAATGCTTTTTATTTTTAAATGGCCAGTGCACATCATGGCAGCTCCTGCGTTGAGCATCTGCCCCCTGGTGGTTATTGTGCATCATAGGTACTGGTCGGAGGGAAGGACAGACACTTAGCCTTTTATATATATAGATGGACACAAGTTGTTTCCATGTCTTGGCTATTGCGAGTAATGCTGCAATGAGCAGGGGGGTGCATATGATTCTTTGGGACAGTGATTTTGTTTCTTTTGGATAAATACCAAGAACGAGAATTGCTAGATCATATGGTGGTTCCACTTTTAATTTCTGAGGAACTATATTGTTTTCCATAGTGGTTGCACCAATTTACATTTCCACCAATAGTGCACAAGGGTTCCCTTTTCTCCACATCTTCGCCAGCTTCTGTTATTTATTTTCTTTTTGACGATAACCATTCTAACAGGTGTGAGGTGATATCTCACTGTGGTTGAGCCAGAACTCTTCCACAGGCCCTGGCACATAGATGCTCAATGAATATTAGCTGTTATTGCTACTATTTATTCTTAAAATGACCATATGATGTATGACCCACTTTGGGACACCTTTGAGAGTTGAAAGGGACACCCTGAATAATTATGCAGGAACAATAGAAGGTAACAGGACTGCCTACGAAAAACAGAAATGTAAGGTCACTTTTACTGATCCAGAAATGAAGAGCCCTGGCCTGGCGTGACCTTGGGATTATTAGGCTCTTTCTAAGTAGTGAGTATATCCCATTCGCCTTTCTCCCGGCCTTTGACGCACTAAGAAGGGAGCTGTCTTCTGAGGTGGATTCTAAGATTCTTTCAGCTTTCTTACTTCCCAGCAGCTTAGTGTTTACTGCTGCCTTAGGACTTCTCCTCCAGGGCTTCAGTAATTGGCTGTGTGCTCCACATCCTTTTTATAAATGAAGTTAGAAAATAAACTCAGAACCAAACCCCAAATCAGTTTATTGCTACACATCTTTTTCTCTCTTCAAATAAAGCTTTCAAGCAAAAAAGTGGAAAGGACAAAAATAATAAAACTTACATTTACAGTGTCTGTCTCCATCTGTCTTGCCCAGGACAGTATGCCCTGGCTTCCTCAGATGGGTCACCAGTGAACAAGCGGCAGAACATAAAGAGAAGACAGCATGTGGGCACAGGCTCCATGGGGAGCTTTCTCTGAGCTCTGTAACACTATTTCATCCCTTTAAGGGTGAAGGAATCGGTAGGGTTTGTGGGACTCATACACAGGAAAAAACTCTAGTGTATCTAAAGGTTTATTTACCCTCCCCTGGCTTTTGGCAGTATCTAAGTCATATCAAATTAACTTTGAAGCAATAAGATAGGAATGTTCCCCCCAAACGACTTCAAAACACTCCCGTGTTTAACTTCAGCAAACAGAGAAAAACAAGGCAGTGCAACTATAAGATAATTCTTCTATGAGCTAATAACAGAAATTAATTTTGATTTAGTTCATTCGCATTTTAACAAATTGGGAAGCCATGCTCAATGCTGCTAAGTTCTAGGGAAGTGGCACCTGTTCCGAGGTGCTCCCAGATTTCAACACAACAGGGTGGTGAGCTTAGGCAGAGGGCTGAGTTAAGCACTGAGGTTTCTAAAGTGGGCCCAGTGCCCAGCTGACTTTTACTTTGGGGTCTTTGCCATGCAGAGATCTTTGCATTGGGTGTCCTGTATCTCATGTGCCTTCATTTTCCTTTGCTTTTTTCTTCTAGTTTAGGAGAGTAAAGTTATCATTCATCTTATGAATCTTGTTCAAGATTTACTTCCTCTGTGAAATCTTAACCTTCGAAAGAGGAAATTAGACATGTCCCAATTGATCTTCAACTTCACCTCTATGATAACATATTTCATGATTGATGGCCAATGCTGGCTTATATTTTCACTTCTGTATTTGTCTTTGAAGTTTGTGGAAAAGGGACTGATTCACCAGTGTCCAGGGATTTGCAAGATCCTAGTATAAACCCCTCAGAACTTTCTCTAATTTTAACAGAACTTCCTTCTGAACTTCAGAATTAAATTTGATGCTAGAAATTGTGGTGAATCCATTTATATTTTCTTAGATCTGCCCAGATTATAATAAGGTGGGTTAGAGATGCCTAGAACCTGGCTTGTATGCATTAGATTAATAAATTTATCAGGTTACATATAATTTCTTGATCTATTGGGTGACATATTCTTTGGTCCTCTTTATGTTTTTCAAGATAGTAACTGAGTGCTATCTGCATTAGAATTGTCTAGACAGGTTTTTACAGTTGTAGGATTTTCTGCCTTATCCCAGAACAGAGGAATCAGAAAACAACCAGAAATGAGCCCTGGAATTTTGCATTTTGTCAAGATCCTCAGGAAATTCTTATACTAATAATACTTGAGAACCAATGCATTATAGATGGTAACTTTCTCATATGTAAATACACTGAATGACAGCGATATGAATCTTTTTTCTAAATTTTTAATCATTTAAACTTAATGAATATGCATAAATAAGAAATTTTTTCATTTCAATTGTTTTCAAGTTCAACAAGAAGGTAGCAGGCTTATGAAACTTCTTATTTACTTAATATGAATATACTGCATTTTATACTTATTATTGTGGGTAGCTATCATCCATTTATTTTCAATGAGTCATTACATTGTATTATTTGAGCATATTAAATATTAACTTCATTCTTTTTTCAATAGGCATTGTTTTATATTTACAGTATTATTCTATTACTAGCAGCCTGGTGCACAAAAATTTGTGCACTCGGAGGGGAGGGGGGAGTCCCTCAGCCCGGCCTGTGCCCTCTCATAGTCTGGGACCCCTCAGGGGATGACCACCTGCTGGCTTAGGACAGCTCCCTGGGGGATTGGGCCTAAGATGGCAATCAGACATCCCTCTGGCAGCCCGGCAGCCCTCGGGGGATGTCCACTTGCCAGCAGGGAGCAGGCCTAAACTGCAGTCGGACATCCTTAGCGCTGCTGAGGAGGCAGGAGAGGCTCCCACCACCACCGCTGTACTGGCAGCCATCAGCCTGGCTTGTGGCTAAGAAGAGCTCATCCCATGTGAGAGTGCCCTGCCGCTCCTGCATTGAGCGTCTGCCCCCTGGTGGTCAGTGTGTGTCATAGTGACCAGTCATTCCCAGTCTTTCTGCTGTTAGAATCAGTTTGCATATTACCCTTTTACTATATAGGATAGAGGCCTGGTACAAGGGTGGGGGCCGGCTGGTTTGGCCTGAAGGTTGTCCCAGATCAGGGTGGAGGTCGCGCTTGGGTGCCTGGCCAGCCTGGATGAGGGGATGATTGCTGTTTGCAGCTGGTCACACCCCCTTCAGGGTGGGCATCCCCACTGGGGTGCCTGCCTAGTCTGGGTGAGGGGCTGAGGGCCATTTTCAGGCTGGCGGGTGACTGAAGCTCCCAACCTCTCCTTTTTTCTTTTTTTTTTTTTATTCTGGGATTTATTTACCTTCTGTGGCTGTCACTAGAACTGAGAGCTGGCTTTAGCTCTGAGGCTCGGCTCCAGCTCTGAGACCTCAGCTGCTGAAAGCAGGTACTGGGTTTGTTTGGATTCTATAATTGTAACACTGTTGCAACTCCAGCTCTGAGGCCCGGCTGGCTGAAAGTAGGTTTCTGGGGATTGTTTAGCTTCTATACTTGCAACATTTTTTCTTAGACTGCAGCTCAGAGGCCGGCAGCAGCAGGAGGGGAGCCTTGGCTTCCTCCATCACTGGAGCAAGCAAACCTCCTGTTTGCTTCAGCTGCCTTTCTGCCGGCCGCCATCTTGGTTGGCAGTTAATTTGCATATCGCCCTGATTAGCCAATGGGAAGTGTAGCAAAGTTATGGTTAATTATCATGTTTCTCTATTGTTAGATAGGATATGTACTATTTTCATGAATATGCATGTATGTATCTTCTGGTGCTTAAGAGTGAGGGATTTTCATACATACTTAGGAGCAGAAGTGTTAGGTGATAGGATATATATAAATATATATATATATATATATATCTTCAAATTTACTAAATAATACCACACTACTCTCCCAGTGACACATAAAATATCTGGTTTATTTTGTCTATTTTTCTTAGTAAAGTCTAGCTTTAGTCAGGATCTCCAACCACTCCCAAAGTGATTTAAGAAAATTAAAAAACTTTAACTCCAAGCATTCTTCTCCATGTTACATATTATTATTATCTACATTTTTTTTCTTTTTGTAATTTTCTCAGATATTTCTTCTATGCTACTAATTCATAGTTGCAGTACAGGATACTGATGAAGAGTATAGACCAGAGGTTCTCAACCTGGGAGTCGAACGACCCTTTCACAGGGGTCGCCTAAGACCATCGGAAAACACATATATAATTGCATATTGCTTTTGTGATTAATCACTATGCTTTAATTGTGTTCAATTTGTAGCAATGCAATTGGGGGTCACCACAACATAAGGAACTATATTAAAGGGTCCCGGCATTAGGAAGGTTGAGAACCACTTGTATAGACTCTCTAGATTCAAATCCTGGGTCTACTATTGTCAGCTGTGATTTCTCAAACACATTGCTTAGTCTATTTTGGCCTTGTTTCTCCATCTGTGAGTGAAGATATCATTAGTAACTATCCCATATATTTGTTATAGAAGTAATATATATATACATATATATATATATTTACTTTAAATAATTTCTAGCACATGGGAATACATTAGCTATCACCCTTTTATATTTTATTTGCACCTAATTTTTTATTCCTAGATTAGTAATTACTGTTAGGTGTTTGGAAAATTAATGCTTGATTAGGCTTATTTATGCTCATTAATTTCTTTGCTTACCATTGCTTCTTGCATCCTTCTCCTTCTTTTATTAACATAAATTTCTAACCTTCCTGAATTATGTCTTCTAATCATTTATTTAATAAGTATGTGTGAGTAGTAATTTTTTAACTCTAAAAATGTTTTTCCTTTATTTATTTCTGAATTGTGGTTTAGCAAAGCATTGAATTTTAGGTTGAATATTTTAACTCAGCAGTTTGAAGATTTCTTGTTTCCTTCCTCTATTACTGCTAATGAGCAGCATTCCAGCAGTCTGTTTTAGTTTGCTGGAAGATTATATTTTTTCTTTGGGAACTTTTAAGACATTTTCTTTGTTTTATTGTATGATTATTTTAAAATATTACACTGATATATATGTGTGATATATATGTATATATGTGATATATATATATATATATATATATATATATATATATATATAGTTAAGTATAAGACTATGTTTTCCATTCATTGTGGATAATTTTCAACTGTTATGCTTTATCCCCTACAAACTAGTTTATCATGTATTTCCTATGACATACCAAAACATATAGTTCAATGATTTTTATAGTTGAGGACATTGAAACCAAGAACTTAAATGCATTTTCGAATAGCATAATTAATTAAAAATTAAATAGCTATAATAAATCAATAGATGAGTATCTTAGTAATAATAATTATTATTATATTTAATTATATATAATTATTGTTATTACAGAAATGAAATACTTTTTTGAGGAAAAACAACAATCCATAAATCATCTTTAACTTATACTAGTAAAACTCCAAGCCAGACAGAAAAGGTACTTGAAAAATGAAATTATCCTGAAAAAACAAACAAACAAAACAGTTTGATTGAATATTTTAAGATACTGTACCACTTCTGGCACCAGCATGCTGCCGTTACAGTGCAGGGGGTTGGGGAGAGTGGTGGTTCCAGAGGCAGACTATGGAGAAGTTTTAGGAGGTCCCAGGAGGGAGGTCCAGCAGCTCTCCCTAAGTTCATATGTGTCTGTAGGCTCTGACTAGTGTTTTGCTGATATCAATTAATGATTTTACTTTGGGCATTCAAATGATCAACTTTTGAAATAGGCTTAATGGTGGTTCCTAAGAAGAAATGTCCACATTCTAATCCCTAGAATATTTCAAAGATTAAGTAAAGCTAATATTTGATGATCTGGTTAAGTCTTAAAGGTTATTCTTATAACTGAGAGGCAGAAGGAGTTTTGAGACCTAAGAAGACAAGGCAATGTGACTATAGAGTGATATGGCCACAAGCCAAGGATAACTGGATCCATAAGAAGCTGAAAGAAGCAAGGAATAGATTCTCCCTTAAAACCTTCAAAAGGTGAGTAGGCCCAACTGGTGTGGCTCAGTGGTTGAGTGCTAGCCTATGAACTAAGAGGTCACAGTTCAATTCCTGGGCAGGGCACATGATCAATGATTCTCTCTCATTGTTGATGTTTCTTTTAAAGGCAAATGGTCTTGGCACACACCTTGATTTCAGACTTCTGGACTTCAGAATTGTGAGAAAACACATTTCTGTTGTTTGAAGCCACCAAATTTGAGGAAATTTGTTATGGCAGCCATAGGAAGCTAATGCATGCCCCATTAGAGACATTATTTGTTAAATGCTTTGGGGTTGGATTTTGCTATAGACCGATTGATTGTGTTCCCTCCAAAATTCATAGGTTTAAATTTAATCCCCAATGCGGTGGTATTAGGAGGTAAGCCTTTGGAAGGTGATGAGGTCATGAGGGTAGCCTATTTGTGAATGGGATAGGTTTCCATAGAAAAGGGACCACAGCCAAACAACTCCCTGGCCCTTCTGCCATGTGAAGTTACAGAGAAAAGAAGACCATCTATGAATTAGGAAGCAGACAGTAGGTTTACTGACATCTTCATCTTGGACTTACCAGCCTCCAGAACCATGAGAAATAAATCTGTGCTGTTTATGCCACCAGCTTATGGTATATTTGTTATAGCAGCCTGCATGGATTAAGATAGGCTTCTATTTCTCTTATAATTGTCCAGTATTTCACATCACGACTGGTGCTACTGCTGCATTACAGCACTACTGAGCCTAAAGAATGGGGTGGAATATAAAATGCGTAGAATCCACAGCCTGGCAGCTTGACCAAAAGTCTCATACGGACGCTGGGTTAGTCTGGGTGGAGGCATCTGTAACCCAAAGGGACAAAGAGGGCTATTCCATCAAGTACCTATTCTGGTATTTAAAAGATGAGCTGATTTTGGAACTAGAGAGGGTAGGTGGTGTCATAAACAATAGGAATGGGATACAGATCAGCACCGACACATTTTTGCTTTATAGTTTATACCAGGTCTTTGCCACTTTTAATTGATTCAGACTTGTATTTGGAGCATCATACATCAGAGCCTTCTTTCAAGGCAGTAGGACTCTCACAATTATATCATAGGAAAAAAAATGTGAGCTTCTTTAAACTGTAGAGGTGGCTACATTGCCTGATTCTTTATCTCATATATAGTTTATAAATAATCATAAATATCTTCTGATTATATATTTTAAAATGTCTTCTACTAGCTCGGGAATTATAATAGAAATAAATAATAATTTCTTTTAGAAAAATTAATTTAGCTCATGCCATTAACTATATTGCTGCGTACACAGTATCTGTTTCTGTGGTGTTTGCCAGTAAGTTTAGATAAGTAACAGTGAATGATAATATCCAACATTCTCCATCATGTAAGATCCCAGTCATGGATTGGCACTTTCATTTCAATCTCTGATATTTGAAGACCTCCCTTGCTCACTTCTACCGTTATTAGGTCCCAATTAAAGGCCCCAGATTTACTTCAAATGAGCATCATGTGGAGCTATCCACAAACCATGGACATGATTTATTACCTACTCAAGGTGATTTCATGAGAAAGACACACTGATATCTAAAAGCATAATATCATCTACTCAACAGATCAAGTGCGCACATTGAAGTCACCCTCAACTCTTCCCTGTCAGTAACCTACCACATTCAAATGGTACCAATTTACCACATGCAAATGTAACAAATTGTACTTGGTTTTATTTCTTAAGTGTCTCTAAAATCCTTATGTCTTCTTTTTCACTGCCAAACATCCTTACTATCTCTCACCTGGCCTATGATTAAAATAGAATAGTTCTCTCTCTCCAAATTCTTTCTTTCAGTCAATTATCAAAAATTTTACACTTTTATGAAATAAAAATGTTTTTCATGTACCATCTTTCTCTGTTCTCAACCTTTCCTGAATCCCTGTCTATAAAGAATAAACAGCCTAACTCAAAAAGCTATTCATAATATGGCCCAAAACTTCTTCCTAATTTGTTTCCTCAGCACTTCCAAATTATTTATAACCTCATTAGTTTTCACTATTCTCTATATTTGTCATACAAGGGAACATTACTAAGCCTTTATACTTGCTATTCTCTTTGATAGAGATATTTCCTTTTGTTTCTACTTATTGAACTTCCATTTATCTATTACGTTCCAGCCAAAGACCCTTCTCCTGTGAAGCTTCCCATGACTCCTCTTTCATTCTATGCTCCCATGACATGATATGAAGAACAGTTTTCACATTTTGTGTTAGTAATAGGGCATTTGTCTCTTTCTTCCTCAAAGCTGTGAACAGCACTACAGTAATACCACAATGTCTTATATACCTTATTCACCTTCTACCACAATGTCTTATATTCCTTATTCACCTTCATATCTACACTTTTCCCATTTAATACTTAGTACATAATAGGAACTACATGAATATTTTTGTTAGATGAAAAATAAGTCCATTTGAATCCACTTAAACTACTAAGTACAGGATACAATTAAATAGTTAATTGTATTCTGTACTCTGATACATTTCACAGAGATAAATCTCTGGAAAAAAAGTGCTTATAAATGAAATTGAAAATTGAACCATAACTCCATACTTTCCAAGTTGCTGGATCTCCCCTTTTGAAAAATTGTCAACCATTCTTATCACGTTTTTATATGATCCATGACAACATAGAAAATAACCTTTAAGCAAATACTTAATCACTTTAGGGTTTGTTATATTTAAAATAAAACTGCTATGATTCCTTTCATAAACTTGGAAATACAAATGTAACATAATTATTTCAAATGGTAGCTTCAGAACTTCTTAGACTGTGGGATATATTACAATTGCAAAATAAAATATATTCACTCTTTTCTTGTCAGAACTAACGTGAAACATTTTCCTGCAGTGATTGATGTATTGAGGGCACTGACGCTGTTCAGTAGTTTATAAATTTCTAACTTTATATCATAGAGTTTTCACTTATTGAAAATAGTATTTTGTTGTTCACTGTTTTTCTTCTTGAGGGCAACTTATATCAAATTGGATGACGACGTTCAGGTTGAGAAGTTTTGTATTTATTATCAAAATATCTTCTCTTGTGTATCTAACTCTTTTTTTCTTTTTTCTCTTTTAAATACTCTTCCAAATTGAATACTAAATATGCTGTCATTGAAAAACTTTCTAGTCCTGGCTCAATTGGTTAGAGCATAGTCCCATGCACGGAAAGGTGTGGGTTCAATTCCTGAGCAGGGCACACGCCTGGGTTGTGGACTTGATCCCTGGTAGGGGGCATGCAGGAGGCAGCCTCTCGCTGTATCACTCTCATATGGATGTTTATCTCTCTCTCCTTTTCTATCTCTATAAAAAACAATAAAAATCTTTAAAAACAATGCTTTTTTCCTAAATAATTTTTAGAGAATTGAAAGACAATTTTGTTGAAATATTAGCTTCTAATGAAAAAATGTGAACTATTCATATTTCTTACCGAGTCATTTGAATAAAATAAATATTTATCTCATAAGAGATTATTTAATAAATTTTACATCAATACACTAAATGTTAATTAATAAAAAATATTTAAAATGTCTACAAATATGAACACTAACATTAGCTCTTGGAAATATAATAAACGATGATTCATAAAAATTAATTCCCAGCTGTTTTGTGTCAGCTGTCCTTCTCCACGTATGAAAAACGAAAAACATTTCTTCCTAGCTAAAATGTAATAAAATGGTCACAGAAATGTCTTTTTGTGAAAGGGTAATCTCTGAGGCTATTTGGATTTTAAAAAAATTCAGGGAAATGAACTCATTGTTGCTGCTGTTTGTCAGAATTTCTTTGAAATGAATGTAGGTCTCTTATCAAAATAAACATGAGATGAATTGCAGAATTCACTGTTCATTTCTTCGCCGTTGGAGGTGTTGTTGGTTTTTCTTGTAGCTGTAAATGATGCTGAAATAATGCAGACCAGAATCTAATGAATTTATGCCAAGCAATCACAGAAGCAGCATACTTTCCACTGTCATCTTACTTATGGAGTTTGTTTTGTTTTTTTTTTAAAGCTACTGATACAGAAAAGTACATAGAATTCATAATGTTTGATTAAGTCTGGCATGCAAGTCTATCTTTTTGAATACTACAGCTCTAGTTTCTGTATCTGTGTTTCTTTGGAAAATATTAGAATTTAAAAAGAAAGGATGCCTTTTAGGTAAGCTAATACTAGTACTAGATTATATTTAGAGATATTTGCTTACACACAAATCACTCAGTAAAAAGACACAGTAACAGCTTTTACTCTGAATGTACTGCCACACTGTATGAAACAAAGAAAACAAAATTCAATTTATCTTTTTAAGGGAGGATAAACGGTTTGGATACCTAATGTCAATGATTCATAAATTTGCAACAAGAGATAATCTATTTCCAACATTTTCCCTCTGATTACTTGTAGGGAATAGTCCATATGGCACTAAGGGCAACACCAGCAGCTTATGTATACATATACTACTGAGGTTTATTTCTAGGGAGTAGGTGTCAAGTTATCAGCATTAATGATTGTAGTTGGTGAGGTTTGAATAACCCAGGAAAGTTTTAACAAACTAAAAGAATTCAGTTGCATTTACCCATCTAACCTGATGTGCACATGCAAAATTCTAGGACTTGTATAAAAGAAGATCCAAATCCTGTAGTAATAACATTTGATAATGTAGAATAATCCTTTGAATACAATGGAAGAAGAAGATAGAATCACTTTTCTCCTATTATATCCTTGCTTAAAATGTTGGCTTATTTAGAACACTGATTTTGTGGATTGAGGGGTATTTTATTTAGGAGTTAGAATTTTTAGGATGAAGACATTGGTCTGAGCCCTAACTGGTTTGGCTCAGTGGATAGAGCGTCGGCCTGCAGACTGAAAGGTCCCGGGTTCAATTCCGGTCAAGGGCATGTACCTTGGTTGTGGGCACATCCCCAGTAAGGGGTGTTCAGGACGCAGCTGATCGATGTTTCTCTCTCATCGATGTTTCTAACTCTCTATCCCTCTCCCGTTCTCTTTGTAAAAAAAAATCAATAAAATATATTTAAAAAATTGGTCTGAAAAGAAAAAACATATTTCATGCTTAGATTAAAAAAAAGAAAAAGAAAAATGGTTCTAGTTTCTGTTAGTCTTTTGTCTAGAATTATTATGCACATGTCACTCAAATAAATTTATTTTTCTCTAGAAAATAATTGTTGAATATTCATAGATTACCTTTATTAGTTGAGTTTATTTACTCTGTAAGATTATTTATTATTGAAAATGTTTTTAAATCAGCTCATTGCTGTCTATGAGCCATCTGCTGTGCAATGTAAAAAGCAAACATATTGGTCAAATAAAGGTTTAGTGTATACATTTATATAACCCAATAGAAAGTAATGTGGGATTTAGGTTTTTAATGGTTTTCATCATAATGCCTTAAAATCATCTTTGAATTATAGGACATAGAATATTTTCCTAGAAAAACCCTGAAGTTTTGCTTTTACATTTAAGTTATGAATTGATTTGTGTGCCATCACCATGAATGGAAGAAAACCTCCTTTCTCCAGTGATCTGAAATGCCACCTCTCATTTGTTGTTTCTCTTTATAAAAATATCTCTTTCTGGGATCTCCAGTCTATTCCATTGAGAAGTTTGGTTTTTCCTTAACTTATAATATATTGTGTCTTCCCTCCTTATTCTTTTGCTTTGTAAGTGTTTTAGATATACTTGGCTCTTTGCTCGTCTTTAAGCATTTTTAAATCAACTTATTAAAATTTACCACAAATCCCATGGTGGTTTTCTTTGAGATTGTGTTGAACCTTTAGGTCAATTGGGAAAAATTTGACTTTTTTTTAAAAAATGCCTCTTCATTCACACATACATGTTTAATTAATTTATCATCTGGAATATCTTTTAATATTTATATAATTTTCTTTGTGTGGATCTTTAAACAAATTTGTTAGATATATTATAGGAACCTTATAGTATTTCTTGCTGCTGTAAATACTATTGTTAAAAAGCTTTTCTATAATTTTTGTTGATAAAATATATAAACACAAATGCTTTTTGTGTATTAGTCTTATAACCAACCACCTGGCTGTATTTCATCAATTCCTACAAATTTTAGGTAGATAATTTTGAGTTTTCTCAATCATATCATCTGTGACTAATGAGTTTTATCTCTTTTAATTTTTAGTCTCCCATTCTATTTCCAGTCTGATGCCACTAGTTAGACATTACAACTCAGTGTTGAATTAAAGCAGTTGAATCCTTGTCATATTTAAGACTTCAAAAGAGATCCTTCTAATATTTCACCATTAGCAATAGCATTTGCAATAGGCTTTTGTAAGATTTATCAGGTTAAATAATTTCATTTCTCCTGTTATTTTTCTAAGCGTTTTTATCCTGTTTATTTTTTCTCTAATGGTATTTTTTTTTTGCATCAATTAAGATATATATACATTTACTTCTTTTTTCTATAATTTTATTGATAATGCTAAATCATTCTTGGATTTTTGAGATAAACCTAAGTTGTTCTTTTTTTAATTTAAATGATTTATTGTTTAAAGTATGATATAAGTCTCCTTTTTCTCCCATTGACCTCTCCCAGGCCGCCCCCACCCCCAAGCACGTGCCCTCCCCCCTGTCTGTGTACATTGGTTTTTTTCATATGCACAAATAAAGGCCTTTGGTTGATCTCTTACCCCCTCACCCTCTGCCTTCCTTTATAGGTTAGACAGTCTGTTCGTTGCTTCTATGACTCTGGTTCTATTCAGTTTCCCCAGTTTATGTTGTTCATTATATTCCACAAATGAATGAGATCATGTGATATTTGTCTTTCTCTGAGTGGCTTATTTCGCTTAGCTTAATGCTCTCCAGTTCCATCTATGCTGTTGCAAATGGTAAGAATTCTTTCTTTTTTATAGCAGCATAGTATTCCATTGTGTAGATGTGCCACAGTTTTCTAATCCACTCATCTGCTGATGGGCACTCAGGCTGTTTCCAAATCTTAGCTATTGTAAATTGTGCTGCTATGAACATAGGGGTGCATATATCCTTTTGGACTGGTGTTTCTGTTTTCTTGGGATATATTCCTAGAAGTGCGATTACTGGGTCAAATAGAAGTTCCATTTTTAATTTTTTGAGGAAATGCCATAATGTTTTCCATAGTGGCTGCACCAGTCTGCATTCCCACCAGCAGTGCAAGAGGGTTCCTTTTTCTCTACATCCTTGCCAGCACTTGTTGTTTGTTGATTTGTTGATGACAGCCATTCTGACAGGTGTGAGATGGTACCTCATTATTGTTTTGATTTGCATCTCTCAGATGATTAGTGACTTTGAGCATGTCTTCATATGTCTCTCAGCCTTCTATATGTCTTCTTTCAAAAAGTGTCCATTTAGGTCCTTTGCCCATTTTTTGATTAGATTGTTTATCTTCCTTTTGTTAAGTTGCATGAGTTCCCTATAAATGTTGGAGATTAAACCCTTATCAAAGATAACATTAGGAAATATATTCTCCCATGCAGAGGGCTTTCTTATTGTTTTGTTGATGGTTTCTTTCACTTTGCAGAAGCTTATTATTTTGATGTGTCCCATTTGTTTATTTTCTCCTTAGTTTCCATTGCCCTAGGAGCTGTATTGGTAAAGATATTGCTATGACAAATGTCTGCTATTTTGCTTCTTCTAGGATTTTTATGGTTTCCCATCTTATGTTTAAGTCCTTTATCCATTTTGAGTTTATTTTTGTGTATGGTGTAAGTTGCTGGTCTAGTTTCATTTTTTTTGCATGTGTCTGACCACATTTCCCAGCACCAACTATTGAAGAGACTGTCTTGACTCCATTGTACGCTCTTGACTCCTTTGTCAAATATTAATTGACCATAATGGCTTGGATTAAACTCTGGATTCTCTGTTCTGTTCCATTGGTCTATATGTCTGTTCTTGTGCCAGTACTAGGCAGTCTTGAGAACAGTGGCTTTGTAGCATAGCTTGATATCTGGTATTGTGATCCCTCCAACTTTGGTCTTCTTTTTCAAGATTGCTGTAGCTATTCGTGGTCTGTATTTTTTACAGATGAATTTTTGGAGCGTTTGTTCTAGGTCTATGAGATATGCCATTGGTATTTTCATGGGGAGTGCATTGAATCTATAGATTGCTTTGCGTAGTATGGACATTTTAATGATGTTGATCCTACCAATCCAAGAACACGGTATATTCTTTCATTTGTTTATGTTTCACTCTATCTCTTTTTAGCGTCCTGTAACTGTCTGAGTACAGGTCCTTTACCTCCTTGGTTAAATTTATTCCTAGTATCTTAATTTTTTGTTATTGTTGCAATGGTAAAAGTTACCAAAGAGATCAAAGAAGAAATTAAAAACATCCTGGAAATGAATGACAATGAAAACACAACAATCCAAAACCTATGGGACACAGTGAAAGCAGTCCTGAGAGGGAAGTTCATAGCATTATAGGCCTACCTCAAAAAATGAGAAAAAACTGGCAATACATTATCTAACTCTACAACTTAAAGAATTAGAAAGAGAACAACATGAAAAGCCTAGAGTGAGTAGAAGGAAGGAGATAACAAAGATCAGAGCAGAAATAAATGAAATAGAGACCAAAAAACAATACAAACAATCAATGAAACCAAGAGCTAGTTCTTTGAAAGGATAAAAAAGATAGATGAACCTCTAGCCAGGCTCATCAAGAAGAAAAGAGAGAGGATCCAAATAAACAAAGTCAGAAATGAAAGAGGCGAAATAACAACAGACCCCACAGAAATACAAAGGATTGTAAAAAAATATGAACAACCCTCCTCCAACAAACTAAACAATCTAGAGGAAATGGACATATTCCTAGAAAAATATGACCTTCCAAAACTCAATCAAGAAGAATAAAAAAATCTCAACAGGCTGATAACTACGTAGGAAATTGGAGCAGTCATCAAAAAGCTTCCAGCAAACAAAAGATGGCTTCACAGGAGAATTTCACCAAACATTCAAAGAAGAACTAAAATCTATCCTTCTCAGACTATTCCAAAAAAATAAATTATTCTGAATGAATTGCATATTTTATATATTGTTTGACTTGAATTGGTAACATTTTGTTCAGAATTCTTATCTTTGTTTATGAAGAAGATTGTACTATTTTTTTAAATGTCTTTATCAAACCTACACATAAAGGTTAAAACAACACATGTACTGGTTTCATTGAATGAGTTGAACAATATGTCTCCTCTTCTTTTTCTATTATCTGGAAGATTTTATATATGATTTGAAAGATATAAGAAGCTGTATGGTAAATCACTCAAGTTGGTATTATTTCTCTTATTAGGTATTGATCAATTTTCATAATAATTTTAGTGTTGTTCAGACATTCTATTTCTTCTTGATTATGAGTTTGCAATTCTATTTGTTATGAATTTGTCACTTTTCACTAAATTTATAAATTTATTTACAAGCATCTCTTCTATTTGCTCTCTCTTTACATTTTTTTTGTATCCTCCGACTGCCTGCTCTTTGTTGTGGATAAATTGTTAGATATACCTTTACTAATGTCCCTTTAGCGATGTTTATTATCCTATTTAACCTCTTTAATCAGGGTTATTTTTTTCATTTTAACAATTAAATTTTTCATATCTTGAATTCAATTTGGTTGCTTTAATAGAATTTCATGATCATTTCTGAAAGTCTCTTGTGGCTTGTTCCATTTGTGAATTTATCTTTCATTACTTTATTCCACATTTTCACCTGACAATTCCACTATTGTAAGATTTTGGTGTGTTAAATCTTTATTTTTTATTGTTTCTCTGCCTCACTCATGGTGTTTTGCCTCCTCATTTGCTTGAACATTTTTAGAAGTTTACATTTAATTGATCTTAATCTGGGAATATTGTGGGTTTAAAGTAGGAATGTTTTCCTACAGCTTTTATTTCTGTTAAGAGTTCTGAGTGCCTACATCAACTACATGAAAGTCTTAGGGTATCCTAGCTTAAAATAAAATTCTCAGCTCAGTTTCTTCACTTAGTTACTGGACCAAAGATTAATGTATACTAGTAATTGCAATAGTATTATGGGTCCATGCCCTTAGAGAAATCTCATTTCTCTACTTGCTTACCTCTCATTGCTCTCACATTTAATTCATAGTTATGAGGAGGGATGACAGATTTCCCCTGCTTCCTGGGAGTACGGAATACATTGAGAACTATATTATCCATTATTTAGTTGACTTTTTATAGGAGAATCTCTCAGAGAAATCAACCTGATAAAGAGCTCTCCCACTCACTCTTAGATGATGGTTGAACCAGAATAGCGTTCCTTTAGCTCTTTGAAGATATTATCTCAGTATTTTCTAGCATTTATCTTTTTACTAACAAGAATGCTGCTGCCAATGCAATTATCATTCTTTGGTAAGTATTGTTTCTTTTTGGTGATTTTAAAAATCATTATGATATTTCTGATGTAGACTTTAAAATTTTAATTTGGTAATTGGATGTACTTTTGATTTGAGGTTTCTTCTTTCTTCATTTTGGCAAAAACAACAACAGTCAACCATCATATCTTTTAATATTGCTTCTTTTCCATATTTTTCAGGGGGTGATACATCCCTATTCTACCTGTCTTGGAGACTCTCAATTATTTTCCATGTGTTTTAACTATTTCCTTCCTTCTCTTCCTTCCTTCCTTCTTTCCTTTCTTCCTTAATCCTTCCTTCCTTTTTAACAAATAGTTTAACCTTCTGCCCCATGTTCATAGTGAATACTTTATCACTCTCTTCAAATTTAACAATTCATTAACTTAAGACTATTATTATATCAGACTCATTGACTTTTACTTCTATGGTTATATAATCAGTTTCCAAAATGTTGATTGATTTATTTTCATCTCTTTCTGCTCATGTTTTGAAACATCTGTTTTTGTTTGGTTGGGTGTTTTGTTTGTTTGTTTTGTTTGTTCATTTATTTTGGTTTGTTTGGCTATTTGTAGCACTTTTATCTTCATGTGTTTTGGACTTTTACTTTATATCCTTCTTCAATGAGATATTGATTTTTCCTCATCTTTGCTCTTGCCCTAATTGGCCAGGTGTTTTGTGGCTGCCACCATATAGCTCCTGGATCTTCTTCCAGGAGCCCTCATATATTAGCAATGCAGAGTTTTTGCTATGAGAGCTTTTAAAGTTTCACAGTCCATGTAGCTAGTCCAGTGAGTGGCTTGGCTTAAGGTCAGATTTTGAAGCTACATCTTGCCTTCTCAATCAGGCAACTTTATGTAAGCTCTGCCCACACTCAGTTTTCTGTAGCAGTTTTTCAGGTACCAAGACCAGTCCGGGCTCAGTTCTAAGCAATAAACTTAGCTATGGTTTCTCTTCTGACCTTGGCCACTTTTCCCTGGTAGCTTCTGCACTCAGAGCAAGAGGCCTGCAGCTCTACATCTATTCTTCCACGTTCTGTTCTCAGAAATATTTTCTTAAATTTTGTGAAAGCATTTGGATTCATTTATGATGGAGTTAAGTATGTATATCCTGGACCACATATAACATTTTATAACAATCTTGTAGTGCTTATTTTTATGAGATATAACAAAATTATTTCACAAATGATGAGAATTGATTACTGTACTTGCTGTGTTTGGTAGTAAGTTTAAATTGCATATTACTTTTTAAGTTTGCAAGTGCTTTTTTTCAGTGTAATTACCCCTAGAGGTATTTCATTACACATCTTTCATGGATTATCTAAATATCACAATATATTATGATGAAAGCAGCATAGATTTTAGTGTCAAGCAGATGCAGGTTCCCCTCTCAGTGCCAATAGCTAAGGGATTGAGAAAATTTCTAAATTGTGTTTTCTTTCTGAAGAACAAAACACTTTTTCAGATATGAAGGAGGAATTAGATCAACACACAATTTAATTCTTCTTCAACCTTATTCCACAAAAAGACACAAAGTAGTTGACATGCAGGTCCCCATTTATTCATCTTGTGATGATGACAGGTGTCACTAGTAAACATTGCAGTTTTCATCTGAGCCAAGATCCAGCTGCAGGATTCTCAAAAAATAATTCCTACCAATGGATGAGAGCTGGCACTACGGAAAATTGATATGTGGTTTTAGCTCTAAATCTATCCCTTTCACCTTTTCCTAACACGCTGTTTTAATTTATTGCTGATATCCATCTAGCAAATGAATGCATCCATAGGTAAGAGAAGAGTTGCTTTCGCAATTGATTTAATTATAGATATGTCTCTTCTTAAACACACTAGGATGTAGACTAAGTCATTAAACAGAATCAATTCTATTTAGGTAGCAATAACTATCAACTGGTAGAAAGGGACATGATTAAGAAGTGGCTTGACAGAAAAATAGTTTAGCATAAAAGCGCTTAAGGGAGCATTTGCAAAATGTATTCTATAGGCAATGAACAGGTGTGGCCAGAAATATAAGAACTCTTTCATGAGAAAATAGTTTCATGATAAAATAAAAATCTGGATTAATTGCAGTTACGGATTTTTTTTTTTCTGACAAGAATTTCCAAGAGGAGGAAATAGCATGCATTATTTCCTAAAAGTATTTGTCCATGGAACACTTTTTCTAAGGAATTTATCAGTTTTTCTGCAGACCTAAGGCTAACATATTCCATTTGTTGGTGCCAGCCTGGCCTTTCTGTCTGCGCAGTAATCACTGCACCTTAGCAGTTGTTAAGTATTTTTGAAAATGACCTTCTATAGGATACATTTTTTAAAAAGATCATTTGAGAGGTTGTGTTGCTGATGAATTGAATATTATATAGTATTGGGGATATTTATTATATATTATTATGTTTGTTTCAAATCTTCTATTTTATGCAAAATCAATTTCACTTTGTATATTGTTTGTTATGTGACATGTAAAGTGCCAGTCTAGGCATTATATTTGTAAAAACACATTTATCTAAGACACACTAATTCTTATCCAGTGAAAAACAAAGATAAGCAAGAATTTAAAAATTTAAATTAAAAAAATAAATTTGGGATGTTTCTCCATATTCCTTCTGGTAAGTACAACTAAAAGCCTTGGACATTATATATAAAGGACACATAAAAATATTCTCAACGGTGAAAAGCGGAAAGCAGACCAGCTAGGGATCTTGAGACTCAACAAACAATACAGTGGTGAATGTTTTGGGTTTCCTTTTGCCTCATATAACCCAGACCTGGAGCTGAAGAAGCAATCAATCTGAAACAATAAGGGTAAAGACGTAATAAAAGATCCAAAAAAGTCATTTACTCTTTTAAATCACTCAAAACACTATGATCTCATAACTTTTCATCTAAAAGAAAAGTACTCTTTCAAAATTACTATTGAATTCTATATTGCTAAATTTAACTCTTATATAATACTAGAGACCCGGTGCACAAAAATTTGTGCACTCGGGGGGGGAGGGGGGTCCCTCAGCCCGGCCTTTGTCCTCTCGTAGTCTGGGACCCCCTTGGGAGATAACGACCTGCTGGCTTAGGCCTGCTCCCGGGTGGCAGAGGACAGGCCCAATCCCTAGATGCAGCCCCTGGTTGGGCTCAGAGCAGGGCCGATTGGGGAGTTGGGGCGGCGCCCCCTGTCATGCACAGAGCAGGGCGATCTGGAGGTTGTGATGCCACCCTCAGTCACGCTCAGGGTAGGGCAGATTGGGGGGTTGGGGCACCGTCCCCTGTCACACTCAAGTCAGGGTCGATGGGGAGGTTGCGGCGCCACCCCCTGTCATGCACAGAGCAGGGCCAATCAGGGGGTTGGGGCACTTCCCCCTGTCACGCACAGAGCAGGGCCCATCGGGGGGTTGGGGCTCCATACCCTGTCACACACAGAGCAGGGCAGGCAGATCAGGGGATTGCGGCGCTGCCCTCTATCACCCACAGAGCAGGGCCTATCGGGGGTTGCGGTGCTGCCACTGTCACACTCAGGGCAGGGCCGATGCGGAGGTTATGGCTCTGCCCCTTCACACAGAGCAGGGCCCGCGGAGGGGGGGTTGGGGCGCCGCCCTCTATCACCCACAGAGCAGGGCCAATAAGGGGGTTGGGGCACCGCCACTCTCACACTCAGGGCAGGGCCAATGGGGAGGTGATGGCTCTACCCCATCACACACAGAGCAGGGCCCATGGGGGGGCGGGGGTTGGGGGCTGCACCCTGTCATACACAGAGCAGGGTCAATCAGGAGGTTGGGGCGCCTTCCCCTGTCACGAACAGAGCCAGGCAGATAGCGAGGTTGTGGCCCCGCCCTCTGTCACACACAGAGCCGCAGGGTGATCAGGGGGTTTGGGCGCTGCCCCCTGTCACGCTGATCCCGGTGCCGGGAGGCCTCTCGGCTCCGCTGATCCCGGTGCTGGGAGGCATATTACCCTTTTACTATATAGGATAGAGGCCTGGTGCATGGGTGGGGGCCTGCTGGTTTGCCCTGAAGGGTGTCCTGGATCAGGGTCGGGGTCCCCACTGGGGTGCCTGGCCAGCCTGGATGAGGGGATGATGGCTGTTTGCAGGTGGTCACACACCCTTCAGGGTGGGGGTCCCCACTGGGGTGTCTGGCCAGTCTGAGTGAGGGGCTGAGGGCTGTTTTCAGGTTGGCGGGTGACTGAAGCTCCCAACTGCTCCTTTTTTTCTTTTTCTTTTTTATTATGGGCCAGCTTTAGCTCTGGCTCCAGCTCTGCAGCCTCTGCTGCTGAAAGCAGGTATCTGGTTTGTTTGGGTTCTATAATCGAAACACTGTATCAACTCCAGCTCTGAGATCCCGGCTTGCTGAAAGCAGGTTTCTGGGGTTTTGTTTAGCTTCTATATTTGTAACAATGTTCCAAACTGCAAGCTCAGAGGCTGACAAGGCAGGCGGGGAATGTTGGAGTCCTCCGTCACTGAAGCAAGCAAGCCTCATGTTCGCTTCAAGCTGCCTGGCTGCCGGCCGCCATCTTGGCTGGCAGTTAATTTGCATATTTCCCTGATTAGCCAATGGGAAGGGTAGTGGACGTACGCTAATTACCATGTTTCTCTTTTATTAGATAGGATAGTGCATTTCCCATTGCTGCTTCAACAAACTACCACAAAATTAGTGACTTAAAACAACATAAATTTATTATCATAGAGTCCTTGAAGTCAGAAGTCTGAAATGAGCTGGCAGCACCTCATTCCTTTTCTGTAGGGGAAAATCCAATTCCTGGTGTTTTCCAGCTTCTAGAGGTCACGGTATTCCTTGGCTGATCTCTCTATCACCTGTTTCCAGCATCAGTTCCCCTCTGACTCTGACCTTCTACCTCCCTCTCATAAGGACCCTTGTGATTGCATTGGTTTATTCAGATAATAATCTAGTAAAATCTCCTATCTTAGGGCCATTAACTTAATCAGACATGCAAGGTTGCTTTTGCCTTTTAGGGTATCATGTTGATAGTTTTGAGGATTAGTACTTGGACATTTTTTGGAGGGAGGAGGGCATTATTTTGCCTACCAAGTACACATCAGCTTTCTTTTGAGTCCATGACGCTACACTGCTTTGTTGAATATTTCTTAAGTCTCTGCCCATTTTTTCTCAATTTCTGGATTTCAGGAAAATTCTCTATACTTCTCTTAATTATTGGGGCTTCTCAGGGTTTCTTCTTTAGCCCATTTCTCCTCCTAGGTCTGTGGTCGGCAAACTGTGTCTCAAGAGCCACATGCGGCTCTTTGGCCCCTTGAGTGTGGCTCTTCTTAAGCCTTATGAGTACCCTAATTAAATTAATAACAATGTACCTACCTATATAGTTTAAGTCTAAAGAATTTGGCTCTCAAAAGAAATTTCAATCGTTGTACTATTGATATTTGGCTCTGTTGACTAATGAGTTTGCCGACCACTGTCTAGATGACTGAAATAATTCTTTATGTTAATCCTAAAAATATCCAATATATTTCTGACTCCAATATTGAGTATTCACACAAATGATGCAAAAAAATCTCATATATAGCATATACCAAACTAAAAGAATTTTTGCACCATCAGAGATTCACCATTTTGCACCCTCAGTTAATTCCATCTTTATATAATTTTCACCAGTTATTCTTGAGTCCTCCATCCCCCTCATTTCCCAAAATCAATGAATCCACAAATTACATTTAAAAATTCATCTATAAATATCTCTATGTAAGTACAGCCACTCCCCCAAATTAGGTCTTTGTCTTTGGTTTTGACAACAGACTTTCAAATGGTCTTATAACCAATATTGGTGTTTTTTTTATAATTTATTCTCCAAATTGTTAGAAATAAGGCAAATCTTTTGTGTCCTGGTAGAACACAAAGGATACTCGGGAGCCAGACAACAAAGCAAATTTCTTTACTTCTGCAGGAGAGTGCGCATGCACAAGGTCTGACAGCACATACCCTCTGAGAGGATGGTTCCCTGGGGGCTTTATTCCTGTCACACACCGTCTGCCACTCACTCTTGATTGGTCAGAGCTTAGGCTCACACTCTTACAAGATTGGCTAATTTAAAGAAAAAAGGGAGGGTTGACCTTTGCTGTTTCAAATTGGTGGCCCCCACAGAAGCTGCAAGTCACGGGGGCCAAAATGGTGGCTGCTTAAACTCCCTTCTTTGACAGAAAATATTACTTGTTTATTCTCACAATATGCAGCCAGGCTAATAGTCACACAAACAGCTACAGTCCTCATTTATAGACCACAAATGTAATCGTGTCACCTTCCTATTTAAAATCCTCCAATGACTTTTCATTGATGGTAGGGATAAAAGCAAAACCTTGCTCAAGTTGGTGTGAAAGCTCCTGTGCATTGAGGTCCCTGACACCCTTTCTAGCCTCATCTATTGTTTTATTGTTTTACGTCCTCAGATGCTCTAATCATTCTTCCTCTGTGTTGCTTTCTCTGTCTCTGTCTCTGTCTCTCTCTTTATCTAACTTTCCTCCTGACCCTCCTACATGATGTTTATGCCATTTCTTCTATCTAGAAGATATTTTTCAGACCTGTCACCTGGATAACTGCTTTTTTTTTTTTCCAGACTTTCAGTTTCTCCACAGGAAGCATTTTATGGCCCTGTGTTCAGGTTAAAGATATCTTTTTAAAGGTTCTGATACCACTCTATGTACTTTGGTTTAAATGACCTCATGCGCTTTATAATTGCCCATCTGCATTAGATTATAAATACAGTGTGGGCAAATATAGAGGGTTCATTAATTATCAGATGAAAGAAGAAATAAGAAATTATAATATTTTATAAATACTAGTTGGCTGTGAGGAATTGTAAATTTAGTTTCCTTTGAAAAACAGAAACGTCTTTCAGGTGAAAAATCTCTTGTTTTCTTAACAAGAGAGAAAGTAAGAAAAAGAAACAAGATAATCTTTAATATCCATCAGTGATATGCTTGAACTAACACTTTATCTCTTAAAATATCAAACATATTGTTGATGGACTGATTATTTTTATGTTTTTAAATGTTTATAAAGGCTTGCTGTCATTATCAAGGACTTTTACTATAATAAAATTAGTTAAATAGACCTGGCCAGTGTGGTCCAGTTGGTTGAACATCATCCCATGCACCCAGAGGGTTCAATTCGCGGTCAGGGCACATATAGGAGGCAGCCAATCGGATGTTTTTCTCTTTCTCCCTCTCTTTCTCTCACTCTGAAATATAAATAAAACATATTTTAAAAAGTAGTTAAGTAAACAGAAAAAATCCCACATTGTTTTCAGGTTTGACAAGTATCATTTTGAATTGCTTGACTATGTCATTGTGACTACTTATAAACTGTACATGAAAGATTCACTGAATTTATTCTTGATCAAGTCCCATAGGATTATAGCCATTAAAAAATACCATTGATTCCTTAGTGATGATAATTACAAAGGTTTAGGTTCAAATTTTCCATCCACATCTCAATAGTATCCTTCTCTCTATAAGCCTAAAGCGTCTTAAATTGGACTTTTAAATTTTATGAGCTAAATACAAGACATATAAATTGTCTGAAAATAGTTGGTATGTTAAAACTGCTAAACTCCAAAACTCTAAATTGTTCAGCGCCCCATTCCATTTGGTTTGGGGTTTAGAATAAGAAATACTAAGTTCCTAACTCAAAACGAGAAACTACAAGGAATATGCTCAATTTAGAGTATCATATTCATAGTTTCTGAGGATTAGTACCTGGACATTATAAAAACTGTTCAAAACCAGAAATCATTCCTGGAACGCTGTACTGTTTAGCAGATGATTTATTCACTTTCTTTCTCTAATCGAAGGCTTTTTGTCATAGAGGAAGATTGCTTCCTTGAGGCAAGAAAGAAATGCCAAGGTGCTGACAAACAAGGGGTGGCCTCAGGGAATGGGCTCCAGTAAACACTCAGAACTGCTTCCCTTAGGAAGAAAACCTTTAAAACCAACGTAAAAATGTGACATGAGTTACTTACTGGCTTTTGACCACATAATTTAATATTAAATCTTTTATTGTCTGGTCATTTAAAAATGCTTCATATATGTTAAATAAGTGTTTTTAATACTACTACTCCCTTAGAGAGGAAGATTATCCAATCTTAACATTTTATATCAAGCAGAGTTGTTCAGGTTTGAGAAAGTCAAGAGTAACATGAAGTAGCTGTAAGTAAAATTAGAAAGGAGTTATAGAAAGGAAGCCAGGAGTCTCTAAACTTAAAGTAATAGTAAGGACCAGCTTAGTGGTATAAAGAAAAAGACATTTTTGTTTTAATCAAAATCCGTACTACCAATCTTTGGCAAGTAATTTCTGTTTCTAAAAATCAATTTACTCAGGTTTCTGCCTGGGAATCAGTGAAGATGACAATTGCCCATTTCGGCGGCTATTGCATTTTTCTCACATATTCTGAGTCAAGATATCAAGGGGAGAAGAAATGGGAGTGGGGCTTTTCTGTGAGGAGCAGTAAACATTTGCTAGTTTCCAGTGGTGATAGTCCTGTTTGTCTCTAACAGTTGGGAAAAAGCAGTGAAATTAGTGTTAGTCCATATTAGCAAATGTGCATAAGCCTTAGTCTACAGCCCAACTTTAAAATCTGGAATACCTGGTCCTATGATTATTATGCATATAAGTATATGCTGGAGGAGAAAAAAGTTAGGAATTACTGATCTGGAGTGGTAGATGTCCAATTTCTAAATAGAAAATAAATGCTCGGAGAGGTCTTAGATGTTAAGAAAATGATAAAAACATTAAAGCTGGCACCATTTGATGATATTTTAGTTAAATATCAAAGTTTTTTCAAATGGTTTGAAATACTCAGGACAAATCTCTTTAAAATGTCACTGATGACAGCTTTGTAAAACCATATAACCCATCATCCTCGGGAAATGTTAAAAATGGATGGTTTTAAAGAAAGTGAATGCAATTCTGGAATTTAATAGAAAATTTTGGTGGTGCTTTTTTAACTGAATGTATCAGCCCATTATAGTCAAAAGGAAATAGAATTATGCTGATTTATCTCTTAAAAGAGAATTAACTGGGAAATTAAGAAAAATTTAATAAATGGGCAGATGAAGAGTTACTTATGTTCAGAAATATCGGGAAGAATAATTGAAATTTCAACCAAGAATGGATAGGTGTGGACATTGACATATTCTCAGACTGCATATAGCTGTTATAAAATATAAGTGATTGATTATGTGATCACATTTTGATAGCTATGAAACTAATGCATTCTGTAACCTAGGGCCATAACAAAAGAATAAGAAAACATTTTCAGATTTTTATCAGCATAATTAGATGAGTCTAGCTCAATATTTCTCTGGGACTTTCTTCCTTTACTAATTTTGTTGACTGCCTTTGATTTTGGACTGTGAAACACACTGAAAATTTTAACATCCAATTTATCTTGTCCTTCTCTCCAAAAATAGTCTCAGAGATGTTTTCAAACCATAGGAATAAAAAATCCTGAACAAAATCCATTTCATACCTTCACTTTGATCCTATTTTATATGTCCTCTAATGCGTCTGTCCGTTTCAGAAAGTAAATGGAGTTTCAACTTTGCATTGCTTTTCCAATATGACTTTCAGACACTAACCCTTTTCATTTTGTAATCGGGGATGTTGCAGTATCCTCTTCCCCACTGGATGCTGGGGGTGGAATCCTTACAATATCTTGAGAGAAAGAATTTTCTGAGACTCGTGCAGGTGGATGAGTGATTTTTAATTGTGTGGAATTAAATCCCTGGGTTTCCAATGTCCCATTCCAGTCATAGAAGAAGCGTAAATGCAAAGCCAGCATCCAGAGTGTCTGTTCCATGTTGGAGCCCGGTCCAGTCCAGCATCAGGCTAGTTGCAGTCCATTAGTCCATTATGGCCACATAGACCATGGGACATGGAAGCAGGAGCAAGAGGAAGTCCTGCAAACCAGTAGTTAAGTGCAACATGCCAAGAGCACAAGGGGGAGAACTGAACGCCTTTGTTTAGGGGATTAAAAATCCCATATCTTTCAATGTTTGCAGTGGCCACACCCAATCTGTGCAATGACCTCAGTTCCCAGGTGGCACTGACATCAGGCACCTTTGCTAGTCCCCCAACTTCACTGGGCATGCATCATCCTGGTCTGAGTCTATCTTCCCTTTGCCGGACCCCTGGGGAGTGTAAAGTTGTAGCTTTCTGGTGAAGCTGCCCAAATGACATGCCTATAATACTTGGCCTTCCATTGCTCCTTTCCTGTTATTAATAACTAGGTTAATTATAATGGTATTAATTTCATTAAAATAATTGTTTTCATGTTCTCTCCCTGTCTGTTATTAAATGAGTACCCCAGAATCATTAAGTTTTGTAGTATATTGATCTTATTTTGAATCATAGTGTTACTTTGGAAAGTCCTAAACTTTTTGGGGAATAAGGAATAAGTTCATTCCAGCTTTGAAGGACATTAAGGTTTTCAGCATCATAAAAATTCCTAACTTTTTAATATACATTTAATTAAATCATCAACTAGACATATCCTGTTCATTGCTCTTTTGGATTAAAATAAATTATAGCACAAAGCAAACACAACTTAATTGGCCTTAGATAAATTGTTATACTGTTACTATAACAGTTCTCTTGGAATTTAGTAATCATAATTATGCAAATTTTAATTAGGTAATTATTGTTGCACCGTTTTTCTTGACTTAAGGGGATAAATTCATTGGCACAATCAGCCATATCACGCTGTGTCAGAAACTTTAAATCAGAAAAATTTCAGAATAGGTTTTAGAGTGCTTCATTATTTACTGGAGTACAAGTCCCTAGCTAACTAACAGAGAAAAAGTCTGAAAATACTCCTTGCTTCAATATTTGCTCTTCCCTCTGGTTGCCAAAGTGTTGCGCTAATTTGTAGGAATATGACTGATGGATGGAGGATACGTCATCATGCATGGATGAATTTTTATCAAATTAGACACTAGATAAAAGAGGCTCTGGATTCTTGGATGTTTCAAGAATTTTGAATAAAATTTGAATACATTTTTTACTTAGCCTATGAGAGGTTGAGTTCAGCCATTTCATTTCTACTTTTGATGTACAAAAATTTATGAAAAGAGGAAAAATTACGTGTTTCTACTATAACACATATGTCCATACCTGAAAATTTACATGTAATGAATATATATATATATTCACACATACAAAATGAAAAAATGTACACTATGAGAAAAATTGAGTTAATAAAAACGTGTTACCAAATACTAATAAAAACAATTGTAGGTATTCTAGATGATAATGTGAGTAAACCAGAAAAGCAACTCAACACAGATGGAGGCATAGTCAGGATTTAGAGTAGAATAACTTGTGGCATGAAGACAGTAGATGGAAATGGATGTTGAGCCAGTGCAGCTTTTATTAAGATGGTCACAGAAGGACAACCTGCTCCGAGGTTGAACCTTGAAAAACTGGAATGCTCCCTGCTTGGAGAGCTGAGTTTAGTATTACTTTAAATTTTTTACATACAGAATTAATGAACCAATTTTACTGTCGTCCTTCATCAATGAGTTGAATAAATCTTTTCACAAGTTTATTCTGTGAACCCTGAGAAAGAAGACACCTACTAAGGAAGGCTCCTGATTGCTAACTAGACTCAAATTTTTTTAAAAAGCAGAGTCCAGCAGCCATTTCTGCACAGAGGCCTCTCACACAAACTACACTTACGGGAGAAGCCAACACTGAAATACTTGCCTCTACACTGAACTACCTGCCTGCACTGTGCTTTTTCCATCTAAGCCAGCCCTTATAAAGGAGTTCCTAGAATCCCATTTCAACCAATAGGACTGAGGCTTTCCCCCATCCAATCAGAGCTGGCAGCGCTGAGCAACCTGAGTGGCCCTATTATAGCCTATCAGGACAGTTCCTTTGGACCAAGCAAACTGTGAGAATTTGGAGTCCTCATTCGCATGAGGACAGACCAATTAGGGACCAAAGGTGGAGACTTCTGTCTGTATAAGCCAGCTGCCATTTGGTTCTGGTAGGAAACGTCCTTTTCCACCCAAAACTGATGACTACAGTTTCCTGGCTCTAGCTACAGCTGAACCGCAGAAGACCTCTTCTTGGAGCAGAGCAGAGCAGACCAGAGCTGAGCTGAGGTGCCTAGCTGAAGAGGGGCCTGGTCCCAGGGCTGCTTGGCCCTAGGGCTGCCTTACAGCCATGGATCACAATTGAGCTGTTCCCCTGCTGTGCTATTTCACCATTGAGCTGTTTTACACTGAATAACCTTTGCTTCTTCACAGCACCCCAAAGTGCAGATTCCTGGTGGCATTGAATTGATGCCAATGACCACTAGTTGCCATTCCTATTTCATATTTAAACATTTTGAACATTGTGCTTTGATAGCTTTGGCGGTTCCACAAAGATGTCTAAATAAATGCGCATTCCAGAGTCAATTAAACTGTGTAGCCTGATGATAAGCATATTTTCATGGCTCCTAAAGCAAAGCCTAAGTTGCAATAGAAATTTCACTGATTCTTTGTTTCTCTTTCCCCCCAAATTCTGTGCTTTTGTTTTTGTTTCTGGTTCGGGTTTCTTTGTAACTCAGAAGTTATTTTCCAGGTATGTTTGTGAATTTGGTTTTATGGCCTATCTTGTTGGATGAGAGCTGACAGAAAATTTTGTTTGTTGGTATGCTTGTATATTCAAGATATATCAGCTTCCACTGGAAAGGTGAAGAATTAACTCCAAGTTCTAAATTTGTGAGTTTTATTCTGTGTTTATTTCAGTTCATAACTAAGGGCATAGAACTGAAGCAGCAAGCTGTGGCTATCCTATCTAATAAAGGAGAAACATGGTAATTAGCGCATGACCACTACCCTTCCCATTGGCTAATCAGGGCGATATGCAAATTAACTGCCAGCCAAGATGGCGGCCGGCAGCCAGGCAGCTTAAACTGAACATGAGGCTTGCTTGCTTCAGTGACGGAGGACTCCAACATTCCCCACCTGCTGCTGCAGGCCTCTGAGCTTGCAGTTTGAAACATTGTAACAAATATAGAAGCTAAACAAAACCCCAGAACCCAGCTTTCAGCCACAGGGATCTCAGAGCTGGAGTTGATACAGTGTTTCGAGATTATAGAACCCAAACAAACCAGATACCTACTTTCAGCAGCAGAGGCCTCAGAGCTGGAGCCAGAGTTAAAGCTGGCCCAGAAAAAAAAGAATAAAGAAAAAAAGGAGCGGTTGGGAGCTTCAGTCACCACCAGCCTGAAAACAGCCCTCAGCCCCTCACCCAGACTGGCCAGGCACCCCAGTGGGAACCCCCACCCTGAAGGGTGTGTGGCCAGCTGCAAACAGCCATCATCCCCTCATCCAGGCTGGCCAGGCACTCCAATGGGGACCCCCCCGATCCAGGACACCCTTCAGGGCAAACCAGCCGGCCCCCACCCATGCACCAGGCCTCTATCCTATATAGTAAAAGGGTAATATGCCTCCCAGCACCGGGATCAGCGGATCCGAGAGGCCTCCTGTCACCAGGATCAGTGTGACAGGGGGCAGTGCCCAAACCCCCTGATTGCCCTGTGGCTCTGTGTGTGACAGGGGGCAGGGCCACAACCTCCCTATCTGCCCTGCTCTGTTCATGACAGGGGAAGGTGCCCCAACCCCCTGATCAGCCCTGCTCTGTGCCTGATAGTGGGGAGCTCCACAGGCCCCTGATTGCCCTGCGGCTCTGTGTGTGACAGGGTTCGGCGCCCCAACCCCCTTATCGGCCCTGCTCTGTGGGTGATAGAGGGTGGCACCCCAACCCCCCCACCCCACAGGCCCTGCTCTGTGTGTGATGGGGTAGAGCCATAACCTCCCCATTGGCCCTGCCCTGAGTGTGACAGTGGCGGCGCCCCAACCCCCTGATCCGCCCTGCTCTGTGTGTGCAGGGGGTGGTGCCCCAACTCCCCTATCGGCCTACTCTGTGCGTGACAGGGGGGAGCTCCCCAACCCCCTGATCAACCCTGCTCTGTGCGTGACAGGGTACGGAGCCCCAACCCCCTGATGGGCCCTGCTCTGTGTGTGATAGGGGGTGGCGCCGCAACCTCCCCATCGACCCTGCCTTGAGTGTGACAGGGGGCAGTGCCCCAACCCCCCAATCAGCCCTACCCTGAGCGTGACTGAGGGTTGCATTGCAACCTCCCAATCTGCCCTGCTCTGTGCATGACAGGGGGCGGTGCCCCAACTCCCCAATCGGCCCTGCTCTGAGCCAGACCAGGGGCTGCACCTAGGGATTAGGCCTGCCCTCTGCCACCCTGGAGCAGGCCTAAGCCAGCAGGTCGTTATCTCCCGAGGGATCCCAGACTGCAAGAGGGCACAGGCCGGGTTGAGGGACCCCCCTCCCCGCAGAGTGTACAAATTTTTGTGCACTGGGCCTCTAGTGTGTCTATAATTGAGAAAAGTCTTTACTCATTTTGTTTTTGAAATATTCTCCTACATCTGGAGAAATAAATAAACAAATTATAAAGAGCTGCTTTTTGATTTGTAGAAGCTAATAAGTTTTACATAAGTCTAATATGAGGGAACATAAGAATCCCTAAAGAATAAAGAAACTAAACATCTAGTATACTAAATATGGTACCTTTTAAAATGAAACAGAAAATGCCAGCTTAAAAGCACTTAAAAGAACTCAGGAATTCCCACTCCCAGGATTGAAGTGAATTCTTCGATAATTCTGACTGGTTTGAAAATTTTTGTTTAAAGATATCTATGTGTCTTTTCCCTGATTTTGTCTGTGTGCATTTTATTTAAACATCCTAAACTTCTACTGATATATTGCTCAGAAAAATAACATCATTCCCATACAATGCTTAAAGATTTCTAAAGATGTGTTCTACTAAATTAAATAATAAGTCTGATAATTCATATATATACATATAAATTTTTAATTAATTTAACAATGTTAGACTTATATTAAATCATCTTATTTAATTACTAATCTGGGATACTTGGATAATTTATAAGCAAGATAAAATACTGAAATATTGGTCACCATGCATGAAGAATATATGTAAACTAGAGGTCTAGTGCACGAAATCCATGCATGGGTAGGGTCCCCAGTGGCTGCTGGCTGCCGGCCGGGGTCTCCCTTCCCCTGGGCTGCCTTCAGCCACTGGCCAGGGCAAGCCAGGAGGAGGGGCCGTGGGCAGTTGGCTGACCAGCCCCGCTTCCTGGTCGAATTCCCGGTCAAACTCCTGGTTGAGGGGACAATTTGCATATTAGGCTTTTATTATATAGGATACATATTTAATATATATGTATGTAGTTTTAATATATAATATGTACATACTTTATATATGTTATATTTACCCTTTTTAAAAAATTTTTGCATGTTACAGAGTTTCTATACTTTTGGTGAATACTGTAATATGCCACACAGATCTTTCTTAAGGATTAATATATTTATTCATCCAGGAGCTGAAAATGCTTCTAAAAGAAGGTCCTTAGTCCATTTAGAAGAGTACCTCAATTAAAGAAACCTGACCTGCTGATGGTAACATTTTCCATGCGCAGCTTACATCCAATGACTAATCACATGTGGGCATATGAAGATCCCTTGTGTCAACCTGAGACAACGTTCAGTGGCTATCTCAGTCCTGAGATGTGTGGTCCCCTGGGGCTTTCATTGGACCTTCACCTCAGTTCTACTTCCTTCCCTACTCAATACTGCTTCCTGACTCTCCCTTCCACAGGTCTTGATCCTAAAATCACTCCCTGATAATTTTCCATCATGCTCATTTTCACATCTGGATCTGATTCCTGGATAATCCAGGCTGGGATACTTTGTATTGTATCTATCTATCTATCTATCTATCTATCTATCTATCTATCCATCTATCCATCTATCATCTATCTATCTTTCTCTAACTATCATCTATCATTTATCTATCTATCCATACATACACTTTAAGAAATTGTAATTAAATCTTTTGGTGTGCATTTAAACATTTTTAATATGCCAAATGACAGTTCTCAATTACCTACCTTCTGTTTCTCTGAAATAAAAATTAGTTACTTCATTAAAAATTATAACATGCATGAGTGATTGAGGCTCTACTATGGGTAATAGTGCCAAAGAAATTTAACTGTGTATGTAAGGTTATGAGATGTGTTTTGGTTTATCAAAAGAAAATATTAACTAATTGGTCTCATAGGAACATGTGTGATATAGAACAGTCTGTACCCTGGTGGGTCTTGAGAATGTAATAGAGAATTTTACTGAAAAAACTACAATCAGTAATGTGAGGATAGCACTTGGCAGAAACTTCTGAAAACAGAGTGGATACAATTCTTTGGCAACTAAGCAATTCGGGAAGAATGACTCATGTTAATTACAACGGAACAAATCTTTCTTATTGCCCAGTCTCTGTCAATGGGGGGGGCAATTGAGCAATAATTATTTTTCAAAAGACAGAAAATAGATGCAGTTGGCTGAGGCCCCAACTGATTTATCCATCACATTTGTGCATGTATCATCAAATCCCAAACTAATGACTATCATCATTATTTATTGGAATCATTAACAACAGTTTTATCATTTTTTGTAGTCCAAGTTTGCTCATGGCCTGACCTCTGCTTATCACTTCTGCCTCATTCCTTGTCCTCCTCCTCCTGCCTATGTGCTGCCACCCAACCCACAAGCCACACATTCTGCTCCTGATCGGGGAGTAAACCCCGTGCTCTTGCTCCAAGACACAGGCAAATGATCAAGAGGGCAGAGTCTGCATCCAGTCCAGTCCTACATTTACTCTGCCACTTTCAAAGTGTATGACCTACAGTGAGTTACTTTATCACTTTATGCTTTAATTTTCTCACCTGTAAATTGAGAATAATGTTAGTACCTACCTCATTCTGTTGAGAAGGGATTAAGTAGAGAGTGCTTGGTTCATAGTAGCTCAAATATTCTCTAGTGCTCTGCTGTTTGTTAGCCATGACATATTCCTGTTTAGGGAATCTTCTGCTCTGTTTTCCACTCTAAATCTATTATACTGTTTGGGGGTATATTAAATGTGTGTGTTTAAACATTTCCAATTCTATTTCATGAATGTGTATAATAAAGGCATTCATTTTTGATAGAGTACTTGTGCATGTGGATTATTGAGTGATTGTTGAGAAGTTAATGAAAATTTTATTAAAAATGTTCCTGTTGCCTAGAGACAACATAGATGCCTCAAAATATCTCTATAAATTTTGTATTGAACAACTGAAGGGTAGATGTAGATTTGTTTCTTCTTATAAAAATAATTAAGTTTTTTTCCTTTAAATTATTTGGGGGAGGCAGCGGGGAGGATGAGGAAAGGATAGCTGAAGCAAATGTGGAGAAATATTGATAACTGTCGACTGGAAGATACTGGGGATATGGGGTTTATTAGTCCAGGTGCTCCAAGAAACAGACACCAAGATAAGATTAAAGTTTTTATTTTATTAGAGGAAATGGCTATGAGAAAGGAAATAGAGAAGGAGCCAGAAAGGCTGGGAGAGCATCATTCTAAATGCAAGTCTGACCCTCAGTGAAGGAAGGAAGAAGGGAGGGTATAGTCAGTGCATCTGAGATTGCAGTGCTGTTGAAACTGGAGAGTCAACGGGTCTGGGCTGCCTGTCAGTACTTGTGCCAATTCAGCAGAGACAAGGTTGAATCATATATGAGCAGTTATTCTAATACTGCCAGCAGTACGGGAGAGCAGCAGGTCAGTCACAAAACCTGCCCCCTCACCCCCCACCATAAGCCAGCTGCTTATATTGTATAGAAAGAGGAAGGTTACATGGGAAAGTAGGCAAACGGGATAAGATTGAGTATGCAAAATGGGCAGTTTACAGGCAGTGTGGGCTGGGCTTTGCAAAGGCATGGGGTTATGCAAAGGGATGGCACCTCTGTTTCTGCAACCTGGTTATTAATCTTTCCATGATAATAGGCAGGTCCTGGATATAGAGGATGGGCTGAATTTCCAGGTGAGCTCCCAGGTCCCCCAAGCAACTCCCAACCAGGTTAGAATGTGCTTTCTTTAATCAAACCAAAACAATCATTGTTGACAGAGCATGTAATATTTCTTACTAGAGGCCCAGTGCACAAAATTTATGCATTGGGGGGAGGGCTCCCCTCAGCCCAGCCTGCACCCTCTCTAATACGGGACCCTTGGGGGGATGTCCAACTGCTGGTTTAAGCCTGATCTTGTGAGGGTAATTTGCATATTACCTCTTTATTATATAGGATAATTACAGCTGGTCCCCAATATTCCACTTCTGACCTTAACCCTGGCTTGGAGTCTAAGGACAGTGTGCCCAAGAACAGTGGGCCTTCAGTGAAAGTCACCAGTCAGGCTTGTCTTAGCATCCCTGCCTCATTTGAGAGGCCCAGCCCTGGGGAGGTGCCACCTCAGCACCATCAGAGCCCAGCAGCTGGGCCCCATGTTCTTTAAGAAGTAGAAGGGCTGAAAAGCATGCTCTCTTGGTTGACACATTAATAGTTTATTAAACTATTCTCTTTAAAAT
This sequence comes from Myotis myotis, assembly GCF_014108235.1. Classification (NCBI taxonomy): domain Eukaryota; kingdom Metazoa; phylum Chordata; class Mammalia; order Chiroptera; family Vespertilionidae; genus Myotis; species Myotis myotis. The sequence continues at coordinate 144,351,568 of NW_023416324.1, read as the reverse complement.
AGTAATAATAAAAATAATTAAATGTGTACCAGGGGTGGGCAAACTTTTTGACTCTAGGGCCACAATGGGTTCTTAAACTGGACCGGAGGGCCGGAACAAAAGCATGGATGGAGTGTTTGTGTGAACTAATATAAATTCAAAGTAAACATCATTACATAAAAGGGTGCGGTCTTTTTTTTCAATAGTTTTATTCATTTCAAACGGGCAGGATCTGGCCCACGGGCCGTAGTTTGCCCACAGCTGGAGACACTCCAGAGGAAAAAAAGTCTCTCTTCTTTTACCTTGGCTGGCACTCTATAGGGAGAATATCCTGGAATTCTCAGGTAATCGGTCTCAGGTGTGGCTCAGAGGAGAGGCTGGCATGTGTGAGGAGACTGAAATGCTGGTTCACATTCCGTTCCTGACTCTGGCTGTTACTCTCACCAACAGGATTGCCGTGTGCTCAGCCAAGCTGCTGTGCTCATATCTGTCACAAACTGCTGAATGGTTGCAGGAAGGCTTTAAAAAGTACATATTTATTTTCCCAGGGACTAATGGCACCCTGCTTTTGGTCTAATAATGGGCTTTGCATTGTGTATTTTAAACTTATGGAGCATTAGTTAATTCCTATGATGCATGCCAGCAATGTGATTAAATCTAATTCTCATTAGATCAATCTGATTAATTGGTTACCCGTGAGCCTCCCCCAGGTACAATTTTTCTCTTCAAAGCACTAAAAATAACATCTTTGCAGAATCCTCCAAAATGTATGCTATAAGCCAGTTGCCACAGTCAAAATGGAATTATTTATTCAAACATCTTATCTGCATCTGAGTATTTGACAATTATGGCGAATAGCAACATAACAAATATGGAGAAATGTTCTGGGTGCAATTTTTTCACTTTTGACACTTAATTTCCTGTCACACATTGATTTCTGATGACACAATTTCCTGTCACACATTGATTTCAAAACCCTCAGAATCCCAAAACATTTCTTCTATTAGTTTTTTTTCCTTGATCCCTCATTAGATTTCCTTGACACCCTTGGATACCATACTCTAGTCACTCTTCTTCACATCTAAATATTTTTTATTATCCTAATTTAATTTGGGGTGGGGCATATCAAATCAACAAAACATGTATCAATCAACTAAAAGACCATGCAAATTTAAATATACATATGGAAAACTCAGAACTATTATTTGTTTTTTGTTTATTTTTGCTCACTCAAGAAATCAGTCAATATATCTTTCATATTTATAATTTTCTTGTCATTCTTTTTCTACTGTGATGGTCTTGGCCTCTTCATTTTTTGTCCTTATTACTGCAATAGTTTTTTAAAGAAATTGTAATATCCTAAAGTGCTTACTTTTAGTAATTGCTAAAAATAAAATAGAAACTATAATGGAGGAATGTACAAGACAAATGTTTCTTCACAAAAGGGGAAAATCAATAAACATACACTTTCTCAGTGTTCCAAGTATCAGTAAGCAATAGTACATACTTTTTGGTGTTCTAGGAAATTCCAGTACAATTGACAAATGGAAAGGATTTTATTGTCAATAAGCCAATGAAACTTAGTTGTGGTATTTAGCCTGCAGGTGGTTTCTTTACCTGGAGAAGGGGTAGGATAAGGTCAACAATATCATATATGACTAGAGGCCCTATGCACAAATTCATGCACGGGTGGGGTCCCTTGGCCTGGCCAGCGGTAGGTGTTGATTGGGCTGTCTCACCCAGTCCCAATCATGATCAATCGGGGCTGGCCGGCCACAGGGAGGGACTGTGGGAGGTTGACTGTGGGAGTGCACTGATCACTAGGGGGCAGCTCCTGCATTGAGCATCTGCCCCCTATTGGTCAGTGCACATCATAGCGACTGGTCAACCAGCTGAGTGGTTGACCAGTCATAATAGTCACTTAGGTTTTATATACTAGTATATACTAATAGACTCAAGGTCCGATGCACAAAATTCATGCAAGAGAAGGCCTTCCTTCCCCCAGCTGCTGGCACTGGCTTTTCTCTGGCACCCGGAACCTGGGCTTCCCTCCCAGCCCTGACTTCATCCGGAAGGTCATCCGGAAGGACATCTGGTCTAATTAGCATATTATGTTTTCATTATTATAGATAGTACATGGAAGTCCAAGAATGTCTTGGAATATTTATAGATTTTACATATAAAAGGCAATTATTTATATTTTGGGATATATTTATAATTTTAATACAGGGGTAAATGATCAACATTGTTTAAAATTAACTTTTTGAATACACTCTTATGATTGATATTTATGTGTTAACTACTATGAAACTGAGACTATTATTGGAAAGAACCTTTCCTTCTTTTTTTACAGTGAATTCAGGCTCTTTCAGAGTTTTCACATTTCTGTTTTGAGATCAGGAGGTGCTGTTGTATTAAAGTTGCAGGTTTCTTTAAAAAAATCCCAAAAGCAGGTCTCCATTTTCATTGTCATCAATGAAACAGTCAGAAGTTCATAACACTCATACTTAATCCACAACTTGCCCAGCATCTGAGTGAGACTGGTCGATGTGACTTGCTGGCAGAGGTCATTCCAGGGTAAGCGGGATCTGCACTTTTTCCATAGCTTGTCCCAGACACTGGTTCCTGACACAAGAATAATGAGAATCTTAGCCTTGGCATCTAAGAGACTATGGAAGAATTTCAGGAAAACTGGGATGTCTTTTACATAATACAGAATCTGAATCATATGAATAAAGTACCTTTTCTGAAGTTCTTTTTTTCCATCATTCTATTTTGACATTTAGATGACGTCACCTTATATTATACCAAGCAAACTTTATGTCCTTGTGGTCTTATGACTTGGCTTCAAACTCTTTGTACTTGGCAATTTGTTTAGCATGTGGTTCAACAACTTCAGTGTTGATATGAACTCCTGGGTATTGAGCCTGCACATTGGAGAGAATTTGAAGGTCAATTTCATCTCACCTCTGTCAATGCTTAGAATCTTAATTTCTGATTTGTTGTCTCTGATCCTTGCTATTCTGCCTGGCAGCTTCTTGTCGGCGAATTCCTGCATGCACTGGTATTCTGTGGAATTGTTGAGAAACCTCAGAAAAGATTCCACATATCTGCTGTGATCAGGAAACAGGTTCCTCATGGAAGAGGCCATATTTAGTTTTCTCTGCAGTAGCTTCTTAACAGGTCTCCCTGTCTCTAGTTTATCCCCTCCCTTGCTAATTTCTTTTATTCAACATGGCTAGTATAATTCCCCACTTTCATCTTGGAAATTTCCTCACTTAAAAACTGACAGTGCTTGTTATTTAATCAAAATGAAACTCTTCAGCTTTTCTACCTTAAAGTCAAATACTGACCTCTGACCAGTGGAGTGTGGTCAGAGATTGATGTTCTTATATTCATGCCTGGACCACAAAACCTCCTACACCACTGGCCACAGGCTTTCTGCCTTCCACCATTTGCTGGCTGAATGTAGGGGACCCAGCAGAGAACTTCGTGGTAGGCAGTGATGGCGAACCTATGACACACATGTCAGAGGTGACATGCGAACTCATTTTTTGGGTTGATTTTTCTTTATTAAATGACACTTAAATATATAAAATAAATATCAAAAATATGTCTTTGTTTTACTATGGTTGCAAATGTCAAAAAATTTCTATATGTGACACTGCACCAGATTTAAGTTAGGGTTTTTTCAAAATGCTGACACGCCGAGCTCAAAAGGTTCACCATCACTGGTGGTAGGAGATCTAAAAGATTAGGGTCCCTGAATAACTTCATAGTGCAGAACTCTTTGTCCCTAAATCCCACTCCCTCAATGATGTTAGAAAAAAAAATTCCATTGTGTGAAGACAATGGACTTTTGGGGATACTTGTTGAACAGTTATCTAGTAAGCCTAATATGTATCAGTTTTGAAAGAGCAGTGTTGTCGCGCAAATCAAGATTAATAAATTTGGGAGTTTAATATGGAGATCTGGGAGTTTTTACTAGTATATATAGTTTTTTCATTAGTTCCTTGCATGTGGCTTTTGCATATACTTACGATGTGGTTATAAACCCACCATAAACCCATCATGAATTAATAATAAGTATTATAAGTAAAAAATGCAATTAATACACCAAACATACTGAATGTCATAGCTTGGAGTATCCTACATTAAATTGTTCAGAATAGTTACATTAGCTTGCATTTAGGCAATGATTTGAGTTTCATTTCAAGAATAATTGCTTTTTTTTCTTCTTCTCACCCGAGTGGGAGATAGAGATGGGCATTTCGTAGACATGGTGGGATATGCAAACACAAAGCACCATATCCATAAAGCACTAAGAACTCAGTACACTGTAGAATACTGTTTACCCCAGTGATCGTGTGCCTGACTAGGAGCTGCAGCTCACCGCCACTGCCCAGCATCATGAGAGAGTATTTTATTGCATGTTGCTAGCCTGGGAAAAGATCAAAATTCAAAATTTGACTATGGTTTCTAACTGAATGTGTATTTTTTTGCCCCATCATAAAGTAAAACCATCATTAAGTCAAGGACAGTCTGTTATAGTCTTTTTACAATTTTTTAAGCAAATCATTTTTAATCTTATTTTGAAGCATTTGGTAATAGTATCTATTTATTTGTTTACTCATTCATGCATGCAACAAACCTTTATTTAGCATTATTTTGTCCCAGGCACTGTGTTTATAAAAGCAGGAAAAAAATGATTATATCTTCAATTTATAAAACTTAATGGACTATATTACAATCTAACCTTAACCCTATTGACCCTAACTTTTATGCTCAATATCAAACCTCAACACTATCACCCCTCTCAGAATCACAGGTGATTAGAGCCTTATTTTCAGGCCTTGTCTGAGACACCCAGAATTGTTCTTCTACCTGATTGTTCCTAAGATCTGATGCTAATGGAAGAGGGTTTTGTTTGTTTTTCTCATTATTGATTCTGGAAGAAGAATTCAATTTTACTGAATTCCCATCCTTGTACAAAATCAATGTAGATTTTCTTTTGAAAGCACCCATTACTTTAGGCAGTCCTTTTCATGGTTTGAGTACTTTGATGTCAATACCATGGTAAAGAAAACAGCTCCTATAACTTCTGGCAGTTGAAATTTTGGTGTTAGTTAACTAGATCTAGGGTCATGGGAAAGAAATCACATCTTCTGACATGGTCTAGCACTAATGGAGTATGTCACTCATTGGCCATTTCTCTTTTCAACCATCCTTCTCTCTGCCATCTGCTGAAGTCTGTCTGTTACCTGAGGGCATAACACTGACATTTGCTAGCTCACTACTTTGGATTTCACATTTTGGACAAAATACAGGGATGTGATACTCAGGTCTTGACACTTTATTTTAAAATCCTCTTTTGCTTCCTACTAACACCAGTAGTTCATTCTTCAAATTTCCTGCAATTAGAAAATAAATTATATATATATAAAGAGCTTTTGATTTCACTCCTAGGAAACTTAAAATAAAGAGCTGACTCATCAACTCACAGATGAGCTTGGTCAATGCCAGTCTCTGGCATGTGTAAGATTGTTAAGCAATCTCTCAAAAGATCCTTTCACAACCTTTCTGAGTGTGTGGTGGTTGAAGTATGTCAAGAAAGATCAAGAGAGAGAAAAGGGGAATAAAAAGAAGCCTTATGTTTGATTTCTGAGCCTGGCTCTGGAACCAGACCTGAAAGCTCTAGGAACCAGCCACCACAGACACCACGTTGCTAACCTTTGCTTTTCCTATACTTCAATGGGCTCAGTAAGATGATAGCACTTACCACATTGCGTTGTCATTAGCTGTTCATATTTATTTTCCATGCTTGAAAGAAAGGGCCCCATGATACTCATCTTTGAGTCCTGAAACAAATATCACTAAACTTTGGGTGACTATGGGAGTGAATAAGTGAAGTGATCTCTACATTTGACCACTGATGTATTATAAAGGACGATATATTGAGCTATAGAATTAATTTCTGATTAACCCTGATTTTCCATCTAGGCTTTTAGTAAAATAGACTAGTAAAGAAAGAGAATTAGTAATCAGAAAGAGGAATGAAGGATAGAGGGGTATAAAAGAGGAAGGATGGGTCAGAGTTATTCATTAAACTAAAGAGGACAGAAGAGATAGAAAGTTGAAAAAAGATAAGATTTATAGATGGGAATAGAGAGAGAGAGCTATGAAAGAGATGACAATGGTGGAAGCAGCCAGTCAGCATCCAGGAATACTGTCAAGTAGTTCCCTGACCCCCCAAACAGGATGCTGTGAAGATATAGGGCCATAAACCTTGGAGTTTCTCAGAGGGAAGCTTCTCTATGGATAAGAAAGTCCTATTATTCCGTATTATTATTTTCCTTTCATGTTGGGCGATGTGCCCCTGACAGTTGGAGTCTCCTTTCAGCCAAATAGCTCCCATATGCTACATAATGCTGCTGCTGATTAAAATCCTATGGAAGATTCGGGCTGTATCTGGAACAATAGCAGTCTGAATTCGATTTATCAGTCTTCTGGGGAAGCAAAGATAATCAAATTTCCCCCTTCAGCAACTTTGGGAACAAGCCATTTGCTGAGATGACAATGGATGTGAGTCTCGAATTTGCAGTTTGTACACCTGCTGCCTGTTAATCACAAGTTTCTGACATTTTGTGAGGTTTCTTTTTTCCTACTCATATGTTATGGGCTTTGTCGTTTAAAGGCAAGAGCACTTTTGTGAAAACTAGTTACAGAAACATGCATGAAAAATTAGGGAGATCTGTAGGGAGACTAAGTTATGGGTGATATGAGAAAAAACACGGTATTTTCTCAGAGAAATCTGGGTTCCAATATGCTTTTCAGTGTATTAGTATGTGACCTGGACAAGTGATTTAAGCCCTCTGAGCTTTGGTTCCCTTAACTATAAAATGGGAATAATGATTCCTACATCAGAGGGTTGCCTTGTGTATTAAATTACATAATTTATGTTTGCCTGTGCATTCTGGAAAAATCTGTATAGCAAAAACTACAAAGAACTCCTGGCACAAATACCCCATTCAAATCCCTGCACTAAATAGCTTGGCCAAACTTTAACATGGTTTCTGATAGCCTAAGGTCTGTGGTTCCTGAGACAACCAAGTCCCTTTTGAAATCCCTGTCTGGAAAAGCTTAGGGCTATCAGAAAAATAGACTGTTGGTTCTAGTCAACATCTGATCTCACTTTCTTAGAATATTTACTAAAAAGGGTTTACAATCCCAAATCCTTTCTCTAATCCTTTGAGATGTAGATGCATCTCCTACAAGGCAGGGGCTACTTTCTCAGGGACCTGAAAAGCCATGCCTTTGAGATGAAGTCTTCAGGAAGGCTCGCTGGAAGGATAACTTCAGTAATCTCCCAACAAGAGGACAGCTGTCTGTTCCAATCACCTTTACACTCACTCATCCTTTGTAATTTTGAATTTCTGCTTACTCCCATTCTCTACACCCTATTCTCCTTTTAAAATGCCCAGTCACCTCTGTGAAAATCAGAATGGAGCTCAGCTCTTTCCCCTATTATTAGTTCTAACTGAGGCCCAGTTTTGTTTATTTTTGAAATGTAGATACTGGCTTGTGGTAACACCTACCAAACTCCTACCCCAGATCTCCGTCTAAGAGGTGGGGAAGGGGAGGGTTGAGGCCGAGTCTTGTCAGGAAAGGTCATGGGAAGAAATTGGGAAAACGTGAGAAGGTTGTTGTCTGTTTTCTGACTCTGCTTCTGGGAAATTGGCCTGAGGGCTAGCTTCTGCTCATAAATTTTTCAAAGGTTAGAAATGTAACTTAAACAATATTTCATTATTTTAGCTTAAGCCAAAATGGAATTTAAGATGGATCCAGCTTTAGGTAAGCACTCTTTCTTTCTGTAGACCAGGGGTGGGGAATGTCTGGTCCTTGGGCCTTATAAAGCCTACAAAATCATTTGGTCTTGCCCTGCCAGGGCATTAGGGGTAAGTTAATTAAGTAGATGAACAAATATATCAGGCTAATTTTTAAGTTGATAATTTTTATGGCCGGTGAATGATGTTATAAATATCAAAATGGCCCTTGGCAGAAAAAAGGTTCCCTACTCCTGCTCTAGATCATGCTGTCTGACCAAATGCTTTGTGATGAAAGAACTGTTCTGTTTGAACTGTCCAATACAACAGCCTGTATGACTATTGAGCATTGAAGCGAAGCTATTAGCAACTCAGTAAGTGAAATGATTCGATTTAATTTTAATGAAGTCCAGTGTAAAAAGCCACAGGTGACTGGTGGCAACTCTCTGAGAGGACACAACTCTAAATCATGTCATGCTCACCTCTTCTTGGCTTTATTCTCAGACTGTCTCCATGTCATGTCAAGGTGGCTCCTGGAAGCTCCTGACTCGGCTGGTCCTTAAAGATTGTGATCTTGCCCGGCCAGTGTTTCTCAGTGGTTGAGTATCGACCTATGAACCAGGAGATCATGGTTCAATTCCCAGTCAGGGCACATGCCTGGGTTGTGGGCTCAACCCCAGTGTGGGGTGTGTGGGAGGCAGCTGATCAATGATTCTCTCTCATGAGTGATGTTTCCATCTCTCCCCCTCTCTTTTGCCTCTCTGAAATCAATAAAAATATATTTTAAAAAAGAAAAAGATTGTGATCTCACAGAAAACATATTTTCTTCAGCAGCCTTATCAACCCTTGAAGATGATTCTAATTGGCCTTCCTTAGGTAAGTGGAGATGGACACTCCTGATCACATCCTGTTATGAGCCATTAAATTCAGTGCATTTCCAGAATTGATTTGAGTTCAGGAGGAATAGTTATCAAATGGTGGTTAAAGCAGACATTGAAGGACTTTTAAATCTTCTTGTGATTACAGTGACAAACAGTAATGGGATGTTTAAGATATGTTGCCCTGGTCAGGAAAACAATAAAGTCTTTGCTTTATTTCAGATGAATAGAGTAAAAAGAAAAGGGGGCTAAAATTTGATTTTATAATGATGTAGTCCACAGTGAGAATTTGAGAAAATGTTGCAAGCATGTCAGTAGATCAAGTCTTATCTAAAGAAAACTGCTATTGCTAGCAGTAAGTTAGATTATAAATGTATGGATGAATAGGTGATACAAACAAAAGAGACAAAAGTATGATCAATAGGCCCCATCATTCCATTCTAATAGCTTCAAGTCCATTCCTTGCAGGCGAACATGTAGATTACAGGTAGAGAAATTTGTGATTGGCTAAGGACACTCACAGTCTCTGTCAAGAACTCATATGTCCATGTTTTCGGCCTTCCTTCAGGAAGTGAATGGTCACCTGCTTTTTTTAAAAAATTTTTTAAAATATATTTTATTGATTTTTTTTTACAAAGAAGAAGGGAGAGGGAGTTAGAAACATCGATGAGAGAGATCGATCAGCTGCCTCCTGCACACCCCCACTGGGGATGTGCCCGCAACCAAGGTACATGCCCTTGACTGGAATCAAACCTGGGACCCTTCAGTCCGCAGGCTGATGCTCTATCCATTGAGCCAAACCAAGTCGGCAAATGGTCACCTGCTTTGCCACAAAACCAGTTTACATCCATGTGTTATCTTAATGATATACAGGCCAATGTCTTGTCAAAATATCCTCACATGACCAACCTATTAACCAGGAGGTCATGGTTCAATTCCAGATCAGGGCACTTGCCTGGGTTTTGGGATCAATTCCCAGTGTGTAGCATGCAGGAAGCAGCCAATCAATGATTCTCTCTCATCACTGATGTTTCTATCTCTCTCTCCCTCTACCTTCTTCTCTGAAATATATATATATATCTATCTATCTATATCTATCTATCTATCTATCTATCTATCTATCTATCTATCTATATGTAAAAAATATTCTCACACAGTTATAGTTATTGGCACATGCACATGTAGGTTTGTTTAGTTCATGAAAAAACTGTTTATGGAGGTTTTTGTGGAGACTGAGTAATTAAAGGGTCTGGAAAAAGGTTGTGGCTTTAATTCAACACAGACTGTCTCAATATATCTGAGGACAAACTGTAGCTGTTAACAAGTCTGAAACCTTGAGAGAAACAGAGCTTTTCAGCTTTAGGCTACTGGGGTAAGAATACATTGTTGTGCAGTGTGTTGATGGCTTAAATTTTTGAGGGCTTCTGCGGTATAAGTCTCAACTCTTTAGCCAGGTGATAAACACATCATGCTTGAGAGGAAGCCATGGATTCGAATAGATTTCTTACTTCTTTTCTTTAGACCACCTGACCTCTTTCCTCAGCTATGGGTTGAAACCTTGGGAAGTGACTGTTGTCTCCTCTAGCTCATTACCCTAAAGCTGTGAAGAAAATTTTAAGTTTGTAAATTCTAAATGCGACCATCTCAGGGGTCAAGTTTCTCAAACTCACAGACACTGCACAGAACAATAACACATGAGGCAGCAACTTAGATCTGTGTTCCTTACTTAGATCTGTTTACTAAGGAAAATTATGGCAACTTCTGTGACTTCTGAAAGTCCAACCTCAGCATTTCAGAACATTTAGCATTTAGCCAAGTGGCAGAGCAGCAGACTCATTTTGAGTAAGATATTTAAAGAAGGAAGTAGTGCCATATGTCATCAGCTGGCATAATTTAACTTGCAAATCACATGTTGGCAAGAACTAGTTGGCAGCAGATGGCTGAACTCTTCTGTTTCAGACCCCAAGCCTATCCTTTCCTATTTTGTGTTGGAAAGCTAATTAAAAGCCTTTTTATCACCATCAGATTAATTACAAACAAGCCTTTGTAGCTGGTAGGAAACTGACCTGGGTTCAACAACCTTCCCCCAAACTTTCTATTTTCCAAGATTTTCAACAATTTTTTTTTCCTAAGGTGATTTATTCAAACTGAATACACCTAATCTTTCTGTCTCAAATGCCATGAGCTACTACTGAGGCCAAATATGAGTTACTTACTTACTAATTAGGACATAATCTGCTATAAATTTAAGAGTGCTTGCTAATTTAATTTCAATACTTCTAGTTAATTTTATAAAATTCATTGAAACACAGTTTTATCTTCTTTTTTCAGTTTTTTTTTAATTTTAAGAAAAACGATTTTAATTAAAATAATGTTACATGCAATAAAACTTAATATTTCAAGAAAAACTATCTACATATAATAATGTTACATGGAATATACATTAATATCTCAAGAAAAATGATTTTAAATATATTACATGCAATAAACACCAATTATTCAAGAAAAATGATCTTACATATAATAATATTGCATGCAATAAACAATAATATTTCAAGAATAAAAGGATTTTAAGTTTAATAATATAGTATGATCTCACAAAACTTGTACGAAATATTAAAAATATGCAAATAACAGGATTACTTATATTATATTCTAGAATATTTTTCCCTATGGTTCTATTTTTATTCATCAGTTTATGTTGTTCATTATATTCCACAAATGAGTGAGATCATATGATATTTATCTTTTTCCGACTGGCTTATTTCGCTTAGCATGATGCTTTTAAAGTCTATTTTGTTGAATATGAGTATTGTTATTTCAGCTTTTCTTTTTTCTTTTCTATTTGCATGGAAAATTTTTTCCCATCCCTTCACTTTCATCCTGTGTGTCTTTTGTTTTGAGGTGGGTCTCTATAGACAGTATATAGTTGGGTCATGTTTTTGTATCCATTCAGCTACCCTATACCTTTTGATTGGAGCATTTAATCCATTTACATTTAGGGTTATTATTGAAAGGTACTTATTTATAGCCATTTTAATTCTGTATGGCTAGGTTTCTCTCTCTGTTTCTTCTTCTCAGCAATCCCTTGAGCATTTCTTGTAATGCTGGCTTGGTGGTGATGAACTCCTTTAGCCTTTTTTTTTTTTTTTTTTTTTTTTTGTCTGGGAAGCTCTTTATTTGACCATCAATTTTGAATGATAGCCTTGCTGGATATAGTAATCATGGTCTCAGATTCTTGCTTTCTATTATCTTGAGTATTCATGCCATTCCCTTCTGGCCTGTAGAGTTTCTGATGAGAAATCAGGTGTCTTATGGGAACTCCTTTGTAGATAACAGTTTTTTTTGTTTTTTTTCTCTACCTGACTTTAAGATTCTCTCTTTGTCTTTAGTTTTTGGCATTTTAATTAGGATGTGTCTGGGCATGGGCCTATTTGGGTTCTTCTTGTTTGGGGTTCCCTGTGCCTCCTGAACTTATGTGACTTTTTCCTTTACCAGGTTAGGGCAGTTTTCTGCCATCATTTCTTCAAACACCTTCTCTAGTCCTTCCTCCCTTTCTGCTTCTTCTGGCACACCTACTATTCTAATATTGTTATGTTTTACATTGTCCCACAGCTCCCTTAAGCTCTCCTCCTGTTTTTTAATTGGTTTTTTTTCTTCTTTTTGGTTCTCTAATTGAGTGATATTTGCAACTCTGTCTTCTAATTCACTGATTCAATCCTCAGCTTTACCTAATCTGCTCTGTATTCCTTCCAATGTGTTCTTTTTTAAAAAAATACGTTTTATTGATATTTAGAGAGGAAGGGAGAGGGAGAGAGAGATAGAAACATCAATGATGAGAGAGAATCACTGATTGGCTTCCTCCCGCACACTCCCTACTGGAGAATGAGCCTGCAACCCAGGCATGTGCCCCTGGCTGGAATCAAACCTGGGACCCTTCAGTCCACAGGCTGACTCTCTATCCATTGATCAAATCCAGCTGGGGCCTTCCAATGTGTTCTTTATTTGTGTTATGTCATTCTTTATCTCAGACTGTTCTTTTTCATAGTTACTATATCTTTTTTCATATTGTTTAGCATTTTTAACATCATTACTCTGAACTCTGTTTCAGATAAATTTCTTATCTCTGCTTCATTTATCTCTTCTGGAGAATTTGCTAGTTCTTTCATTTGGGGGTTGTTTCTTTGTTTCCTCATTTTGGTTGTCTGTTTGGGTTTGTGACTCTGTATTAGGTAGATCCTCTACACTTCGCAATGTCTAGTGCAGTGATGGTGAACCTATGACACGCGTGTCAGAGGTGACATGCGAACTCATTTTTTTGGTTGATTTTTCTTTGTTAGATGGCATTTAAATATATAAAATAAATATCAAAAATATAAATCTTTGTTTTACTATGGTTGCAAATATCAAAAAATTTCTATATGTGAAATGGCACCAGAGTTAAGTTAGGGTTTTTCAAAATGCTGACATGCCTAGCTCAAAAGGTTTGCCATCACTGGTCTAGTGCAGCGGTTCTCAACCTGTGGGTCGCGACCCCTTTGGGGGTTGAAAGACCTTTTCACAGGGTTTCCTAAGACCATCGTAAAACACATATATAATTAAATATTGTTTACAGTAGCAAAATTACAGTTATGAAGTAGCAACGAAAATAATTTTATGGTTGGGGGTCACCACAACATGAACTGTATTAAAGGGTCGTGGCATTAGGAAGGTTGAGAACCATTGGTCTAGTGCAAGACAGTGTTTAAAGCCTGTTTCTGACTAATTAGATCAGGCAAAGACTCAAAAGCCTCCAAAGACCGCTTCTGTCTACAGACTGATAGGATTCCGACTTGAATTTTGCACCCCTTTCCCCCCAGGCAATCATCCTCAGGTGTGGAGAGAGTTTTTTCAATGGATGGGGCAGTTGCTTCTGCCTGGATGCTGTTACTTTTAATCTCTTAAGTGGCCTCAGGACAAGGTGTTTTCCAATAGGGTATGTCAAATCTCTTCCCCCCAGGCAAGGCAAATGTCTATGTGGGAAAGATGTCCTCTGCTGCATGAGGAATGATTCAACTCAGGAAACTGGGGGTGTCTGCCTTCTGAGCTCTATCACCTGAGTATCCAGTCCTGGGTTCTGCTCTCACAGCTCCAGTCTACTTCACCCTCCCTCTGCCAGAGCACAAGGTGGGTAGCTCCACGGGAAATTTTTGTGCATTGGCCCTTTAAGAGGGTGCCCAAACTTTCAGTTTCCACTTCCTGGCAGAGAGCGCCCCTCTGCTTTTCAGAGCTAGATGTTATGTGGGTACCCTCCTCAGTTTGGTGCTCTCTTCTGGAGATCCCAGCTTCAGGATTAAATCCAGAGTTCTCAGTGGCACCCCCCCCACACACACACACACACAGCTGAGATATCTCTCTGGGATTTCAGTTTCTGTCTATAGGTGCCCGGCCAGCCCTTTTGCGCCTCTGCCACTCCTACCAGTTCCTATGCGGTCTCCATCTTTGGTCCTTGGGTATCAGGGTTCTCTCCTGTGAGTTTTCCATCGATCATTCAAGAAGCCCTTCCATATTTAAATCATAATTCCAGCTTGTTCCAGCTTTATCTTCTTATCTAGGAGAAGCATAGACTACTCTACTATAAATAATTCAATACCCATGAATTCAACAATTTATATGAAATGAACAAATTCCTTAAATGATACACACTATAAAAGATTACTCAAGAAAAATAACCTGCATAGAGCTATAGATTTCTATAGATATATATTTTTATATAAACAACCTGTCCATTGCTCCAGAGAAAGATACACACACACACACACACACCACCACCACCACCACCACCACCACCACCACCACCATCACCATCATGGCTATTCATTATAAAAACATTCTTGAAAACTAGTATGGAACAAAGATACCCATGAAGAATTGTCTCCTAACAGGATTAAGATGACTCATAGATGGTTGAATGTATTGGCAGCCCCAATTTTTTTTGTGTGTTTTTGTCCCATGAGATTATGTAAAGCTCTGTTGGCTTTTCTGTCCCTTAACAGAAGTCACGAGACTCCCAGATCAGAGACAAAGTACAGGTTCTTATGGTAATAGCAGTAGGTAGTGTAATTTCCTAAATCCAGTCCCTCAGACCCTGCCACAAAGAGGTCAATACACAGAGTGCCAGTTTACACCTGCACATGCAGAGGTGTGTAATCCCCTGACTTAATTCTCAGAATTTTGCTTCCAAGAATTGCTCTGAGAGAAAAAAAATGGCCAACAGAATGTCTGCTCCCCGGCTCTGTGGTTCTGTGTCTCTGTGATCCTGACTCCTCAATTTCTAATAGCTTCAGCCAGTCCCCAATGCCTTAAATCAAAAGTTTATTTTTTATATGGCTTTTCTACTTTATTCTTGAGAAAACTATTGGTTTTTGATAGTAAGTATACCTTAGCTGTTTGCAAGATACTTCAAGTCACCCACACTTGGAATTATATCACATGTTTATTTTCCATCTTCTTCTCTAAGA
Source organism: Myotis myotis (assembly GCF_014108235.1). Taxonomy (NCBI): domain Eukaryota; kingdom Metazoa; phylum Chordata; class Mammalia; order Chiroptera; family Vespertilionidae; genus Myotis; species Myotis myotis. The sequence goes on along the minus strand of NW_023416324.1, from coordinate 144,336,388 downwards.
ATATAAACTCCGTGATATCAGGTTACCTTGACATTCTCCAGTGAATCCCCAGTGACTTGTAAAGAATATAGCAACTGGTGGGCAGTCAACAACATCAAATAAATACTCAGCCAATTTCATTTAGGCGAAAAATAAAAATAACACAATTTAATAAATTCATATCTGGATGTTTATTTACTTATATCTAGTAGTTTCTACTTCTACCTAGATCTCTGTTGGTATACATTTTCTCAGTAAAAATAGTTTATATTTGTTGCACATGAGTTTATTAATACACATATATATCTTTAGCTCTAAGTAGGAGGAGATGCATAAATATTCTATGAATTTGGAAATACTTTTTTCTCTATGACCTAAAAGAAGGTATAAGTAAATAGATTATTGTATGTGCAGATCCTGTTTCTTCCCCTCATTGTAGAGTTCTCAAGTTTTATGCTTGATGCCTTTTCCCTTTGATCAAAATCTGTATTCATTTTTGGATCCAATTAAAAAGTCACCTTTGGAGAAAGTCTTCTCAGATTTTCCTGGTGACTCAATTGCTCTCATCTCTGGGCCCCCACAGTTCTGTGTAGTGTCTTCTGGGACAGCCCCTATTATATTGTCTTTTAGATCATTGCTTGCATATCTGGTTTCCTACCTGATTACTGAGCTCCTTTTATGAATTTGTATGTATCCTTAGTACCTCTCCCATGGTCAGGCACATAGAAGTATCTTGGAAAATGTTGGTTAGATGTTTTATTAAACTTAGGATGTTGTATGTACATTTATAAAAGACAACAACAAAATGAAACTTATTTTGGAACTTTGGTTAGCAATCAGCTGTCTATAGAGGTCACTTTGGTGAGTACAGGGGAACTCCCATAGTGATTACACTCTAGTACTCTGTTTATTCTTGAACTTCCACACTTTAAATTATTTTTCATAACTAATATCCTTGGCATAAGTCTTGACTTTCAGGAAAGAGGAAAACAGGTGTCATTTAGATGGCATAAATTTAAGAGAACTGGAAAGATTTTCCTCTCCCGAACTCTCCTTTATTTGGTTTGAGATTATCCTTAGTGATGTAGTGCCTTGTCTAGCTCTGTAGTCATGATGTAGACTAATCTTCAAAGAAAAACAATTATATGTAGGAACATACATTAATTTATTAATGAGGTAATTTTTTCTCTTCATGATGGTCAGTATGTATGCTAGGACAACAGTATGAGCAGCAGAAAGGGTAAAACAGAGAGAAAACAGCAAGAATGGTAAATGGGGACACCAGAGAAGAAAGGTGCATTACTGGGGCCTTTTTCCAAACTCTAATCTTTTCTTGAGGTGCTTTTTTTATATTGTATTTTCTTAATCTGCCAAAAATAGTTAATGCAAATAGTGCTCTAAACATCCTTTAAAGTGTTTATTTAGTGGAATATTACATTACTAGGGGCTCGGTGCACGAAATTCATGCACTGGGGGCGGGGGAGTGTCCCTCAGCCCAGCCTGCCCCCTCTCACATACTGGGAGCCCTCAGGGGATGTCCTATTGACAGCTTAGGCCCCGCTCCCTGCTCCCCTTGGGGAGCGGGCCTAAGCCACAGTCTGGCCAACCTTTGTGGGAGGTGACCGGGCTGATCAGGGGAAGGAACCAGCCCCATAACCCCGCTGCTGCAGCCACTGCCAGTCACCGCAGCCAGCAAGGTTTTTTCATCAACACAGACTCCAGTCCTGTCACCATGAAAAAATGACAACTTTTTTTAGGCATTTTCAAGATGTGTCTTTCATATAATAATAATTCCTTTATTATTTTTTTATCCTCACCTGAGGATATGTTTCCATTGATTTTTAGAGAATGTGAAATAGAAAGGGAAAGACAGAGAGAAACATCAAAATGAGAGGAACACTTTGATTGGTTGACACCTGCATGAGCCCTGACCTGGGCCCCGGCCGGGGAGGAGCCTGCAACCTAGGTACATGCCCTTGGTCAGAATTGAACTCAGACCCTGCCATCGGCAGGCCAAGGCATTATCCACTGAGCCAAAGTGCCTAGGGCAGGACATGACATTTCTTAGCCCTCCAGCAGTGGACCTTCATTTTTTTCACCAGGAGTGTGGTGAAAAACTCTAGATCACCGTTTTTGGATTCTTATTACCCAAGTTACTAAGAATATTACCAGTGGCATACAGGGAGCTTAACCAATGAGTGGTCAGAAAAGGTGCTTCCTCTGTAGTTCACACCAATCTGCGGCTTAGCACCCCACCCACCCCCACCCCAGGCTTGACGCCTCTGGCCCAGGCTTCAGGCCTGGGCAGGGGAACCCTATCTCCCCCAATCACGGGCTGCACCCTTGCTCAGGCCTGATGCCTTGGCCAGAGGCATCAACCCCCATCACCCTCCGATTGCCAGATTGGCCCCTTGCCCAGGCCTGATGCCTCCACCAGAGGTGTAAGGCCTGGGCAGGGTACCCCCATCTCCCTCCCATAGCTGGCTCCACCCCCCGCCCAGGCCTGATGCCTCTGGCCCAGGCATCAGGCCTGGGCAGGGGACCCCCATCTCCCTCTGATCACTTGCTCCACCCCCCCCCCCCCCCAAGCCTGACACCTCTGACCCAGGCTTCAGGCTTGGGCAGGGGATCCTCATATTCCCCAAATCACTGGCTCCGCCCCGAACCCAGGCCTGATGCTCCGGCCCAGGCATCAGGCCTGGGCAGGGGGCCCCCAGCCCCCTCTGATTGCTGGCTCCTCCCCTGCCCAGGCCTTATGCCTTGGCTAGAGGAGTTGACCCTCATCACCCTCCAATCGCCGGATCGGCCCCTGCCTAGACCTAATGCCTCTGACCAAGGCCTTAGGCCTGGGCAAGGGACCCCCAGCTCCCCGCAGTTGCAGGCTCTGCCCCTGCCCAGGCCTAACGTCTTTGGCCAAGGCTTTAGGCCTGGGCAAGGGACCTCTAGCTCCCCGGACTGCCGGCTCTGCCCCTGCCCAGCTCCCATTGCTGGCTCCACCCCTGCTTCCCGCTATCACTGGCCAGGTGGCAAAGGCACTGGGTTCTCTGATCACGGCTGGGGGGCAGGGCAAAGGCAGCCCCCCGGACCGCCTTTGCCCTCTCCCTGGCTCTTAGCTCCCCACTGGATTTCCGATCACTGTCAGTGGCAGGGGGCCTCTTCCGTCCTTTCCCTTTTGCCTCCCAGCATTGTGCCTACATATGCAAATTAACCACCATCTTTGTTGGCGGTTAACCGCCATCTTAGTTGGCAGTTAATTTGCATATCACCCTGATTAGCCAATGGGAAGGGTAGGGGATTTACGGCTAATTTCCATGTTTCTTTTTTATTAGATAGGATTGTCCAGATGTTGAAAAGTTGGAGTTTTAAAAAGCAAATGAAGGCCAGTTGGTATGAGAACAAATTCACGGAGATATGAAAATATCCCAATATTTTTGTTTCTGATTTAACTGTTCAAATAGGTATTTTATTCTATTTTTGCTCTTTTACCACTAAATGGAAAGAATTATAATAACTTTAATGTAAAAAATCTAATTAGCTATATATGTTGGTTTGCTTTTCATAGGCTGATGGCAGTGTAAATATCTTGTAACCTGAGTATGTCCATTTGGCATTATGTTGCCTTACACTTGCAAAAGGATATACTTTTGCAAAAAGACACCCGCCTCTCACCAGCATTGATTAGAAGCTGTAGATACAGGTAAAAGCATAAGGATTTGGGCTCATGATGTTGATCACAACTAATATTATACTAATTATATTAATATTAAAGTGTGTAAGTTCAAGCCTTTTTTTTTTTACATGTGCTTACTATATGGAACTATGTGTTCTATACACATGATATAATTAAATAATCCTTAGCATCAGTGAATTGATATTTTTGCATTGAAGAGTTTATATAGTGAAATGACACCACACCTGTTAGAATGACTATTATAATAAAAAAAGATAAGTGTTGGTGAGGTTGTGGAGGAATTGGAACAATTACACAGGTGAAGTAGTGCAGCCACTGTGGAAAACAGTATGGAGGTTCCTCCATATTTAAAAATAGAATCACTGTATGATATAGCAATCTCTTTTCTGGGTATATATTAAAAAGAATTGAAATTTGAATCTTAAAGAGATAGCTGCAGTCCTATGTTTATTGTAGCATTATTCACTATAGCCAAGATATCCAAGTGGATAAAAAAATGTGGTAAGCAAAATGGCGGCATAGGTAAACACCGGAAATTGCTGCCTCCCACAACAAATTCAAAAAAACAACTAAAAGACAAAACGGACATCATCCAGAACTACAGGAAGGCTGGCTGAGTGGAAATTCTACAACTAGAAGGAAAGAGAAAAGCACACTGAGACTCAGAGTTGCTGCAGGTGGAGTGCAGAGGTACGGCAGCGCATGTGGCAAGGGCTGGTGACTGAGGACACGGCTGTCTTTTTGAATCGGGAGGGAGTCACAAGCCCCCGACTTCTCTGAACTCCAGTTCTGGGAAGTCTCTGGGGACCCGGACTCATGCGGGGAGAGACTGGACAGTCTGGCAGCGGGCAGAACTCGGAACTCGAGGGTGCCTTTCTTTAGGAGGTGCTTGAAGCAATTACTGGGGCACTGAGACGGGGGGTCCCTTAGGGCAGGGCTGAGGATCAGCCATAGCTTCTTGCTCCGCCCTGTTGATCCCCTGAGACCCCGCCCCACCCAAGCTGTAGCAGAGGCTTTTGCATATGATAGCCCTGGCCCTTTGCAATCTGAAAATTACCTAACAAACTGTAGCTGGGCCAGACAGACCCAGAACTTCCAAGAGGAGGCCCAAGGCCCCACAGCAGCTTGCATTGCTTCACAGCTGGGCTTCATTTGGGCACCTCCAAACCCCAAACAAGGAAGGGGAATCTGCAGATCTCTCCATAGCTTCTGCTGGGTAGCCTCAGGCAGAGGCTAAATTAGCACCTTCTTAGATCCAAGAGCCAGTGTACCCAGAGGTCAGAGTGGGACCATCCAGAATACAACTCCTGAGATCCATAAGGGACACACTTAGGGGACAGACTCAGTGAGCACCAAAGCCCCACTGAAGCAAGTCTTGCCCCATAAGAGTGTCTTCAACACAGAAGTTCTCCCACTGTAGACACAGCTGATTCTCACAGCCAATTGGCCTGGAAGTCAATTCCTCCCAGTGATACCTACAACAATCAAGGCTTAACTACAACAAGACTGTGCACAAAGCTCACAAAGGGGTGCACCAAGAGTGTCCACCTCAGGTAATTTGGGAGGTTGAGCCACTGGGCTCTATAGGACACCTAGCACACAAAGCCACTCTACTAACACAGGGAAACATAAAAAATGCGGAGACAAAGAAACAGGACACAAATGACAGAAATGGAGGAAAGCAAACTACTGGATATAGAGTTCAAAACCACACTTTTCAGGTTTTCAAGAACTTTCTAGAAACCGCCAATAAATTTAGTAAGACCCTCAAAAAGTCTGGTGAGATAAATGTAGTGAGATTTTCAAGAAATCTAGTGAGACCCTCGAGGTTATGAAAAAGGACCAACTAGAAATTAAGCACACACTGATTGAAATAAAGGATATTATGCAGCGTTCCAACAGCAGACTAGAGGATCGCAAGAATCAAGTCAAATATTTGAAATATGAAGATGCAAAGAATACTCAACTGGAAAAGCAAAATGATAAAAGGATCCAAAAATACGAAGATAGCATAAGGAGCTTTTGGGACAGCTTCAAGCGCACCAACATCCGAATTATAGGGGTGCCAGAAGAAGAGAGAGAGCAAGATATTGAAAACCTATTTGAAGAAATAATGACAGAAACTTCCCCTACCTGGTGAAAGAAATAGACTTACAAGTCCAGGAAGCACAGAGAACCCAAAATAAAAGGAATCCAAAGAGGACCACACCAAGACACATCATAATTAAAATGCCAAGAACAAAAGACAAAGAGAGAATCTTAAAAGCAGCAAGAGAAAGACAGTCAGTTACCTACAAGGGAGTACCCATAGGACTGTCAGCTGATTTCTCAACAGAAACTTTGCAGGCCAGAAGGGAGTGGCAAGAAATATTCAAAGTGATGAATGCCAAGAACCTACAACCAAGATTACTTTATCCAGCAAAGCTATCATTCAGAATTGAAGGTCAGATAAAGAGCTTCACAGATAAGGAAAAGCTAAAGGAGTTCATCACCACCAAACAAGTATTACTGAAATGCTGAAAGGCATCCTTTAAGAAGAGGAAGAAGAAGAAAAAGGTAAAGATACAAATTATGAACAACAAATAAACATCTATCAACAAGTGAATCTAAAAATCAAGTGAATAAATAATCTGATGAACAGAATAAACTGGTGATTATAATAGAATCAAGGGGATAGAAAGGGAGTGGACTGACTATTCTTGGGGGGGAAGGAGTGTGGGGGATGTGGGAAGAGACTGGATAATAATCTTGCACTTATGGATGAGGACAGTGCGGAAGGAGTGAGGGAGGAGGGTGGGGTGGGAACCTGGTGGAGGAGAGCTAGCTATGGGGGGAAAAAAGAGGAACAACTGTAATAATCTGAACAATAAAGATTTAATTTAAAAAATGTGGTAAGTACACTTAAACTTTTAAAAAATAAACTAGATTTCCTATTATATCTTCTTAACACATACACACACACACACACACACACACACACACACACACACATACACCCCTAGTAAATAACACAAGCAAACATTTTGAGATGATGAGTATGGTTTTTACCTTGATTGTGGTGATGCTATCACAAACTCATCAAATTGTATACGTTAAATAAATGCAGGGTTTTTTTGTATAACAACTAGTGGCCCAGTGCATGGATTCATGCACATTGAAAGGAAATTAATTAGAAGAAATATTTTAATATCACTATTCTCCCTTTCTCTATAATAGAAGTGCCAGGTCAGTCACTTAGTCTTTTACATGCACCAGTGAAAGCTTTACATGTATCGCGCATACGCGAGTCAATGCTTATTTTTAAATTGCCAGTGCACATCATATGTACCGGTCAGATGGATGTACAGTTGGTCACTTAGCCTTTTATATATATGGATTATATCTCAATAAAGCTATAAAAAAGTAAGAAGAGGATTTAAAGGAAAGAATTTATCTAACAGTGGAACTGTAGAGCTAACCATGTGGAGAAGGTAGGTTACAACTAGACCAAGGGCCTTTTTTCAGTTGCCCTGCTCCCTGATAATACACAGGGGTTGGAAAAAGTAAATTTACAATCATGAGTACATGGAACACAGAGTTTATTCTTGCATTTATACAAACAACGGTAAACCTACTTTTGCCCACCCCTATATAGAACTAGAGCTCACTTAAATCCTTACAGAGTTTCTTAGCTCTCTTGGTGGAGTACTTAGGAACTCAAAGTCTTCACTAAACCACTGTGAAGGTAAAGGTTTGAAGCACAGATTCCAGACTTTGGCTCTTAATAGCTATGTAACCTTAGGCAAGATACCTGATTTCCAGATTTTGTGTACTTATCTGTAAAATTGGGGTTTAAAAGCAATACCTACTAATCAGGTTTGAGTGAAAATTTAGATAATGTATACAAAATACAATGCTGGCAGATAGCAAACATTTAATAAATGACAGTTGCCATTGTTATTATGGTTAATGTAATAATTTTTCTCTGTCATAATATTTTCATCAAGGGGAGGGAATTACCACTTGACTCTCCTACAGGAAAACTTACGGCGAGTTAGGGAGGGGACCCTCTCTCCTTTCTCTGTTCCACTTACCCAAGGATGAAAGACTAGGTAATTTTATATTAGAAATAGTCAATTTCTAATGTGTCCAGGTAAGCTTCTTCTTACTATGCAGAGGGAGTTTGCCCACAGGCATAAAATTCTGGTGTCCTCTCCAACAAGCCTGCCTCTTGCTTGCTTTTGTCCAGCTGTGCCAATGTCTCATTTAGGATAAATTCTGAACCAGCTCTTTTAACTGCAGGTCTTGAGCCACATTCTGCAGTCAGCTTTATCCATAGTAGGTATGATAATTGTATCTCCATCTGTCTAACTTTCTGTCTCTGTATTGAAGTTGAATGTAGAAGGTTGAAAGGGTTACTTATTTGTTCTCTAACTCCCCCAAGTTTTTGTTTTCCAAATTATCCCTGTGTCCTTTAGTGCTATTAACTGCAGTTATCACTGTGGATTTTTTTTTTTTTTACATTTTGAGCCTTAGGCGGTGTTTCTCCATCTGCTGGCTGCCCCCTTGGCAGGCGATAGCCATTGTCCCTGTTGGACTCTTTCTACAAATGCCTTTGGCCGTGGTCCCATCACAGCTGTAGGCTGATATGGGACATGGTGCTGCCTTAGACACTTTCTTAGTGTTTGCTACTGCCACTTCCAATGTTGCCATCAGAGAGATATGGATGCCTGGTGTGACCAGCATCAGGACAGCATTGCCATGCTGCATAAGAAGCAGTATTTTCCAGTTCTCGGAACCAGCGATCGGCCCCTGGAGCTCTCTTCTGCAAAAGAGGTAAGATAATTTCCAAATATATGGTTATAGGCTCTATCTAATTGACCTACACTGTGAGAATGGTTACTTTTCCATTCCCACATGTATTTCTCACTGGCCAGATATTCAGATTTCCTTCTTAGAAGTGCTCCCATTTATTATAAACACTTAGTCCTTCCCTTTTAGGAATCTCTACTCTATGGTGAGAAAAACCTTCCTTCTCTCATGGTTTAGCTGGCAGCTGCTGAAATAAATACCCTGGTCAGAGAGTATGAGGCCAGAAGCAAGAGCATATTGTCAGTCATGCAGGAATTTCTTGGCCCATGTTTTGTGCAAACAGCTGCGGCATTTTTAGTTTTGAACTTGGCAGACCTTAGTTTAAATATGCATTGCCAAAAATTATGGCTCATTTACTGTATTTTCTCTTTTCCCAATTGGAAAAGAAGAAGGGGTGAAATAAAGAGCTAAAGTGGAGTCAATGTGAAGTTGAACCTCTAGCAATTGACACTATTTACTTATTAGCATCAGATGTTTTGGGGGTATTCATGTGGCTAGTTCCACTCATGTGTATATATATATATTATGTATGCATGTGTGTATATATATATTATGTATGCATGTATATAGCAAATAAGTCAAAGGTTTTAACAGAGTAGACAACCATGAAATTAATGGTTTGTGATGGTTTACTAATGCCTGGGGAGATTACTGGTCTTCTAGTAAAATGTAAGCTTCCTTGCAATCTTGCAATGAGTATTTATTTCCTTTCTTAAATTTCTTCTATCAGATATTCTTAAAATGATTTTCCACAGTTGATTTGTATGCCTCGTTAAAAATATAAGGGAGAGAATTTATGATGCTTAGGACTCAAAAGTCCCCTTTTTTATTGCTATTCATTTTTGGGACCTGTAGTTATTGTGAACATAGTTCTGGTGGTATGCATTACTTAACCTCCTTTCTATGCTACAGTTTCTCTCTTCCAGTGCACTTTTCACATTATCATTGGTGATATAGATCAAAATATAAATCTGACCATGTTATACTCCCTTGTGTTCAAACTCTTGCTGGTTCCTAATTTCCTACAAAATAAATCTCCTATTCTTTATCTCATCATAAATGGAAAGCCTTTCAATATCTAAAATGAAACTCCAGCCTTCTGTCTTGGAGCTCTGCTTTCTAGCTTCCTCTCTACTTCTTCCTCATCTATTCCTCCCCCGGTATCCATAATTCTAATTAAATGTTCTTTTTGGAACATATTATGCACCTTCATGCCTTTGAGAATTTCCTCATGATACTTGCATTGCATATTATCTCTAGATTTCTTTCCCTAGTTGGTTTGGATAGTTCTTAACCATCACCAAGACCCAACACAAACAGTGTCTCATTATGAAGTCCTCAAGTTAATTGTGTAATATTTCTTTGTTTGAATGCTTGTCATACCAAATAGTCATGAGCTCTTCAGGCTGGAGATAGTACTTTATTTGTCAAGTTCTTTTCAGTACTTGTGCCCATTGTATTGAAGGGGGAGGAGGGAGAGGAAACAAATGTCTATCTTCTTAAATTAAAAAAATTTATTTATAGATTTGAGAGAGAAAGGAAGAGGTAGAGAGACAAACGTCAATTTGTTGTTCTGCCCAGCTGGCGTGACTCAGTGGTTGAGAGTTGATCTATGAACCAGAAGGTCACAGTTTGATTCCCAGTCATGCTTGGGTTGCTGGCTCGATCCTCAGTATGAGAGTGTGCAGGAGGCAACTGATCAATGATTCTCTCTCATCATTGATGTTTCTCTCTCTCTCTCTCTCTCTCTCTCTCTCTCTCTCTCGCTCTCTCTCTCTCTCTCCCTTTCTCTCTGAAATCCATAAAAATATATTTTAAAAAATGTGTTGTTCCACTTATTTATGCATTCATTGCTTGCCCCTGTATGTGCCCTGACCAGGAATCAAACCTGCAACCTTGGTATATTGTGATGATCCTCTAACCAAGTGAGCTATGCAGCCAGGGCAGTTGTCTATCATTTTATACCACTGCCTGCAGAGATTACTTTTGTTCTGTTTGTCATCACAAGGGGTTTAAATTGTTGGCAAAGGGTCCCGCTTGTGAGACTGGTGGTAGTCTCAACAGGCCCCTCTGCTGAGGCGTCCGACCCAAGCGGCTCCCTAACCTAGGAGATTATCAGATTCAAAGAATCTTGAAAGATTCTGCCTCATCTTTGGGCTGCCACCAGAAGATGAGGCTGGTGGTCACATGCTCACGCTCTTTTCCTCTGGGGCTAAGCTCTGCCCTGCGTTGTTGGCTCATGATTAGCTTGGAAGCTCCAGTCTCAGGTCCCCTTTATGGCTCAAAAGTGTGGACTGAGGCATCAGCCACTTTCCCCTGAAGGGTAGTACTCCATGCAGCTTCTGGGCCCCCTCTCTCCTTGGCTGATCTCCAGGGTTTTTCTCCCCAGAACAAATCGATAGATTCATTTTGCCTCATAACAACCTTATGTGGTCTATACTATTATTATTCTAATTTACGGACGGGGAAACTGTAAAAACAGCCAGGATTCACCCGAAGCAGTCTGGTATCAGAGTCCATGCTTTTAATCCATGTTCTTTAGTGTCTCTTATATTAGACTTCATGATTAAATTGGGAGATAAGTTAATATTTGCTAATTATCTATAACATGACAATTAACATATATCTGATATTCATTGAATCATTGAATCCTCCCACCCAAAGAGAGAAAGTGGTGAAACCATGATTCAAATCCTGGTTTTATCACACTAAGGTAAATGGTCTTTTCACTTAATACAACCGCTTTTGTAGTTTGGATACCAAAAGTAGTTTTTGAAGATTTCTTTTTAAAGGAGGGGTAACTATCTCCCACTTTATAAAAATATCCATAAAAAGGTGACTATTGTAGGGGTAAATAATTTTAGGCTTTGAAATGTGGGTTTTTTTGTTTTTTTTTTTTTGTGCACAGAAACTATCCTTGTTTCGAACTACAGTAGCGAATGGTCTGACTTAAAAGTAAAAAATTGTAGATTGAGGGGAAAGTTCAGAATTTTTATTCCAGTGACTCAATCTCCCTTGTGTGGAGTATACCAGAATAAGTTAAACTTTGTATATTCAGCTCATCAATTATTAAACATGTGGGAAACTGTTTATTGCCTTCACTATCTGATAAGCATAGACAGAGAACTCCCCGAAACCCCCCGAAGGCTGGGTGCCTTTGAAGCCCTAGCAAAGGTCGGAGCTAGGTGCCACCTCTGTTGTCCAGACAGTGGTAGCTGAAACTACTCCCCCATTTATGATTATGTAAATCCTTGCTGATGGGCTAGTCTGCTTGTTACTAGGGGGTCACCTGCCTAAGGGCTATGCTATGGGTGCATCCGAGATAAAAAAAAAAAAAAAAGCTTGGTGAGGCCTGAGCACGGAGGAACTCCTTCGGGACTTGGCCGCCTGGTCCCCCAATATTGCAAAATTATCTTGTGTCTTTTTCTCTCATTTGTTGTGCGGCTCCTCTTTCAGATACCGAACCCTACTCCACGCGGGACGTGGAAGGAAACACTCAACATCTAGAAAAAATAAGGGGGATAAACGTATCTGCAGAAACCTGCTATGTCCAATTTAGTGTGAGGTTGTTATTGATGTTGCAGGTATGAACATTTATCTACTTGTGCTCTGTCATCATTACCGTTTTTTGCCTTTTTAACACACAATCAAAATTAAGGCATCAAAGTGACACCCCTGATTCTCATAGAACATTTGACTTACTTACGTAAGCAGTGTATATTTTAATCATGTTTCTCAATAAAATGAAAGTTATTGAAAACAAAAAGTGTAGCATCAAATCACTATAATTGTTTCAGATCTATTACAATTGTTAGTAAGTAAGTGGAGGTATGTTTTATATATTTCTGTTTTTCTATTTGCTTTGTGAGGTCTTTCCTTTAACATTTTTTTTCTATTTTAAGATTACAAAATCAGGTGACACTAGAATATTCTTGTTTATTTTCTATAAAAACCACTGTTTTTCCAGACTGATTGGCTTTCCTGGGAACTTTGACAGGAAGACTTTCCTTTTTCCCTTTGCAGAGGAGACTTTAGTACACGCATAGGGAGAGGAGCAAAGGACCTGGCTTTCGGCATAATGAGCTTTCGTCCTGGAAATGAATGTTTTGCTAGCATTGGAAAGCTGGTGGGCAAGGTACTGGAATGATACATGGGCTATTAGAAAATTAATTCAATAAAGGAAACAAAAATCTCTGGAAAAAACAACACATGACAGATCATCTTAGTTTCTGCTATGTCTTGTAAACCCGCATATGTCTCTTTGAGTTCTCTAGCAGATTCTCAATATCTTTTCTTGAATGAATACAGTGGTAATGGATTCATTGGCTGTACAAAGACAAACTGCTCATTCCTTATCTCCATGCTGGAAGGTGATCTGGTTTGTGTATCAGCTGTGACCTCAGGGATGCCAGCCAGTTATCTTGCGGTGCATTCAGCCGGGTCATTGTGCCCTGGCAGTGAGGCAATCAGAGAGTTCCATCTGGACAGAGGGAGAAGAAGTTATTTTCTCCTTGAGTTTTATATTTTACTTTTAACTTTCAATAGTAAAGACAGTAGTATTGGCTTTTAAGAGACACATTTGGCAGTTTTGGGGCTGGAGGACAGCTATTTCTGTGGGTTTTTTTTTTATATATATATAATTGTGGAAGATTAAGTATGTTAGAATTACAATGCCTTTGACAGAAGTGATTTTTCTAAAGTTTTAGGGAGAATCTTTTGTTTAGGTGCAGCAGAGAATTTTTAGTCCAATATGACAGGTGACACACTGAATACAGTCCTACACCACATAATGACGTTTTAGTCACTGAAGGACCGCAAATGTGACAGTGGTCCCATAAGATTATAATGGAGCTGGATTTCCTATAAGAAATGGAAGCGTATGTGGTTCTGGAGGAATTTTTTTCTCTCTGATGGGAGCAATAGCTATGGGGCTTGGCAATAATTTCCTGTCACTCACAGCACCTCAATTTTGAGTGTAAAGATTACATTTAATCAGACATCCACGGACCAATTTCAGCACAGAAAAACCTGTCCCCTCAGAGCAACATACCCAGAGGGCACTACACCTTCCCAGACCCAGCTTGAAGGTCTTTAGAGCACACTGGTGTGAATTCTTTGTGGAGGACCTAATCCCTGTACAAGGACACAGGCCCACAGGAGCTACCTGAACAAGCTTTGTCACTGCCACTTCAGTAAAAGCTGTCTGTGGTGGTGCAGAGACAGCTTGTCTCTCTGCTATGGAAAGACATGTTTTCAGGTTGTGAGGAATAGATATATTTTATTTCTTTCACGAGTTTAGTGCCAAAGAGAGCCTCGTGTGCCAGATAGGGTCAATGGCACCAAAAACAAACTGCCAAAGTCAGAATATTGAGTCCTCAGTTCCTACCCTCTCCACTTAAACACCCTATATTTTTTAATGAATACCACAAAGTTCCTTCACCTGGCCACTGCTCCAACATGCAGTAGACAAAAGAACAGAGCCATGCCAATCCCCATTGTTCCTTTCTCTCCTTCTTGATTTGTCATTCCTACTGATGCTCAAGTCACCTTTCACTCCCTTCCAATAGTCACTATTATCATAACCTACACCTTGCCCAGCAAAAATTTCTCCTTGGTATTTCCAATCAGACCCGCCCACGTCCCTGCTCATGGAGCAGCATTGACAGCTTTGATGTTTTCTTTCTGACCCTCTTGGGAGGAAGCAAGGGGAGGGCTGTGGAAGAGTGTTTAGAATCTACGGTAGTGTACTTCAGTGGCCTAGGAAGGCCTTCACATTCACTCACCATTCACTCACTGATTCACCCAGAGCAACTTCCAGTCCTGTAAGCTCCATTCATGGTGTACTATCATTAAATTTTTTATGTTATATTTTTACTGTACCTTGTTATGTTTAGATATGCTTAGGCACCTCAATACCATGATGTTACGGCTGCCTTCAGTATTCAATACAGTAACATGCTATACAGGCTTGTAGCCTAGGAGAAATAGACAATATCATAAACCTTGGGTGTGTAGTGAGCTATGTTACCTAGGTTTGTGTCAGTGCACTCTATGATGTTCACACAACAACAAAATCTAACAACGTGCTTCTCAGAGCCTATCCCTGTCACTAAGCGATGCATGGCTGTATAAGAGAAGTTCAATGTTTGATTCAATGTTTCACAGCTAATTCTTGGTAGATTTGGAATAGAACTAATATCCTTGGCCTTTGTCAAGTACTCTTTCCTTTGTATCTTAAGGATGTTTCCTTAAACTCTTCAAGAGGTTTAATACATTTTAAAATATTTGGATTTGTTTATACACAGTTACTGGTTCTCTAATATCTATTACCCTTTTCTTATCTAATAATAGAACCCATAATTTTAACCTTGCACATGGCCATCCAGAATAAAGACTACATATCCTCATCTCTCTCCTAGTTATAGTTTTCTCTGTGACTAAACGATCTCCATGAATGGGGGAAGAAATGATGTGTACAACTGCCTGCTCATACCTTATGGGGTATGACCCTTACATTTTGCTTTCTCACTCACCAAAGTAGTGATGTTGTCATGATCCATTCTGGACAATGTGACAAAGGCAAAATCCTAAAAAAAAGAGAAAAGTTAGAAGGAACTTGGGGCCCTGATGCTATGGAACTGTCTTGCCAGAGCTAGTTTCCTTATGCTTAGATTTTTAGGAAAAAAAGTAATGAACATTCATGTTGTTTTAACCACAGATATTTAGATCTCATTTACAGCAGTTGAACATATAGTGAAACTTAATAATTTGCACAATTAATCCCACCAGTTAATGTTTTATAACCATTGAATTTAAATGTAACATATGGACATTATGCTGTGTAAACGTCAGTCTTAGAATTGAATTGCTACCATCACATGCTACATGAGATGGCTTTTCATTTCATTTAGAGTAAGTAAGCTGTATACCGTAACTTACACAGTGATCCCTGATGTTTCGTTAACCTTGGGCTCCTCTACCCTCTCTCCTCTCAGTAAGCTCCAGCCATACTTACCTCTTTGTTATTCCTTCCCATAGCAGACATGCTCCGTGCTCTTTCCTTAGGGTATATGTTGATTTTTTGTTGCTGTTAAATGTGTTTTTTTTTTAATCTGTCTTGTGCAAAGCTCTTTGCCTATGATATGTCCACAATTTTGAATTTTGCTCACTTCATGTTTTCATTAAGCCCCTGACCACTACAATAAACTTCAGTCTCCATTGTCTGGTATTTGCATCCCTTTTGCATTCTTATTTATCATTATATCATTTATTTTTAATTTTTCTTCCTCACTGAAATAGTAGCTCTATAAAAGCAGGGACTTTGCTTGTTTAGTCCATTGCTATGTTCCCGAACACTGTCTTGCACATAGAAATCACTGCAGAAATACCTATTAAATGGACTAATGAATCAACCACTTAGTGTTTGGATGTTACGATCTATTTAAGAATGCTAATATTATTCTGATAACTCATGTTGTTTCCTGAACTATCTATAAAATGAATATGTTGGCTCCTCTAGAGGTAAAATCAGTTTCAGTGAAGCTATATCTAATAGAAATTTCATAGACTGGCAGGAAAAGCTCATTCATTCACATACATTATTGAATTTCCTTAACATATTACTAATTTATGATCCTAAAATAATTGGAAAAATCCTAAAATTGCAAGATTTTTAGAGAATAGTTTATCACTGTCCTCTGCAATATAACTATAGGTTTTAATGTTATATTCCCTATCTTTATTTCCCCAAAGTAAGAAATTGGTGCTAAATCAGCCTTGAAATTAAAAATAAATTCAGAACAAATAATCCTTTCTTGTAATGCCACTAACCAAAGGCATAACACTACAGTGTGAATGGATTAATATACTATATCTGAGTTCCAGAAATGTCACATTACTCTACTTTTATAAGTCAAATTAAATCCAGCTCTGAATCCTGAGTATTAAGGTTTAGCCTAGAAATTCAGAATCAGGCATTCTTTTAAATTTAAATTTTATTTTTCAATTATAGTTTACATTCAATATTATTTTATACTAGAGACCCACTGCACAAAGTTTGTGCATTGGGGAGTCGGGGTCCTCAGCCCGGCCTGGGCCCTTTCACAGTCTAGGAGCCCTCAGACATCCTTAGCACTGCCGCCAAGTTAGAATAGGCTCCCGCCACTGCTGCTGCCCTTCTGGCTGAGCAGTGCTCCCCCTGTGGTCAGTGCATGTCATAGTGACTGGTCGTTCTGCCATTTGGTCAATTTGCATATTACCCTTTTATTATATAGGACTAGAGGCCCAGTGCACAAAAATTTGTGCACTCGGTGGGGAGGGGTCTCCCTCAGCCTGGCCTGTGCCCTCTCCCAGTCTGGGAACCCTCGGGAAATAATGACCTGGTGGCTTAGGCCTGCTCCCGGGTGGCAGAGGGCAGGCCCAATCCCTAGGTGCAGCCCCTGGTCGGGCTCAGAGCAGGGCCAATTGGGGAGTTGGGGCGCCGCCCCCTGTCATGCACACAGCAGGGCGATCGGGAGGTTGTGATGCCACCTCAGTCACGCTCAGGGTAGGGCCGATTGGGGGGTTGGGGCACCGTCCCCTGTCACACTCAAGGCAGGGTTGATGGGGAGGTTGCGGAGCCACCCCCTGTCACGAACAGAGCAGGGCCGATCAGGGGGTTTGGGCGCTGCCCCCTGTCACGCTGATCCCGGTGCCAGGAGGCCTAGCTTCTCAGCTGATCCCGGTGCTGGGAGGCATGTTACCCTTTTACTATATAGGGTAGAGGCCTGGTGCACGGGTGGGTGCCAGCTGGTTTGACCTGAAGGGTGTCCTGGATCAGGGTGGGGGTCCCCACTGGGGTGCCTGGCCAGCCTGGGTGAGGGGATGATGGCTGTTTGCAGCTGATCACACACCCTTCAGGGTGGGGGTCCCCACTGGGGTGCCTGGCCAGTCTGGGTGAGGGGCTGAGGGCTGTTTTCAGGCTGGGGGTGACTGAAGCTCCCAACTGCTCCTTTTTTTTCTTTTTCTTTTTTATTCTGGGCCAGCTTTAGCTTTGAGGCTTGGCTCCAGCTCTTAGGCCTCTGCTGCTGAAAGTAGGTTTCTGGCCTTTGCTTACAATGTTGCGATCCTGCTGGCTGAAGCCCGGTGGACTAAAGCAGGTTTCTGGGGTTTTGTTTAGCTTCTATATTTGTTACATAGTTGCTTAGAGTTGCAGCTCAGAGGCCTGCAGGGGCAGGCGGGGAACGTTGGAGTCCTCCGTCACTGAAGCAAGCAAGCCTCATGTTAGTTTCAAGCTGCCTGGCTGTCAGCCGCCATCTTGGCTGGCAGTTAATTTGCATATTGCCCTGATTAGCCAATGGGAAGGGTAGCGGTCGTATGTTAATTATCATGTTTTTCTTTTATTAGATAGGATTAGTTTCAGATGTAGTAATTAGACATCTGAACTTAACATAAACTTTACAAAGAGTCCCTCCTGATATTTCCAGTAGCCATCTGACACCATACATAGTTATTACAATATTATTGTCTATATTCCCTGTACTATACTTTCCATCCCCATGTAAAGTATTTTATAACTACAAATCTACTTCTTAATCCTTTCACCTTTTCACCCAGTCCCCCAACTGCCTCCCTTTGGAAATCATCAGTCTGTTTGTTCTCTGTATCTATGAATCTATATCTATTTTGTTCATTTATTTATTTTGCTCTTTAGATTCCACATATAAGTGAAATTATATGGTATTTGTCTTTCTCAGATTGACCTATTTCACTTAGCATGCTGTATCAGTAAGATTTCATTCTTTTTTATGATTAATATTTCATTGTTGCTTCCTGCATGCCCCACACTGAGTATCAAGCCTGCAACCCAGGTATGTGCCCTGACTGAGAATCAAACCATGACCTCCTGGTTCATAGGTCAACACTCAACCACTGAGCCATGCTGGCTGGGCTCATCATGGTTTTAATGTGCATTTCTTTGATAATTAATGAGGTTCAGCATATTTTTATATGTCTATTGCCTATCTGTATGTTCTCTTTGAAGAAGGGTCTATTCAAGTTGTCTGCCTATTTGAAATAGGAGGGAGATAGAAACATCAATGATGAGAGAGAATCATTGATTGGCTGCCTCCTACATGCACCACACTGGGGATCGAGCCTGGAACCCCTAGCATATGCCCTTGACTAGAATTGAACCCTGGAACTTTCAGTCTGCAGGCCGATGTTCTATCCACTGAGACAAACAAGCTAGGACTGTCTGCCTATTTTTTTTTATTGTTTTGTTTGTTTTGGGGGAATTCAGTTATATGAGTTTTTAATAAATTTTGGATTTTAACTTCTTATCAGATATGTCATAGATGAGTATCTTCCTTCATTCAGTAGGCTTTTTGTTTTATTGATGGTTTCTTTTACTGTGTAAAAACTTTTTAGTTTGATGTAGTCCCATTTGTTTATTTTTTATTTTGTTTCCCTTGCCAAGGAGGTATATCAGAAAAGATATTGCTACAAGAAATTTATGAGATTTTATTGTCCATGTTTTCTTTTAGGAGTTTTGTGGTTTCTAGTCTTATATTTAACTCTTTAATCCATTTTGAATGTATTCCTATATGGTGTAAGAAGGTGGTTTATTTATTTATTTATTTTGCACATATCTGTCCAATTTTCTGAACATACCCCATTGCATGTTCTTGTCTCCTTTCTCATAAATTAATTGACCATATAAGCAGTAGTTTACTTCTAGGCTCTCTATACTGTTCCATGGCTCTCTATACTTGCTGATACTATGCTGTTTTGATTACTTTAGGATTGCAGTAGAGTTTGATATTAGGAAGCGTGATATTTGAGGTCTTCATGGTTCCATATTATATTTAGGATTATTTGTTCTAGTTCTCTGAAAAATGCCATTGGTCTTTTCATAGGAATTGCATTAATTCTATAGATTGCTTTGGGCAGTATGGGCATTTTAATAATGTAATTGTTCTTATCCATGAGCATGATGTATGCTTCCATTTATTTGTACTTCTTAAGTTTCTTTCTTTAGTGTCTTATTGTCTTATAATTTTTGAGTATAAGTCTTTGAACTCTTTGGTTAAATTTGTTCCTAAGTATTTTATATTTTTGAGGCATATGTAAATATGGGGATTGTTTTCTTAGCTTCCCTTTCTAATAGTTCATTATTGATGTATAAAAATACAACAAGTTTCTGAATATTTATTTGTATCCTGCTACATTGCTGAATTTCTTTATAGATTTTTGGTGGAAAATTTAAGGTAAACTATTTACAGTATCATGTCACTTGTAAATAATGACAGTTTTATTTCTTTCTTTCTAATTTGAATGCATTTTATTTCTTCTTGTTGTCTTGTTGCTATGGCTACTACTTATAATTCTATATTGAATAAGAGGGGTGAAAGTGGGCATCTTTATCTTGTTTATGATTTTAAGGGAAACACTTTATTTCCACTTGCATGAAG
Organism: Myotis myotis; assembly: GCF_014108235.1. Classification (NCBI taxonomy): domain Eukaryota; kingdom Metazoa; phylum Chordata; class Mammalia; order Chiroptera; family Vespertilionidae; genus Myotis; species Myotis myotis. The sequence continues at coordinate 144,316,417 of NW_023416324.1, read as the reverse complement.
TATCTTTTTACCATCCCTTTACTTTCATTCTTGGTGTGTCTGTTGATATGAAGTAGATGTCTTGTAGACAGCATATGTATGCATTATATTTATTATCCATTGAGCTACCCTATGTCTTTGTTTGGAGCATTTAACCCATTTGCATTTAAAGTGATTATTAATAGGTATATATTTACTGCTATTTTATTATACATATTTACTAGAGGCCTGGTGCATGAAATTCATGCGGGGGTGGAGGGAAGTGTCCCTCAGCCAGGCCTGCACCCTCTCCAATCTGGGACCCCTTGGGGGATGTCAGACATCTCTCTCACAATCCAGGATAGCTGGCTCCTAACCGCTTGCCTGCCTGATCACCCCTAACTGCTCTCCTGCCAGCCTGATTGCCCCTAACTGCCCTCCATTGCTGGCCTGATTGCACCTCTAACTGCTTGCTCCCCTGCTGGCCTGATTGCCCCTAACCACCTCTGCCTCCGCCCCCGCCATTGTGGCTTTGTCCAGAAGGAAGTCAGACGTCTGGAAGATGTTCAGTTGACCCAGTCTAATTAGCATATTACCCTTTTATTAGTATAGATGTTCCTCTTTTTTTATTTATTTCTTCTTTAAAAAGTCCCTTTAACATATCTTTTAATACTGGTTTGGTGGTGATAAACTCCTTTACCTTTTTCTTGTCTGGCAAATTCTTTCTTTTTTTCAATTTTAAATGATAGTCTTGCTGACTAGATTAGTCCTGGTATTAGGTCCTTGCTATTCATTACTTTGAATATTTCATGCCAATCTTTTCTGTCCTGAAATGTTAGTAATCAGCTGATAGTCTTATGTGAGCTCCCTTGCAGGTAACTAGAGGTCTTTCTCTTTCTGCTTTTAAGATTTGCTCTTTGTCTTTAACCTTTGACATCTTAAATTGATGTGTCTTGATGTGGGCCTCTTTGAGTTTATTTTGTTTGGAACTCTGCACTTCCTGGACTTGTGAGTCATTTTCCTTCTCAAGGCTAGGGGATGTTTCATTCATTATTTCTTCAAATAGGTTTATAATTTACTCTCTTTTTCTTCTGGTACCCATATGATGTGAATGTTGTTATGTTTGATTTCATGCTTGATGTTATCCTCATTTTTTACATTCTTTTTTATTTTTTTCTGCTCTGATTGGATGTTTTCTGCTTCCTTGTCTTCTAAATATCCAACTCAATCCTCTGCTTGATTTAATCTGCTGTTGATTCCTTCTAGTGTATTCTTCATTTTGGACTGTTTCTTTTTTATGGTTTCTATATCCTATTTTATGCTTACTATCCCTTTATTTAACTTTTCACTGAGTTCATTCATTCTTCCTTTAAGTTTTTTGAACATCCTTATAACCATTGCTTTGAACTCTGTACCTGGTAGATTGCTTGCCTCCATTGCATTTAATCAAGTTTCTGGGGATTTGTCCCTTTTTTAATTTGGGGCATGTTTCTTTGTTATCCATTTTGGCTGCCTCTCTATTTTTGTTCTGTGTATTAGGTAGATCTGCTAAATCTTCTGGTTGATATGGTGGGGCTCAGTGGTACAGTCTTTCCAATCACCTTAGCTAGGTGCTTTAGGAATGTTTCTAGTGTGGTTTATGTGAACCCTCCTGTTGTAGTTGAATATTGATTACTGTTTACCCATCTATGGATGTGGTTTACCCCAGGCTGACTAACTGTATGGATTGATTCCAACCACAGTGTGTGAACTGCTGTGCAGGGACTGACCCCATGATTCAAAATTTGTCCCAGCAGGGTTTTGTGTCTGCTGAGATCTCTCTTAGGGTACTCTCTACTCTCTCTTGTAGATCTAACTGGGTAGTACAGTTTGATGTCATCTGAAGCCAGCCACCAGGTGTGTTGATTCTGGGGCCTCTTGGAAGGAACTCCAGTGCAGATCCATGTTAGACACTGTGAGTGGCTCTGGGCTACCAGTTAATAGCTACAAAGTGATCCATAACTGGTAGCTGCCTCTGCTGGCCTGGGTACATGTAGGAGGGGCCAAGATGCCTACCAAGGCTGGCTTCCACCAGTTCCAAGCCTGGAGCAGGTCAGCAAAAGGCCCAAGGAATCTGAGATCTATCTTTGCCTGCTGGTTGTCTGTTAGTCTCTGTCACTGAAAGAGCCTTTGGCTGTACATGAGTTGTCTGAGGTAGGTTCTCAGTGAGTCATCATATAAAGGCTACCAGGTTGTAACAGATTCAAACTTGGTACCAGTGCTGGGACTGAGGAACTCTACAAAAGTCTGAGGGTACACCAATGTCAGCTACCACTCACCTGAATGGTTGAGCTGGAAACTCAGGGAGTCATGAGGGTGAGGCTAGTAGAGTTCATCAGGCTAAAACAGATTAAGATATGACCATGTGGAGGGAAGGTTCTAAACAGGAATGGTGGCACCAGTCAGGGCACATGGGGAAAAATGGTCCTCACCCGAGAGCCACACAACTCAGTTTCTCCTTGTGCATTTCTAACACTCCCCAAGTCTGCCTGGACTTCCTTGTTAGCTTTCCAAGAAAGGCTGCACTGTGCAGTCAGTACAGGGTTGGGCTACTATATCTCCTCAGGCTGATGCCTTATTGAGGGGAATGCTCAGTCCAGGAAAGACAGCATCTGTGGGTGGTGTGTGAGAGGGATTCAGCACAGAGACATTGGCAGGGGTCCTTCCACTCTCCTCAAAGCCATACAGCGCAATCTCTCCCTGTGTGGCTCCAGTCTGCTCTGAGCTGCTATCTCTCCACTGGAGCCCAGGGTGAATGAGTGCCTGTGAATGAGATTTTGTGTGCTGGGCCTTTAAAAGGACACCGGTTTTCTAGCAGTCTCCTGTCTCACATTGGTGGATGGAACCCCCATTGATTTTCACAGCCAAATGTTATTGGGCTTCTTCTCCCAGCACTGCTGCTCTGGGCTGCGGAGCCCAGCATGGGTTTGTGAACCCTCACCTTTCATGGGGAATCTTTGCTGATGAGATACCCTCCAGATTCTCAACAATTGCACATGGGTCAGCTTGCTTTACATCTCCGCCGTCCCTACAAGACTTGAGGCGGCTTCTCATGTACATTTTTGGTTATAAAACTTCTGTTCAGCTAGTCTTCAGTTGGTTTTTCAGGTTGATTGTTTGATAATTTAATTGTAATTCTGATTTGGTTCTGGGAGGAGGTGAGTGTAACTTCCACCTACTTCACCATCTTGGATCCCGTTTTTAAGATCATTTCCTCTATTCAAGAACTCTGAGCTTATGTTCATCTGGGAAACTAGGAGTTGAGCTCAGTCCTAGCCTGGGGGAGTTGCAATTCATACCACCACATCTTTGGATGCAGCATACAACTCTCATTGCTGGTTTGCTATTCCATATTGGGCTCTGCTGCTCTGCATGTGTTAATGCTGTCCCTCACGCTCTCTGCTGACACAGACCCAACTGCACATCTTTGCTCTTTGCCCTCAAAAATGGTATTTCCTACTTCAGAAGTCCATTATCTTTTCCTCTAAGAACGCTAGTTAAAAATCCCAATGTCATGTTCTCTTTCTTACATATAGGAAGCTCCTTTAAAAAAAAAAAAAATTCAACATTATCTTTATACTCTTTATCAGCCATGACTGTCATTTTTACCACCACCTAGAGTCTTGAAAAAATAAAGCTGTTAATTTCAGCTCTAATTAGGACACAAGTTCAATGAGCTTAAGGTTTTTAAGGAGATATTATAGTGACAGGAAAAATTGTAGAAGACTTTGAAATAGGTAAACAAGATTACTCATTATTCTATTTAGTGCATCCTTCCCAGCTATCTTTATTTTTTGTTTTCTTTGAGCTATTTTCAGAAAATGGAAAATAATACAAGTAATTTTTGTTCAGAGAAAAGCAAACATGTCAGCTTGAAGGCAATTGATTATTGTCATGTAGAAGTTGATCAGTTTTGCATCTATTTATAAATTCATTTTAGAATTCCTGATTGCCTATATATGGGAGTATTTTAATTTTTTTGAGGGAGTTATAATATTTTACTGTTTTTTCTTACTAATATATTAAATATAGTATTTGATATACATTAATTTTGAATTTGTATGGGAGCCATAATTTTTATCTTTTTGAAAAATTATCCTTTTATATTAGATGCACAATGGTGATATCTATAAGGGGCTATGGAAAGAAAATTCCTGTCTATTATTCTTTCTTGGAATATCCTAAAGCAAAACAGAACAAAATAAACATTAACAACAAAGCATTGTTGTTAGTTGGATTATTCTTTTTAACCCATGTTTATCCAATGTTTATAAATAAAAATTCTGAACTTTAATAATGTTGATAAAAAAAGTTGAATTAGATATCATAAAAATACATAACATTCAAAACAAAAGAACAGCTTTGTTTCACTGATCTTTTGCCACATACTAAGAAAAGTTTAGAACTGATACATGTGTGTATATATATATACATATGAATGAAAAAGACTAGCAATGTTGATTAAAATCCTTAAAACTCTACAATTAACTTGAGCGATATCAAAATGGAATGTGTGGAATTTCATTCATGTTCTGTGCTAAATTTTGTTCTAGTATGTGAAAGTTATTTACAACATTTTTAAAAAGAAAATTCTTGTATATATTAATGTAAAAATGATTTTAGGGTATATAATCACACTATTAAGAATAGAATGGTGGTTGTTGTCCTAAAAATCTCTTTATTAATAAGTTTGTATGTAAAATCCATGTTAATGCTATCATACATCATTCTTATCTATTAATGAAATATATTTCTAAAGCCAAAATAGTTGGTTTAATTATAATGAAATTAGTAGTTTTTGACAAATATATCCAAAATGTATTTTTAATCTATTTTTTTTTCGAATTATTCTATGATAGAGATTTAAGATATTCTAATTTTTTCATTATGGTTATTTGAGGTTGAAAAGTAAAAATAATAACTGATTTTTAATGTTTCTTCTTTTATCATTGGTTTGTAAAGGCTGTTAATTATTAAAACAGGCTAATATTGAAGAGTTTTCTTTTTAAGTTACCAAAATACTAAGAAATGAAAATACAAATAATTCAGAGTTTATAAATCTATGTTGTGAATGTTCAAAATTTGGCCAAATATAGAACAAGAAACTATGTGTAATTATTTTGTTGATAGGGAAATAAAAAGAACTTTGTTGAAATAAAAATAAGTTTGGTGGTAAGCAACATGATTAAGAGGAAACTTTTTGAATTGAGAGAATTATAATCATATTAAGGCTTTCAGCATTTATTCAGTATAACTATTTGACAAAGTTTTCAATGGTTTAAAAATTCCAAAGCTAATTAAAACCTGCTGAGATATAAACATTGCTACTCACATTTAGAACTAGATAAACAAAGAATAACACATTGCAAAAGCAGTAGGAATGATTAAAATGCTTTGATTTGGGGGAGATTAAAAGTTATAAATATAACTGAGTAATATTAAAGAAAAACATCTTTCCCTTAGCTATATGAATTTATATGATGGGATGAATTTTTTTAAAATATATTTTATTGATTTTTTACAGAGAGGAAGGGAGAGGGATAGAGAGTTAAAAACATTGATGAGAGAGAAGCATCAATCAGCTGCCTCCTGCACACCCTCTACTGGGAATGTGCCTGCAACCAAGGTACATGCCCTTGACCGGAATCAAACCCGGAACTCTTCAGTCCCCAGGCTGACGCTCTATCCAGTGAGCCAAACCGGCGAGGGCAATGGGATGAATTTTTTAAGGCCACCACATAAGATCTACCAATCTGCTCCAAATATATCCTGTTAAACCATATACCAACTAATTGGAATGAACTATTAAGGTATGATTTATATGATTTTTTCCTTTATTCTGAATAAAATTAGGTTTGTTAAAGCTTTTTTATGTTTATTAGTATCTGTGTTTTGTTTTTTGAAAAAATTGGCTGTGAATACGAAAAAATTCATTTTGACCCCTTATTGAGGGTTTATTCCATATCAGACACCAGCCAAGTAATTTTTCATGTTGCACTTCATTTAATCCTCACTGGCACTGAATTCCTCAGTCTCCTTCAGTTATGCTAATGCTAGCATTCTGCCTTGACTGCAGCAGTTTTATCTGCTCTGTTATCCTTTTATCCTTCATCCATGTCTATCCCTCCTGGTGGATTTCATGGATGTATTACACAATTGAATAGAAGGCAATTCAGTCTAAGCATGAAACCATGATTTTTCTTTTTAAAAAAAAATCTGTTGCACCTTAATCATAACATTTTTTGTAACTTTCCATCACATCCTATATGCTAGACACTCTCCTAAACTTTATATACAATGTTTTATTTAAGTTTTATGATAACTCTATGTGTAGATATTATGCTCACCCCCAGTTTTCTGACTGGAGAGCATAAGGTCAGATAGGTTATGTAAATCATCCAGTGTTACAGAATAACAGGTGGTGGATCTAGGTTTACAATTCCCTTTGTCTGGCTTCAAAGCTTGTTCTCTAAATTTTTATACTGTACTAGAGGCCCGGTGCACAAAATTCGTGCACTGGGGATTGGGGGGTCCCTCAGCCCAGCCTGCCCCCTCTCACAGTCCAGAAGCCCTCAGGGGATGTTCCACTGATGGCTTAGGCCTGCTCCACCTGGGGAGCAGGCCTAAGCCGCAGTCTGGCTGCAGAGGCTCAGAGCAGGTGCCGTCTGTGTGTGTGTGTGTGTGTGTGTGTGTGTGTGTGTGTGTGTATGTGTCTGCTGGAGGCCTGCCACCATCCACGCCTCGGAGGCTGAGAGCAGACACACCTCTGTGTTGTTCTTTCAGGCTCGGGGCTGTGCCTAGCCCCTCCTCCTGAGCTGGTGGTGACCGTTACAGAGTCCTGACCTCATTTGCATATTGCTTCTTTATATACATAGATTACCTCCATAAAGATTGGTATTATATGTTACTCCAATTTTTTACACACACACACACACACACACACACACACACACACACACACTTGAAATAAAATTTATGTATGTTGAATTGCACAGCTCTTAAGTGTATAGTTCATTATTTTCCTCCAAGTATTTATTTTTCATTAAAATATTTTAAATTAATTTTCACTTACAATTAACATATATTTTTAGTTTCAGATGTAAAACCTTACAAAATGATCACCCCAATAAGTATAGTACCCATCTGATATCATGTATAGTATTACAATATTATTGACTATATTCCTTACCTATGACTATTTTTATAACTGGCAATTTATTCTACTTTCCTTTCACATTTTCACTCATTCTCCCAACACCCATCTCTTCTGGTGACCATCAATTTGTTCTCTGTATCTATGAATTTGTTTATGTTTTGCTTGTCCATCTATTTTGTTTTTATATCCTACATATAAGTACAAACATATGGTATTTGTCTTTTTCTGTCTGACTTCACTTAGCGTAATCCCATCTAGGCCCATCTGCATTGTAGCAAATGGCAAAATTTCATTTTTTATGACTGCATAATAATCCATTACACACACACACACACACACACACACACACACATCTTCTTTATCCAATTGTCTATCAAGGGGCATTTATGTTGCTTCTGTATGTTGACTATTGTAAATAATGCTGCAATGAATATACTGATGCATATATCTTTTTTGAATTAGTGTTTGGGACTTCATTAAATAAATATCCAGAAGTAAAATTAGTAGTTCTATTATTTTTTTTTTTTAGGAACTCCATACTGTTTACCATAGTGGCTGCACCAATATATACCAACAGTACTACATGAATATTTTCTTTTCTCCACATCTTTGCCAATAGTTGTTGTTTGTTGATTTATTGTTAATAGCCATTCTAACAGGTGTGAGGTGATATCTTCTCATGTGTTTTTTTTTAATATATCTTTATTAATTTCAGAGAGCAAGGGAGAGGGAGCGAGAGATAAAAACATCAAATGATGAGAGAGAATCATTGATTGGCTGCCTCCTGCATGCCCCACACTGGGGATCCAGCTCACAACTCGGGCATATGCCCTGATTGGGAATTGAACAATGACATCCTAGGTTGATGTTCAACCACTGAGCCATGCTGGTCAGGCTCTCTCCTTGTGGCTTTAATTGCATTTTCCTGATGGTTAGTGATGTTGAGCACCTTTTCATATGTGTGTTGGCCATCTATATGTCCTCTTTGTAGAAATATCTGTTCAGGTCCTCTGCCCATTTTTTAATTGTTGCTTTTTCATCTAGTGTTAAATTGTATAAGTCCTTATATGTAGGTTGTCCCAAGAAGGTATACACACATTAACAACTGATAGATCAAGTTTGAAAATGAAATGTATTTTAATAAACACTGCCTTTATAATTATTAAAAGTGTGTGTATACATTTTTGGGGGCATCCTATATTTTGGAAATTAATCCTATAACAGATATATCATTGGCAAAGTTCTTTCACTCAGTAGGTTGTCTCTTTGTTTTGTTGATGGTTTCCTTCACTTTCAAAAAAACTTTCAGTTTGATGTAGTTCCATTTGTTCTTCTTTTGTTTCCCTTGCCTGAAGAGTCATATCTAAAATATTATTGATAAGAGTGATGTCAAAGGGTTTGTTGTCTGTGTTTTCTTCTAGGAGTTTTAAGGTTTCGAGTCTTATATATTTTTTTTAAAATATATTTTATTGATTTTTCACAGAGAGGAAGGGAGAGAGATAGAGAGTTAGAAACATCAATGAGAGAGAAACATCGATCAGCTGCCTCCTGCACATCCCCTACTGGGAATGTGTCCGCAACCCAGGTACATGCCCTTGACCGGAATTGAACCTGGGACCTTTCAGTCCGCAGGCCAACGCTCTATCCACTGAGCCAAACCGGTTCCGGCTATAGTCATCATTTTAATGGCTTCACTATCTGTTACCTTATCACAGTTGACTAGATTTATTAAACATAAAAACATTTTTCTAATTTTTACTGTTATATATTATGTCATCTAAATAACATTAGGAGTTTTTTTTTTAATCTTTTAAAGGGAATGATAACTACCTTATACATTGTGTCGAGGCATAAATGAAATATTTTATATTAAATATTCAGTATACTACTTGAAATGTAGTTGACTAAAAGAAATTGTTATTATTTCTTCTTATCCTTTGAGACAATTCATTAGGACAAGGATGCCATACCATTGATGAGTGGATATATGTGGTTGAGAAAGTGAGAAAGCAGCTAATGGTGGATATTTGTAGCATGTGGAACAGGTAATGCATTAAGGAATAACTTGGGATGTATATGTTATGAATGTTAAAAACTGTAATGAATATAAGAAACATATTTTTGGCATTAGATATTTGTTAATATATGGGTTTGAAAAAGATAGCTTAATTTCTTCATACCTCATCTTCTTATCTCCACTAATAAAAGAGAAACATGCAAATTGGTGTCACTCTGCTATGCTCACCAGCTAATCAGGATGAGTATGCAAATTAAGCCAGCAAAGATGGCAGTTAATTTGCATATGCTGGAGCAGAGCGAAGACTGAAGACGACTGAAGACTGAAGATGACTGAAGACTGAAGAGGCTTGGCTTCTCTGCTGCGGTTGGAGTGGAGAAACCTCGAGGCTTGGCTTCTCCATTATGGCCAGACCAAAGGCCTGGGTCCCGGGTATTGGAGGAAAACCGGTACCGGCAGCCAGAGGAAGGAAGATCTATTGCATGAATCTATTCGTGCAATAGGCCTCTAGTCTCTATATAAAGAGCATTATTTTTCTGCTACAATCCCATGATACAAATTGGACTTGCAAATTGACTGCAAATCTTTGCTCCCATATTAAATGTCTGTTTTTAAAAACTCGAATTACAATTTAAAGTAAATGTATAAATTAATAAGCACCCACTCCATAGGAGATTTCAGAAGCAAAGTGACATATTAAAGAACTGTGAATTAGAAATTGGGAGCCCAGTACCTAGGTCCATTGCTGTGACTAACATGCTCAGAGTGTAAGGATAATTACTTCAGCTTAGTTTCCTCATTTAAAGTGTGATGGTTAATTTTGTGTGCCAGCTTGACTGGCCACAGGGTACCCGGATTAAACATTGTGTCTGTGAGAGTGTTTCCAGATGAGATTGGCTTTTGAATTAGTAGACTCAGTAAAGTAGATTGCCTTCCCTAATTTGGGTGGGCACCATGTAGTCCTTGAGGGTCTGAATAGAACAAAAGGCAGAAAAAGGAGGAGATTGCTCCCCTTTTTCTGCCCCTGTGGAGCTGGGACATCTCATCTCATCTCATCTTCTGCACTGGCAATGGCATTTAAAGCTTTGGTCCCCGGTCCTCAGGCCTTCAGACTTAACCCTAATTACCCCACTGGCTTTCTAAGACTCCAGTTTGCAAATGGCTAACTGTGAGACTTCTCAGCCCCTGTAATTGTGTGAGCCAAGTCCTCACAATAAATCTTTGTTTTGAGAGATTAGATGTGCTTCTCTGAGAGCTCTGACTGATGCAAGATGTATTTTATTATTTTATCTTTGAGATTTTTGTGACCAGAAATATGTACAGAAAAGCAAACATTTTAAACATTTCACTTTAATTTAATTATCAGCTAACAGAGCAAATATCAATCTTTTAAAAATAAATGGGATAGTGAACATCTACTAGCTATAACACCTTTGTCACAGAAAGAGTGATAAATTGAAATTTGAAAGTTCAACTAATTTTCTTAAATGACTGAAAGGGGAAAATGAAATAATTTCATTGTATTTCCTAGTGAACTAGGTCTATGCCTCCATGCTGTTGTAGTGCTATAGCCTCCAGAGAACATACTTGTATTTTGGCATTAATTTTTTTTTAGTCTAAATCCATTAGAAAACTAAGAATATTAACACACTGGGTATCATCTTTTAAAGTCACCTCAATGGGAGTACTTCTAACTAAATTATTCTATCTGGACTAAGAATACTATAGTTTTTTTCAAATTAATTAGTAATAACACACACATATTTTTAAAGTATATACTATTAAATCAAATGACAATAATAATGAGTTTGTTCTTTTTTATTAAATTTATTGGGGTGACACTGTTTAACAAAATTGTACAGGTTTCAGGTGCATAATCCTACCACACTCCATTTGTACACTGCATTATGTTATTCAACACCCCAGGTCAAATCTCCTTCCACCGCCATTTATCTCCCCTATACCGTTTTCCACCTCCCTCATCCCCTGCCCTCTGGCAGTCACCACCCTGTTGTCCATGTCCATGAGTTTTTACTCCTCCTTTCTTTTTTGCTCAGTCTTTCCACATCCGGACTGAACCCCACCCCGTATAGCTGTCAGCCTGCTCTCTATCTATGAGTCTGTCACTATTTTGCTTGTTAGTTCAGTTTGTTCAGTAGATTCCACATATGAGTGAAATCATCATATAAGAGTTTTAATCTAACTTTTCAGGGGAAATTTATAATTATAATCCTGGAACACAGTTTTAATATTCTCAGCATCAAAGTGAGAGTAAAGTTGCTTCCATTATATGAAATACAAGTAAATTTCACTGAAGCATTCTCTAACACTAATGGAAGAACTAAAAGCTGGGGAAGATTGAGCCAAATTCACTTACCTGAGAGGACCTTAAGATGTAGGTACACTTTCTTTTTTCATAGCTTGCTACATGAGTGGAAAACTAAATGTACTGTTCTACAGCAAATGTCTGTGCTTCATAAAAGGAAACCCATAGAAATTGAAAACCCAATTGCTGAAGTCAAGGGATATAAGTAAAGATTGGAATGTCAATTGTATTAAAGTGTGTGATGGGAAAGAACAAGCAAATAAGAATGTTAGGAATGTCTTGCAATGCTGGACTGTTCTCTGTGAATTCCAGAAGAAATGGAAGTTGACATAGTCCATTACCCAGAAATAAAACACGTTTTTAGATCAAAGAGCCATTTTTCACAAGGTCACAAAAGCTCAGCCAGCAAGAAAGCCAAACAGGAATGGGAAAAAATGGGTTTACTCAGAACATTTTAGGCTGATTAGTCATTCATATCATTTTTAGTACATAGACTAGTTAGTGGGTGAAGGCTGGACTAAATGATAAGACCTTAATAATATGTATTTGCTTCAGTGAAAGAAATGATGCAGCAGAAAGAACATGTGCACCAGTTCCATTATGCTGGCCTACATTGTAAGATTAGAATGAAATGTGAATAGTGCTAATTGTGGTACTATTACTTATTTAGAAAACTCTTCTAAATAGCTTGATAGCAATGTTAAACATACATTATGAGAATATTATGTAAGTATCTACAAACCAGAGATGTGATTAAAATCATGTCCTGAATATTCCAATTCAACATTCAAAGCCACCATATGTTTTCACTTATTATATGAGGATTTTTACTCTTGTTTTCACATGCACAACTCTTTTTCAATTAATTATCTTTACCATGTATCTGAGAAATAGAAAGAAGATGCAGCAAGTAGAAACTGGAAAACAAACAAACAAACAAACAAAAAACCCCAAAGGGAATTGCTATTTTTTGTCCTAGAAAAGGTTTGTTTCCCAAGAAGTGTCAGGTACATTGAAAGTAAGAGTAATACATTACAGTTGTGTAATTGTTATAAGGAGTGGGTTTCATCACTGTCCCATCCCCCATATAAGTATTTGAAACTTTAGCAATTCAAGTGGGGACCTCTCTGCAGAATGACCCAAGGCTTTTGCAAGCAGCTGTGGCCTTCACTTCACATATGTTGAATAGATGCCTTAGAATGTCACCTTAATGGTAACTCATGATGTGTAGGCAGGCATTGGCTCAGTTTTATTAAAGAACAAAAATTTAACCAAGTGAATTTAAAGACCTAATTGGGGTTATTGAATGATTCATGAATCAGGCAACACTCCAACTATTAAATAGAGAGGTGCTTTGAGAAGTTGTACAAAATGGAAGTTTTTAATTGGCAACAGGAAGGTGGGACAAGGAGTTAAAGGAGTGGAGTATTCCAGGCAAGGCTACCTTCTCTTAAGGGAAAGCAGAGTCTTAGGCATACTGCCTCACTAGTGCTGACCAGGAAATTCCAGATTTATTGGTTTAAGATTCCCTCCTGGAAGAGACTGAAACTGCAGGTAGGTTAATATTAAGTTTTGGTGGGCTTAGCATAAGCGACTCCATTTTGTGTCTGTTGTTCCTTTTCAATTGCTTCCACATGGATCCCTGCCCTGGTGATAAATGTACTTGGACTCTGCTTTCTCTTTGTGGTCCTGCTCACTGTACTTTATTAATTATAGCAGCATCTGTATACATTTGGAAAATACTTGTTACTATAAGAAAGCAGGCTAGCATTAAGAATGCAAGCTGTGGAATTGTTCTGACTGGGTGTAAATATGGATGTGACTCTGACACTTATGAGTTGTATGACCTTGGGCAAATTACCCAAGATTTCCATGCTTCAGTTTCCTTATCTGCCAAATTAATACAATATTAGTTCCTACCTGTATGTTTGCTATAAGCATTAAATGAATTAATACATGTAAAGTGCTTAAAACAGAATAAGTGCTCAATAAATGTTAGATAATATTATTAAATGTGAGGCATATTGTTTATTAAGCCTACCAAGCTTGTTCATTGCACAGCCTCTGTACGTTACTTAAGGAAAACAGCTTTTTTTAGATTGTATTAAATATCATGATTGGTTTAATAGCACATGTTGTCTATTTCTACTAAGATATCTTTGGTCTTATAAATTAGGGTAGAAGAATTAATAAATTGGCCCTTGTCTGTAGTAAGAGACAGAGTACTTTAAATCTAGTTGATTAGAAGGCAACATATAATTTAAAGGATCATGAAAGATAATCTAAATGAAAGAAATTCCCATTGCCTTTAGCCTAGTTCAGTGGTTGGCAAACCGCGGCTCACGAGCTACATGTGGCTCTTTGGCCCCTTGAGTGTGCCTCTTCCACAAAATACCGACTTCTGCACATGGGCCACAAAGTTTAAATCGCAGTGTATGTGGGTGCCCGCACATGGTATTTTGTGAAAGACCCACACTCAAGGGGCCAAAGAGCCGCATATGGCTCGCGAGCCACGGTTTGCCAACCACAGGCCTTGTTCATCATGTCTCCCTGGGCTCCACTTCTAACCGTTAACAAATTGCCTCATTGTCTCTTCTGGGTTTGACAGCCAATTTTAGTGATAAACAAAGTTGAAGATTTTCAAAATAAAATTTGAATTAGTTTGCATATATTTACACACATAAACAAAGCAACATTTGGCAATTTAGGATTTGTCAGAATAAAAGACATTTAATAAATTTATCACTACCTATTTGTCCCAGAGGCAAGAACTAATTTTGATGCAATTAATCTAAGCATTCAAAGAGTGAATTAATTAATTTCTAAATAACTTACTATGGCTTGCTGCTACCTTTGCAGATCTTATATCCACTCATGTTGAAATATATTTTTCTCTAATTTCTTCTACCTCTTCTAAATTTTGGGGACCAAAACAAATTAAACAAATAGCTTAAAAGCAATAAAAAAGGTAGGAGAGTATGGGGGATAAACGGTCATAGGGTGAGACTCGGGGTGGTAAACACACCATACATTGTACAATGATGTGTTATAGAATTGTGCACCTGAAACTTGTATAACTTTGTTAAACAGTCACTCCAATAAATTCAATTAAAAAATCTTTAAAAAAAGTGATAAAAAAAGAGTTTCTCACTCTTCTAAATGCAAATATACATGAAAGAGAACAACAAATGTTTCAATGGTGGCATATCCTATCTAATGAAAGACAAAAAGGGTAATTAACCATACCTCCGCTACGCTTCCAATTGGCTAATCAGGGTGATATGCAAATTAACCATTAACAAAGATGGCGGTTAATTTGCATATGCAGGCTCCAAGCGGTGGAGTGAAGCCAAACAGCCCCGAAGCCTCTGAGCAGCAAGGCCTCATGCCCCGGGATCAGCGGAGCAGCGAGGCCTCTCAGCACCGGGATCAGCGGAGCAGCATGACAGGGGGTGGCGCTGCAACCCCCAGATCAGCCCTGCTCTGTGGGTGACAGGGGGAGACACCCCAACCCCCTGATCGGCCGGCTCTGTGCATGACAGGGGGCAGTGCCCCACCCCCCAGATTGGCTGGCTCTGTGCCTGACAGGGGGTGGCGCTACAACCTCCCCATTGGTCCTGCCTTGAGTATGACAGAGGGCGGTGCCCCAACCTCCCAAATCGGCCCTACCTTGAGCATGACTGGGGGTAGCATCGCAACCTCCCGATCCACCCTGCTCTGTGCATGACAGGGGGTGGCGCCCCAACTCCCCAATCGGACCTGTTCTGAGCCCGACCAGGTGCTGCACCTAGGGATTGGGCCTGCCCTCTGCCACTCGGAAGCGGGCCTAAGCCAGCAGGTCATTATCCCCCGAGGGGTCCCAGACTGTGAGAGGGCACAAGTGGGGCTGAGGGACACCCCCTATCCTGCCAGTGAACAAATTTTTGTGCACCAGGCCTCTAGTCCTATATAATAAAGAGCTAAATGCTAATTAGACTGGATGGTGGAATGACCTTCCAGAAAAACCAGTGGGTGAGGTGGTAGGGCTGCAAGGCAGCCAGGGCTGCGATGGGCCAAGGGAGCTGGGGCTGTGAGGGCTGAGCCCCTTGCACGAATTTGTGCATTGGGCCTCTAGTTCTTTTATAATCTACCTGATGCCTAATACACAATAATAAATCACTTTCATAAATCAGAGATTGAGAAAAAGATTGCTTCTACTTTATAGAACATTATATACTTCAGAGTGTTCAAGAAAAAGGATGGGTAAGAACATTCTGGAATAAGATTTACGTGTATAGGGAGGGCTCAGTAGTATAGCACAGCTTTCTTAACAGATTGATTTGCCAGTGTCCCTCTGTATAGACTGCCAGTAAGTGAAAAACTGTTACCAGCTACAAATAGAAATTGTTAGAAAAGGCTACATTATATAAACAGAGGACGGTTTAGTGGTCTATTTGGGAAGAACAAGCACCAGACTGTCATTGTAGTAATGATAACCTTAGGCAATTTTAGATGTTTATTTAGAAACATATTTAGATGTTTATTTAGAAAATTATTAGAAATTTATTTCGGGCGCTCACCCTCTGTTGTTTATAGTTCCTTAATTGGTTTGCAAATGCAATATTAAACAGTAGGTTATTATGTATTTTCGAATCCAGGTATGTAGAGGCCCTATTTAAGTTATACAAAGGCTACACAGAGGTCAGTGCCCCTAATCCCCATGTTGTTTCAGGGCCTGAATTGACTATTTGGTGGCTTTCAAGGACCAGAGAGGGCAGTGTGCCAAGAGAAGAGGTCCTCCCCTGCAGTAATGATGGTGTCTTACACAGGAGGCTAGGTCAAGCACCAAGCAAACAGACATCTCCCTGGGAGAACACCCAAGCTGCTTGGAGGCTTTTAATTCCTAACATATTTGTAGGGGAGGAAACAATTATTTTCCCATTACATTCCTTGTGAAAGGAATTTTAGAGACAAAATAGTTTAGGGATTCCTAAATTAAGAAGGAGCCATGGGAGAGGAATGCATAGGTGGAGGCTTAGAGACCCAAAATGCTTATCTTACTTGTAAAGAGGATTGAGAAATACCACAGCATAAGAGTGGAGGAAGACATATATTCACAGGAAATAAAGAAAAGTCACAGGATATTGGGAAGAAGGAAGGTATTTTCACAGCGGATAAAGGAATGTTGCAAGATAAGGGGAGAAAGAGAGGGGGTAACCACTTGGGCTTTGGCCTTTTAAACTAATACTATGTAGCAAAATGACCAATGAGGAAAGCATGGGAGTCCTAAATTAATTTAAGGTCCAATTAGAAAGGGTCAGGTTCAAACAAAGAACTTCAGGATATATAAACCGAGACAAAGGGACAGAAATTTGTTTTTATTTTTCCATTAGAAAGAGAGAGAACAGGCTTTTCCCATTTGGGGGGCCCCTTCCCAGTGGCCCCTTCCCCCTTTGGGGACACCCTGCCCAGATGAAGTTTGTATATGTTTCCAATAAACGTCTACATTTTTATTAAGGAAATCTGTTGGTCCATGAATTTGTTCTTCATCTTCATTGGACAAGGACCCACAAGAAGAAGTCTATAAGCCAAAGCCCACATTTAACTAGGTCCTCCAGCTGGGTCCCTATATATCAGACTGATAAAGTACAGATTAATGAGGGAAAAACTAAACTTTGTTAGCATCCTGCCTTCCCATGGGAGTATTCAGAAATTATTAATGCAAAGGGATTCTTAGAATTTGGGTGTATATGGCATCCCAGCAAGGAACAATACATTTTTAGAGAAGTGACAAAACAAAGGAAACAGACTGGGTGTCTTGGGGCAACAAGTTGTAGGAAAACCAATAGAGAAACTAATAGAAGATAAGGGCTAATTAGTAAAGTTGTTATGTAGATTTCTCTGGTGACAACAGTGTGCTGATAAGGGTTGAAAGTTGTTTCAGGTGATTAGCTTTTGTCCTTCCTGGAGGTTGGGAGGGAACAACTTCTTTTAAATTTATGTGCAGCTTTTAGGCAAATAGAGGGAGGGCAGAGAGTTTTTCTTATATTTGTTTCTTCTCAATTGCTTTTAGCCCAAAAACATCTTTATGCCAAAGTGGCATAATTTGGGGTGACTTTCTGCTACCCCACATAGTAAAACTCTCATTCCCATCTCTAAAATGGAAACACTCTAAACTGCTTAGAATAAAACTTGAGCAGGAAGAAATAGCAAGCCACTTCAACTCAAATGCCTAATAAAAAATTTGGGGAACATTATTTTTATGAGTCCATAGAGTAGAACTTAGACAGTGATCAATAATATTATATTTTAATTTAGTACAAGGTTTTAGATTTATGCACATCTTGTTATATTTCTCTAAAACTCCCCTATTTACTTCTTAGTTTATACAAATCTTAGAATGGGGAAGATATTTTGATAATGAGTTTGAATGATTAAGTGAAGATAAATTATTTGCTATTACCTTCACGTAGCCTTCTATGTCCAAGTAGAGATGCCTTTTTTTTTTTTTTTTTGCCTTAGAATAAATTAAAAGACACTAACTACTCTTTACTTGGCAGCAACTCAGCAACTAACAGATTCATTCAAACTCTTCTCTTATTTGAGTGGCTTTCTACATCAGTATAAGTGATAGGAATGTCTTAATATTTTGTTTTAAAATTATGCTCCATATCATGACACCACCACGACCACCACGACCAGCATAATTAACAATGAGCAAGTATTATATATCTACTATTTATGAGGTACTAAGCTACCATTTTATTATAAATTCTGCCTACTCTGTGTCTGGGTGTTTACTATAACACAGGCACTTCTGTAAGTGCCAGGAAAATGTCAGTAAACAAAGGAGACAAAATCTCTGCCCTAATGGAGCTTCCACTTTAGAGATGAAAAACCGGAGCTTAGACAAAGTAAGTAAATTTCTCTGGATCACAGCAGGCATAAATAGCCTCTGACTGAACTGGGATTCCAAGTCAAGTCTATGATTACACAGATAATCAGGTAATCTATTCACATCAAGCATGTAGTCTATTTTTACAAATCCAAAATGTTTTCTCCTGAAAATATTCCTAAATATTTTATATTACAATATTTTACTGCTTTGAGTCTTTTGTCCATCGAGCTGTTCTCATCCCAATGCAAGGACTTGTTATTCTAATTTTTGCCCACATGTATAGAGATTAAATATTACTTTGATTTTTAGAAAATATTACTATTTTCTCCCCTACAGTCATTTATAATGACTATAAATTTTCCAAAAGTAAAAATTACTATGCAAACATTCATGTTTAAACTATATGATCTTTTTCTTAGAATGAACCTTGTTAAAACAATAATACTATATATTTGAGCAAAAACTAACTCTTAAATAGCAGCAGTGAAGAACATTCACATGACTTCCTTCTAGGCAGTTGTCAAACATCTTAGAGAATCTTTGAACTCAAGGAGTTGACAACTTCTAAGTCAAATAATCTCTCTAAGCTCTCCCATATTTCATGTATTCTATGAATCCATGATTCTGTTCAGGTATGGAGTCTTGGAATAGACTTTGAAAGAAATAACTTGAGATTTGAGGAAGGTCGATTGTGCATTGTGAATATATATATATATATATATATATATATATATATATATATTCAAAAGGCCAGTAATCTGATAAAGCTGATATTAAATAAATCTATAGGAATAAACAACAGCCACAGTAGACTTCTCCGATTGCTTTTAGAAACATAAAGCAGAAAATGGATTCTAATTCTAGAATCTTATAAGAAGAGATGGACTTAGACAGCATTTAATCCAAATCACATTATATTTAGATTTTTTTTAATTACATGAAATCAGTGTCATGTTTCTGTGACTGTTGGTTTTATTTTTTAGCCTCATGGCAACTTGATGCACACATGAATGTAGCCCTGCAGTGAATTTCATTCGATTTTTAAAAGCATTTATCTTTGAATTATTTTCAACTTACAGAAAAGTGACAAAGATAATACAGATATCCTTCATAGTTTTTTTTCTCCCAATAATGTTGACATCATACACAACTATGTAAAATGATCAAAACTTGGAAATTAACATTAGTACAATACTAATTACTAATCTACACACCTTGCTTGGCTTTCACCATTTATCCACTAGTGCTTTTATTTTGTTGCAGGGTCAATACAAGATCCAGCATAGCATTTAGTTGTCATGTCTCCTTACATTCCACCCATCTGTGATAGTTCTGCTTTGTCTTGCCTTTTATTATCTTGATACTTTTAAGAGTACTGGTCAGTATTTTATAGAATGATCCTTGATTTGGATTTCTCTAATGCTTCCTTATGGTTATATTAAATTTAGGGATTTTTAGTAAAAATATCACTCCTCTGCACATATCAGGGATACAAGACATAGATATGTCTTATTACTGGTGATGTTACTATTGATCACTTGTTTAAATAATGTGTGCCAATTTTATTTATTACTCTTTTAAAATATAGCCAATCAGGGGTTTGATTCCACAAAAGTAAAGCTTCTACAATATTTCATCCTCCCATGCAAGTCTCAGAAAATTATTATTTTTCTTAGGATATCACAAGAATTCTACTCCCACAAGAGAGGAAGGGAGAGAGAGAGAAAGAGGGAGAGCAAGAGAGAGAGAAACATCACTGATGAGAGAGAAACATTGATCAGCTGCCTCCTGCACTGAGAGCTTGAAACCCAGGTGTGTGCCCTGACCATCAGTCGAACAGTGTCCTGGTTCATAGATTGATGCTCAACCATTGAGCCACTTTGACCAGCTATTTATTACTCTTTTTTAACAGGTCAGTTGTTTTTGGAAAATGCGTAGTTATGTTTCTATCTTCACAACAATGTACAGAATTGTTCCATCAGTCAAAAATTTTTTCATATATCTCCTTTATCCCATCCCCTCTTCCCAATCTCTAGCAAAAACTAACCTGATTTCCACCCTTATAGTCTTGCCTTTTATAGAATCCTATCTAATAATAGACAAACATGGTAATTAACCATACCTCTGACACGCTTCCCATTGGCTAATCAGGGGGATATGCAAATTAATTGCAGAACAAGATGGCGGCTGGCAGCCAGGCAGCTGAAGCGAACAGGAGGCTTGCTTGCTACAGTGATGGAGGAAGCCAAGGTTCCCCGCCTGCCGCTGCCGGCCTCTGAGCCTCACTCTAAGAAACAATGTTGGAATTATAGAAGCTAAACAATCCCCAGGAACCTGCTTTCAGCCAGCCGGGCTTCAGAGCTAGAGCTGCAACAGTGTTTCAATTATAGAAGCCAAACAAACCCAGATACCTGCTTTCAGCAACCGAGGTCTCAGAGCTGGAGCCGAGCCTCAGAGCTAAAGTCGGCTCTCAGCTCCAGTGACAGCCATAGAAGGTAAATAAATCCCAGAATAAAAAAAAAGAAAAAAAGGAGAGGTTGGGAGCTTCAGTCACCCGCCAGCCTGAAAACGGCCCTCAGCCCCTCTCCCAGATTGGCCAGGCACCCCAATGGGGACCCCCACCCTGAAGGGGGTGTGACCAGCTGCAAACAGCAATCATCCCCTCATTCAGGCTGGCCAGGTACCCAAGCGGGACCCCCACCCTGATCTGGGACACCCTTCAGGGCAAACCAGCCGGCCCCCACCCGTGCACCAGGCCTCTATCCTATATAGTAAAAGGGTAATATGCAAACTGACCCTAACAGCAGAAGGACTGGGAATGACTTGCCTCTATGACACACAATGACCACCAGGGGGCAGACACTCAATGCAGTAGCTGCCCTCTGGTGGTCAGTGCACTCTCACATGGGAGGAGCTCTGCTCAGCCACAAGCCAGGCTGATGGCTGCCAGTACAGCGGTGGTGGTGGGAGCCTCTCCTGCCTCCTCAGCAGTGCTAAGGATGTCTGACTGCAGTTTAGGCCTGCTCCCCGCTGGAAAGTGGACATCCCCCGAGGGCTGCCAGGCTGCCAGAGGGATGTCTGATTGCCATCTTAGGCCCAATCCCTAGGGAAGCGGGCCTAAGCCAGCAGGTGGTCATCCCCTGAGGGGTCCCAGACTGCGAGAGGGCAAAGGCTGGGCTGAGGGACCCCCCTCCACCGAGTGCACAAATTTTTGTGCACCGGGCCTCTATTGTCATATAAAGAGAATCATACAATATGTATTCTTTTGTGTCTGAGTTCTTTGATTTAAAATTGCATTTTAGATCCATCCATGCTATTGTATGAATCAGTTCTTTGTTCCTTTCTTATTACTGAGTAGTAGTTCATTATAAGGTGTACCTCATTTGTTTATTAGATTTTGTTTTATAAACATGAGTTGATGAAATGGAAGTGAAAACAATGGGAAGAGCAATTTTGATATATTGTCTCATACACATCTTCCTTTATAACTATTATCTGCTGTCATTTTATACAATATAAAGTTTTTTTGAATAATTGTCAATTAAGGACAGTCTGAACTTGTTCTGTGGAGAATTAAAATACTCTACATGAATGATCAAATAGAATGTTGAAATTTCTTGTAAAGAGGAGGGTGCTCAGGAATGTCTCTCAATAATTATATGTCAACAGAAACTCTTGAATAATGTAATGTAGTATATCTTGTTATTGCCTGAGAGAGGAAAGTAGGCATCAAGCTTAATTTACCAACTATAGTTGATACTGTTGTAATTAACTAGTTATTAATAAAACAGAAAAGGAACAAAGGGAAAGTCAGACATTATAGTCATGTCATATGGGCAGCTTCACTAGGAAACTGCAATTCACACTCCCTAGGGAACTACCAGCCCATCCCCTGCAGATTACTGGGGGACAGGACTGGACAAAGGGGAGGATCAACACATGCACAGTGAAGTTGGAGTGACCTAAAGATGGTACTTGTCAATCAAACCTCAGAACAGAAATCAGTGACGAGAAGAGGTAAAACCACTGCAAGCCCATGAAAATTTGGGGATACATAATTTCCCAAACAAAGGAATTCTCTCTTTCTTGGTTCACAGGCTTTCTTGTTCCTTCTTCCTCGCATTTACCCCTGATTCCTACATAGCCATGTGGCCCTGCAGACCCCACATGTAATGGACTGATAGATTGCAACTGGGAACACAAGCTAAGCTAGCCTGATGCTGGATTGACTTGCTCCAACATGCAACAGAAGCGCTGGACACTGGCTCGGATTTCAGCCCTGCCAAAGGCAAAATGGGACTTCTTCCTTGTGGGAACTGAGGGAAATGAGGCCTTGGAAACTCAGGGGTTTGATTCCACAAAAGTAAGGCTTTCTACAATATTTCATCCTCCCATGCAAGTCTCAGAAAATTATTATTTTTCTTGGGATGTCATAAGAATTCCACTCCCACAAGCACAGGTTGGGCTGAGGGCCTCTCCCCATCAGTACATAGTCATCTTGGAGTTGTCTAATTTACCAGATCCCCCATTTCCTAGTTATTCAGCCTCAAATCAATAACTTTTTCTCCTATTAAAAAAAGTCTATGAAAATTACCCACATAAGTGGCCAGGAAAATGAAAAAGCTGAATAGACCTTATAACAAGATAGAGGTTAGGAAAAACTTAGTATTAAAATAAAAGCTCATCTAACATAGAGTGGAATTAGAGAGAGCTTGTGTTTTATAAATATTTTTCCTAAAATGTCTTAGCAACTAGTTCTGTTTTTGTTGTTGTTGTTAATTTTACTACTGATAATGTTAAGGGTTTATCATCAATTGCTTATAAAGCATGGATTATGGAGTGTCTTATCAATAACCCTTGTATTAACATTCTATGAGGATAAATATTAACTTGATTGATGAGGGGCCATTATAGTATATCCATACATTGAAGTGATCCATACATTGAAGACTCCCTAAGTACATGTTGACACAATATTGCAGCAGTGATCCATGAATTAAATGTGCTTCAGATCTGAGTCATTACAAGTTCAATGGAAGAAATGCACCAATTCCATTGAAAAATGCCACTTTTGACTCTGTGATCAATTCTTCCATAACCGTATTTCCAACGTTTCTCAATAATGAGTATTCTTCCTGAACCATCCCTGCTTATTGTTTTTTGACTTCATCAACATTCAAAGTCCCATTTTATATAGAGGATATTCAAAACTCCTTGAGTGTCACAGAAGATATCTATGGAATAATTACATAATAGTATATATACTATTGTTTTGTGAATAATGGAAAGCACTATTCTATCCATTTTAAAGGCAAGAAATAATAACTACTCAATAGACTTAAAATGAAATAAAATTAAAATTTTATTTGGGTCATTATTCAGTCCATTCTTCATCATAAAGCATTCATGAAGTTATTGTCCTGGCAGAGTGAGCACAAGATGTGTCACAATGTTCCTTGGTAATTAGCATTTATTCCTTTTATTTCATCATTTTTTATTTCAGACATTAAATTTTTCATAGTACATATTATGCAAGAAAATAGTAAAAGTTTCTCAGATATTTATAATGTGCTATGTGTATTAGATTACAAACATTCTTTACTCTACTGAACACACACTTGACACACACAGGATGTTAATTATGGGGACAGAATATTAAATAAAAATTAAAAGAATAAAGAATGAAGAAGGTTTGAAGAAATTGTCCCCAAATAATATTGATCTGAAATGGGAAGTGAGTTGAAGAGAATAGGCAGAAGAATAGAAGACAGTGAGATAAAAGTATTCTCCGTGGCTTCACTTTTATCAATAAAACACAAATTGAATTATTTTGCCCTTAGGGTGTGTGTAAAGCAGGACATGAAGAAAATGAAAAATTTAGTCTTCATTGTGAAGAACTTTCCAGAAATTTTCCCACCAGAATGTCCACTCTCCCGTTCTTTGCCAAGGCAACTTGTGCCCAGTACTGTCTTTCTCTGCTCTTCTTTTAGGTCTGCAACATTCCAATCCTCAAGTTCTTGAAAACAAAACAAAGCAAAACAAAACTAAAGAACAAAAGTTCTTGGCTGCTTTTAATTTTTAAACTAATTCTTATTCTATTTCCCAGTTTTCATTTGTACCTTTTCTGACCTTGTCTTGTCATAGTTTCTATCTTTTTTTCCTGCCTTTTCTTTGACTTTCCTTCTCTTCACTTTGTCAAAAGCATAATAGCAGATGGATCTTTCTAATTTTTGTGCCTGTTTGTTCAGGTCTGGGATGTGCCAGGGATCAGCTCCACACTACTAACTTTCAGGTGCCAGGGATGATTCTGCTCTTATAGCCAATGGGGCTGGTCTGCCTTGCCTCCCTCATTGCTAAGTAATGTAGAGAGTGGCAGGAGAAAACCAGATTGTATGTACACACTAGGGGCTCCATGCACGAATTCGTGCACCTTGAAAGGAACTGTGGGCCACGAGGCTGTGTTGGGCACAGGGACAGTTCTCAGTCCATCCTCCACGCTCTCACTTGGCCACTCCCACTGTGACCCCTGATGCCCTGTCTGCCAGCAGCCCCTCTCCTGCCATTGCCACTCCCATGCGCTAACGGTGCTGGCCCCACTAGCATCTTCTGATGGCGCGGAGCAATTAGGGCCTGTGCCAGCAGAGGGTGTGAGTGGAGCCAGCACTGTCAGTGGGTGTGAGCAGTGGCTGCTGTCTGATCTCCCCTCAGGAGCAGGGGGAAGTGGACTGGCAGCTGCTGCTCGCACCCACTGACAGTGCCGAGCAATTGGGACTGGTGCTGGGAGCTAGCAGCAGGTGCAAGCAGCAGCTCCAGCGCCAGCTGAAAGCACGAGCGGGGTCAGCATTGGCAGTAGGTGTGAGTGCCCAGCAGGACCATGGCACATGGGAGCAAAGAATTTTCAGTAACCACCAGAGGCTCGCCCCACTGACAGCGACCAGCACCCTGCCCTGGTATGGCATCCACCTGCTCCACCATCCTGCCTTGGCTGATGCCCACCATGTTCCGTGTGCGTTCCCTGGTGGTCAGCACATGTCATAGTGACCGGTTGTTTGGTTGTTCCGTCATTCAGTCTATTTGCATATTAGGGTTTTATGTATAGAGACTAGAAGCCCAGTGCACGAATTCATGCACAGGTGGAGTCTGGCTGGCCCAGTCCCAATCAGGGCTGATCAGGGCTGGGCCTGTTAGGGGGAGGAGATGGCGGGAGGTTGGCTGCTGGCCTGCCCAATCAGGGCTGAGTCGGCTGGGGGAAGGGGCTGAGGGTGATTGGCCGGTGGGCCAAGCCCCCGATTGGGGTTGGTGGGGGTCATTGGGGGTGTGACCAGCTGGGGGAGGGGCTTCAGGAGGTTGGCTGGCCAGTCCCACCTCCTACTGGGGTGGGAGTACAATCAGGAGTGGGGTGGCCAGGAGGAGGGGGCATTTGGCCACAGACCCTGCTCTTTTTTTTGTTTTTGGCAACTTCATGACTTTCATTTGTGGTGCCTGTGCTATGTCTCAAAAATACCTTCTCCCCCTGCCCCAGATAGAATTGGGGAGGGGGGCAGCAAAAAATAGAAGGCATCCCTCCCTATTGCACATGGACCCTATATACAGGCCCACCCAGCCCAGGCCAGTAGGATGCTTGGCACATTCTCAGATTCCTGCTCAGGGGCAGGAGGGGTGACTGGTGGCAGTACACATGAGAGGGGACCTCCGGGTGGCCACTCTGGTCCTGGTTATTGGTCCTGGTACTTCCTGGTCCCTGGTTCCTTCCTGGTCCTGCCTGCAGCCCTGGTCCCCCTACCTGGTTCAGCCTCCTATCTCCATCCTGGCCTCAGATGGCCCCCTTGGCTCCTGGGGGCTCTATCCTCCCCTCCCAACCTGGATGTCCTGAGGGGAGATTATGGCTTCTCAGAGACTCCCCAGAAGCCCTGTCACTCGTGTTCACACAGGGAAGGGGTGTGTGTGGCAGAAGCAGCTGTATAAATGTGGGCACAGGGGCAAGTCCTCCTTGGTCACTTGGACAGTTTATTGATGACGTGGATCAGGGCCACGTTCTCATCCTTGAGGTGCTGCTTGTCAGCCCAGAGGTTGGGCAGGCCCTTCAGCTCCTCTTCCAGCTCAGCAACCTTGCGCTCCAGGGCCCTGTGCTCAAATCTCTCCACCTTGAGTTGCGCCAGATGCAGTGTGGTCTCGGTCAGGGCCTCACGAAGTCTCTTGTTCTCAATGAGCAGCTCTGCGTAGAGCTTCCTGAAGCCTCTCTTGGGCTCTTCCGATTCGGGCTGCGGTTCTTGGTTGAGGGACCACTGCCTCTGGTGGGAAAGGGCTGGATTCTGGGCTGATGTCTGCTGACTTCACCTCCTCCCCCTCCACAGGCTCTGTCCTCTACTTGCCAACTCTGTGCTGCTCCCTGGAGGCCTGTGGTCCCTGTCCCTGCCAACCAGGTGCCTCTACTCTCTGGGCAGGGGCATCAGAATTCTCAACCCCAGGGACTTGGGGCTGCCAGGAAGGGTCCAGGCTCTGTGAAGCCCCACTCTTGATCACGATGGGAGAGTCCGATCAGGGGAAGGCCGGCAGCGGGGAGGGGCCACGAGGTGCTCAATGCATCACATAATGACCAGTAGTCTGGTCGTTCTGGTCATCATGGACACTGGCTATGTATATATATATATATATATATATATATATATATATATATATGAAGAAGGGACAAAGAGCAGAGGTAGAGCGGGAACACATTAAAACCCAGAGATGGGCATGCTGTTGTCAATAGGTGTGGTACACTCCCACAAGGAAGGGTGAGAGACAAGAAGCTGAATCCCCGAACAGGAAAAAAAAAGCAGACAGAGTGGCAGGGCTAGGAAGAAGAGGTAAAATAAATGCATAAGAGATTAAATTACCAATGAAGCATCTCTAACCTACTCACTGTTTTCCAGGGGCTGTATAGTGTGCTTTCACATACATGATCTCATTCATTTCTCACAACAACCTCATAGAGTATACGCTGAGCATCTCAGGTAAAAATTGTCAATTTAAGTAGCTTTAGCAACTGAAGCTCCAAAACTCAGTGGCAACCTGAGACAAAATGTGGGCAGTGAAGCCTGAGGATGGTCCCCTGAAATCTCAGCAGTGACAGGAGGAGGAGACAACCACTAGGGGAGAGGACAGGACAAGACAAAGAAAGGTAGGGAAATACCACATGTGTAACATACTGCACTATCACTAAATTAATGCTTTA
Organism: Myotis myotis; assembly: GCF_014108235.1. Classification (NCBI taxonomy): domain Eukaryota; kingdom Metazoa; phylum Chordata; class Mammalia; order Chiroptera; family Vespertilionidae; genus Myotis; species Myotis myotis. Next base: position 144,288,827 of record NW_023416324.1, on the reverse strand, counting down.
AGTATATGACAATATATCTTTAAAAAGACTAAGCTACCTCCTTCTGGGGATCTAAATGTATAGCAAAACTAAACAGCGTTGTTGTCTACTTACTGATTGGCCTATGGTCTAATGTTTTCCACAGCTTGACTAAATTTTAGACATTTTTTCCTAAGATAGGCCCCTAACCTCCCTTTTCTTAGAGCATTTAAGTTAGAAAACTCTGTTACTTTGAGATACAGACCTCCTCTTGCCAGTTTTACAACCCAGGAATGTCTTTTGAAAGGACCTGGGAGCCATCCTTTTGAAATGTCATCACTAAGAAAGAGAGCACCTATCTATCCTAGTCTCTGTGGGAAGGTAAGAGCCTAACTTTGATAGATGCCAATTAGCAAACACAGATGGTCTAATTATATTGATAAATTCTCCCCCTACCCAGTGTCCTCCAGTACTTTTCTACGAGCTCACTCCAGCCTTACACACCCTCCCTGCCCTTTAGAGTTCAATTCAGTCTCTTTCTCTTATTGTGTAGGCTTGACTGTTATTGAAATAGTCTTTTTTGCCTGTTTAATCCCACCAGGTGCAAATTTTCTTTGACATTATTAAACCTATATGAGTGTTTGTAAAACTAAGCACACGGTATTTTTAATCTATCAAGACATAAATTCCAATTAAATATATGACCATAAATTTGTAATAATTCAGGTATAATCTACTCTAGAGATAAAAAGATGGTTTAAATAATCTTCAGGGTTAGTAAATCTTTTGAAATTTAACCTCAGATGTGGTAAAAATGAAGTGAGTACTCATTCCCTGAGAAAATAAGCACTATTTTAGGGAGATGTGATATATAGTTTAAAAGGGAAAAATGTGATCAAGGGAAACAGGTGAAGTGTAATACTACACACATACACACACAAATACACAGACACATATCTTGAATTTTTTTCCAAAAAGAGCCTTTATAGAAATTATGGCCTTTATAGAAATTAACGTACAATAACTAAATACAAATAAACAAAGAAATTGGGACTAAAAACCATAATAATGAAAAAATACTATGATTATGGTGGCATATAGAAACCATGCCATAAAGCCTACAACATTATTAAAGGGCACCCCAGTTTGGTTTTGAGTAATTAACTCCAAAAGGGAAAAAATGATCAGTTACAAGATACCCAGTATCTGGGGAAAAAAAAAAAGCAAACAAATATGATAATTTGCTTTGGATAAACACAGGGTATTTAAAGCTGGAAGAAGTTTAAATGCACACAATCATAATGCACAATCCTGTGAACTGAAACCTGAACTAAATGCAGGAATATATTCTGTAAAACTATTCTCTTATGTCTCAGTACAACGTTGATGAAAATTTCTAGTTTGTTTTTGGTTCTCTGAGAGTCTTGCCCAGTATATAGTTTCACCTACCTAGAGAAATAACTGAAGTAAAAATTCTGGAAAATATGAGATTACACAAGTCAAAGTTTCCATGATAATTGGGCTATAAAGAGATTAAAGTTGTACTCTTGGGCAAATTTTTGTGACTGCCAAAAATTATGTGCCGGTCAAGATGAAAACAAACTGTGATACTGAATTTAAATTATTGCTATAACAAAGAAAAAAATATGTATTCACTGATTTAATAATGATGTATGCTAATTTTTAAAGCTTGGAAAATAAAGAACAAGATAAAAAATATACACAATTCCATTTCTCATGGAAGAGATGCAAATGAAAATATCGTTGCCATTTGGATTATGTCATTATCATATAAACTCTCATACTGTTTTGAGAGACAAGGTTGCATAGTAGTTAGAAGTTAGATTGTCAGAGTCCAAATGCTGAATCTGTTCTTTACATCTTATGGTAAATCATCTCAAATCTGCCTTTGCTTGTTTTCAGTTTAGCTTAGTTTTTTGCTATTGTTGCTGTTTGTTTACCATCTGACCATAAAATTGTAATAATTCAGGTATAATCTCCCATTCTTGCCTTATGATTTCAATCCTTTCTTTTTATACCTCTGATTAGTTTGACATACTTACTTCAATGTCCTTTTAATTTTATTCTATTATTGCATTTCTTCACGTTCGAGTTCTCCAGACTCCCACAGTGATTTCTTTGCTTGTAAAGTTTGTGAGTTTCCCTGTGAATATAAGGTCAGCATGCCTTCATCCATTACTGTTCCACCTGCTCTGGGTTGTAGAGACATTCCTGTGGAGAAGTTTTACTTTCCTCTGCTGGGAAATATGCATTTTACTCATTTTATGTCTGGGGTTTCCATCTGAGTAATGTAATTTCAGATCCAATATCAACAGATGGTGTAAGGTTGGGATTTGAATTCTTATATAACACTCTTTCTTCCAACCATGGCTCCTGGTCAACAGCTTTGCTTTTTTTGCGATTTTGTAGAGATGGAGCTGCTTTATCCTTATTTCATGGATTGACAGTTCATCATGGTTCCTGGGTTTATGTAAAGAACTGACATCCAATTCCCCACTGTGTACGGGTCTGAGGGTTCATCTCCTTATTTAGTGAAGGCATCAATGTCCAGGCCTACAAGGGTGCCACAGCTTCAATGATTCTATGTTCCTTTCAGCTGCAGGGCCATTCACCTCCTTAAGTTTGAATTATCTTGTTGTTTCTTACTTATGGAAATTTCTTTCTTTTTTTATTGGTTATACTTTATCCAGAATTTTTATTTGCTTGGTAAAGCTGGCTGGAGTGAAGTTAATGTGGGGGGTGGAGTCAACTTGACAACTGAATCAACTATTTTGACTGAAAACTGATTTAAACTATGACTCTGTTTCTTCATCAGAAAGGATTTTTTTTTTTATAATTTAATATGATAATGTATGCAAAGTTGTTAGTACAGTGCCTGTTACATGAAAAGTGCCCAATAAATATTAGCTAGTCTTATCATTAGCTAATCTGAATTAAAATTTTAGGTATAAAGTTTTACATATCATTTTATCCCAATATATTATTAATAGTACTAGTGTCACAGTATATGGATTCATGCACATTGAAAGAAAGTTAATTACAAAAAATATTTTAATATTATTATTTGCCCTTTCTCTATAATAGAAGTGTCAACCAAATTCACAATCAACAATGACAGATTGAAACACATGCGTGTGATTGGCACCAGCGAGAGCTTTATATGTAATCGTGCATGCAGGAGTCAACTTAGCCTTTTATATGTATAGATAAACTTGCTTCATTAAACCTGCTTTCTGATTTAGCTAAACTTTTTCCAGCCCAGTGAAGCACCTCAACTTCTCTTTCAGGTAATTGTCAGCAACACAGCAGTAAATATCAACATGAATCAGATCATTATAGTAGATCATGCAGGGAGAAAAAAAAAAGGTAAAATATTTAACTGCAGCAGTGTTTGACTATATTCTGCACAGTGAGAAAACCTGAAATCATTTTCAAGGTCCACCATTTCTTACTTCTTTTCCATCAGGTCAAGTTTCTAAACTTTCTAAATCTCCATTTCTGTCTAATGAAAAGAAAATAGGATTCTCCCAAGTCTCCTATCTACCTACTCCAGGACTTCTATGAGGATCACATGAAATCACAAACATTTGGTTGAATTGTAAAATTTTCATGCCTGGCTATAAAGCAAGTCATGTTCCTGGGTTGAAGAAACTCTAAGGATGCTAGTAGCTAGGGAAAGAAAGCCAGGCATTGCTACCTGATGTCATTACTCGGCACCCACAGCCACCATTTCCAGGCTGACCTGGGCTGTGGGCTGCATTTTGCACCATGGGGTCTTGGCAACGTTGGCTGCAATTTTGTGGGGTGTTGAGCCGGGGTGGTGGCGGGGCCTGTGTCCCACTTGGGGGAAGCCAAGTGTTGGTTTATCAGCTCCAGGTCCATGCTGTCATTTATTTTTAAATGGCCAGTGCATGTCATGGCAGCTCCTGAGTTGAGCGTCTGCCTCCTGGTGGTCATTACGAGTCATAGCTACTGGTTGGAGGGAAGGATGGGCACTTAGCCTTTTATATATATATAGATAATAATTATTATAAATAGGTATATAAGTATAAAGTATATACATATATATTTAAACACTATTGGGATTTACTGTGTGCCAGAAACTATTCTAAGCACTTTATAAATGTTAGCTCATTTATTTATTTCTTACAACAACCCTATGAGGTACATTTAGTACACCCTATTTAATAGCTTATTTATTACTCCCCTTATTTACAGGTGAGGAACCAGAGGCACAGGGACCTTAAGCAAATTACCTAAAGTTACACAGCTAGTCAATGGAGAAACTGTATTTCAATATATGTATGTGGTCAGGTTCCAAAGTCAGTTCTACTCATGCTATCTTGTTCTTTAAACCTTTATCTCTACTATTTTATAGCCATAATATTAAGAACCTTCTCCAACAATATTTTCACAGTAAGCAACGCTTTATGTTAGATATTAGATATCAGGGTCTAGTGAAGCAATTCTTTGTAAAAGTCAAAACCGTGTAACAGAATGCAGAAAAAGGCTGAAGCTATTCCTGTATCCAGATAAGGCTGGAGACAAGATCAAGATGCTGAGTACATTTCTTTAAAAAGAAAAACAAGAAAGGTTAGACTAGGCCAGCCGTGGGCAAACTATGGCCCGCGGGTCGGACCCGGCCCTTTTGAAATGAATAAAACTATTGAAAAAAAAGACCGTATCCTTTTACGTAATGATATTTACTTTGAATTTATATTAGTTCACACAAACACTCCATCCATGCTTTTGTTCCGGCCCTCCGGTCCAGTTTAAGAACCCATTGTGGCCCTCGAGTCAAAAAGTTTGCCCACCCCAGGGCTAGGCACTTCCCAAAGAATGATATGCAAAATCACACAAAAATTATATGATATCATTGGTCATTGTGTCAGTCATCAAATTATGCCCACTCAGCTCCAAATTCTGCCTTCAATACGTGCTCTGTGATAATAGAATTCCTTTTAAGTATTTCTCCTTTGGATGGAGCACAATGTTAAGCTTTCTTATTAGAGGGCGCTGGAGGAGCATCCGGAAGGAAGTTTCACCCACAGTTTTCCTGGTGCTGCAAGGTGTGTGGGTGGTGTGGCTGGGAAGACATCAGTGGAGCTCTGCCACAGCCACAAGCTCAGAGCGCATGGATCCACAGAGACCTTACACGCAGCCGTGGGCAAACTACGGCCCGTGGGCCGGATCCAGCCCATTTGAAATGAATAAAACTAAAAAAAAAAAGACCGTACCCTTTTATGTAATGATGTTTACTTTGAATTTATATTAGTTCACACAAACACTCCATCCATGCTTTTGTTCTGGCCCTCCAGTCCAGTTTAAGAACCCATTGTGGCCTTCGAGTCAAAAAGTTTGCCCACCCCTGCCTTACAGTCTCATCCAGGACTGATACAACCTCCCCATGTCCCACAGCTGGGAAACCAGCAGCCAGCACCTCCTGCTGGCAGAAGGAATTCCTCTGAAGGCAACAATGTGATCCCCTGAGACTCAGAAGGTTCCACCTTGCTGCTGTTCTCTCTGCAGAACAAGAATGGCATGGGGCCTAGAGGATGCCCACCCATCTGGGCTGACCTCCTGGTGCCTGCTTGCAGTCCAGGGGACTGATATATGCCACCATTAGCCTGGAAGGAAGCAGGCAATTTTTCACTGCTCAGTGGGCTGAAACCGCATACCTTCTTCAAGGTTTTAACCCCAGCTTTGAGGAGTGAGTCCCTTTCCAGGTTTGTCCTTTCTTGGGCACTCTCTCTCAGTCCTAGGGTAATACAGGGTTTTCTTATCTGTTACAGTTACTCTTTTATCATAGTTTGATCATTCCTTATATTAAACTTCGGTTATTTCATCCACCATGTGGTTTCTAAGTCTTGTTTCAATCCAGACTAATGCTACCAAGTGCAAATTAAAACCACCAAGAGATACAATTACATGCATACTTGAATGACTAAACATTTTTTAAAAACGGATAATACCAAATATTGGTGTAGGGCACCTGGAACTCTCATTTGTTGCTGACAGTATAAAATATTACTAGCCCCTTGGAAAAAAAAAAGGCTCACAGTTTCTTATAAAACTAAACATACATCTATCCTATGATTTATGAATTCTACACCAAGGGAACTCAAAATATAAATTCACAAAAAAAGTTCATCTAGGAATGTTCTGATATATCCTATCTAATACAGATGGAATATGAAAATTGACCATCACTTTGTGACAAAGATGGCGGCACCCACAGCCAATAATGAGAGAATATGCATATTGACACAACAAAGATGGCTGCAGTCGGGCCGGGACACTTGCATCATTGACATGGTGACGACACAGGCGTTCCGCCCCGCCCTGGCCACTCCAGGCCTCTGGGCAACATGCAAAGGCAGAAAGGTGGCTCTAAGCTGGAGCGAAGGTGGTGCTGGCAGCCAGGGGAAGGAAGGCCTATTCTTGCATGAATCTTCGTCATCGGGCTTCTAGTTTTATTAATAACTAGAGGCCCGGTGCACAAAAATTTGTGCACTCGGGGGGGAGCACTCAGCCCCGCCTGTGTACTCTCGAAGTCTGGGACCCCTTGGGAGATAACGACCTGCTGGCTTAGGCCTGCTCCCGGGTGGCAGAGGGCAGGCCCAATCCCTAGGTGCAGCCCCTGGTCGGGCTCAGAGCAGGGCCGACTGGGGAGTTGGGGCTCCGCCCTCTGTCATGCACAGAGGAGGGCAGATTGGGAGGTTACGATGCCACCCTCAGTCACGCTCAGGGTAGGGCCAATTGGGGGATTGGGGCACTGCCCCCTGTCACACTCAAGGCAGGGTCGATGGGGAGGTTGCGGCGCCACCCTTTGTCACGCACAGAGCAGGGCCCATCAGGGGGTTGGGGTGCCGCCCTCTATCACCCACAGAGCAGGGCCGATCAGGGGGTAGGGGCGCTGCCACTCTCACACTCAGGGCAGGGCCAATGGGTAGGTTATGGCTCTAACCCATCACACACAGAGCAGGGCCCGTGGGGGGGGGGGGGGGCGCCGCACCCTGTCACCCACAGAGCAGGCCCAATTAGGGGTTGGGGCGCCCCAACCTGTCACACACAGAGCCACAGGGTGATCAGGGGGTTGGGGAGCTCCCCCCTATCATACACAGAGCAGGGCTGATCAGGGGGTTGGGGTGCCTTCCCCTGTCATGAACAGAGCAGGATGGATAGGGAGGTTGTGGCCCCGCTCCGTGTCACACACAGAGCCACAGGGCAATCAGGGGGTTTGGGCGCTGCCCCCTGTCACGCTGATCCTGGTGCCGGGAGGCCTCTTGGCTCCGCTGATCCCGGTGCTGGGAGGCATATTGCCCTTTTACTATATAGGGTAGAGGCCTGGTGCACGGGTGGGTGCCGGCTGGTTTGCCCTGAAGGGTATCCTGGATCAGGATGGGGGTCCCCACTGGGGTGCCTGGCCAGCCTGGATGAGGGGATGATGGCTGTTTGCAGCTGGTCACACACCCTTCAGGGTGGGGGTCCCCACTGGGGTGTCTGGCCAGTCTGGGTGAGGGGCTGAGGGCTGTTTTCAGACTGGGGGTGACTGAAGCTCCCAACTGCTCCTGTTTTTCTTTTTTGTTTTTATTCTGGGCCAGCTTTAGCTTTGAGGCTTGGCTCCAGCTCTTAGGCCTCCGCTGCTGAAAGTAGGTTTCTGGCCTTTGCTTACAGTGTTGCGATCCTGCTGGCTGAAGCCTGGCGGACTAAAGCAGGTTTCTGGGGTTTTGTTTAGCTTCTATATTTGTTACATAGTTGCTTAGAGTTGCAACTCAGAGGCCTGCAGCGGCAGGCGGGGAATGTTTGAGTCCTCCGTCACTGAAGCAAGAAAGCCTCATGTTAGTTTCAAGCTGCCTGGCTGCTGGCCGCCATCTTGGCTGGCAGTTAATTTGCATATTGCCCTGATTAGCCGATGGGAAGGGTAGCGGTCATACGCTAATTACCATGTTTCTCTTTTATTAGATATGATAGTCCAAAGCTGAAAACAAACAGATGCCCATCAATAGGTACATAGATAAATAGACTGTTACATTCGTTTGATTGAATGCTACTCAGTAATAAAAGAAAATAAGAACTATTGATATATAGCAACATGGGTGAACCTCAAAAATATGCTGAGTGAAAGAAGCCTTAATAAAATGTTCATACTACATAATCCTATCTTTATGGTGTTCTAGAGCTTCTAGAGCAAGTGAACTAACCTTTGATGGCGGGGGGGGGGGGTGCGGGGGGGGGGGGCTCCAATGATTGTGTCTGGGAGGAGTACAGATTAATTGGGAGGGAACTTGAGTGAACTTTCTTAGGTGATGGTAATATTCTACCTCTTGAGATTCTATAGCAAAATATTGAGAGGGTCTTTAAAAAAAATGGGAGTTTAAATTATACAGGTTATGCTTTTGTTAAATTTATCAGATTTTGTGAATTTCATATCACAATATTTAACCTAAAATTGTTTAACAAATATTATATATATATATACTAGATGCCCAGTGCACAAAAGTTGGTGCACTTGGGCGGTCCCTCAGATATATATATACTAGATGCCCAGTGCACAAAAGTTGGTGCACTTGGGCGGTCCCTCAGATATATATATACTAGATGCCCAGTGCACAAAAGTTGGTGCACTTGGGCAGTCCCTCAGCCCGGCCTGTGCCTTCTCGCAGTCTGGAACCCCTCGGGGGATGTCCACTTGCCAGCTGGGAGCAGGCCTAAGCTGCAGTCTGACATCCTTAGTGCTGCTGAGGAGGTGGGAGAGGCTCCCACCACCACTGCTGTACTAGCAGCCATCAGCCTGGCTTGTGACTGAGCAAAGCTCCTGTGGGAGCACACTGATCACCAGGGGGCAGGCAGCTCCTGCATTGAGCATCTTCCCCCTGGTGTTCAGTGTGTGTCATAGTGACCAGTCATTCCCAGTGGTTCTGCTGTTAGGGTCAATTTGCATATTACCCTTTTATTATATAGGAGTGCCTGGCCAGCCTGGGTGAGGGGCTGATGGCTGTTTGCAGGCTGGCCACAGCGTCTTCAGGGTGGGGGTCCCCCCTGGAGTGCCTGGCCAGCCTGGGTGAGGGGCTGAGGGCTGTTTTCAGGCTGGCCACACACCCTTCAGGATGGGGGAGGGGAGATCCTGCTGGGGTGCCTGGCCAGTCTGCGTGAGTGGCTGATGGCAGTTTGCAGGCTCCCAGGGACCCTCTCCCCATGAGGGTGTGGCCAGCCTGGGTGAATGGCTGATGGCTGTTTGCAGGCTGGCCACAGCCCCTTCAGGGTGGGGGGTCCTGTTGGAGTCCCTGGCCAGTCTGGGTGAGGGGCTGAGGGCCATTTTCAGGCTGGATAAGCCCTCCAACGGGTACCTTAACCCCATGAGGGTGTGGCCAGCCTCGGTGAGGGGCTGATGGCTGTTTGCAGGCTGGCCACGGCCCCAGCCACCCAAGCTCCCAGTGGAGGCTGGCTGGAAGCAGGTATCTGGGATTTATTTAGCTTCTATAATTGAAACTTTGTTGCCATGAGCAGAGTCCACAGCCAGCTCAGAGCAGGCGGGAAGCTTGGCTTCCTCCATCGCCCGGGCAACCAAGCCTCCTGCTTGCTCCAGCTCCATGGCTGCTGGCAGCCATCTTGGTTGGGTTAATTTGCATATAGTCACTCTGATTTGCTGGTGGGCGTGGCTTAGGGAATAGTGAAGGTAGGGTCAATTAGCATCTTTTTCTTTTATTAGTGTGTGTATATATATATTAGAGGCCTGGTGCAAGGATGGGGTCCAGCTAGCCCGCCCCAATGGGGGCCGATTGGGCCAGGCCTGCAGGGCAAGATGATGTGGAGGTTGGTTGGCTGGCTTCACCCCAATTGGGATGGGTGGTGCTGATCAGGCCTAGCCTGCTGGGGGGGCCTCGAGAGGTTGGTTGGCCCTGTCTCTCATGGGGGGGCAGGGCGAGAGGGGAAGGGGCTGGTCGAGGCAGAGCATGGGAGGTTGGCCGGCTGGCCCTGAGTGGAGTGAGGGGGGCAATTGGGGTTGGGGCTGGCCAGGGGGAAGGGCTGTGGGCAGTTGCAGGGACAACTGGGGCCCTGATCGGGCTGGTTGGCCACCGCAGTGCACATCATAGCAACTGGTTGTTCCGGTAGTTCTGGTCATTCTGTCGTTCAGGTCTGGGCTTTTATATTATAGGCTTATATATATAGAGAGAGATATACCAAAGTGTTTAGTTAGGAAATATACTGATGCCTGCAACTTATTTTGAAATCCATTCAAAATATAGATGATCAGATGGATATCTTGGGAATGGATAGATGAATAAATATAAGATAATGAAAATATAGAAAAGTGTTAATTGTGGAATCTTTAACAGGGTGATTGAGATACCCTGTTAATTATTTTTTTCAATTTTATAAAAAAGTAATTAGAAAAAAAGCTGGAGGTGATTAAAACCATCTTAGATTTTTGTCTCTTAAACCTGTTCAAACCTGATTTGCTGTGAGATCAGAGTGCCAGTTTTATGTGAGTGTTGTGAACTGAGAATCTATTTTGAGCTCATTCAGGCTCACCCATAATATAAGTACTTTTTCCAGTGCTAAAGACTAAGGCAAACTGACTGGCTTGAATTTACTGTTATAGCACCTCTCCTCTCTTACAATCCATCACGGTCTGTGTGATAGCCTGGAGTGTCTTTGTTTTATGTGATGAAGGCACGTGTGCTTTCATGAGGGTATATTTGTACTCTCTAATTGTTATAGACAGCCTGACTTAAAACCATACCACCTAGGACTAGTGTATAAAATTGTTTTTATCTATTGGCCTTTTATTTCCTACATGTACATTTTGATTAAGTCTCCCAAAATCAGATCCATCTTCTATTAATTTTGCATTCTCTATCCAGAGAATATTGTATAGTGCCATAGACACAGGGGATACTTATATGATGATGGTGTCAATTATTAATATGTTTAAAAGCTTTTTAAAATATTCAGGGAATGCCAGGACCCTCACCAAATAATACTTAATTCACTCAGTCAGTAGTATAACTAACATTATGTAGTTTACTCAAATAAATAATCTTTGATTTAAAAAAAAATCTGCATGTTAGAAAGTTCCAAATAGCTTTTATATTTTTATATAGGAGAAAAAGAATCAACAGCTAAGTCTCCTTTGGATACAAAGTCCCTGAACTTCTAGCCATCGTAAGGGTGCCAGTGAAAGGTAACACCCCAGGTAAACCATGGACAAGTAAAGATCACATGATATTACAAGTCTTAAGTAGTCATGGAATAAGGAAAAGTATATAGACTCATAGCTCTGAAGTAATGATATTCCCTTAATCATTTGTTTATCTTTCAAATTGCTAAGGGAAATGCTACAAATAAACAAAAAATAGAAAGCATTATTGTATGTAAGTATGATAGGTTCTGAGTCAACCTTCCAAGTAACAGAAATATTTTCTACCTTCTATATAAACTATTTAGGACCAAATCTCAAATAAAAAGAAATTTCTTTATCCCTAGGTAAAAATGAAAATTAATTTTAAAGTCAATAGGCTATAGATTTATCAGCTCAGTTCTAACTTGTAGACCTCAAAACATGCCTAAAGTAGAAATCAGAAAAACACTGGGACATTTACCAAAGGCTATCATGCTTTTTTACTGCAAGTAGCAAGACCCAGAGGGTGAGGTTAGCTATCTGCATGACGATTTCCCAGAAGTAGTCAATTCTGTACCAATATTTGTAGATATTACTGTTAAGATTAAGGAGGCTGGCTGTTAGGCAACAGGAAATGATCAACGTAGAAGGCAATTATTGAAAATTCTAGAATGTGTGATGTGATAAAATGACAGAAATATACAAAATCTTTAAAATGGTGGTGTAGGCAGCTGGGGGGAAAATTGTCAATATTTAACATTTTCCCAAATTGTTATCTAAAAGAGATAAGCAATCTAGTTTCAAGAAACTTAAAGGGACTGATCCATTTTTAACTTAGCTTAAATAAATAAAATATTCATTAAGACAATAAACATCTTTTGCTCTCATGACATGTTGACCATAAGACATTGTAATTATTTAATTTTTCAGATACCATGATACTGAGGAGATAAACTTGCTAGCCCACTTTTAAGGTTTACCTTTAGTTTCAAATTTATCACATTCTTACTCCTAAACAGTCTAACTTTGCACATTCCTTGTGCATACTTTGAAATTTGATAACCCTTGGATCAACAAATATTAAACTTTCAGATTGTGTAGAGTATTGTAACTGCATAATAGTTGGCATTTACACAATTGTCTTGTGTTTATTTCTGAGTTACACCAGTACCTGCTAATTAGGTTTTATTTAATCATATTTATGGCAATTTCAAGTCATCCCCTAAATCACATATCTTCACCTGAAACTTTTTACACACCAATGTAAACCAATATAACTTTAATTTCCTTCCAAATGAACATATGCTTACCAATTATTTCAAATCATTTCCACCATTGCATAAGCCCTGTAATAATTTTTTTGCCATGAGTATAACCATACTTTTTAATTAAAATACTAACTAGCTTTCCCTTAAAGCCTTCTCCTCTAAAATTTAAGGTACAACGTTAGTCTTCCTCTCTTGTAATTTTCAGTACTCTTATGGGGAAAGGAGAAGAATATTATGTATGTTATCATTAATAGTTACATATCTGATCATTTACTTTAAGATATCAATCATAAGCCAGGAGCCAGAATTAAGCAGATTTTATTTTTAGGCACTGGCCTGATCTATGACATGTCTGCTAGTTGAAAAGTGTTAATGAAAGCTATTTAGCCCACATGGCTTCAGGGAACAGGTTTAGCACACCATAAATCCTATGTTTTGCCTTATTTACACCACTTACATGTGCAACCTTTATTCTGTTCATCTACTTGGAGCATAATTTAATTTACTGAAGAGTGCACATTACTCACTGAACCTTAACATGGACTTGATTCAACTATAACTATTGTAAGCTAATTGTGCTGTGTTGGAATTGAAACTGATAATGATGTGCAGTGGCAAGTTTAACAAATTTTCGATTACCGCATTCAATTACTTTTGGTGCATCCCACTTATCAGTGAGCCAAACATTTAATTCATTTAAGGTTTGACAAAGAGTATGAGATGAGATGATTCATTCAGGACAGGCCTTGCACTCTCAATGTTACTAAACAACTCCCTCTGTTGTTCTACCGGTTGATTTTAGACTCTAGTTGTGTTGTAGAAAATATAGTGCTTATTTGTCAGGCGTTCCAGTCTGGAAACAGGTTGCCTAACATGCTGAGATTTGCTTTAATGTATATTTCAGCAAATTAATATTTGTGGCTTATGAATTCATAAATAAAAATGAAGTTATTTTTGAAGATCAGTGATGAGTCAATTACTATTTATTTTATAACTAATTTTAAGTTTACATTTATTAATGCTAACCTATTTAAAAACAAAATTGTTTTTAAAATGTAGGTCACCTAATTTAATTATATTTTTGTAATTCTCTGTAGATGATGTTAGCTAACACTTAGGAAATTTTACTTAGAAAACCAAACAATATTTAGTAAAAGACCCTCTTATGTTTTTTCCATAAAGACAAGTTAATCATTTGCCTATAAATCTAAATGTTGATGAGAATTTGGAAGAACATTTTTAAGGCAGAAAAACAAAAATAGTGAATGGTGACAGTTTCTTTGAAACAAGTTAAGTTATATGTCAAATAGAGGTTCATTATCTCTTTCAAAACAAGATATAAATATATCTGCTGTGGTAGGCAGCTCTTCTTTCTTTTAACCTTTCTTTTCAGGAGGGAGATATTTGAGTAATACTGACATTCATCACTGTTATCATTTGGGTTTTATATTACTGAACTAGAGACCCAGTGCATGAAATTTATGCACGGGGGTGGGGGGGTCCTCCCCAGCCCAGCCTGCACACTCTCCAATCCAGGACCCCTCCAGGGATGTCCTGGGTCTCAGGCCTAAACCAGCAGTCAGACATCCCTCTTACAATCCGGAACCTCTGGCTCCTAACTGCTCACCTGCCTGCCTGATCATCCCTAACTATCCCCCCACCATCCTGGTCACCCCCAACTGCCCCCCTTATCTTCCCATTCCCTCTCCACCTCCTGCTCCCCCCGCCCCCGCTCATGCCCTCATGCTCCCTAGTATCTGTGTCCATTGGTTATGTTTATATGCATGTATACAAGTCCTTTGGTTGACCTCTCCCCTTTACCCCCACCCTCCCTTACCTTTCCTCTGAGGTTTGAGCATCTGATCGATACTTCTCTGTCTCTGGATCTGTTTTTGTTCATTAGTTTATGTTGTTCATTATAGTCCATGAATGAGTGAGATCATGTGACATTTATCTTTCTCTTACTGTCTTATTTCACTTAACATAATGCTCTCCAGGACCATCCATGCTGTTGTAAATGGTACGAGTTCCTTCCTTTTTACAGCAGCGTAGTATTCCATTGTGTAGATGTACCACACTTTATAATCCACTCATCTGCTGATGGGCACTTAGGCTGTTTCCAAATCTTAGCTATTGTAAATTGTGCTGCTATGAATATAGGGGTGCATATATCCTTTCTGATTGGTGTTTCTAGTTTCTTGGGATCTATTCCTAGAAGTGGGATCACTGGGTCAAATGGGAATGAAAACATGCTCCAAGTCACTAATTATCTGAGAGATGCAAATCAAAACAATAATGAGGTACCATCTCACAAATCAACAAATGACAAGTGCTGGCAAGGATGCAGAGAAAAAGGAACCTTTGTTCACTGCTGGTGGGAATGCAAACTGGTGCAGCCACTGTGGAGTTTCCTCAAAAAACTAAAAATGGAACTTCCATTTGACCCAGTGATCCCACTTCTAGGAATATATCCCAAAAAACCAGAAACACCAATCAGAAAGTGTATATGAACAGAGTGTTTTAGACATTATTTCCCAGTCTTATAGGAACCCAGATTCTATGAATATGATTAAAATCTTTCCTTAATAAGAGCATGCAAATGTGTCCAAAGTATTATGTGCATCTTTACTTTTAGAATGATGATTTGAGGAACTCTCTTATGTAATAAGCCATCTTTTGACCAGTGGAGGCTGCAGGAATATTCCTGAAAAACAAAAAAATCAAAGGCTAGAAGGCTTGAAATTTAGTCCTCACCCTGTGGTTTCTTGATGTGAACTTTAGGCCAAGCATATAACTTCTCTATGGTTTATATAACTCCCCAGGAAAAGAGGCAATGGTAATGAACAGCTAAAACTTACTTAGGATGCACTATATATTGGCTGTTATTTAAACATTCCATTTTAATTATTTTGACAACCCTTTTGATATTATCATCTTTAGCACAGAGATAAAGAAACAGAGGATCAGACTCCTTAAATACTTTTCTCAGTATCACAAATCTTAGATGTGATAAAGTAGGAATTTAAACCCAGACTTATTGGATTCCTCAGCTCAGGCATTCCCCACTGTACTTACTTCTGTATATATTTAAAGTGTCCTGAGAGTGCAATTAACCTAATGGAGGTATTGAAATAGGTATTGGTTGGGATGGGAGAGCAGATGGGAGCAATACCTGGCTTGCTTTCATGATTCCTTATTTTTTACACTATCTTTAGCTCCTCTACTGAAAGAACAATTTTTCACTCTAGTCGAGTAGTGTTTGAAAGATTTTAATTAGTAATTATAGTAGTTTTATATTGCTCTGGTAACAAGTTATCACAAAACTAGTGCCAGAAACAACACACATTTCTTATCCCACAATATTGTAGGATAGAAGTCATATACAGGTCTTATTAGACTAACATCAAAATCTTAGAAGTGTTGCATTTTTCTGTGGAGGGTGTAGGAGAGAATGTTTCCTTGTCATGTCCAGCTTCTAGAGGCCACACTCATTCTTTGGCTAGTGACTCCCTTCCTTAAGATTCAAAGCCAACAATGTTACATCTGTCTGACTCTTCTTTATCACATCTTTCTCTGACTGTAGCCCTAAAGATTTCTGTGTTCAAGAACTCTTGTGATTAACCACCCAGATAATGCAAAATAATCCCTCCATCAGAAGGTCTTTAACCTTAATAGCATCTGCAAAGTCCTATTTGCTATGTAACATAGCCACCAGTTCCAGTTTTGTTTTGTTTTTTGTTTTTTTCAAAAAAATGAGGATATCTAATTTTTAGAAGGATCTTTTATTTTCTTATCTGATTTTTCCTTAGTGTTTTCTATTCTACTCCCTGGTAGATATTAGGAACAGCAATGAGTACAGTCCCAAGTCTGGTTACAATGCCAACCAATAGAATGGTTTCTTCTTGGGCAAAATTCCTTAAGGAAGCAAAGCCTAAGGGAAGAACCAATGAAATGATGTGTGATTAGACTATTTGATTCAATAGTATTGACCATGACTAAATCAATGGCAGCCAGTGTATGTACATCCAGCATCCAAAATCTCAAAAGTATATAAGCTTAATCAAACTGTTATGTAGAAATAATGTTTTGATCTCATACTTATCTGATCTTATTCTTTACCTTTTACACAAAACCCCTGGTGACTTGTACATCCCTTTGAGGTGAGCCTGGTTTGATCAGGTTCCATCACTCAGGTTCAGTTCGTTTACATAAGACTTTCTCTCATAAATCATTGCCATGAAGTAAAGACCCTGCTATCAAGTTCATTGTGAGAGGTATGTGCAGTTCACTCTTACTGAGACTTGAGTTCTACTTGGCCAGATTCCACTTAATATTGTAGAAACAAAATGTAAATTATTTTGCAGCTCTACTATCTCCTTGTTTTCTCTGTTTTTCTCTAAGATCCTTTGACTTGAATATACCTTCCTAAATTACTGACCTTAACTGAATTAAATCCTACACTTTGAATAGATTATCTTCTAATTAATTCTTCCGTTTACCTTCTCCTGAAGGAAAGAGTATCTGAAATAGTGTTGTTGTTTTTCTTGGCCTACATTTATTTTTATTTTTTTCATAAATAAAATAAATTAACCATTATTTTGTCTATCAAATGACCTCATTTTGATAAAGGTAATCCTGTTAATAGTGAAAAGGTTTTTTTGTTTCTTTCACAATGAAAATAATCCATGATGTGCTTTCTTTTTTATTCTTTCCTTTTAATTTGCAAATAGTGTTAATTTTTTAAAAAATTTATTGTTAGAGAGAGAGAAATGAAGAAACATGGATAGATTGCCTACTGTGTACAGGAGAAAACTCCAACCAATTGAGCCACCCAGCCAGGGCAGTGTTAACTTTTTGTAGAACAGTTTTTTTGTTTGTTTATTTGTATGTGATGTAATCTTATTATTTGGTAGGCAATCATTTTCTCTGACAATCTAGGAGTGTTAATTATCATCTAGTAGGATACATAATTATTGTTTTCTTGAAATATCTTCATAACTTTTCAGTTGCATTTTTTGGTGATGCTTCTATAGCTTAACTAATTATTATATCAGAATCATTGCCTTCAAGGCCCATGAAATGGTATTCCATAATTTTGTGGTGTTGTGCTGTTGTTGTTTTCTTTTCACTGATGCTATTATTTTTTGTCACCATAATGTAAGTATCTGGAAAAGGAAACTTGGACAAATCACTCAGATGAGGAGCTGAATCCTCAAGACATTCAAATATTGTCTCAATAATATTTTTTAATGGAGGTGTTTGAAGAAATGTCAAGGGACATCTGAATCATATTCTCAGACTAATTTTAAATGAAAAATACTCTACTTACTATTTAGTATAACAACAATAAAATAGCTATAGTAAGCAGAATTCTAAGATTGGCCCCATAATCGTACCCCTTGATGGGAATCACCTCCTCTAGAACACAGGTGAGAACTGTAAACACAATGGGATGTCACTCCCATGATTAAGTTCCTGTACATGGCAAAGGGGAAAGTATTTAGCATGTGTAATTAAGGCCCATAATTGGCTGTCTTTAAGTTAATCAAAAGGAGATTATCATGGGAGGCCCTGACCTAATGAGATGAGCTCTGTTAAGGAGAATTTTTAAAGTTGAACATGGAAGAAGTCAGGGAGAGCAAAGCACCAGCAGATGCACTGTGGGCTTTGAAAAAACAAACCACCATATCATGGAAGGGCAGCCAGCAATTGCTGAGGGCCTCAGTCTCTCAACCGGAAGGAACTGAATTCTGCCAACAACAGGTGAGTTTGGAAGAAGACCCTGAGCCTCAGATGAGATAGAAGCCCCAGGGAATACCTTGACTTCCTGTGAGCAGAAGGCCCAGTTCAACTGTGTCCAGACTAAGGCTACCAGTAAACTGTGATGAAGCAGAATTTTTGGACTGGAGCTGTGAGATGATAAATTTGTGTTGTTTTGTTATATAGCAATAAAAATCCCCTAACTAATAGCTAACATTTATCTATCAATTTCCAGACTCTGTGCACATAGATATTTCTGATAGCCCATAGATAGTTCTATTTAATACTCACAACAGCCCTGTGGAATTGGATCTATTGTTTTTAAATTTTTACAGATGAGAAAATTAAGCATTTGAAAGGTCAAAACACTTGGTGCAGGTCACAGAGCTGGTTAATGAAGGAATTAGGATTTGAACTTGAGCTTCAATCACTTGGCTAGACTATGTTCTTTAATGGGATACATTCCATAGAATAATTCAAGTCAATTTTGTTCTGATTACCACCTATTCAGATACTGTCTTTATCTTGTGCATATCCAACAAAATGTGACAAATACTAAAGAATAAATAGGTTTTGATGAAATCCAACTTTTCTGGATGGTTTCATAAAAAGACCTTTATGCAAATACTTCACCAATTATAGAAGAAAGTCTTTTGAAAATAAATGCTTTTTTCAAAAGTTACTTAATTGCTATTTTACTTAGAAGAAGAACAATCTCTTTCCATCTAGCAGGTAGTAATGAGAAGTCATTATCTTGCACTCTTCTTTAATTAACATCAATCCTGATTAGTCAGAATAAATTAGGCTCTTTGTCTTTTTCCATAGTTGTGGTTTTTCTGGTATAGAAGCCATTCAATTATGTGTTATCACTTACAAAAGGTGTCAGTATAATTATACTACTGTATGTCAAATTTCACTTTTAAACATATTTTAATATTAAAATGTAAGTTTTTGTTTCCTTTTTGCTTAAAATATGGGAACTTAATGTTCCATACATTTTTTATGTTAATGACAAAATACACATAAAATTGATTATAATTTTATATTAAAGACAATTTTTATATTAAAACAAAGGTTTAATAAGGCTCTGGGATTTTTATAGCTAGTATTTATCATAATATGCAGTGAACACAACAGTAAAAATATCAAAAGTACTACCTGATTGTTACTACAAATTGGGGAAAGGGCTGCAGTGCAGGATATAATGATTCTGACTAGAATATGGAATAGAATTTAAAAATCTAAATTTTTAATTTGGTATATCTATATGGAAACTAAGGCCTTAATTTAAAATATTATTTTCCATTCTCCTTTTAGGTTTCATGTATGCATTGATATAACTGATATTTTGCCTACTTTATGATCAAAATGATCTACCCCCTCTATATGATCACTGGAAACTAAGTGACATAATATAACTTTAATTTTTTTAACAGAATGGAAGTAGGTATTCAGGTCCTGCTTAGCCTAAGTAATTGGCACTAAAATGGAAATAATTATTGGCTGCCACACAGATTAGTTAGGATGAGAACAAATAAACATTCTGTCCTTCCAACGCCATTATAGAAGTACTATTTTCTGAGTAGTGCTGGGCTATCTAATCTATTCATTAGAACAAAAGTAAGAAATTGTACTATATTTAACATTGCTTTGAAAAGAAAACTTTATTCTCTAGCCATATCTAGAAAACTTTTTAAAGATCAGAACTCCTAGAGCAGGGGTAATCCGCAGATATTTGGATAAAAACAAAGTGTTATTTGCTGCCCTGGCAGCATTTATAAATTACACTTCTTAGTGTGGCTGTAGCTGCTTTCTCCACTTCCTTTGCTTTCACGTTTTCATCAGGGCAGGCTCTCTCTGTAGTGACTTACCAACCCAAACCGCCAACATTTATTTGTGTAAACTACAAAAATATACCTGAAGTTTTTTTTCTCTGAGACTTTTGGGTTGTGCTCTTTTCTGTGGCATTTATTTGGTATTTGTAAGGTTAACTGATCATGTGTGAAACATAAATGAAAGCAGAACAGTCTTCATATTTCTCGAGCTAGTGAGGTTACAGATCATAGACTTTGCCCAGGAGAAGCCAGGTTTTTTATTTGCAACGAAAATGATTTCTTTTTAGAATCATTTGCTCTGTTTATTTGACATGGTCCTCTGACAAAAACTGTTGGGCATAGCAGTTACAGATAAACCAATCCTAAATATTGCCTCTTCTGCTTTAATTTAATCAACATGATTTAGAAATAAAGTCAGGGAGAGGAAGGAAAGAATGTCTGTGGATTTTGTATTCTTCTACTAATAAATTCTTAATTCTTTTATTAACACAGAAGAGAAGGAAATATCAGAGCTACAGTAGAAATGTGAATATTAGGAGGGAAACAGACCATGTACTTAAAAACAAGACTTATAGTACAGTATAGAGCTTGAATCACTAATTTGTTATTTTTGACAAGCAATTCAGTATAATAACCACTAGGAAATTAAAAATTTAGTGTTTTGTTTTTTTTTTAATATAACCAAGATTGGTTGAGCACATGTTTTGAACTTTGTCAACTAAGCGATTAAAGTTGAAATGTGCAAAATAAGTTATATATGACACACATTTTTAAAATTTTTAGGGTAGTTTTGGAAGAACTCATAGGATACCCAAGAGAAAATGTCACTAGTTTACATAATAGTTTCTAAACAAATAAGACACTTTCCCACAAGCCTGTGAAATGCCCTGTGCTTAGTATCTCACACAGCATTCAGCGCATTTTGTTTAGCAGAAATGGCTTATTTAAAAGAATAGGGATCTTTTTTCCCTCTCAATCTTTTTACCCCTAGCATCTAATATAATACCTGAGGCATTGATTAATAATGAATACTGACTGAATATCTGTTTCCACATCAATAGATTTGGCTATGTCTTCTGAATTCCATTTGAATTTTGAGCACATGTTATTTTTCAGCCTTACGCTCAGTCTTTCTGAAATTACAAGGTGTGTTAGAAAAAAAGTCCAGGTGGCAGGAATGATAAAACATGTGCTAATCTTAGAAGGAGAGACTGCTAATGAAGAAATCTTTATGTTCTCATAAATCAGGGCTTTGTAAAACTGTCTGCGCACCATCTGCATTGGGGTCCCTGGTATGGCTGGCCCACTCTGGAGCTGTGAATCAGAATATTGTAGGGAACAAAATTTTCCACCCCCAAATTAATGTGTCTCTTTGGCATGAGGGGTACGTTAGGCTAATATATTTTCATTATTATTGTTGAAAGTATTACAAATGTCCCCTATTTCCCCCATTGAGTTCTCCAAGCCCACTCCCACCCCCCACCCCAGGCCTTTACCACCCTATTATCTGTGTTCCTAGGTTATGCTTATATGCATACAAGTTCATAGGTTGATCTCTTTCCACCTGCCTTCCCTCCGAGGTTTGACGGTTTGTTTGGTGCTTCTAGGTCTTTGGATCTATTTTTGTTCACCAGTTTTATGTTGTTCATTAGATTCCACATATGAGTGAAATCAATACTTATCTTTCTCTGATTGTCTTATTTCGCTTAGTATAATGCTTTCCAGGTCCATCCATCTGTTGCTAAGGAAGTTTGTTGTTTGTTTTGTTTTGTTTTTTGTTGTTGTTGTTGTACCTCTCTATTAACTGTCTAAAAAAGAATTTAAATAGAGAGCCTGAATTAGGAAGAGACCTATCACCAGAGGTAACTGGAAAGAGTATGGGCTAGGTATGGTAACCTGGGGGAGAAACTTAGCAAGACCTCTTAGTTCACATTCCCCTCAGTGTCCCTCTTTCTCTGAATAGGATGGCAAATATTTGTTTACCAAACATTATCTCTTTTCATCTCAGATTTATTTCCAACGTCTCCTTGCAGAGCTAACTGATCATTACATTTAGCCAAGTCTTTTCTGTGTCTCTCAAATCACCATCCCAACCCCTCATTTTAATAGCCATAATTCTAATATCCTAGTAACCATGAATATATGGGAAGCAGAGCCCAGAGTGATAAGTGGCCACAGGCTTGGAGAAGCAGGGGCGTCAAAGCTCTGCTATTTTGAGGCCTTTTCTTATTTTCAGCCTCAAGGCCATTCCAGATAACTGTACCAGAAATCTGAGATTTGGATAATTGGCTTGACTATTATTTTGCACTATCTCTATCAATCAGTCTTTCTGATATATATATATATATATATATATATATATATATATATTTTCTCTCTCTCCCTAGAATAACTATGCCTATCTAAAGATTAGGTATAGTCGGTCTTTATTATTCTCAGTAGTTATCCTCTATAATAAAAGGCTAATATACAAATAGACAAATGGCGGAACAACCAAACAACCAGTCGCTATGACGTGCGCTGACCACCAGAGGTTGCACGCAGAACATGGCAAGAGTGGACAGCAGGCGGCAGAATGTGGAACATGGCAGCGACGGCCCCCGTGGGAAGGTGGAGCAGGTGAGTGGGGGTGCCAGACCAAGGCAGAGCTCCAGTCGCTGTCATCAGTGCAAGCCTTGATGGTTACTGAAAATTCTTTGCTCCTGCGAGCCACAGTCCCGCCTGGCACTTGTACCTGCTGTCCACACGGGCCCTGCTTGCACCCACTGCTGGCACCTGGCGCTGGCCCTGATCACTCGGCACTGTCAGCAGGTGTGAGCAACAGCTGCAGGCCCTGATCACGCCTCAGGGCTTCTCCACCTACTGCTGCTCTTGAGGGGAGGTTGGGGCAGCAGCCACTGCTTGCACCCTCTGCTGGCGCTGACCCCAATCGCTCCATGACATCAGTGGGTGTGAGCTATCAGTGCATGGGAGCGTGGCTGCCAACAGACAGGGGACCAGGGTCCATAGCGGGATGAGCTGGGCAGGGGTGCAGAGGATGGGCCAAGACCCGCCCCTGTGCCCACTGCATCTTCACGGCACACAGTTCCTTTCAAGGTGCACAAATTCATGCACTGGGACCCTAGTGTTCTATAAAGTCACCACAAACACCGAATTAGGGGATTCTGAACAATTGCTCTAAGGGTAATGTAGGTTTAGGTTCCTGGGAACCTTTGTTTTCAACATTTTCATCAACTGATCAACATATAACCTTGTTTTATGAGTCCTCCTGTTTAAAGATACCTTATTTAATATATATTGTTGATTCATTAAGTTTGATTTCAAGGCCAAAAGACTGTAACTCATGCCTGAATAAAGCTTATCTAACACAGGTGCTTTTTCCATAAAGTACATCACAGACTTCTTATGCTTATGGATACTAGACAGCACTTCAGCACCACACATGGGGGCCATTATAAACAGCAAAACAGCCAACAAAAGAGCCAACAAAAAAGTGAAAAATGGCACTAAATAAATCTCCAAAAGGACACTTTGTCCCTGTGAGACCTGAAATAAGAAGGTAGAGGTTTCCTTCAGCTGGGAATGTGCATGTCAGGTGGCTCAAAATTTTCACTCCTTTGTGTATGTTCAAGAATGAACTCTAAAGTGGTAGATTGATTTGGTGTTACAAAAATTTTTTAGCAAGTAAGACAACTGAAAACTACACAATTTGTTAATAATGCAAGTCAACTATACCATGTTTTGGATGGTTAGGGACTTTTCTTAATGTTTAATACAATCCTACACATAGTACATATTGAATTAGTAAAGTGAGTTCATCTTTTTCATGGATGGACAAGTCTTCAAAATAAACCTGTAATTGATAAGTAAGGATTAGGTGATGCCAGTTTGTATATATAAATATAAAACAATGTAAAAACACAAAATATATCAGGCCATGTTCCAAGTAAATGTAACCCTAAATTTGTGCTAGGTATTCTGCTGAGAACTTAATATATATAGTCTCCTTTATGGAGGTTCAGCATGGTGAAGTCATATATTCAAGTTCATACCTTTAATAAGTGTCATTTACTTTCTTAGCTAGAATGAATTTAATTGTATTGCATCTTTGTTTAAAGTAACAGCTAACATTATTTACTACTAGAGACCAGGGGCATGAAATTCATGCACTTGCCTGGGGGTCCCTCAGCCCTGCCTGTGC
The DNA here is from genome assembly GCF_014108235.1 of Myotis myotis. Lineage (NCBI taxonomy): Eukaryota > Metazoa > Chordata > Mammalia > Chiroptera > Vespertilionidae > Myotis > Myotis myotis. The sequence continues at coordinate 144,264,659 of NW_023416324.1, read as the reverse complement.
CCTCTCGCAGTTCTGGAGCCCTTGGGGGATGTCCAACTGATGGCTTAGGCCCACTGCTGGACATCCTTAATGCTGCCGGGGAGGCAGGAGAGGCTCCCGCCACCACCGCTGCACTCACCTGCTGTGAGCCTGGCTCAGGGCTTCTGGCTAAGCAGTGTTCCCCCTGTGGGAGCACACTGACCACCAGGGTGTAGTTCCTGCATCAAGCATTTGCCCCCTGGTGGTCAGTGCATGTCATAGCAACCAGTTGTTAAACCATTCGTTTGATTTGAATATTAGTTTTTATTATATAGGATGATACGAGCAGATATCAATGATGATGAGAGCACTGGTTAAATATATATGACATATATTCTCTTTATATGTTATATATTAATTATATGCATATATAAGTATATAGCCTATCTAATGATAGACAAACATGGTAATTAACTCCGACATGCTTCCCATTGGCTAATCAGGATGATATGCAAATTAACTGCCAACCAAGAGGGCGGCCGACAGCCAGGCAGCTGAAGCGAACAGGAGGCTTGCTTGCTACAGTGATGGAGGAAGCCAAGGTTCCCCTCCTGCCGCAGCCGGCCTCTGAGCTTGCAGTCTAAGAAACAATGTTGCAATTATAGAAGCTAAACCATCCCCAGAAACCTGCTTTCAGACAGCCAGGCTTCAGCCAGCAGGACCGCAACATTGTTTCAATTATAGTACAAACGCAGATACCTGCTTTCAGCAGCCAAGGTCTCAGAGCTGGAGCCGAGCCTCAGAACTAAAACCGGCTCTCAGATCCAGTGACAGCCATAGAAGGTAAATAAATCCCTGAATAAAAAAGAAAAAGAAAAAAGGAGACGGGAGCTTCAGTTGCCCGCCAGCCTGAAAATGGCCCTCAGCCCCTTTCTCAGACTGTCCAGGCACCCCAGTGGGGACCGCCACCCTGAAGGGGGTGTGACCAGCTGCAAACAGCCATCATCCCCTCATCCAGGCTGTCCAGGCACCCCAGTGGGGACCCCCACCCTGAAGGGGGTGCGACCAGCTGCAAACAGCCATCATCCCCTCACCCAGACTGTCCAGGCACCCCAGTGGGGACCCCCACCCTGAAGGGGGTGCGACCAGCTGCAAACAGCCATCATCCCCTCATCCAGACTGGCCAGGCACCCCACTAGGGAACCCCACTCTGAAGGGGGTGTGGCTGGCTGCAAATTGCCATCATCCCCTCATCCAGACTGGCCAGGCACCCTAGTGGGGACACCCACCCTGAAGCAACAAGATGGAGGCTAATTTGCATACTGAAGGCGGGTGGCAGCGGCCAAGGCTGTCCGCAGTCTGGGACCAGATCTGTGACCCTGCCGGGCGAGGGATGTGCTTGAGGCTGTCCGCGGTCTGGGACCCGGATCTGTGACCCTTCCCGGCAGGGCGGCAGCTCACACAGGGGCTGATCGGCTGGGGTTGGGCAGGGCAGGACGCCTGGCTTCCTCCCAGCCCCAGTCACTCTGGGCAGGTGAGCAGCGTAGAGAGCCTCTGGACAGGGGAGACAGGCCAGCGGAGGGCAGCCTGTACTCCCCACATGGCGATGGTGACAGCTGTGAGTGCACCAAGCAGAGCCTGCAGGCTGAGCTGAAGTAGCATCTGCAGGCCATCAGTGCCCAGGAGTGGCTATGCAAGGTCCACCTCCTGGCCCTGAAGGTGCAGGATCACAGGGACAGCCACCGTGGTGGGCCAGGCTAACGTCCTCCTGGCCGCACCACGGGGGTTTGCGGATCTGCAAAGCCAGAGGCCTCCGGTGTGCACATCCCCTCCCTGGTGTGCAAACATCCCCCAGCACACTGTCACCCTCCCGCGCCTGTAACAGTTGCAAACCAAGGCCTGCACAAGTTCCCCCTGCCTCTCCACCGCACTTCCAACAACCCAGCATGCCTAACACCCCCACAGGATGTGCACACATCTCCTCTGATGAGGTCAAGTCCTTTGAAGAGTGTCTGGGTGTTCTGAGTGCTGAGAGTGGGCACCTGTGAGATGACAGTGAGAGGGCAGAGTGGTGATGCCCTGTTTCCACGGAGGCCAGTGCAGCTATGAGATCACCTCTAGAGGGTTAATGCAGGTGCTGAGGCGGGAGCAGATACAGACAGACACACCTGGTGGGCGCGGGCGGCCCTCGCTGAGGTGCCTTCAGTCAGCGTTCAAGATCAAGAACCCAGAGGCGGAGAGGAATTCTGTCCTCTCAGTGAAACAGTGGGATAGTTGGGGCTACTGTAGAGGAGGAATGTGCACTTTGGGTGCCAGCACCCATGAGCAAAAGCTGCCCTGACTGAGCCTCGCTTGCTTGGGTCCTAGCGCACTCCTGCTGGGCAGCGGGTGACAGAATGTGCTTTTCTGAATTAATGAGAGAAAACGTTGAATCTCCTGCTGCCCATGAAAGTGGAAAGTGAAGTGGGGAGACATGTGGGGAGTGAGTGAGGTTCCCTGTCTGGGGGTTCCAAATCTGCTGTTGGTTTCATTCACCGCTGACTAGAGATATACAGGGTATCCCCCAAAATGTATACACACTTTGAATACCTACTAATTCCAATGGTTTTAAGCATAAGAAAGAAACAACAATGGAGCTGTTATCTGTTAAAAGTGTGGGCACAAACAGGTAGTTGGACATTCCCTGAGGGGTCTCAGATTGGAGAGGGTGAAGGCCAGATTGAGGGGCCCCTTTCCCCCCCCTACCCCAGTGCACGAATTTCATGCACCAGGCTACTAGTTCTATATAATAACAGGGTAATATGCAGATTGACCCTAACAGCAGAAAGACTGGGAATGACTGGTCACTGTGACACACACTGACCACCAGGGGGCAGACCCTCAATGCAGGAGTTGCCCCCTGGTGGTCAGTGAGCTCCCACAGGGGAGCTCTGCTCAGCCACAAGCCAGGCTGATGGCTGCCAGTACAGCGGTGGTGGTGGGAGCCTCTCCCGCCTCCTCAGCAGCACTAAGGATGTCCGACTGCAGCTTAGGCCTGCTCCCCGCTGGCAAGTAGACATCCCCCGGGGCTCCTGGGCTGCCAGAGGAATGTCTGACTGCCAGCTTAGGGCCACTCCCCCAGGGAGTGGGCCTAAGCCAGCAGGGGTCCCAGAGGGGTCCCAGAGGGGTCCCACACAGCGAGAGGGCACAGGCCGGGCTGAGGGACCCTCCTGAGTGCACAAATTTTTGTGCACTCGGCCTCTAGTATATATATATGTGTGTGTGTGTATATATATATATATATGTATATATATATACATATATATATACACACATATATATATATATGTGTATATATATATATGAGAGAGTGAGAGAAGGTTCAGTTTGTTTACAAAGTCATGTTATTATGTTAATTAATCACATGTTTCTATATCTATTTTTCATTATATTTTCATGTATAATCCATATTTGCTCTATTTTTTCTAAAATATAAATTGTTGATATATATTTTACATATATACAGATTCTGAATTTAATAACTTTTGTATGTTTTTCTAGCACATAAAATTAAGTACTTTTTGTGTCTTTGAACAAGGTCTTAAACTGCTACAGACTACAGTGAGGTTTATAATTGCCATTATTGTCTCTTCCCTCTAATTTAACTTTTCATAAATGAGCCTTCAGTCCTAATCTCTTTGTTTGAAGCATATTCCTCATTTCTATCTTTCCCATTTCAGGAACTTAGAGGAGATCCTCCTTCCCCTAAATTCCTGTCCCTGTACCTACCTTCTCTCTCTCTCTTTCTCTCTCCACACAAACACACTCATTTGGGTGTGACTTTTCAATTTTCAGGGTTTGATTTAGGAATCATATTTACAGCAGATCACTAAGATGCTGTGTTCTTCTTATTTCAGCCCTTTATGATCATTTTATCTGCCTCACTGGACTATAATAGAATATGACAGTGTTCAGCACTACTCCCTGTCTTGGTTTTGGTGAAACTTCATATAAGTTCCAGGTCATGATACATGTGTTAGAGTAGCTATGAAGAGAGAATGAGATTAGTAAATAATTTGAAAATCAGTTATTTATCTTATTTAATGTTATATGTGGGAGTCCTCTTACTTCTATGCCATAAAGTTTTAGTGTTCTCTGGGATCTGCCATCATGTTTTACCACATCTTGCTAATTCATCCTGCTATGAAAGTTATAAAATGCAGGAAGCTTAAATAAGTCTGGGGATTGCTAATCATCCCCTTGTTCATGAAGCAGAATATATTTGCTTTCTTTACAGTATTTAATTTATGATAATCAAATGTATGTGAAATATTATTGCATCAAAAGGATGTAATGTGCATTTTTTGTGTGACAGTAAACTTACCTTAAGAAACAGACGAAATGACAATAGCTTCTGATCTCAACTTGCTAAATAATCACTTGCATTTTTGTGAGTTAAAATGTTATGCTTTTGTTTCTTAATTATTTATACTATGAGTTCCAGAATTGCATGTAGAATCCATATTCTATTAATTTTGAAAAAATTTTCATTTTATTAATCAGTACACAATAGTGCAAATGGGCATCACTTGACTAAACTGGCTAGTGGAAATCTGGTCCAACCTCTCCCTTGGGCCAGTAATGGACTCTATGCTCAGAAGCCTGAGTTCAAAACCTGCTCTGGTCCAAAATTAGTAAGGCCAAGGTACAGTGGACACTGCTAATCATAGAGAGATCTATAAAGAAGTGTGAGACCTAACTCTTGCCTTCTTGAAGCTTTTAAGAAAGACCTTTCACCACTGGATATTGAGAATGTGAAAATGTAAACCTTTTTTTACTCTTTACAGAACATTGCTTTTGCAAGTTGGAACCAATTATGCTATAGGCCACAATCTCTTTTTTTAATTGAAGAGAAACATTTAATTAGCTAAGAGTATAGGGTAATTAAATTCAGTTGAGAATTTATGATTATTACATAGTGAAACACCTCAGAATGGGAGCAGAAAAAAAAATGCTCAAGAAAGAAATAAAGATGCCGTGGTGTAACCAAGCACAATTTCTTTGGCCTCAAATGTTGATAGGGCCAGAAAGCATATACTTTTAAAGGTGGAAGGCAGTTTGGAGTCACCAAAGTCAACTCCTTTTTTGTGTAAAGTTGAGGAAGTCAAGGTCTTAAGAGGCTACTTGGTACATTGGGTACTCAATGTACATTGCCTAAATGAAAGAATGAAGGCTAGAAAACTGAGTATCTTGCCTAATGTTCACAAATTCAAAATCAACATTTACCTTGGTGTACTCAGTTACTGTTCATACCTCGCCTATGTTGCCTCTTAGTAGTCTATCTTGGAATGTAAATGATACCCAAAGGACCTGTTTTAGGTGCAGATCAAGGTAATGACTAAAATTCATGATATCCAAATTAGGATTTTAAAATTATTGTATTAATTTCCAGGGATGTTGAGAATTTAACTTTGTGGTTTTGAAATTTCCTCATTTATTTATTTATTTAATTTACCTTTACTGTTGAGAGTATGACAAATGTACCCCATTTTTTCACCATTGCCCACCTCCACCAGGTTCCCACCACACCCCAAGCCTTTTCCTCACTATCATCTGTGTCCACGGGTTATGCATATATGGTTAATATCTTTGGTTAATATCTTCCCACCTCCCCAATCCCCTTGCCCTCTGAGATCTGTCAGTCTATTGCCATTTGTTTTATTCTCTGCTTTCTTCTCTCTTATTCCTTTGGGTAAAATTTATGTGAAACCTATGAAGATGTTATTTTGGAATAAGGACAAGTAGCAGTTTGGAGAAGTGCATTCTGGTTCATCCACAGGTAAGCCAGAAGAGCCCATGATGTAAGAGGTTGTCTTTAGGAGAGCACCAAAAAGAACATAATCAGTCTGTCTCCAAGGATTCGGAAATGGGTAAAAGGGGCCACTCTATTTTGGTTCAGGATTACAAAAATCAGCATTGAAAGGGTGAGGCCTTATGAGACCCCATCCATTATGTAATGAAGATAATTAGCTTTCTGGCTTGCTGAATAAAATGGTATTCATAATAAAATTGAAAACTTTTCTCAAGGTCAGTCATGCTGTATTTATTGCTTCCTTTTGTCTATAAGCCAGAACATCCTGTCACTGTTGTAATGCAAGCCAACAAGAGCCAAATAAATCTTTGATTCCTTTGGCTCACTCTGCCATTAAACACAAGCCATAGTAAAGTTGTGAAAATTGCCTGAGGAGGATGTGTAGAAATTGGTTGGTTCAGAGAAGACTGACCACAGTTGTAAAAGGAATAAAAGCATGACTTGTCTGAAAACTCTAAAGAAGTTAGGGCTGTTTAATTGAAAGAAAATAAGGCTATATTTCAAATATCAAGATTATTCACTGTTTTATCCATCTCCACAGAAGTTGAACTAATAAGGTATTACTTTGAAATTTTCCTGTGACCAGTACATTTTACTCATTTTATGTTAATTATGCTGTTTTGTTTAATTTTTCATTAAAAAATCTGAACTTGGTGTGGGAATGAAAATATAAAATAAAGAATCTGAACTTGTGTTTGTCATTCTTCCATTTTAAATAATAAGCAGTGAGGAGAGATAATAAACTAAATAATATTATTCTCTTCTGTTGCTTCTAACTTCTGAAGGATAGTATTTTTTTCTTGGTATAAACAAGTTTTGACAAATTCTTGTTTATCAAACTCAAATACGTATGGATTAAACTCCCATGTTACTTGGCTCCAGCCGTGCTGTGAGTTATTACTGCCAATACTTAATAATAATGACAAAAGGAAGAGATAAACATGTTAGAAATTGCATGCCTTGTCATGAAATAACACGATTTGGAATCATTACCTTTGCATTTCTAAATAAAGTTTAATTTATAGGGCCTAAAAGTTGTTTTGAATCAATCAGTAATCTTTTACTAAGTTCCAAATATTAGAGAGATTCAGAGCTCTAGATGTTTATGATCTGGTGGTAAATTAATTAAATGAATTAAAGGTGGTGAGTAATGCCCAACCACATACATGTGCCCAAAGGAAGCACAAATCCTGTGTGCACCAGAGAAGGTACAAGGGTCTAAAAAGAAGCATTGCATGGCTGTTAACTTCAGTGTTTCACATTCACATAGCCCAGTTCCTTTCTGTGCCGCTATGCCAAGTACATTTCCACCAGACTCTCTCTCTCTCTCTCTCTCTCTCTCTCTCTCTCTCTCTCTCTCTCTCTCTCTCGTTTGTTTGCTGTTCTTTACATCTGATCTTCTCATTACTCATACTTTCTTCACAATTTTTTGCCTATCAAAGCCTCAATTCCCTGCTTCTGCATTCTTTAATTTTCTGCTTCTAAGAACCACCTTCTTAAAATGCTTCTCCATTCTTATCTGGAGAAGGAACTACTGAAAATCGCTGCTCATTTGCACACCAGATCATGTCATGGGTAACAAACCAAAGCCTGGGTCAGGAGTCCTATGCATCAGAGTCACACTTTCTCCCTAGTGCTCTCTAAGCAGGAGCTTGGGCCTGGCATTTCCCCCTGGAATGAGAGCATAACCAATGTTATAAATAAGGGTAAATAAGTATGTCTGGTCAGGTAGTGTGAGGACTGGAAGCAAAAGCTCTCTAAAACAGAACAAGATTTTAGACTGATTATTTGTGACTCAAGAATTTAACAAACAATAGTTAAAGAAATATAGTTATCCTATGTACAAATTTAAAAACTGAATAGTTCTGAAATCAATAAAGAAAAAGAGAACCTTTTAAAAATTACGTTTTATTTTGATTAGCAAGGGAATCTCTCAGGGAACATTCTGGAAATGTTTCACCCACAGGAAGAGATTGTGGTACTTTCACTTAGAGAAATATAAAATGGTAGAGGATCTAGAATATGATAAGCTGGGAACTGAGAGAGTATCACTGCAAGTATAGACAGGAAATTTCACATTTCAGCCTAATCATAATGCTCAACTAAAACTAAACCAAATCCTAACCATAAGAGAGTTCTCTTTTGAAATGGTCCTTTTTCCTGGATAAGATGGAAAGCAAACCTTTTTAAGTTTTAGTTTTTAAAGAGACAGTGCTATTTAGCATTAAATTGAAAATTGTATACACACAGAGGCATATTAAAGCTGTCTTGTTTTTTCCCTTTACATAGGTATAAGGTCACATGGGTGTGTTTTCCCCCACTACATTCAAAAACGTCACCAGTGATTATTTATCATATGGTGATCCTGGGTTAAAGTTTTAGTCTATGTTCATGTTAAAACAGAAAAAGGACAAATGACAATGTAACCAAGAAAATTAAATATAAACTTGCTACTTGTTCTAATTACAAAATTTAGAGCTTGTGGGTTCTAATTTTTCTTTTCCTTGGCAGTTGCTTTGTATTCATTAGCAAATCAATTCATGGTATTGAAAATCTCCTGTTCCCAGTATTATGCCATTTATCAAATGATACAGGAAAAGTAAAATATGACTGTTGCCCACAATAAGCTCATAATTTATTTGAGGACACAAAAGTCATACACAGAAAACAATTCATTGATGAGACATATTCATGTATTATATGTATGCAGGCCCTGCTTTCACTCTCTTTGCAGATATTTGTTTTAAAATATATTATTGTAGGGTAAATTCTCTACTGGAATGGTGCTGTATGCTGGACACTTATCTTTGTTGTTTAGGGGCATATTTGGCTTATATACTACTTAAAAAAATTACTTTAAAGTTTTCTTAAATGTGAGTTCACCTAACACACATTATCTACTGTACTTAATGCATTATTTTCATATATCTTCCTTAATCTGCACAACATTTCAGCACGGTTTATGTGCTTTATTTACAGATTAAGAAGTGGCTCAGAGAAGATTAAGTAATGAAGCTGAAGTTCCATACGTACTAAATGTCAATGCTGAGGTTTGAAAATTCATTTTTCCCATTCCAATTTTAGTTGTCTTTTGACTCTCTATCCCATAGGCTTCATCCAATGATTGTGTGGATAAATGATTGAGAATTGATTATGGTTCTTTACCAGGCATTGCTAATGCTTAATGCTCTAAAATGCAAACCAGAGAGGATACTACTTTTCCAGATATAACACATTCTATTGTCCAGATGATTAGAGATGAAAACCATTATATTTAAGATGCTAGTTGAAGTATCTGACACTAAGTAAGCAAAAAGAGAAAGTATGGCCAATGTGGACTAGCATCACTAGAGAAACTTCATGGGAAATTTGATGAATTTCTTGAAAGTGTAATAACAACCCTATGAATAAATAGCTTCATTTTACTTCTTTTCTCCTGCTTCCTTTCCTTCCTTTCTTTCTCCCTATCTGTTCCATAACTAGAATGTGCTATACATTAGTTATGATTTTCTGTTGTAAATCACTTGGTATATAATTTCTCATGTTATCCTGATAAGAATCTTTAGGTTAAGCACAGCAGATGTTACCTCCCCTTTCTGATCTAGAAATCTATACCTTTGTTTCCCTACTTCTTTCTTGCCTTGCATACTAATATACGTCCCCAAGTTCACACAAGTCCCATTAAGAATTGCTAGAGTCCTCAGGGAGTGTCTGTGTGTGTTCACACAGCTGGTGATTTTCTAGGCTTTGGTAGGGTTTCTCCCAGATGGTACTTCAGCTACATTCACTGGGTGCTGCCACCCAAAAATGCCATTGCTGACACCTTCACTGGTCTCATCACCAGTGCATCGCATCTACACCCTCAGGAAGGCAAAACTGAAACAGTTGCGCTTTTTTTCTCCTTCTCTATATCATGCTCTTAAAGATTCTAAATGTGTCACAAGTCTTAGAGTCAGTTTTTAGTCACAGCCCATTTGCAAGATCCAAATTCACAGGAAGCTCAGGGCAGGACAAACACTAGCACTTAGTCCTGACTTTTCTTAACACTGTTTTTTCAAAAGTAAACTCAAATTGTTTCAGATGATCTCAAATTCCAAATCAATGCCTGAGATTAAAATTTTTGTATTTGTTCATATAAAAGAGTCATGATCACTTTTGCTTTGACACTAATATTTGTATTATTATTCAGTCAAACTTCTGCTAGAAATTTCTGTATTCCTAGGGATGGTTTCTTCATTCCCTCTTGCAAACAGGTTGCTGGCAGGCTTCTTTCCTCAGGTGGCCAGACATGTGTTGATCTATCATTGGTAGATCAAGGTGGAACCTGTGAGTAACAGGCAGGTCTAAAAATAAACTGTCTAGCTATAGAAAAAAATATGTTTAATGCTTCATAAAGCATTTTACAATTTAGTTTTTAATAATTTTTATATTAAAAATGAATACATTTTAAAGTAATCATTCCAGGGTAGGATATAAAGGTTTAAACAGTGGGAACTCAGACAGGAACGATTTTGACAAAGGTACAGAGATGTATATGAGTTTATTTTACTGGGAAAAGCCAGAGTTTCCATTTGCCATAAGAGGTTGCTGCTGATAAGAAAATGTGTACACCTTTGAAAGCTACACAAAGAAATTTTCAAATCTCCTCTTAATATCCTATTAAATTATTTTTATGCCATGGTTTATTTGTAGCCTCCTATGCTGTACAACTTATAGCTTCCTCTTGTTTCCAGTTATTCAATATCATTTTATGGTTATTAGAATTTGTCTTAAATAAAAATTTTTAATTTGATGAATTCCATTGATTAATATTCTTTAAGAATCTAGAAAAACACACAGTAAATTCAGTGTTTATAATGAAACAAATTGGTTTACTCATAACATAGTCATATCTTCTAGTACCATCAGCTCTGCTACATTAGAGGCCCTAACATTGGCTTTTTCTTAAAAGAAAAAAAGTTACATAAAGAAAATATTTTAGAGCTACTTTCAGATTCAAGTTCAAAATCTTGTTTTGGACTAAGGACTCAGTGGGACTTCATTAGAATTGCTACTGAGGCTTTGATTGAAAACTCAAAAGAGTGTCTGCATTCCTTTTGCAGAGGCAGCTCTGCAGAATTTGGAATAACACCCCTGAGAAGCATTAAGCAACAAGTCATGATTTCACACTTTCCTGTCTCATTTGTTTGAGAGGGTAGTTTTCTTTCCTGAGAAAGGGTAAAAAATGAGGCCATTAGTTTCATTTTCAATCACTTCTAGCATTGTGCCAAGTTTAGGTCAAGTTAAGTTTTTAGCCGTATTTTTATCTATCTGAATGGACACGTGCCCTTTAGAAATAAGATTGGTACTGAATTTTCAAATTAACAGTTAGCATTGTAAATGGATAGATTTTCAAATTGACTTCTGATCCACAAATCAAGTTCTATTACCCTTCCTTCTATCACACCAGTGATGAGGACACTTTGCACCAAAGGCAGACTAGCAAGAGCAGCATTGAACTTGCCTTTCCATTTGTTGGGTTAATTACATCATGTAAAGCTCCGTTAAGGTGCTGGTTTTTCTAAATATGAGTTATATGTTTCTTAAAAAACCTAAAATGTATTATTTATTTGAATACTGATGTAGCACTAGTTTTTAAAATGTTGGTAGAATGAGCTATATTACTGATGGTTTAATATGTATTAGTCTCTAAGAGTTAATGGAGATAGAGGATTTCTTCCACAAAATGTTTAATAACTCACTTAGATTCACACACTTAAAAAGTGTTATAGTTCAGATTACAAGTTAGGAACCCAATCAGTCCTATTATTATTCCTACTAAACTGCATTGTTTTTCAGAACTTTTCTTAACACTGTTATTTCAAAAGTAAACTCAAATTGTTTCAGATTACCTCAAATTCCAAATCAATGCCTGAGATTAAAATTTTTGTATTTGTCCATATAAAAGAGTCATGATCACTTTTGCTTTGACACTAATATTTGTTTTGTTGGAAATTTTTATGGAAGGCATACTCACAAATGATAACTTTTTTTTGCACTGCTATAAAAGAATATAGGTTGTAATTTGTATTTAATTTTTTTTTTCCTTTATATGCACCTTACTTGTAGACTTCTTCAGAACACAGACTAGTTTCTTGAGCCTAGTATATTAGGTAGAAAAAAACTCGATGTGTGCACATTTTAAACTGAGGCAGAGCTAGCTGGTTTCTGGTTTAGTTTCTATGCCAATGCCTTCATACTCACAACTACATCAGGTAACCATAAAGCTGGTCTGATCCAATGATGCTCTTGGATCAGTCCACTCCCTCCTTTTAGCAAAATCTAGTATCTAAACTTCAGGTATTCAGGGCTGGAATTAAAAAGAAAAAAGAAAGTTTTTTGATCTTAGTACAAATTTTTTCTTATTTTCTATCATCTAATTTCACCAGCTGTTAGTCAATGCTTTTTGTTTTAAAACCTCGGACAACTCATATTGTTGTAACGTACCCTGCGAATCACAGAAGGACACCTCAAGAAGTCGAATTAAAGAGTCACATTTATTGCAATCCGGACTATGAGGGGTCATTCCCAAATCTCATAGTGATAAGATGGTGGAAAAGCCAGACTTATATAAGCAAAGATCACAAAGGTATTGATTACATCTCAAGGTTTGGAAAAAAGCAGTTTACAGAAGCAGAATTAAGCATGTTAATTATAGTTTTGGGTCTCCGGATCACTGAGTTGACAAAAACACATCATCTGGGACCACTGGGTTGACAGGAACACATTATCTAGAGCCCTGAGGTCTTGAGACCACTGCGTTGGCAGGATTTCATTATTTAGAGTCCTCGGGTCTCGAACCACTGAGTTGACTGAAACGCATTATCTGTGGCCACTAAAACAATTTAGGATAATTTTGCTGTCCTGTTTCCCAGGTACAGAAGAATGTGCTTTCTAAAACCAGTATGACCACTACAAATGGGATTTCACATTGCAATCATTAAGGCATTTAATCGAATGGGATGATTTATATAATTCAGAAATTCAAAATAACTTTTCTATTGTTAAACAAAGCAAATAGGTACCATACTTCAATATATTGCTACACTTAATTTTAATTATCAATGTTATTTAATTAATATTCCATTCTTTAATAAGCACACTTAATTTATAACATCAGCAATTTGAGGAATCTTAATAACTTTTCTTTGTTGCTTTGTGGTATATTTTGTATCTTTGCAAGCCAGCTTTAGTTAGAAAAATTTTGTCTTAGATTTATTAACTCTATTTTTGTATCACAAATCTTCTGTGTTTTAGGATGTTTCATATATTATATTAACCATTCTCCACTTTGCAGGTTTTAACTTTACTCTGTGGGTACTTAGTGTTTTAAATGTTCCAAAAAATCATCATTCTTCATTTTGATTTGTTGGCAGTGAAATCCTTACTGAACAAAAAGTCATTCTCAGATCACAGTGATTTTCTTTGTTTTGTTCTGCTTGCCCAATTTTGTTATAATACACAGTAACAAGAGGCTAAAATTTCCTGTAAGTCAAATAATAAAACTAAGAAAAAATATCCATAAGAAAAATAATTAGACGTTTAATAATTCTCCATCAATATATAAAAGTTAAAGGACAAAAAAAAAAGGATTGTTTTGGTCATAGTCAGAAACTCTCATGACCCAATGCTTGATGGACCAAAATGTAAGCTTTCAAATTAATCTGAAAACAGATTCCTTTACCTAGTATATTTTTGTGATTTAAAAGATAGTTAATGTGCCCTTTTCCTTCCTTAGAAAATATTAAAAGTGAAAAGGACAAGATTTTGAAGAAATTATGTTAAATATATCTTTGTGTTATTCTGTATGGCAGTATTTTCAGTAAAGGTCAAACATTATCAAGTTAAATTATATCTAAGTAAATATATTTTTAAAGAGATTATTGTGTTTCTATGTACAGACATATAAATTCTTAGCCTATGAACTCTTTGTTTATGTGTATTATAGAAGATGACAGCATACCCTCTCTATTTACTCAATATCCAGTCTGTAGCTTCAGCCACTAACAAACCCCATTTAGCATAAGACTGACTTAAACTAAATTATACTAAGAATAATTTAATACAAATGGTATTATAAATTTGGTGAAGGATAAATTGCATTAGTAAGGAAATGTTATAGAAGAATGAATTAATGTGAAAATAATATGTCAACTTGAAACTTTTATTAAAAATTGTTGATTTTCACCCTGGCTAGTGTAGCTCAGTTTGTTGGCTGGTTGGATCATCATCCCACATACAGAAAGACTGCAGGTTCAATTTCTAGTGTGGGCACATACCCAGGTTGCCACTTTGATTCCTGGTCAGGAGCTTTCAGGAGGCAACTAACTGATCAATGTCTCTCTCTCTCTCTTTCTCTCTCTCTCTCTCTCTTTCTCTCTCTCTCCTCTCTCTCTTCCTCTCACTAAAATAAATTAAAAATTTTCAAAATTGTTTATTTTTATTAAGAAAAATGATAGAATGAATATAATAAATACTATTTTATTCACCTCTTTAATGATATAAGAAGAGTAATTTCTAAAAAAAGAAATATTTGGGGGTTTTAGAGTTACCTCACTGAAAGGCCATTTATTTACCTATATCATACCTGGTTGTGTAGGTGGCACAAGTTTAGCTATAGTTTAAACTGCCTAGCTTCTTTTTCATGTAGAAAATTATGTTTCTACAGCTAACCCAGATTTCCCATAATTTGACAATTTTGGGTCTTATTGATCTTAATATGTTTCTCATTAAAATATAAATTTGCCATAATTCACTTAGTTCCTGGAGTTCTTAGAGTTCTTTCTGTTCACTAAATGTTCCATGCTTTCTGTCCCCTTCTGTGGGGATTTATACTGCCTGCTATTTCTAATGTGGCTGTTTTATACCCTCTTTTGAAATTGTTCCAAAAACAGTTTTGGTATCACTTTCCCATCATTGTTTATGTCCACAGCCCCACATCTCAAAGCCCTATTATTTGCCTGTTTTACCTCTAGGCTGAACTAGATAGGTGGCACCAAAATAATAAGAATTGTAACATAATAACAAATCCAAAAATATTTGTAGAATGAATGAGAGTTAGAAATAAACGCTTCAGAATGTTTCTGAACCTCTTGATTTTTCTCACAAAGCCCAGTGGAATCTTTCAGCCCTGAAAATGCATATGGAGACAGAAAGAAAAGAAACTAACCATCATTATTGCTATCATGCTGCTACAGGATAGACAAGAAGCCAGGTGCTTTGCATTCAGTGTCAGAGAGAAAAGTATCAATAATTCTAAACCCTTCCTGTGAGAAGTGAGTACATTAATGGGTCATAATCTCATTGTAATTTGTTATTAATTACACCCTGGCCCTAATTGTATTCTTACACACTAATCTCTAAAAACCACATTCAAGCTTGAAAAATTGAAGGCAATAATATTATCATGATGTCAAAAACATACAAGTAAAATGTTCTTGAGATTATAGATATATTGAAAGTGATTTCTTTTTACTATGTTAAAATATGACACTATGTGCTCCATACACTCTAAATTATGAGTATAATAGGAAATACACATATTTGTGATGGATAAAGTCCTGAGATGTAGTCACCAATGAATGCAGAGGAAAGTCAGAGCAGTCCAGAGAATATGGCTTTCTCTGGCCCTACTCACATAGCCTCTGTGCAAGAGAGCCAATGTTGTCTGTGAATTTTGCATTTCTCTTATTTTTGGTTTTATATACTTTTGTGATTAACTAGCCTCCCCACACTTCCCATCCTATGTCAGATTTTAAATTCTTAGAGAAAGGCAGGTCATATTTTTCCTTTCTTTTATCCATTTCACTAATTTTGGCTGCATGCAAAAATGAAGCTGCTGACCCACAATCGGTAGTTATAATTGACCTTTCTATTTCTAGTGATGGATTTTTATTGATCCAACCACACACTCCCAGCTGTTTTGATCAATAGCACTTTGACACAAACATATACACATAGTGACTTCCCATGTAGGTTATGCTAGAACAAAGCAATGTGTGTAACTAATGGGCGGTAGAGGTTATAGTGTGGATGGAGTTCATCAGAGTGTAATAACCAGAGAAAAGAAATAGCTCATACTCTTGTTTTAGCTATTTCTCAAGAAAAACAGATGAATTGCTTACTGATTCGTGCATGTTTATGTTAATATTTTAGCACTACAAATAGTATAGCACAATCTTATGGAGTTGTGTTGTGCAAGTAATAAATATTTATAATTAGACAATAAGAAATGGAAAAAAAAACATTCTCCTTTTTCTTCAATCTTGCTTAAAGGAAAAGTAACCTCCATGTTGGTCAATATATAATTTTTACCTCAAATTTTATTATGTCTCAGTTAAGAGCAATTAACACAACATATTAACCTGACCAAAGCTGGAGATACTAGTACACTCCTACAGTTTAGGACATTTCCAACTCAGTGCAAGTATGAATATCCTTTGAAAGGTGTACAGAGAAACCCAGCTCTTTATATAAGGCCTCTCTCATAAAGAAACATATCTTCTAACCTCCAATAGTTTATTTAAATATACTCTTTAATTCTTGTGCAGAGCATAAAGTTATGGGAGTCTGAATGATGATTGCAACAAACATATCCTAGTAATTTCAGACTGATGGCGGGCTTTTGCCCCTCCTACAAATATGTTAGGCAGCTGTTGATGAAAAATGGAAAATCAGAGGGATGTACATAGAGATTTACCATTTATAACAAATGTCACACATGGTTTTCAAATGGGTTTTTCATAGAACATGAAATTATATGAAAACTGCTTCCAACTTGTTTGAAATTATTGTTTGAGATCAGATGCCAACTCAACAGATTATACTCTGAAAAATAATTAATTGTATCTTAATTTCTTCCTTTTTTGGAACTGAGCATTGTGATTCAGGATTGCAACAAATGGGACTTACTTTAGCTGAAAATAGAATTTATAAATTGTAAACTATTAAAGAATATCTACAAAAATAAACAAACCAAGTTTGAAAAATAATTATCTTTCTAATATACTGGTACTCAATTTAAGAGCCCAAATCTCTTTATATCAGTTCCAATGATTTTTGTGACTAATCCCAATGCTAATGTTTGTCATTTATAAGAAAGGAGCAAATAAAAATATGATTTTATTTATGAAATCACCAAAATGGTGGTCATTTACTGATTTGAAATTTCTCTCCTTAGAATCAAAAGCAAGCTAGAGAAAGTAGACTTCTCAAGCAGTGAAAATTATTCATTCTAAAACAATATTATGAATACCTTTTCATGAGAAAGAGGTGGTAAATTGTATTAGTGATTAAAATATTTTTCTTATTTATTTTCCAGTGAGGTTTGTGGGAATTGTTTACCATCACATTATCTGCTCTATTTGTGTTTGCAGGTGTGGGGTGGAACTCTGGAGGGAGAGAGGTGAATTTAATGCCCGGGGCCAATTCTTCAAGCTTGACTATATAGTCTTCAAACTGTTGCTAAGTGCCTGCCATAGATTTCTCTTTTGGAAGGTAGAGTAGAAAGGTCAAAAATGGAGATGCTGTGAGCAGCAAATCACAAAATCAACCTTTTCAATTAAAAAATTGAGGCAGATTAGTAAAGGAAGTTGATGTGCGTATTCAAATATAATGTGCATCACTCTTATAGGACTGGATTTTTCATTTTGGCCTTAAGTTTAATATTCAAAATAACATTTAAACAAGTATCACAAATGGTGGTACATACAATTATATATATTTACCAGGAATCTCTAGATATATTACTTTACTATTTTATGGATGAATGGTAGTTAATAAGTTTTAGAATGTGTTCAAGTTATTTAGAAAATGTTTTTATTTTTTTCCTTACTTTTTCTGCATTATATCTACCCTGTATTAACTTCTGACTCTTTCTTCCAATTTATAACTTACCCTTATTCATATTCTTACTTAATCACTCTACCCAAAGAATATTCTAGAAGGAGGGTCATATAAGCATCTTTAACAAATTTCTGTTCTCTCCCAGTATAGAACATCTGGGGAGGAGGAATGGCTAATGAAGGAAGTCTGTTTGGGGGCAGGATTAGTTGAATCCAAATGTCTTTCTTTTACCTGTAGAGCATTTACAGTATTATCTTGCAGTGTACTTATTTTTTTACTTAGGAACCCATGGTTTTAGTTTTTAAAAATGGCATTACATTTTAAGCACTGCTGCATAACATTTTTTTAATTTGGTTAGCATTTCAGGAAGGCTGAGAAAGCATTATTTGTGCTGGCCCATCTCTTAACTCGCTGCATTAAGAGCTGCACCTTCAGGAAGAAAAGGGAGAATTATACCTGATCTTTCCCCTTCTGTTTTATCCAGAGACCCAAGGCTCGAAGCAGGTTAAACAGCACAAACACCAAGCGCCAGACAGTCCCGGCCCGCCTCCTCTTCTTTAGCAGGAATCAGTGTTAATAACCTGCACACTAAGTGCTATTGGCTCTCCTAGGCCAGTGGCTGGCAAACTGCGGCTCATGAGCCACATGCGGCTCATTGGCCCCTTGAGTGTGGCTCTTCCACAAAATACCACGCATGGGCGCGCAAGTACAGTGTGATTGAAACGTCGTGGCCCATGCACAGAAGTCGTTTTTCCACCTGGGCGAGTCTAGTTTGAAGAAGTGGCGTTAGAAGAAGTGGGGGATGTTGCTCAGCCGGGCGACAGGACACCCGGCACAGGCGGGCCGCGGGATACGCAGCGCGGGGGAGGTACATTGTTTTGAGGTACCTTCCAACTCTCCCATCCACACGCTTCTATCTGAAACGAGTATACAAGACGAGTGTGGATGGGGGAATTGGAAGGGGTCGACCTCAGCAAACGTACCTCAATCAGATTGAGGACGTTTTTAGCAAAGGCCAGCTTAGGAGTGCCCGAATTAAGTTAATAACAATGTACCTACCTACATAGTTTAACTTTAAAAAATTTGGCTCTCAAAAGAAATTTCAATCGTTGTACTGTTGATATTTGGCTCCGTTGACTAATGAGTTTGCCGACCACTGTCCTAGGCCAGTGGTCGGCAAACTGCAGCTCTCGAGCCACATGCAGCTTTTTGGCCCCTTGATTGTGGCTCTTCCACAAAGCACCGACTTCTGCGCATGGGCCACGAAGTTTCAATCGCACTGTACGTGCGCGCCCGCATGTGGTATTTTGTGGAATTGCGAGCCGCAGTTTGCCAACCACTGTCCTAAGCCAACATCTTACAGAATCCCTTGGGGAGTCTCCGTAATACTAATGAAAGGTGACACAAGGGAGGCAGGACTTTCAGGAAATGGGGTAATAGCCAAATTCCTTCTATGCTCTTTTCACTCTGGTTTCATAATTTTCTCATGTTAACAAGAGAGCAGAGTTATCATTTGGAATTAGAGTTAAAGGAATGAAGAGAGCTCAGAGTTCCCAAGCAAAGGTCCCTTCTCACCCAGTGGATTTGAATGGGTCTCAAATCACTGCAGAGTTTGACAGGTTTCATAATGCTGATCAAACAAAGTTTTAATTTTGTCTAATAAGTGAAAGCTCTATCTTGGGCCAGTCCAGATTTAGCAATTAAATGGACACAGCTGAAATAAATGATTTTCAAAAAATGTGCCGCCTTTATCTTGAACCCTCTGGGGGCTTATTTTAGTCGTTGGTAGATAGTAAGATCAGCTTTACTGATAAACTCAGCTTTATTTTTCTCTTTAATGTATTCTCTATAAAAAATATTTTCCAGGTGGATAGGTTGCTTTATAATGGCTTTGCTAGGAGGTTGTATTAAGATACATTTTATTTGCCTTATAGATGCTACTTTTTGTATATTCCTTTATATATGCCTGACTCACCATCATATTGACATTGATTTGAATTATTTTTTCTGGTTATGGGAATTGATTGTGCTGATCCATTCACATATTTTTGTCAGTATATGATTCATCCACACATTTTCCAGAATGGAGTTGTTTGTAGATAGTATGATTTTTAAGGAAACCCTATATAGGGTTGTATATCCCAAATAATTTTATGCAACCTGGTGCTAGAGATACATTCTGGGGTTCTTAGGTGTTATCCAGATTTAATATCCCTGTTTAAAATAATGTAGCTCTTTGATGCATAACATCTTAAGCTATTGTAAGTAACATTTTAAAAGTGATTGGATAGTAATCTTCTATATAGTCCCTAGAAGGTAGACCACAAGAGAGAACTCAGCTGACTGTATGGGAGAAAGGAATGATGAGTAGAAATGTGAAACCACCAAAGGCATAGTGCTTATTATAATTCTAACCTGCACATAGTAAAATGAGAGCACTATTGTGATTCTGGGTGAATCAGTGTGTGTGTGTGTGTGTGTGTGTGTGTGTGTGTGTGTGTGTGTGTAAAATTGATATAAACATTAATATATGGTTTTTGTGTGAATGTAAGCCTTTACTCCTCTGAGATATATAACAGTGCAATCACCAGTCATATGATAATTGCATGTTAAGTTTTTAAGAAACTGGAAAACTGTTTTTCAGAGTTACTTTTGCATTCCCACAAGAAAGATATGAAAGATCCAGTTTTTCTACATTTTTGCCAGCATTTAATGTTTTCACGGTTTTTTAGCCATTATGAATGTTGTACACTGATAGCTCATTATAATTTTAACTAGAGACCCAGTGCAAGAAATTCGTGCATGGGGGGATCTCTTCAGCCCAGGCTGCACCATCTCCAATCCGGGATCACTTGGAGGCTGTCCAACTGCCGGTTTAGATCGGGCCTAAACCGGCAGTCAGACATCCCTCTCACAATCCGGGACCACTGGCTCCTAACTGTTCACCTGCCTTCTGCAACCTCCCCCCCCCCGCTGGCCTGGTTGCCCCTTAGTGCCCCCCCCAGTGCTGGTCTGGTCACCCCCAATTGCTACCCTGCAGGCCTGGTAGCCCCATGCATCCTGCTGCTCAGTCATTTGGTCATCCCTCACTAAGTCCCCTGCCAGCCTGGTTGCTCCACACAGCCTGTGCGGTCGTCCGTTCGGTTGTTTCAGATGCAATGGTCACTTAGCCTTATATATATCATGTCTTCCTAATTTCTAAAGTTATTAATATTGTTTCATGTTCTTATTTTCCTTCTACATATCATCTTTGGTGAAATGTTATCTGTGTCTTTAGTCCATTTTCTAATTGGATTGCTTACATTTTTACTCAGGCTTGATGTATAATTCCTCTATATTGCTGAATTCTATTTGCTAATATTTTGTTATGATATTTGTATTCATGAGGGATATTGGTCTCTCCCTTTTTTGATTATATTGTCTTTAACAGCTTCATAAAATCAATTGAGAAGTCCTTTCTTTTATTTTCTGGAAAGAAATCATCTCCAAGTCTTGCAATAAATCAAAACATTTATCTGTGAATTTCTGAATGTTCATCTCTGGGTGAATCAGAATGCGTGTGTGTGTGTGTGTGTGTGTGTGTGTGTGTGTGTGTGTGTGTACTAGACTTTTTTCTGAACATGACCACATGACCTTTATAGGGTTATACAATAAGAAGCTAATAGCTTGAATTACTTCAAAAATATTTCTTGCCCTAACTGGTTTGTCTCAGTGGATAGAGCGTCGGCCTGTGGACTGAAGGGTCCCAGGTTCGATTCTGGTCAAGGGCATGTACCTTGGTTGCGGCCACATCCCCAGTAGGGAGTGTGCAGGAGGCAGCTGATCGATGTTTCTCTCTCATCGATGTTTCTAACTCTCTATCCCTCTCCCTTCCTCTCTGTAAAAAATCAATAAAATATATTTTTAAAAAATATCTTTTGAGGATAGGAAAGTTATTATGTGAATTCTTACTATATGGCTCAGAAGAAAGGTGAAAATTTTATTATTAATTTTTAGTGATAGAGAACTATTTTATAACAATGAAATGCAGAAATTAAACTGAAACACATTGTTTTCCTCTGGGCAAAATGCAAATGTGGCTTCCCGGTTTCTTGTCGATGTGGATTCAAAGAGTGAAGCCATGGGCAAAAGGTGGTATAGGAAAAGGTGGAAATTTATTGGGAAATAAGCACAGACTCCCATGTGGGGAGGGGGAGAGACCCACTAAGTCCCTCTTTCCTAAGGTTTATAAAGGCTGCAGTTCTTTGTGTCCTAATATCCCCTCTGATTGATCAGTATAAGCAGCCTCAGAGCTCAAACCCCACATGGGGTCCCCCTCCTTTTATCACTTTTGTTTTTCTACTCCTTGTGGCTTTGCCCTTTATTCTGTGAATGGGTGGCTTCCTCTCCCTTTATTCTGTGAATGTAGGCCTTTTGGGAGCTCCCAATCCCCCAGCTTTGCAGCCCTGCAGTTCTCCCCCATGGGCGCTCTAATCCCTAAAACTCCCTGAACCTGCCTGTTTTACCCCTAAAAACTCCTTTCAACAAGTTCTGTAATGTAGCTCTTTTTAATCAGGACACTTTATAGAAATATCCAGATTGCCTTGGAATTGTCTACCCAGGCAGTAATCCATAAGGAATGATGTTGCCTGCTTGATTTTGCCTATAATTTGTACTATAATAATGACTCTAATAGTCAAGCATGAGCCACTTAAACTATATGCCTTTATGTAAGAACACCCGGATGGGTTTTTATAACTTAGAACTCTGTGAAAAAGACAATGAAATGATTAGCTGATGGTAAGTGAAGGAACACTCTGGAATGTGAACAATGAGCACTGTGATTCTCAGCATAGTTCCTAAAAAGTAATTGCCAAAAACAGTTAATACATATATACATATGGTCTTATAGTAATCTCCAATCTTCAGTGGACTAGGAAGAAAGGTGACTTTCTTTGGATTGAAAACCTTTAGACTACTATCGACCTTTCTTAGTTCTAGACTAGATTTTTCTATCCTGCATTATTCATGTTCTGCTTACCTTTAAAGTATCTTATAGTGTAGTGCCCCATCTTGTATTCTTCTGAGATTTTTTGTTTGGTTGAATTAGAGTTTTTGGTTACTTTTCATGGTCCCAGTCATTTATTCTTAGATGCTTATTAATATGATTTACACTGTACTAAATCTTTATCCCATGTAAAATGTTAAAAATGTTTTGTATTTTTCTAACATCTTCTAAATCAGTGATGGCAAACCTTTTGAGCTCAGTGTGTCAGCATTTTGAAAAACCCTAACTTAACTCTGGTGCTGTGTCACATATAGAAATTTTTTGATATTTGCAACCATAGTAAAACAAAGACTTATATTTTTGATATTTATTTTATATATTTAAATGCCATTTCACAAACAAAAATCAACCAAAAAAATGAGTTCACGTGTCACCTCTGACACGCATATCATAGGTGCACCATCACTGTTCTAAATAAACCTTCTTAGAGTATGTTCTACAGAACACTATTCTTTTGAAATATTCTGCACGCATAACAAGAGAAAAATATTTAGAAAAATTGAAACTAAACTCAGCACTGACTTAGGCATTGGAGATATAATGTAACAAAAGGGTCTTTATTGTGTGAATAAAATACAAAATTCCTAGGTTATTCCTAGTTTATAATCCCTAGACATTTTTTGGTAATAAAAATTCCAAAAAATTTACTTTTAAAACTATGTTTTTGGTATTTTTTCTGAAATTTATATGAGATCTGAAAAAACATAATGTGAAATTGTGTAGAATAAAATTTGTAATACGATGCATTGTTAATTAAAATAAAAAAGACATTGAAAGTATATTCTTGCCTGGTTTGATCAGTTACCAGGGAGTCTACCTCAATGGACTTATCAGATAGGAGCAAGAGGTTAGAGTACTCAAGAAAAAGGGCTAGTTGGCAGCAAACAGTATTTGTATAAAAAACGGTTTCTTCCAAATTCATTGTCTGCTATAAGGTAAGTGGCTTTATGCCGAAACCGGTTTGGCTCAGTGGATAGAGCGTCAGCCTGCGGACTAAAAGGTCCCAGGTTCGATTCCGGTCAAGGGCATGTACCTGGGTTGCGGGCACATCCTCAGTGGGAGATGTGCAGGAGGCAGCTGGTCGATGTTTCTCTCTCATCGATGTTTCTAACTCTCTATCTCTCTCCCTTCCTCTCTGTAAAAAATCAATAAAATATATTAAAAAAAAAAAAAAAGATAAGTGGCTTTCCAACATAATCTATTCCAATACAGATTGAGGATATGATTAAATTTTTAAGAAACTGAGAGTCTCCAAGCCTAGAAATTCCAGGTAATTAAATACTAAAAAAAAACACCAAACAAACAAAAACCATAAGCAGAATGGTGGAACAAAGCAGACTTGGTAAATTGGTGTATTAATTTATTTTAATGTTTCATTTCCTACAATGCCTTTAGATATGTTTGCAACTTGCCAAAAAAACAATTAAATGTTTGGGCTCATAATTTATAAGAATTAAAGATAGTGCTTCAATAATTAATGCATTTTGAAATAAGTTCCCAAACTTTATTATAATTGTTAGTTGATTCTCCAAGCATTATGAAAAGAGATACTCAACCAATTGAGCCATTCTGGCTGGTGCATTTTAGGAAGATGGAGAGGGATTGTATTAATAGATTTATTTTTGTGTCTGCTGAGTTTAAACTAGATGTCAAGTAGTCAGTTGCATATTTAAGTCTGACATTCAACAGTCTAGTCTAGATGGAGAAGTAGATTAATGAGTAGATACAGTGCATGCTTATGATGTTCCGGCATTGTTTTAAAGTGTGTTAATTCCTTTATTACTCATGAGAATCATATGAGATAGCATTATTTTTTATCTCTAGTTTATAAATGAGGAAATAAAGACATACACTGTTAAGCAATGGGCTCAGTATCATTCAGCTAGTAAGGGGCAAAGACAGGATTCGGATCCAGGTAGCCTGATTCTAGAGCCCAGGCCCTTTTACTGCTTCTTTAATGTCTGAATCCCTGATACATGGAAAGAAGCATCCTGGAAATTCGTGGCAACATAAAATATTCCATAATTTCAATTAAATCATGCAAAATGATTATATTTTTCATGATAATAATTTAATCTTAAGGAGATATTTAATCTTAAAGAGAAAGTTAGGATTAAATTTCTCTTCTTAAATCCAGTATTTCTATTAAAGGAATCATTCTCATAGACACAGTAATTAAATAGGGGCATATATGATATATTCCATGTTCTTTTTCTCACATTAAATGAGTACTTAATCCAATCAATCCTTTCACATTTAGCTTCTAATTTTGCATTCTCTAACAGTTATCTAAATTCATAACCTCATTATTTCTTGCCTGGACTATTCTAATAGCTTCTAAATTTTCATTTTACTTTCAGTATTCCTTGCTCCAAATTTATCGCACATACAATGGTCTTATAATATAACTCAAAAAGCCACCCATTCCACAAAGTATTTTATGAAGTTATGCATAGATAGTGAAAGCTTCAAAGGGAGACACTGTTTTTTATCTCTTTATCTCTAACTCCTACTACAATTATTGGCACATAGTAAATTATTGGTAAGATTTTCTTGAATAGGTAGTTACATGGATGTTACCTCCCTCTCCTACATTGGTGACATTTTCTAGTGTTACAAATCACATTTTTAAGTTCTGTGAGAAAATATTCTATTACTTATCTTTAAGTTAATTACACGTACCTAGCATAGTGTACTTTCTATATCAGAGTTCAATATATAATTGATGAGTGAATGGATTATTAAGTCAATGAATTATTAAACAATCGTGGATAATAATAGATTGCTAGTAAGAAGAAAAATATAAATTCTCATTAACTAGTAAATAATGGCTATCAGCCAGTCAGAGAAAGACAAGTATCATATTATCTCATTTATATGTGGGATCTAATGAACAAAATAAGCTGACCAACAAATATAGATCCAGAGACATGGAAGCATGCAACGTGCTGACAAATATCAGAGGGAAAGGGGAACAGGAAGAGAACCAAAGACCTTATATGCATATATACATAACCCATGGACACAGATAATAGTGTGGAAACAGACTGGGGAGGGGCCAGGAGCAGGGTGGAAGGGCCAATGGGGGGAAAAGGGGGGACATCTGTAATACTTTCAACAGTACAGATAAATTTTCAAAAATTAATCAATAAAATTGAGTATAAATTGTATGTGGATGCTTTAGAAAAGATCTATAAAATATATTTGTCTACACTTGTTATATAATAATTCTGAAGCAAATGAGTTAACAATACCTTTCTCATTTTATGGTCATATTCACCTTTAAAAATTAATTAGCTCTTAAAGCATACCTTTTGCAAGTGGAACATATCTGTTTTACTTTAGAAGTAGAAAAACAAAAATATAATAAAATCCCAAAACTTGTGTGCTTCTAAGTCAATCTTAGGTAAAAACTGATATTCAATAAATGTTCCCTTAGTGTAATTTTTTTTGACAAGCCATGTTGAAATGACATTTGACTGGTTAGAGAAGGGATGTAGATATAGATATAATTGATCTGACTTGGGTAAGTATTTAAAAGTAATTGTAGTTAAAATGTGGAGATGTCCATTTGGCAATAATATAATCAAGTATATTGGAAACTGGCTGAGTACTACCTATTGAGCCAATGTCAATATAGAAGCCAAAGCAGTGTTCTCCTGAGTATTATTTGGGTCCGCATGTTAGTTAACGGATATGTGAGTTAGTGGAAGATATAAATTGAGTAGGACATGCAGACAGTGGGACCATGAAGATGTACAGAAGGAAAAGTTCTCTTTTAAGGGTCTTCAGCTGGGCCTATGAATTAAACTGACATAAGATGGATTCATAGAAAAAAGCATACAAGGTTTATTAAAATTTTACACATACATGGGAGCCTTCACATGAGACTGAAGACCCAAAGAAATGGTCAGAGCAGAAAGCTTTTATGCCTTTTGGACAAAGACACATTAAGTTTGTAAATAATTTATAAGACAAATGATTTGGGCTTGGGGTAGTAAATTGTGGAGAAGTGACTAGGAAGATGGGGATAGTTTAACAAGGTTGATTTGTCTATATTTCTTAGTCTATATTCTCATCTCTGGTGATTCCCTCTAGGGCAGTGGTTCTCAACCTGTGGGTCGCGACCCCTTTGGTGGTCTAACGACCCTTTCACAGGGGTCGCCTAAATACATCCGGCATATCAGATATTTACATTACGATTCATAACAGTAGCAAAATTACAGTTATGAAGTAGCAACGAAAATAATTTTATGGTTGGGGGTCACCACCACATGAGGAACTGTATTAAAGGGTCGCAGCATCAGGAAGGTTGAGAACCACTGCTCTAGGGCCAAGGAGGGTGCCTTTTACATGAGAATTTTATCTTTCACCTTTAGAAAGAAAAAAGAGGGCCAGTGTGCCCTTCTTGCAACTGCTGTTTCTCAAGTGCTTTTATCTCAAAATAATCAATATGCCATGTCAGTGTATTATGGGATGACATGCTCTTAATTAAAAAAAAAAAAAAAAAAAAAGAAAGAGAAAGTTTACAAATGATGCATTCAATGATCACAATAGGATCTCAAGAAATCTTAAAGAATTTAATAATGTAATTTAATAAGAATCAATATACCTTGAATCCACAAATATCTACACTTAAGTAGCCATAATTCATAATATATTACAAAAAAGTTAAGATAAACTAAACTATAGATTATTGGCTCAATATTTTTACATGACTTTAAAAAAATGTTATTTCCCTCTTGAGTTGCTTCATAGAGGAATGGAATTCCAGTCCAATTAATGATAACCCTTTGTATTACAAAGCAAAAAATACAAAGAAAACAATCAGAACAATATTGAAAAAAGTATCTAAAGCATAGTGTTCAGTTGTAGACACTACAATTAAAGTGTCCAAGAAAATTTTAATGGGATGGTAATGGTGATTGGAAATCACGCTTCGATGAAAGACTGATGAAATTAGACACATGCAGTTTGGAGATGAAATCAATCAAAAATGAAAAACTTCAGATGATTTGAAATAGAGATTATCCTTGTTCTTTGTAAATCCTAATGTTAGGATGAATTTGAGCTTCAGAAATAGAAATTTTAGTTAAGTAAGCAAATAGAGGTTTTTTTCTTTTGAAAAACAAGTTTTTGTGTATCTATTCAACTATCATTTATTTTGCACAGACAAGTGTGAGTTTCTAGTATACCAAACTAAGTAAAGCATGCTTGATCCTTCAGGGGGTTCATAGTCAAGAAAAATCTAGGTTTGTGCTTATCAAAATATGGCATGGGTTCATTCTGGAAGTAATAAAGTGTCTTAAGAAAATGTTCAAATGCGTGTGTGGCTTGCAGAATTCTAAATTGGCCCTCAATGTCTCCAGTCATTAATTTTAAGATGGGTCCAGGAACACCTGGTATTTATCAAGTACTAATTTAGGAGCTATTATGAAAGGTATTTTGCAGATGTAATTAAGGACCCAAATGAATTTATTTCATAAAGAAAATTTGTCTTGAGTGAGCCTGACCAATAAGGTATTCTCTTAAAAGAAAGTGGCCCTCCCAGGAGGGAGAGATTCAGTTACTAGGACTATTTGGCACACTGTTGCTGACATGAAGTTGGAGAGGGCCATGTGGC
This sequence comes from Myotis myotis, assembly GCF_014108235.1. NCBI lineage: Eukaryota > Metazoa > Chordata > Mammalia > Chiroptera > Vespertilionidae > Myotis > Myotis myotis. Next base: position 144,236,297 of record NW_023416324.1, on the reverse strand, counting down.
AAGGAGTGCAATGTCCTCTAGGAACTAAAAGCAACCCCTGCTGGCACATAGTAAGGAAATGGGGGAGGGGGGCCTCAGTTCTCCAACTGCAAGGAACTGAGTTCTGCCAATAAGAAGAGAGAACTCAGATTTTCCCCCAGAGCCTCCAAAGAAGGATTCAGATCAGCTGATACCATGATATCAATCTTGTGATTCCTTGAGCTGAGAGCCAATTGCATCATGACAGATTTCTGGCTGACAGAGCTACAGTGAGCATGTGGAAGTAAGAGAGCCCTTAGGCATTGTTGGTGGGAATGTAAAATGGTGTAGCCACTATGGGAAAGAGTATGGAGGTTCTCAAAAAATAAAAAACAGAACTATCATATGATCTACCAATTCCACTTCTGGATTTATAGCCAAAGGAAATAAAATCACAGTCTTAAAGATATATCCACACTCCTATGTTCATTGAAGTATGCTAAAGAGAAACATGGTAAATAGCCGTACCTCCATTACCCTTCCCATTGGCTAATCAGGGCAATATGCAAATTAACTGCCAGCCAAGATGGCGGCCGGCAGCCAGGCAGCTTGAAGCTAACATGAGGCTTGCTTGCTTCAGTGATGGAGGACTCCAACGTTCCCCGCCTGGCGCTGCCGGCCTCTGAGCTTGCAGTTTGAAACATTCTTACAAATATAGAAGCTAAACAAAACCTGCTTTCAGCCAGCCGGGATCTCATAGCTGGAGTTGAAACAGTGTTTCGATTGTAGAACCCAAACAAACCAGATACCTGCTTTCAGCAGCGGAGGCCTAAGAGCTGGAGCCAAGCCTCAGAGCTAAAGCTGGCCCAGAATAAAAAAAAAAAAGAAAAGAAAAAAAGGAGCAGTTGGGAGCTTCAGTCACCCGCCAGCCTGAAAACAGCCCTCAGCCCCTCACCCAGACTGGCCAGGCACCCAAACAGGACCCCCACCCTGATCCAGGACACCCTTCTGGGCAAACCAGCCGGCACCCACCCATGGACCAGGCCTTTATCCTATATAGTAAAAGGGTAATATGCCTCCCAGCACCGGGATCAGCGGAGCCAGAAGGCCTCCCGGCACCTGGATCAGCATGACAGGGGGCAGCGCCCAAACCCCCTGATCGCCCTGAGGCTCTGTGTGTGACAGGGGGCGGGGCCACAACCTCCCTATCGTCCCTGCTCTGTTCATGACAGGGGAAGGTGCCCCAAACCCCTGATCAGCCCTGCTCTGTGCCTGATAGGGGGGAGCTCCCCAACCCCCTGATCACCCTGTGGCTCTGTGTGTAACAGGGTGCGGCGCCCCATCCCCCTGATTGGCCCTGCTCTGTGTGTGACAGGGTGCGGCGCCCCAATCCCCCCTCACGGGCCCAGCTCTGTGTGTGATGGGGTAGAGCCATAACCTCCCTATCGGCCCTGCCCTGAGTATGACAGTGGCGGCGCCCCATCCCCTGATCCGCCCTGCTCTGTGTGTGACAGGGGGCGGTGCCTCAGCTCCCCTATCGGCCCTACTCTGTGAGTGACAGGGGAGAGCTCCTCAACCCCCTGATGGGCCCTGCTCTATGCGTGACAGCGGGTGGCGCCACAACCTCCACATTGACCCTGCCTTGAGTGTGACAGGGGGCGGTGCCCAACCCCCCAATCGGCCCTGCTCTGAGCCTGACCAGGGGCTGCACCTAGAGATTGGGCCTGCCCTCTGCCACCTGGGAGCAGGCCTAAGCCAGCAGGTTGTTATCTCCCGAGGGGTCCCAGACTGCGAGAGGGCACAGGCCAGGCTGAGGGACCCCCCCATCCCCCCCGAGTGCACAAATTTTTGTGCACCAGGCCTTTAGTTATTTATAATAGCCAAGATGTAGAAACAATTAAAGTGTCCATCTATAGATAATGCATAAGGAAAATGTACAACACATTAAAAACACATACACACAATAGAATATTGTTCAGCTTTAAAAAGAATGAAATCCTGCAATTTGCAACAACATGGATAATTGTGCTAAATGAAGTAAGTCATACAGAGAAAGACAAATACTGTATGATCTCACATACATGTGGAATCTAAAAAGCCTGGACTCATAGGAAAAGAGAATAGATCAATAATTTTTGAAATGGGCAAAGGTTATCAAAGGGTACAAACTTCCAGTTACAAGATGAGTAATTTCTGGAGATATAATGTACAGCCTGGAAAGTCCAGTGAAAAATACTGTATTGTTTATTTGAAAGTTGCCAAGTGAGCAGATCTTAAAAGTTCTCAACACACACACACATATACACACACCTACACACACGTAAATTATAGTTATGTGAGGTGATAGATATATTAGCTAACCTTATTGTGGTAATCATTTTGTAATATGTGCATAAATCAAATAACATATTATATATCTTAAACTTGCACATGTTATATGTCAATCATATTTCAATTAAATTGGGGAAAAAGTTACACAAAATTAAAAAATAAACTAATATAATATGCTGACAATTATCAGGTATGCCCCAGACATCAATTGAGGAGCTGTTAAGACAGGCTTTGAGGGTGAAGATATGCTCTTCTCCTTGGTCTCCGAGTTATAGCATGGAAGTCAGTCACATAACAAATCTATTCAATATGTTACAAAAATGCACAGTGAGGTCTATCAGTGCCCCAAGCCCAGAGATGCACATACCGAACTATGCACAGCATGCGATGCTTAGAGACATTTAAATATCAGATCCATTTTGTGTGGCCACCTTTCTGGTGTATTTATTTCATTGGAATGTGTATTATTTCTTACACATACCAATGAAATAAATAGCTGGTAGCTCTTCAGATTAAGCTTCTATTGCTCTATGGCTATAAAGGAAATCATTCTGAAACTGACACTGTCTATAGCACTTACATAGCACTAAGGAAAAAATATGTATCTATAAAACTAAATCTATAGAAAAATTGCCCTTGAACTATAATTTCTATCTTTTTTTCATACTAGTTTATAAAACATATGTAATGATTGTCCAGAAGTAAATGAGTTACTAGGGTATTTCTGTTCCAAGATATAATTGACTTCATATATCACTTGATCCATCTTTTTAAAATTTATTTTGTTTAAACTTAAAATTATTAAAATACGGATTCAAGATCCTTCAAAAGGGAGATGTCAGGAAAAACCAGGATGACTTTTGAAAATCTACTGTCTGCGATTCCACGTGATGGATAATTGAATTGCAAACCCGTTAGCTATACTTTTGTCATTCTAGTGAATTCAGTCTGCATTTGTGAGTATAGAGGAGACTATGTCAGATATACTTTAAAAGACCTCAGATCAAATATATGTAATTATTTTCCGTTCTCTTGAACATTTTTTCTTAGAAGGACATAATAACCAAATGCCTGACGAAAAGATCTCCCCACCCCCCAAAAATCTCAATTTTCCTGGTCCAATTATTCGAATTGCAGAAGAAATTATAACTTTTTAATTTCAAATGATGTAGAAATACTTCTATTATAAGAAGATAAATATCCTATATAATAAAAGAGAAACATGCAAATTAACCATCCCTTCACTATGCTCAAGCCACACCCACAAGCAACGCCCACCAACCAATCAAGAGTGAGTATGCAAATTAACCCAACTAAGGTGGTGGCGGCCACGGAGCTGGAGTGAGCAGGAGGGTTGGGTTGCCCCGGCAATGGAGGAAATCAAGCTTCCCAACTTACCTGGCCAGAACTGGGCTCCGCTCAAGGCTATAAAGTTTCAATTATAGAAGACAAATAGAAAAAAAAGAAAAAAAGGAGAGGCTGGGAGCTTGGGTCACTGGGGGGCGTGGCCAGCCTGAAAATAGCCATCAGCCCCTCACCCAGGCTGGCCAGGCACACCAGCGGGACTCCCCCACCCTGAAGGGGATGTGGGCAGCCTGAAAATGGCCCTCAACCCCTCACCCAGGCTGGCCACACCCCCATGGGGTGAGAGTCACTGCTGGTTGGCTTGGACAGCCTGAAAACGGCCCTCAGCCCTCACCCAGGCTGGCCAGGCACCCCAGCAGGACCCCCACCCTGATTCGGGACACCCTTCAGGGCAAACCAGAGGGCCCCCATCTGTGCACCAGGCCTCTATCCGATATAATAAAAGGGTGATATGCAAATTGACCCTAACAGCAGAAGGACTGGGAATGACTGTTCACTATGACACACACTGACCACCGGGGGCAGATGCTCAATGCAGGAGCTGCCCCCTGGTGGTCAGTGCTTTCCTACAGGGGGAGCTCGGCTCAGCCACAAGCCTGGCTGACGACTGAGAGCACAGCAGTGGTGGCGGGAGCTTCTTACGCCTCCTCAGCAGCGCTAAGGATGTCTGACTGCAGCTTAGGCCTGCTCCCCACTGGCAAGTGGACATCCCCCAAGGGCTCCCGGGCTGCCAGAGGGATGTCTGACTGCCAGCTTAGACCCAATCCCCTGGGGAGTGGGCTTAAGCCAGCAGATGGACATCCCCTGAGGGGTCCCAGACTGGGAGAGGGCACAGGCCGGGCTGATGGACCCCCCTGAGTGCACAAATTTTTGTGCACTGGGCCTCTAGTAAACTATAATAAAGCTTTTTATTAACCAAAACAGCAAAATGCAAAATGGTTGTATTACATATATATGTATGTATATGATGGATGTGATATTTAAATGTCTCTAAGCATTGCATGCCATTCGTAGTTTTGTATGTGAATATATCATACATACGTACACACAGATATGTATACACATTTATGAGAGACCAGAGGCCCGGTGCATGAAATTTGTGCACAGGGGTATGTGTATCCCTCAGCCCAGCCTGCACCCTCTCCAATCAGGGATCCCTTGAGGGATGTCCAATTGCCCGTTTAGGCCTGATCCCATTGGCCATCCCTCTCACAATCCAGGACTGCTGGCTCCCAACTGCTCACCTGCCTGCCTGCCTGATTGCCCCTAACTGCTTCTGCCTGCCAGCCTGATCACCCCCTAACCACTCCCCTGCCAACCTGATTGATGCCTAACTGCTCCCCTGCTGGTCTGATTGACCCTAACTACCTTCCCCTGCAGCCTGGTCACCCCTAACTGTCCTCCCCTGCAGGCCTGCAGGCCTGGTTGGCCCAAACTGCCCTCCCCTGCTGGCCTGGTCACCCCTAACTGTCTCCCTTGCCAGTCTGGTCACCCCCAACTGCCCTCCCCTGCAGGCCTGGTCGCCCCTAACTGCCCTCCCTGCCTCCCTGGTTCCCTCCCCCCAACTGCCCTCCCCTGCAAGCCTTGTCCCCCACAACTGCCCTCCCCTGCCAGCCATCTTGTGGTGGCCATCTTTGACCGCAGGGGAGGCCATCTTGTGTGTTGGAGTGATGGTCAATTTATGTATTATCTCTTTTATTATATAGGATTTTTGGTAGTATGAGGGGCTACAAATTAGTGTTCCATGAAAGAAAACTCTCATATATTTTTATGTTGATTCAACCTTCTAGGATATATTACAACATATTGCTACCCATTGTTAGGCCTGCATTTTGCATAATATTCACAACTTGAATTCTTTTTCTGCATGTTGGGCATAAGTTGTGAATCACCATCTGTATTTACAAGGTAGCATTAAGCAACTGTCTCATTTACAAGCACACTCTACTCATAAGCAAGCAAGCATTCAACATTCCTCTTCTCTGTTTTAAAAAAGTACTTAACTGAAGATGGATTTGCATTCAGCTTGAAATGCTCTGCTGTTTCTCACTTTGCTCATTAGCACGAAGTGATTGGCAAGTTACCCTCCAGACAGGGCACCATCTTCTATGTGCCTACTTAGGAATAAACTCCAGTAAAACATAGCCAAAAGGAAATGTATAAATCTGTTTTCAGATTCAATAAATTCATAAGCCATGCTACCCACCAAGGCCTGTGGGAGCATATACATCATAAAACACCACTGTAAGGCTATAAATATTTTAAGCAGTTAGTAACGGCTGAGAGCACACAGCTGAAAGCCTGGTTAAGGGTGGGCCACACAATGCCCTAGTCATAGTTGGTGCAAGGTCTTCGGAGCAGTTTGTTTTTCTAGGCAAATGAGAAAGCACAATCCCAGCTGGCCTCTAGCACTCCTTTATTTTAGGTTTCGGGAGCTGGAAATCATCTGAAGTTCCACTCTGGGTTTTGTTTGTTCTCTCCCATAACCCTCTTTCCTTTTGTCACCCACTCTGTGGGTCCTGTTTCCCACCACATAGGAGACTAGGAAGAAATGACCTATGTAGGAGACGAAGGTAGACTAGGGTCAGTAGGATCAGCCTCAGCAATTTCTTGGGTAAGTGTGTCTCTACTGTACATCAGCTTACAATCCAGAGCAACCACTTTCAACCCCTCATGTTATTTTTGGATACTGCTGTGTTTTATTTCACTAATATTTACTCTTTATTTTTCCTTCCTGGTGCTATATTAGGTTATACTCTATTAAGGTGGATGATTAAATCATGTCTTTTCAGTATTTCTTCTTTCCTAATATGAGCATTTTAGGCTTTAGATGTTTTCTAGGAGTATATAGCATTAACATATCAAATCTAAATATTGACTTTGCTTTCATTTTCACCACATTGGTGGTGGTTTTCTAATTTTTCTGCATAGGGTACAGAAATCTTGAATCTGAACATTGTTGTTTTCTATTTGGAAATATTCTCAGCCATTATTTCTTCTAATATGACTTCTCTCTTTTGAAATTTTTATTTTTATTTTTCAATCATAGTTTATATTAGTTTCAGGTTTACAGCATAGTGGTTAGACATTTATATAACTTACAAAGTAATCCCCCCAAATAAGTCTAGTGTTCACCTGGCATCATACATAGTTCTTATAATAGTATTGACTATACTAGTGGCCCAATGCATGAAATTCATCCACATTAAAAGGGAAATAATTAGAGGTAATATTTTAATATTGTTATTTGCCCTTTCTCTATTATAGAAGTATCAGAGATGAAAGAAAATTAGTAAAATGTATATGAAAATCTCCCTCCTGTCAGAGTGGGGTGCACCATGGGACCCAGAGTTAAGTTCCCGCCCACCCGCACATGCCTCAAAATTGTGCAAGACCCAGACCTGGCCGGCTTTGCCCCTGTCAAGTCCTGCAGGGCGTGGCCTCAGGTCTTCTGGCCCCGGCATGAGGGTGCGAGGGCACAAGGGCACAAGGGTGAGAGGGCGCGAGGGTGCAATGACCATTTTCATATTAGCTCTTTATTATATAGGATTTCTTATGCTGTACTTAACATCTCCATGACTATTTTGTAACTTCCAATTTTTACTTCTTAATCCCTTCACATTTTCATGTAGACTCCCAACCTACCTCCCATCTGGCAACCATCAGTTTTTTCTTGGTATCTATGAGTTTGTTTCTGTTTTGTTTGTTTGTTTATTTTGCTTTCTAGATTCCACATATTTCATGAGATCTATGTTAAATATTCTAATCTTTGCCTCTGTGTTCCTTCATCTCATTCATGTCTCATTTTTTTCTTTTTGCCTTTCTTTTTCTTAAAAATATATTTAGATATATCTTTTGATTTTGGGGGGGCATGTTTACCTATGATTTAATGTCATGAGACATATTTAATATATATATATATATATATTAAAATATATATATATATATTTTTTTTCCTATGGTGAATAGTAGCTATGGATAGATTTGGGGGATCAAAGTTAAATATTTAACTGTATGAGAAAAAACTGCCTAATTATTTTCCAATGCTTGTACTATTTTTTATTCCCAACAGTTACCTCTGAGAATTTCAGTAGCTTTACCTACTACCTCATAACATGTAGTACTATTAATATATATTTTACTTTAGCTATTTTAGTAATTTAATATTATTTTTATTTGTGATTTTAATTTTTGGTTTTCTGATATCTAATAACATTAAGTACTTTTCTTGTGCAGATTAGCATTATTTGTATCTTATTTTCATAAGTGGCTGTTGAAATCATTTGTCCATTTCTATTGCATTATTTGTATTTTCATCATGCATTATTGGTGTTCTTTATATATTCTGATATTACTCGTTCATATATATGTGTGTGTATGTTTATATAATGTAATTATAAATATATTACAAACTTTTGTCCAATAGTGTCCTTTCTTTTTATTTGCTTAACAACATCTTTTGAAAATGATATAATATTTTATTTTTTTAAGACCAATTTATTGCTTTTTTAAAATAGTGCATTTTTTGCCCTTAGAAGTTTTCAATTTTATTTTTCTTTTATAATTCTGCTGTGGATAGTCTAGATCTTTTGTATTTCTACACATATTTGAACAACTTTGTCATTCTATATAAAAAAGCCTGCTTTAATTTTGATTTGAATGGATATTACATATATAAATCAATTTTCAATGATTAACAATAATATTGAATCTTCCAACCCATGAACATTGCATAATTTATTCATTTATTTAAGTATTCTCAGTGGTATGTTGATAAATGTTTAATTACCTGTTCTCTAGAATACACAGCTCTCATGTGTAAATTTGCCAATTTCCATGGTATAAATACTCCTACCATGACACATTTCTAGTTACTAATGTGATGTGACTGAGCATAAATTAAATTATGAAATTATGTTTGATTTATTTTAATATAATGTTTTAAGGTTTATCTGTGTTATAACATATAACAGTACTTTTTTCCTTTTTATGAGTAAATAACATTCAATTTATGTATATACTATATGTTGTTTATCCATTCATCAGATGATTAATTTTTGGGTTATTTTCAGTTTCAGGGTATTATGAATATTACTGCCATGAACACACATATACAAATTTTTGTGAACATGTTTTCAATTTGCTTGGGTATAATAAGGAGTAGAATTTTTTAGGTCATATGTTAATACTAGAAGCCCGGTGCATGAAATTCATGCACTTGCGGGGGGGTGTCCCTCAGCCTGGCCTGCACCCTCTCGCGGCCTGGGAGCCCTCAGGGGATGTCCGATTGCCACCTTAGGCCCGCTCCCTGTGGAGAATGGGTCTAAGCTGGCAGTTGGACATCCATGGAGGCTCCCTCCACTGCCACTGTGCTCACCAGCCGTGAGCCCAGCTTTTGGCTGAGCAGTGCACCCCCTGTGGGAGTACACTGACCACAAGGAGGCAGCTCCTGCATTGAGCATCTGCCTCCTCATGTCAGTGTGTGTCAGAGACCCGTTGTTCCACTGTTTGGTCTATTTGCATATTAGTCTTTTATTATATAGGATTACGTCCAACTTTTGAAGAACTGCCAAAACAATGGCCACACCATTTTATATTCCCACTATCAATGTATGAGAGTTCCAGTTTTTCCACATTCTTACTAGGATTTGTTATTTTCTGTTTCCTTTTTTCTTAGTAGCCATGCTAGTTGGTATGAAGTAATATCTCACTGTGGTTCTGATTTATTTTTCCCTAGTCACTAATGATGTTAAACATATTCTCATGTGCTTGTTTGCCATCTGTATATCTTCTTCGGAGAAATGTCTATTCAAGTCCTTTGCTCAATTTTTAGTTGAGTCATCTGTCTTTTTGTTGCTGACTGCAAGGTTTCTTTAAATATTTTAGATATTAGAACTTCCTCAGATATATGGTTTTCAACTATTTCCTCCCATTCTGAATTTTTTTTTTTACTTCCTTCATAGTGTCCTTTGACACAAAACCAATTTTAATTTTGATGAAGTCTAATGTTTCTATTTTTTCTTCCTAAGTGAACTGGCAAACAAAAGTGTTCACTTTAGTCATCTCTTTCCTATATATTTTTTTAAAATATATTTTATTGATTTTTTTACCGTGAGGAAGGGAGAGGGATAGGGAGTTAGAAACATCGATGAGAGAGAAATATCGATCAGCTGCCTCCTGCACACCCCCTACTGGGGATGTGCCCGCGACCGTGGTACATGCCCTTGACCGGAATAGAACCTGAGACCCTTCAGTCCGCAGGCTGATGCTCTATCCACTGAGCAAAACTGGTCAGGGCTTTCCTATATGTTTGACAACAAATGAATTAAATGCAATTCTGTTTACAAATAAGTAGGTAGCCTCATCACTTCAAATAAAATGGTTCCAGGAGAAAAGAAAAGAAAACAGATCCAAACAATATATTAAAATAATAAGAGAAACTGGAAAACAATTCAGAATCATGCTTCCATATTAACAGAGAATTTCTGGACTTTACTTGAGAGTGTATATAAACTGTCCATTTTAGTGTTATCCATCTCAGCAATGTCCACCTGGCCTCTGAATCTTAGTGTGAAAACAGAAAAGACATATCCTGAGAAGGCACTGTAACTTCCTGCAATTCCTCCAGAATCCAACTGCCTCATAAATATTCTTACGATGACAAGTTGTTTGTTATGTCACTTTTATGAGTTTCAGAGTATCCAGTTACAGGTACGTTGGTCATTTGTATGACCTGGCCTATCAATCATAGATTTTAGTTGCTCCCTGTGCTTAAACCATGAACTCTCTTTGAATCAGTTAAGAAAATCTTTTTCTTTTGCTCTTTCTCATAATCTAGTGATGAATGGCTGCCTGGTGAGTCTTTGACTGAACTGGTTCTAAGTTTCATGTTAGTGTCTTGAAGTGTAATAAATAGGAAGAGTTGCATGAGCTAAAATATTGCAGAATAATTTATCCAAATGTGTTGTTAATTTAGTTGAAATCTTAAAATTAGACACAGTTTGCATAAAATAATCAAGATGTATTCTAATGATTCTATTTTTTGTTAGTGACTAAATGACAATACCCAAATGTTTCCAATCTTCACCTTCACACTTCACCATTAGCTACTTGTGAGTAGAAGGTAGTAACTAACGTGATTTGGATAGTTTGTGATCCTTGGCTTCTCTCATCAATTTTCAGTTTTGATAAATCTCTGTCATCCCTGGTCCTTTTCAACTAGATTTTTTTTAAAAAAAAAATCTTTATTGTTGAAAGTATTACATATGTCCCCTTTTTTCCCATTGACCCCCTTAAGCCCGGCCCAGGCCCCTACCCCAGGCCTTCATCACCCTATTGTCTGTTTCCATGAGTTGTGGATATATGCATACAACATCTTTGGTTGATTACCTCCCACCCACCCACCCTCCCCCAACTAGATTTCTCAACTAGATTTTTAACAGCATTTTAGGCTTTCTGTTACATTTCATACATCAGTAAATTGTTCCATACTTTGCATGATGTTAGATGTACAAACGTTTGAAGCACTTAAGTCATTTTAAAAATAATTTTCAGGGGGAAATGCAAACTGAATTATATTTCCAGTGAGGTTAATGGATTAAGGCTAAAATAGATATTTTAAAATTTGCATTCTTGTTAACCGATGCATGCATTACTGCGTGGCACATTGACGTTAGAGTAGCCTTCCATAGCAAAAGTCAAAAAGAAGCAATGTGTTATCAGCTCCCTTTACTGACAAACCTGAATCTAAGAAAATGCAACTGTTGCATAACATCACTGCAAACAGGGAGATGAATATATCTAAAAATGGGAAATCTGTCAAAATCATCAGACTCCTTGATTCCAGGAAACAAAAAAATCATTGCCTTGAAGCAATTCTACTGCAATTTCACACAAGTTAACAAGTCATCTTGTGTTGCATGTCAACGACTGTCATGGATCTTTATTTCTAATATTCATTTCTGGGTGTTCCGTGAAACAGAATATTAAGAAGTAGAAGTAACAGATGCATAAGAAGGTATTCTTTTGTTAGTACTTGTTTAGTCTTTTTCTTTCTGGAAATAGTATCAGGTAGGATTAATATTTAAGTTTTGCAGAGATTAGTGGTTAGATTAACTTCCCAGGATAGCACCACTCCCCCTGCACCGCCCCCAAGACATATCTACACTAAGCAATTTTTAAATCAACTTCTCTGGTAAATCTTTATTCACAGAAATTCTCCCACACCTAACTAAGTTAGACAGAGATGGGAATATTAAATTGTTCGTACAGGATAAAGTAGTTATAAAGAATCATATAACTTTAGATATTATCTCAAATATTATTGAGGACTAAAGTCAATTGCAGGTGCCTAATGATCTGTCTCTCAATAATAATACAGAAACATCATCCAGAACAACAGGAAGCCTGGCTGAGTGTAAATTCTACAACTAGAAGGAAAGAAAAGCACACTGAGAGCCAGAGGAGCTGCGGAGGTGAAGTGCAGAGGTACGGCGGCTCGTGCGTGTGCGGAAAGGGGGTGGCACCTGAGGACGCGGCTGTTTTTTTTGAATCACAAGCTCCCAACTGCTCTGAACTCCGGTTCCGGGAAGTCTCTGGGGACCCAGGACTCATGCGGGGAGAGCCTGGACTGTCGGGCAGCGGGCGAACTTGAGTGCGGCTTTCCCTCAGAGGTGCTTGCAGCAATTATCGGGTCACTGAGACACGCGACTCCTTAGGAGAATCAGCCATAGCTGCTTTCTCCGCCCTTTGACTCCCTGAGACCCCGCCCCACCCAGGCTGCCGCAGAGGCTTTTGCATGTGAATGTACCTAACTGCAGCGGAGCCAGGCAGACCCGGAACTTCCAAGAGAAGGCCCAAGGCCCCGCAGCGGCTTGCATTGCTTCACAGCTGAGCCTCTTCGTGGCTCCTGCTGTGTGGCCTCAGGCAGAGGCTGAATTAGCACCTCCTTAGATCCAGGAGCCACTGTACCCAGAGGTCAGAGGGGGACCATCCAGATTACAACTCCTTAGATCCATAAGGGACACACTCAGGGAGCAGACTCAGTGAGCACCAAAGCCCCACTGAAGCAAGTCTTGCCCCAGAAGGGTGTCTTCAGCACAGAAGTTCTCCCACTTCAGACACAGCTGATTCTCACAGCCAATTGGCCTGGAGGTCAATTCCTCCCAGTGATCCTACAACAACCAAGGCACCACGAGTGCACCAAGAGTGTCCACCGCAGGTAAATAGGGAGGCTGAGCCACTGGGCCCTACAGGACACCTGGAGCGCAGGGCCACTCTATCAACACAGGGAAGCAGCCAAAATGTGGAGACAAAGAAACAGGTCACAAATGGCAGAAATGGAGGAAAGCAAACGACTGGATATAGAGTTCAAGGCCACGTTTATAAGGTTTTTCAAGAATTTTATGGAAACCGCCGATAAATTTAATGAATCCCTCAATAAGTATAGTGAGACCATGGAGGACATGAAAAAGGACCAACTAGAAATTAAGTATACACTGACTGAAATAAAGAATAATTTACAGAGATCCAACAGCAGACAAGAGGATCCCAAGAATCAAGTCAAAGATTTGAAATACAAAGAAACAAAAAATACCCAACCGAAAAAGAAAAAAGAAAAGAGATTCCAAAAATATGAAGATAGTGTAAGGAACCTCTGGGACAACTTCAAGCGTACCAACATCAGAATTATAGGGGTACCAGAAGGAGAGAGAGGGCAAGATATTGAAAACCTTTTTGAAGAAATAATGACAGAAAACTTCCCCTACCTGGTGAAAGAAATGGACTTACAAGTCCAGGAAGTGCAGAGAACACCAAACAAAAGGAATCCAAAGAGGACCACACCAAGACACATCATAATTAAAATGTCAAGAGCAAAAGATAAAGAGAGAATCTTAAAAGCAGCAAGAGAAAGACAGTCAGTTACCTACAAGGGAGTACCCATACGACTGTCAGCTGATTTCTCAACAGAAACCATGCAGGCCAGAAGAGAGTGGCAAGAAATATTCAAAGTGATGAATAGCAAGAACCTGCAACCAAGATTACTTTATCCAGCAAAGCTATCATTCAGAATAGAAGGTCAGATAAAGAGCTTCACAGATAAGAAAAAGCTAAAGGAGTTCATCACCACCAAACCAGCATTATATGAAATGCTGAAAGGTATTCTTTAAGAAGAGGAAGAAGAAAAAGGAACTCTTACCATTTTGCCACAGCATGGATGGAACTTGAGAGCGGATAAATACCACAGGATCTCACTCACTTGTGGAATATAATGAACAACATAAACTGATGAACAAGGACTGATCCAGAGACGGAGAGGCATTGATTGGACTGTCGGGCCTTGGAGGGAAGGTAGGGGAGGGTAGGGGTAAGGGGGAAGGTTCAACCAAAGGACTTATATGCAAGCATATAGGCCTAACCAATGGACACAGACAATGGGGGGGTGAGGGTATGAGAGGGGGGGGTGGGGGTAGAGGGTAACGTGGGGACAAGGACACATATGTAATATCTTAATCAATAAAAAATATATTAAAAAAAAAGAAATGAACTAACTTAAAACACTTCAAAAAACAGTTTTTTGACCCCATACTGTAAGACTAAAGAAATAACTATGCCAGTACTGTTTTCTAGTTATTTTTTTCTTTGCAAAATTATGAGTTATCAATTCTGAAAATAATTTCTTTATACTAGGATTGAACAAATAAACAAATTTATTGTAGGTAAATGAGAACCAGGTGTCTCACTGGTGGAGAAAAATGATAAAAATAAAAGGGGAAGGCTTGAAAGAATTCTGCTGGATTGGAAAATGAGGTAGGGTTGTCAACTCTTAGGATGAATACATAGATAGATAGATAGCTATATAAGCAAATAGAAATACATAGTCATAAGTAGAAAATTAAATGTAGATGTATATGTGTGCATGGGTTAGCATATATACATATATGTCTAAACTTCCTGTGGGAAGTGCTAAGAACCAATGAAACCTCTATAGTAAGGAACACACCTAGTGCTGAAATTATGGTTTCTACAGTCAATTCTTCAGTAATGGAAAACATGGCTCCTTGGAGAAATTGTTGATTTCAGGAACAAAGGAAAACTTATGAGAAGCTCAGAATATCTTGTGGTGTCAGAGAATAAGGGAGTGTTGAAAAATATAAAAGGATATATTGAAAGGAAGTTTTAATTGCCAAATATGGAATAATTTGAGCTATAAAAACAGTAATGATAGTATGTATAATATAATTATAATGTAACTTCACAGTGGAGACTTATGATAGAAATGACTTGAACCAAGTGACAAAGGTTATATGATATATCAACATCACATACTTCTTGATAGGATGCACTGAGAAGGGCTCATCACTTCTGTGGTACTTTTTCCAACATACATGAGAAAAAATTAATCATGAGAAAACAAATCCAAGTTAAATAAAATAACTGAGAAGTACTTTACAAAAATGTCAAGGTAATGAAAGACAGGAAAAATTAGAGGAATATTTAGAATTGGGGAGACTGAGAAGACACAAATAAATACAATGTAGATTCCTGGATTGGATACTGGAACAGAAGAGAAAAAGGGCACTAAGACAAACAACCCAATTAAAAAATGAGGAGAGGACCTGAATAGACACTTCTCCATGGAGGACATACAGATGGCCAAGAGACATATGAAAAATTGTTCAACATCTCTAATCATCATAGAGATGCAGATTAAAATGACAGTGAGTTTCCTCAAAAAATTAAAAAATGAAACTGCCATTTCACCCAGTGATCCCACTTCTAGGCATATATCCTAAGAATCCCAAAACACCAACCAGAAAGAATATATGCCCCCACCCCCATATTCATAGCAGCACTATTTATGATAGCTAAGATCTGGAAACAAGCCAGGTACCCATGAGTAGATGAGTGGATAAAATAACTGTGGCACAATTACACAATGGAATGATATGCAGCTGCAAAAAAGAAGAATCTATTACCATTTGAAATAACATGGAGGGACCTGGAAATTATTTTGCTAAGCAAATTAAGCCGGTCAGAGAAGGACAAATATCGCGTGATTTCACTTACATGTGGAAACAAATGAACAAAACAAACTGATGAGTAAAATAGAACCAGAGGCATGGAAACATGGAACAGACTGACAAATCTCAGAGAGAAGGGGGAAGAGGAAAGGAGGTGACTGAGTAGAAAGAGATTAGCCAAAGAAATTATATGCAATATGAGTTGCCCATGGACACAAACAATAGGGTGGTGAAGGCCTGGGTTGGGTTGGGATCTGGATGGAGGGGAACAATGGGGGGGGGGGGGGGAGGGGAACATCTGTAATACTCTCAACAATAAAGATATTTATTTATTTGTTTATTTATTTATTTATTTATTTATTTATTTATTTATTTATTAATGTTTAAAGTATTACATATACTATTACATATGTCTCCTTTTTCCCTCATTGACCTAATCCCGGCCACCCCCATGCCCTGGCACATGCTGTCACCCTCCTAGTTCTGTGTCCGTTGGTTACGCTTATATGCATGCATACAAGTCCTTTGGTTGATCTCTTACCACCCCTCCCTCCCCTGCCCCCCCCCCCCCCCCCCCCGCCAAACCCTCCCCTGCCTTCCCACTGAAGTTTGGCAATCTGTTTGATGTTTCTCTGGCTCTGTATCTGTTTTTGCTCATCAGTTTATAATGTTCATTATATTCCACAAATGGCTGAGTTCATGTGATATTTATCTTTCTCTGACTGACATATTTCACTTAGGATAATGCTCTCCAGGTCCATCCATGCTGTTGCAAATAGTAAGAATTCTTTTTTTTTACAGCAGCATAGTATTCCATTGTGTAGATGTACCACTGTTTTTTAATCCACTCATCTGCTGATGGGCACTTAGGTTGTTTCCAAATCTTAGCTATTGTAAATTGTGCTGTTATGAACATAGGGGTGCATATGTCCTTTCCAATTGGTGTTTCTGGTTTCTTGGGATCTACAGTATTCCTAGAAGTGGGATTCATGGGCCAAATGGGAGTTCTATTTTTAATTCTTTGAGGAAACCCCATACTGTTTTCCACAGTGGCTGCACCATTCTGCATTCCCATCAGCAGTGAACGAGGGTTCCTTTTTCTCCACATCCTTGCCAGCACTTGTCATTTGTTGATTTGTTGATAATAGCCATTCTGTGAGGTGTGAGATGGTATCTTATTGCCATTTTGATTTGCATCTCTCGGATAATTAGTGACTTAGAGCATGTTTTCATATGTCTACTGGCCTTCTGTATGTCAGTTTCCAAAAGGTATCTATTTAAGTCCTTTGCCCATTTTTTGCTTGGATTGTTTATCTTCTTTATGTTAAGATGTATGAGTTCCCTATAAATTTTGGAGATTAAGCCTTTATTGGATATAACATTGGCAACTATGTTCTCCCATGCAGTGGGCTTTCTTGTTGCTTTGTTAATGGTTTCTTTTGCTCTGCAGAAGCTTTTTATTTTGATGTAGTCCCTTGTTTATTTTCTCCTTAGTTTCCATTGCTCCAGTAGCTGTATTGGTAAAGATATTGTTATGACATATGTCTGCTATTTTTCTGCCTATGGATTCTTCTAGGATTTTTATGGCTTCCCATCTTACATTTAAGATGTAAGTCTTTTATCCATTTTGAGTTTATTTTTGTGTATGGTGTAAGTTGGTGGTCTAGTTTCATGTTTTTGCATGTATATGACCAATTTTTCCAACACCATTTATTAAAGAGACTGTCGATTCCATTGTATGCTCTTGACTACTTTGTCAAATAGTAATTGAGCATAACAATACAGATTTAAAAACTGGTGAAATTTGAATTAAGTCTGTGCTTAGTCAATAGTATTTTATCAATGTTAGTTTTCTGATTTTGATAATTGTGCTATGGTTATATAATGTTAGTCTTAGGGAAGCTGTGTGACAGTATAAACAACTCTGTACTATATTTGAAACTTTTCTGTAGGCTGAAAGCATTACAAAATAAAGAGTTCAGGTTTTATCTTTAACTCTGTAATGATTTTTGTATATTTCATCATATACTAAATATTTCCATTAATATAGAAAATTGGGCTTAGCTAAGGCTAAATAACTATAGCCATTAAGCTTGTCACAATATGGGAAATGTTTTGCATAAGGATTATAGGTGTTATTTATATAAGTTGCAACTGTGTAAGTATAGTATTTCATCAAAACCAAAATTCTCCTTTAAAGTAAGATAAAGCCAGTATGGGATAGAAAGGACCAAGTCTGAAAATGGGCCCTTGAGCTGTGATAAATCCGAATACATGTTAGAATTACAGAAGGAGCCCTGACTAAAACTTGCAGAGAACAGTGTAATAATTCTATGTCTATGGCATTGCCTCTTAGGTTATATTCTTTCCAAAAGAGACTGTCATCTGTCTTCATGATGCTCAAAAGTTGGCGACTTAGCCTCAGAGACAGTGAATTGGTGCTAAATTTAAGAAATCTAAAATGTTATCACTTACTATAGTGGGGCCAGAATAGAGGGAAGTATAGTTTTAAATTACTCATACATCCTATCTAGCTATTATCTATCTATCTATCTATCTATCTATCTATCTATCTATCTATCTATCTATCTATCATCTATCTATATCATCTCTCTATCATCTACTTAGTGTTATATATACAATACAATCCTCTAACTATTCATTAGTAAATATCTCTGGGAATCTCAATTAATTCTTCAAATTTTCCTCCAGTTTTTCAAGAAAGTACTGATCATCTTGCCTGCCCTCCTTAACAATGCAGTTAGCTCTTTATCATCGGTCGGAAAATCCTTGCAACTATATCCCAATATTTCAGTGAATTTTACCAGCCTAAATATTTCAGTTTTGTGTGTATCCACTGCTTCAGATACACTTGCATTAAAACTGAGTGGAACAGCAGGTGCAATTTCAAGAAAATTGAAATGGATCTCTTCTTTCTTCTCTATGCTTCTCCTTTTTTTTTTTCATTCTCTGTTTCTTGATGCCCAAGTTATGCAACATTCATGACTATGAGGAAGACTCCTGAGGATTACTCTTTATCAAAATGCAGAGGACCCATTACCTTAGTCATCACACATTTCTGGAGCAAAATTCATCAGGAATTACAGATTTCTGTCATTAGACCAACCCAAAGATGTAGGTGCTGTCCTTTTATGAGCCTGAGTTGTGTTGGAATGTGGAGGTCTGTCAATTCCACTAGGCATTCCTCCATATAAAATGAACTTTCAGATTATTTTAAGTGGACTTGATAGGGAAAAGGTTAGGAAATCTCATATTTATTATGTGCTAAGCACATAGTAAATGTTTAATCATTGTTAACGATAATGATAAGCATCAGTGTAGTTAATAGAGGATGACAATCCTTGTTTGGATGTTTGCAAAATTTTACAAGGTATACTAAATTTATTGGATGGCAAATATGGCAATGCAGAATTGCCTAATTTACCATCTCAATAGATATGTCATTTGATGGTTTGGTTGTCCTTGAATGATGACCAATGAAGAATCAATTTTTCTCTGAATTCAGGTCCAGACCCTTAATTGACATATCATTTACCTTCTTTCTTTTTTATTAAATTTGTAGGAGTATCATTAGTTAATAAGATTATGTAAGTTTCAAGTGTGCAATTCTATAATACATCATTGGTATATTGCATTGTGTGCTTACCACCCTAAGTTTAGTCTCGTTCTGTCACCATCATTTAATTTATTTTTGTCTAGCATATTGTGTCTTGCTCCATGGTAATGACATTTTTAGGGTCACTCTGTTATAATGATAAATACCTAAGAACTTATAAAAGTCTTTCTATGAAAAATCTCTCCTACTTTGAATAATATAATAATAAATATCATTCCTCTATCAAGGTCATCAACATGTGTCAAAGGAAAGAGTATCCAATATTTCATAAGTTAACTTCTAGTAAGCTAAAATGATAAAAATCTAAAATAAAATAAATTCTGTGGAATATAACTTTGAAAAATTCATGTTTTTAAAGCAGGTCCTTGAATTCTTTTAAAATCTTTCTCCATTAGATGGATAGGATCTAGATTTCTTTGCAAATAGACTTTATCACAGGTACATGTAATTCATCATTTCTGTGGCTCTCATTAATCTTTTTTTCCCCTCAGAAACGATACCTCCTGCTTTAACTAGTGCATTTTGAAAACAATGAAATGATGTCCCATCAAGTTGATCTATGTATCTCAAATGTGTTTAAGATACCTAAAGTCTTTGTCACTTATCCATCTTTTAAATACATTTTTTTTCTAAGAAGATAAAAAAAATATATATTGTTAACTACTTTTTCTTTTCAGGGGATGTTTTATTATCTGATTTATAAAATAAAGAAAGAAAAATGAAGAAAGGAAAGAAAGAATTTTAAATTTAAATAACCAATTAAATGGAATAATACTGTTTAAAAAAAAGAAAGGAAAATAATGAGTGAGGAAAGGGAGACAGAAAGGAAGAATGCAGGAGGAAGGAGTGGAATTTTATTTGAAAGAGAGCATTAAAATAGAATAATAACTGAAAAGGAAAGTACCTTTTTTGAATATTTTCCTGAATGAATAGATATGGAAGATAAACTACTTGAGGAGGAATCATTTATTAATTTTTTTCTTAACTGTGATTTTAGAATTTGAAACTATTTCCAATATGTTACATTTTCACATTAAAGGAAAAATTGAATTTATTTCAAACTATCTTATAAACTTATACAAGCACGTGAACATGATAGAAAATAAGGTTCTCATATTTATAGGTGGTGAGATGGAAAAGAGTCAAATTTATGTGAATGCTCACTTGCATATGAAAATAATTATCAACATAATTATGGGAAAATATCAGAACTATATATTACAAGTGGGTATATGGAAAAATTATTGTTAAAGTTCTAAAAATAAGATCTCAAAATAAATATTTGTAATTAATTTAAAAATTGCAAGTATGGTCAAAATATATTTTTTTTAGAAATTAAAAATTAAAGAATAAGTTGCTTAATATAATAATGATCACAAACAACTAATTCAGAGAATATTAATTGCAAATGACTAATTAAAGATCACAAGTAAGTAATAATGCTGTTGTCATTTCCACTTTCAAAGTAAGTAAAAACTGGCCCGACCGGCGTGGCTCAGCAGTTAAGTATTGACCTATGAACCAGGAGGTCAGGGTTGGATTCTTGGTCAGGGCACATGCCCCGGTTTTGGATTTGATTCCCAGTGGAGGGCATGCAGAAGGCAGCTAATCAATGATTCTCTCTCATCATTTATGTTTCTCTCTTCCTCTCTGAAATCAATTAAAATATATTTTAAAATAAATAAAGTAAGTAAGTAAAAACTAGAAAAATCATTATATCCATTGCTGGGGAATGTAGGATAATGGTTCCTCTAATGCAGTAATGGCGAACCTATGACAAGCGTGTCAGAGATGACACGCAAACTCATTTTTTTGGTGATTTGTCTTTGTTAAATGGCATTTAAATATATAAAATAAATATCAAAAGTATGTCTTTGTTTTACTATGGTTGCAAATATCAAAAAGTTTCTATATGTGACATGGCACCAGAGTTAAGTTAGGGTTTTTCAAAATGCTGACAGGCCGAGCTCAAAAGGTTCGCCATCACTGCTCTAATGCATTAATGGTGAGACTGCAAATCAGCATAAACTTTTTAAAAAAACATCCTCGCATTATTTAGATTAAAATTTAAACTACCATAATCTCTAACCTAGCAATACCATGGTTGGGCCTCTAACGCATAAAAATAAAATAAAAATATATAATGATATAGGATATATGTAAAAAGATGTTTTTAAGAGATTATTTTTTATCAAAAGAAAAGTTGAAAAAGTTTGAATATTAATAAATAGGGAATGGTTTATCAAATATATTCCATAATCTTTATTTTTCTCATCACTCTCTCCATCTCTATCTCTATTTAACAATATATTAACTTTAAAAGAAAACCATGATGTATGTAATCTCCAAAACAAATTCAAGTAAATATATTGGGATATTATATTTTTGTCAAAACCAAATCTATATACTTGTATAAACAGAGAGAATGATGTGGATTTGTACATTTCACAGTGTGAATTCTTTTTCTGTTGGGGAAAAGTATAAAGGAAGCCTACTAATTTTTGTTTTGTTTTTACCTATACCTGTATTATTTGATTTGTTAAATCAAGCATTATATTAACTTTGCAATTAATATTGAAAACCGGAATAGTTTAAAAACTAAGGTCTTTTTCATTCATAGTCTCCTTTCTTTGGTTATTTTTATTGTAGTATTCTGCTCTACCAGAAGCTATGCAATAACTTCACTTGAGAAGGCATGGGATAGATTTATCTCCAGTTCGGCCCATCAGGGTCTGTTCTGACCCTTTGGAAGTTTCTTTCTTTTGACATTTTTCCTAGCCTATATGTTTCAGTAGGTGACTTCAAACTCTAAGAGCAATTCCTAAGATGGTGTGAGAATTACCTGAGAAGTGTTCATCCCACACATGTCCTCTCTGCATTTGATGCCTGACTGTCCCATCCCCAAATGTGGTCAATATTATGGTGAGCCAGTTACTAAGGGGAATGTGCTTCATTACTTAGTACTTTGGGCTGTGAAATGTTTTAGAGGCACTGACCTATAAAATGCTTTTGCAGAGTACCCAAAGTCAGAGATACTCAATTCTCTTCAGCAGAATAGCTCCATTCACTCCAAATATAAAAACATCAACTTGAAAGATGAGAATAATTTAATTCTTACTGCTTTGTTAAAGCTGAGTATCATCACAGACTTTTGGACTGAATGAGAACTCATTTTACAAAAGGGCAAGCTAAAGTCAAGAGGGCAAAGTCACTTGATCAATATCTCACAGCTTAATGGTTAACTGGGATGTCATTTGATACTAGAGGTTTCTGAGAGGAGGCCAAATATGAGCCTAAAGAGGAAGGAGGGCCCTTTGGCCACCCAGAATGGCCTTCTTAGTGCATTTTTAATTCCCCTTTCTTTTATAGTAGGGGGTTTTACTACATTTTTTTCAGGGAAACTCTTGCTGAGCTGAGCATCCCTCATTACCTTCCTCCCTGATGCTATCGGAATTTAAGAGCCACAAACAGTATGACATGGACAGTGGCTCAAGCATTCTGTCCTCAAGATGGTCAGTGCCATTTCTAATATATAAGCTACTTCTCAAGGACAAGTAATCCTAGAAGCTCATAGCTGTACTCCCACCTGTGCCTTTGTGAACATGTCCTCAGGTCTAGGATTTGTGTCATGAGAAATATATTTTAATATTATGTCCTATGCTGTTGAGAGTCCTGGGTCCTGGAATAGTTCATCAATAGAACTAACTCCTTAAGGGATTTCATGGAGCTCAAATCTTGTGTGAACTTATTGAGGTATTTATATATGTGTTTGCCCTGCCTGATAATAATAGCTATGAATTATCACTAGTATTTATTGAGCATTTCTCTACACTAGACACCAGGGAAAAAATGTTTATATTTTACATCATTCAATCCTCATAATTATGCTATAAACTATTATATTACCTTTACCTGTAAAGAAACTAAGGCTCTGAGAGGCAAGATCACTCTCTGAAGATCATACAGTAACAGGCCAGGCAGGATTTCAATTAGGTATGCTCAGCTCTGTAGCCCATGCTCCATCATGCATGGTGAGAAGAAAGAAAAGAAAAGAAATGGGAACTTAACTATTACAAAAATCTTGCAGGAAGATATTTTAGAACTTTGGGGGAATTTCTTGCAATGCACATCTCATCTCACTTTGTTTTTAAGGTCAGAATAAAACAAAAGAGCATGTGAATTTCTTCCTTGGAAATTTTATCTTGAAGTGAGCTCTGATGATTTCTCCCTACATTATGTGGAGAGAATTAGTTGGGTCTCCTAGTTCCTGGAGAGGTGGCTTTGTCTTTTTGTTTGTTTGTTTGATTGTTTGTTTAAAGTTATTTTATCCTCTAGGTAAACTGAAGTGATTTCTCAAATAGCAAAGGTCTATGCAACATTCCAAACAGCAAGGCAATTCTCTACACATGTAGGAAGCTAGTGGCTGTGAGTGAAAATAAAATAGTGGCTACATCAGCTGGTGATCTGTGAAATAGTGAGGAAAATGACTGATTCTGGAAATTTCAATTCATGCTTTCTGTTTTTCTTTGAATATTGAGGAAATAAGAAAGCTAATATTTACTGAAAAATTTGGGGCCAGGAATTATGCTAGGTAATTTTCATAAAAGTTATAATTTATTGCACTTGGAAAACCTTTTATAAAATGCCTTACTATCTCCATTTTACCAAAGAGACATGCAAAACCCTGCAGCTGGACTGTGACAGACCCAGGAATCAAATGTATGTTTTTCTGACTTCAAAATGTGAAATTATTAGCCACGTGGAAATTTCATGGATACATTATCTGACTCTCTCTCAAACTATTTCATCTTCAAACTTCTAGTAAAATTGGAGCAATCTCAGGCAAAATAAGGTTATGAAACATTTTTCCAATTTCTTCAGTTATTAGGCTAAAATATTACACAAAGAAAACTACACGTATAGCTATTGATTCTGTTTTTTACATTTATAAAACCCAAAGCAATTTTAATGGTGACTCTTTCCATGTTTTAAACTGCCAATAAGTCCTGGCCAGGTAGTTCAGTTGGTTAGAGCGTCATACCAATATGCCCAAGGTTTGGGGTTCACTTCCTGGTAAGGGCACATACAAGTATCAACCGATGAATGCATAAACAAATGGATCAAAAAGTCTCTCTCTCTCTCTCTCTCTCCCTCTCTCTCTCTCAAAAAATCAATAAATAAATAAAAAATTTAAACTGACAATAAGAAACCAAGCACACAGTAAGTACAATATCAATATCGTGTTGGTTAAATAGAACTGAAGCCAAAATCTCTGTCTTCTAAGAACCAGTAGTCTCTGTTCGATATAGGAAAGATGTAGAATCCATATGTGATCTGGATTACAAATTTGTCTTCCATCCTGAATTCCAGTCCATCTATAGATTTCTGCCCCTCTGTGCCTTTCATTCAACATTTCTCATGCTATGCCTTTATTAGAAAACCCACAAAGTCTCTTTTTTTTTCTTAGCTTTCAAAATTTTTAATACTCTATTGTACTCTAACTAGCCAACTTTAGGATACAAGCACAGAAAGAAACATTTGAGTGAGAATAGAAAGAGAAGCAGAACATGACTGTTATAAAAGTTTGTGGCTTTAACATTTTTAGTGTGGGGAGAGGTGTAAAAGGGTATAGTGGGGATAAATGCTGATAGAAGGAGACTTGACTTGGGGTGCTGAACACAATACAGTATACAGGTAATGTAGAATTGAGCACCTGAAACCTATGTAATTTTGTTAACCAATGTCATCCTGATAAATTCAATAAAAAGGAAACAAATCTTGGTGTGAGTCATGTGTGACTGTTTTAACTCTCTGAGAGATGTGTCTGTGCTTTGTCAGTCTGTAAGAAAAAAGTAATGCTTTTCTCACTTAACTCTTTTCCACTCTCTTCATCTCCCTTCACACACTGTCACTCTCTGTGGACATCCTGCCAGATCTCCTGCCTACTAGTGGAAAGATCATAGTTGACCCCCAAATTTGTCTTTACACTCTCTTTATGGCCCATTTGTACAACTTCCTTCAATCAACACACTTGGTCTATTTGGACCTTAAACATAGGATATAAAAAATAAATGAAATTTTCATAATCTTCGATACCATATAATAAACAAAAATGATATGGAGAGATATCATTGGGGTGGGAATGAGGCTCTGTCTACTAAAAAATATATAAAGTCCAAATTTGATCCAGAATTAATTTTAACTCCCAGAAATTCTTTAAATTAAGAACATCAGTTCTAAAACAAAATTATTGGATTCAAGCAAGCAATGGAAGATTTGGATCAGAGAAAAAGTAGGTAGAGTCTGATTCTCCTTTATGGTGTTTTTGCTGTTGATGTTGTCATAAGTTAGTATACGTTAGCCAACAAGTCTGCACTGGGTGTCCAAGTGACTTTCTATACAATTGCAATCTGAATTTCATGTAGTACGATTTTAGATGGAGGCAAATAAACACTACTATATCCAAGCTATAGCATAGCTACACAGTACAATGGGAATGGCTCTAGCTTTACTTAAAAAGAGGTAATGGTAACAAACAAACAACAACAAAACAAAAAAAAATTTCAAGAGCTAACATTGGTCATATGTAAAAATTCTGAATGCTCGTCATATTATTAACTACTGACAACAATCCTCAGAGCTATATTCTATTCTTTCTCCATTATAGAGATGAAGAAGTGGAGAATCAGGCAGGCTGAATAATATGTGCAAAGTCACACAGTTCTGAATGAAGAAACTAGACTTTTGAGCCTGTACTCCTAGCTAATGTGTTGTTACTCTAGTGCTTATATATGAAGTCAAGGTCACACAAATAATTTGCATGAAAAGTCATATTTCAATATTCCCACTCCCTGATGTTTGTTTCTCTCTTACCAATATTGCAGTTGACAGAATCCTACTGGTATTTCACATTCCTATTGGCATTTCCTTGTTTCTCTTGAGTCTTTCCCAAAGATGAGCAGAATTAAATAATCCCTATTCTTTGCTCCCGAGCACTACGCACAAGTTTATAAAAAGTACACATCACACTGTTTAGTATTTCTCCCCTGCCTTCTATTCTGTGACTTCCCTGAGTGCAGGAGGTGCCGTCAGATTTCCCAGCATTTCTTTATGACCATCATCACCATTATGATTGTTATTATAATTATTGTTGCTGTTACTATTATTACTTTTCTAATTGGAGTTGAGCACAATATCTGATATCTTGGAAGGGCTCAATGTTTGTTTATTAAATGGAAAATCGTCTATTTTAAAATTGTTTTTCACACAATTAATGGTTTACTGAAAATGTCAGAGCTTCTGACTTATTCTAATTTTTCATGATTGACTGGATTTTTGAAATGAGTTTGCATTGGGATCCACCCAGTTCTGCTGCCAACTGGCAGCCTTTCATGCTGCAGGAACCATGCCTGGTCTACTTGTGTTACACTGGTCCCCAGATCACTATAGGTTCTTAATAAATCTACATTCTAATCAGCTTTGGAAAATGGAGTTTAGTGTTTTATTGCAGTCAGTTATGTAGATAGCTGTCACCAGGGCTTTCTCTTTAGCTACAACCACCTTCCTAGAATTGCTTTTCTTTCCAGTTCCATTTACGTACCAGGCTGCAGCTCTTCAGAACCATATGTTGCAGCCGAATTGTGCTTTCCCCTAGTAGCAGGCTATAATTTTTTTAAAACACCATGTTATTTACTGGCCCCTTGGTTATACAAGAAAACTAGGAATCTTACACATGTTAGCAATTGTAGCTCCAGTAGCTAAAGATTTACTACAGGCAAGCACAGGTTTACAAGCTTTTAAATCTCATCTCTTAACTCCCTGGTAATACAGCAGAAGTATATCTGGGCCTGAAACTTGTGCAAGCTCCAAAGGTGAATGCACACACATGTGTGTGTGTGTGTGTGTGTGTGTGTGTGTGTGTGTGAATGAATACATAATCCAAGAGAAGAATGCATTAAATTTAGTTATGTCTTTAATATTTATACTTGTGTTGCACATTAGTGATTATTTTCCCTCTGGCAAATGTAGCCTTCATTACAAAATCCAGTCATGAAATTTGCATGCTTTAGAGATAAGGCTAAGGCTCTGTCAGAGCACTTAACCACAGGTGTAAAAATGTTGTGATTAAAAAGAGACTGCACATTTAAGTAGGAGTAATTAGAAGTGAATTCTTAATTGCAAAGTTACACAAGCATTTATGCTTTGCTTTTCAATCCCAAGCCTTTGAACGGTGCTATATAAATGCAAATTGCTTGTCACATCATTCAAGCCATGTATTCATGACATTGAAAATGTGCATTTATACTGAACAAAGTTTAATAATAAAATACTAAATATAAAGCACCTATTAAATAGAGCTACATTTTCATCAGCCAAGAAAAGTGCATTCTATATTTTCTTGTTAACATGTACCTGTGCCGATGAGGTGCAAGTTCTGTCTTTACATCTGATTAAGAGAATGAAGTACAAAAATAAAACGCTTCAAACTGATTAAGCTACAAAACTGTAAACAGTTTTTTAAAATGTTTTTATTATAGCTTAACAATATTTAAATTAGACAGTTTCTGAATGTGAACAACATGCTAGTTGTAGTACATTTATTTCCTGTTGGTGATTTAAAGACTTTCTTCCAGGACTCAGAGATGGTAATTTATGAGTTATCAGAATATTCTCTTCCTATAAATATTTTAGCCTTTGTTTTTGACCTCTTTAACTCTCACATCAAAAGCTTGAGTTGTGGACTATAAATGGGAACTTTCATGAATACCATGCTTTAAAAGCAGTAAGAGCCTAACCGTCTCAAATGTATATGCCAGAAGAGGATAACATCATGTCCCTTTATACCCATATGTTTCATATATATTTCAACAAAAAGAAATTATTTTTAGGGCAGCGCTTCTCTGTCATTGATGTGGCATTATGTCATTTGGGGATTTTGTGACAGTGTAGATTCTGATTCGGTAGATTTGAGGTGGAGCCTAAGATTTTGAATTTCTAATAGTCTCTCTTGTGATGAAAATGCTATTGGTCTATAGACCACCATTTGGAATAGTAATATTTTGTGTAGGGGTCTGCCAACTTTTTCTGCAAAAAGACAGACAGTAGATATTATAGCCTTTGCAGGCCATAGGATATGCGTTGCAACTAGTCAACTATGCCATTAAAGCACAAAAACAGTCATAGTTAATACATAATAGGTAAGCATGGCTATATTCCAATAAAATTTTATTTACAAAAACAAGAAGAGACAGAATATAGCTCTGGGGCTCTAGTTTGAAACACCTGTTTTAGGGAACTAATGTGTTCTCCCAAGAAATTCATCTATACTCTAAATTTGTATCTCTTCAGAGACTAAACAAAGTTCTTGAATGATCTTCACTGACCATCAGGTTCTGGATTTTCTAAATATAAATTTATATTGTCACTATTTAAATTTATCTATCTTAAGTTTCTTCTCCTGATATCTCCATTTCCTTATTCCCCATGTTAAAAAGTTCCAAGGCAACAAATATCAGACAATATTTAATATAGAATTCTCAAGATACTCCTCAAAGAGCAGGGTTGCAGAGTAATAGAGTTCTTTTATTCACTGAGTGATCTCTTCCTGTTTAGTTTTCCACCTAGAATAATCGAGATTCTCAAAGAAAGCCACACAATTAACCAGACTGTGTTGGATATCAATGTTGAAATATTTGATCAGATTGACCACATCCACTCCTTTTCCCTATCTCAATCAGGATCAGAGTCCCCCTTCTGGACAGACTTTTATCTTTCCAATTACCTAGCTTTCCTCAGTTCTTCCAATGGCTGTGTCATTTGACAACTGCAGAGCTGACATTTCATTAAATTGATCAGGTAGGCAGGTTTACATTGTCTATCCTAGAGTGAACACCTCAGTACCAATTTCTGAAGTACGCTTTACTTTTTTTTCTACATGTCAGGGGAAACAAAATTAGGGGATATGCTAAACTGTGTTTAATACTGATAGCTATTAGGACTGTTAATATTATGATACAATATTATCCCATTAATATGTCACTTTTAGTAATTTGACTACTAACTAGTCAAGAATTTTGAGAGAATTTACATATAATTATTTTTAAGTACATGATGTAGCAGTTAAGCATTGCTAGTAGATATACTGGATTAGAGCAGAGTTAGATAAACTACCGCCTGAGGGCCAAATGCCTTTTACTTCCTGTTTGTGTATGTCCAGCAAGCCAAGGCTGCATTTTGAGTGTTGTTTTTTCTTTTATAAATGGTTGAAAAAAGAAAGATGGATAATATCTTATAACACATGAAAATCACATAAAATTCAAATTTCAGTTTCCATAAATTAGGTTTCATTGGAACATAGTCATACCTATTTGTTCGCGTATCCTCTGTATTCTCTATAGTTATTTTTGTCCCACAATGGCATAATTGATTAGTTGCAACAGACTATGTGGCTTTTAAAGCCTAAAACATTTACTGTTTGTCCGGTTTCAGAAGAAAAAAAATATTGGCAACCTCTAGGTTAAATTAGAACCTAAAATGTTCTATATACTTCACTAAAACCTGATTACTCCTTACATAAATTAATTAGTTAAAACAAAGCATCTAAGAAATTTGAGCACAATGAAGGTGGGTAATGGAATGAAGAAATTGGTTAGAATATCTAGATTTTGTCTAGTTCACAATATAATAACCTTTTTATAAAAATGAGCACATGCCCACTGTTTGTCAGGCACTGTGCTAAGAGCTCTGTGGGCGTCATGGCGTCTGTCACAGCTAGTCAACTGGAATTGTCTCTCACAACCTCAACTACCATTTGGAATAGGCCTTATTATTATTCTTATTTTGGAAAAGTCAAGTTGAGACTCAGAAGGTTAAATAACTTGCCCAGTGTCACCAACCCGCAAATGACAAAGCCAATATCTGAACAGAGACAATTTGACTCTTGAGATAGTACCCACTTTCTTTTACATGTTTTGATCATTCACTAATACGTATGTGAGCAATGATCCATTTGCTCATGATCTCATGGTCTTGTTGCCTGAATGTGGTCTTGGTTAGTTTGAGATCAAATGAAATTCCTGTAGATTATTATTGTCACTGACGTGTACACTTCTTTTAAAACTGATTCTCATATTTTGTTCAGTGTTTGAATGGCTGTTAATAAAAATGAAAGCAGGCAGGTTGAAGTTTAATCCAGGTAAAATGAAAGATTTGGGGGAATCTGAAGAGCATTCTTTCTACACTGAATTAAAGTCTTCACGGAACAGAAATGATTTAGGATGCTGCCTCAAAAAAGAGAAAATCTGTATTATATTTTGCATAGCATACACCTTGTTACCTTTTTCTTTACCTGGTTGTCTCACTACAATTCTTAAAGGCTGATAACCTTTACTTAAATACATTTCTTCATAATATTACATTTATACACGTATATATACATAAAATCAGGTGAGCAGGGATAATAGTCAGGGCTCTTATTACTGAAATAGATGTGTCACCAGCTTTTACTTTCACCAAAAATTCAGCTAGCACAGAGAACAATAGGATATGAGTGTAAAGCAATTAACAATATCAAAGCCTGAGTAATCACTTAAGTCCTGAGCAAGCTACTTTAGAGTGGATTATTTATTTACCCTTGACTTATTTTACTGCACTGTGGGATTTCTTAGGGCTTAGAGAGAGTACATTCTTGTGGCAGTAGACACTGTCTTTATGCAAGTCCACAGTTTGAATTACTATTTGTCTTTCTCTGACTTACTTCACTTAGTATAATACCCTCTAGTTCATCTTATAAGGTATATAAAGATCTGACCACTATGTTGTACACTTGAAACTAATATAATATTGTATGTCAACTGTAACTTAAAAATAAATTTAAATAAATGAGTAAATAAATAAAATAAATTGGGATAGATGTTGGGTAACCTATAGATTTAAAATATTCTTTTGTTTGGAGTTGAAGAAATAACAAGGAGAGTGCTTTGAATTCTTTGTGTATTTTTCTTCTTATGGAGTCATAGACTTCCTCTCCTGACCTTCAGGAAGGTCCCTTTACAGAGACCTTTGCCCAAATAATTTGTGGTGGTCTTTTGAGTGGTCATTGGATATTCGGTTGGAAGTTTTCCTTTGACAGTGGGCTAATAGGTTAATTCTGTATATAGACATGCATCCATAGTGTAGACTATTTTTTTTTTTTTTTAGGAATGAGTTGTCAAGCCAATTTGCATTTTCCAGGCATGTTGCTTTCTTCTGATGGCAGGCACTTTTGGTAAACAGATCATGGTATTTAACTATAGTCACTCCTTCATCCCCAGCATAAATCTTGTTTCTTTTCTGAAGAGAAACTTAAACGTGATATTTATATATAAGGCTCTGGGAGCTAGCATCCAGTGATTATGATTATATTCAGATGATAAAAAAATGTAGTGAAAGTCTAGTAGAGCTTGCTTACTATTGTTGGACTCAAGTGCAGCATCATTTAAATTCAAACAGCACTGCCCTCTGCTCTAAAAAATTGTCCAACGGGCAAAGTGTTTTCTTCTGGGCTATTAAGTGATGTACATTAAAACTTGGTAGGGAACAGATTTCCATTGACAGTATAAAAGGGAAAACCAGAGTGTTTTGTGGAAGTCTACTCATTTCAGTAAATGATTTCCAAATGGTTTCATTAGATAATTGAGGCTTTTTAAATATGAATTTACAGATCATTAAAACAGAAAGGCGAATACTGACATTTAATAATGACTCACCATAAAAGTAGCCTTTCTACCATTCTAAAAGTGAACATATAATTGCCAAAGCCCCATCATCTTATTTTATTAGGGGTCATGGTCTATTAAGTCTCCTACATCCTGAAGAAAAGGTGAATAACACAAAGTTAATATTGGATTTAATTTTACCAATCAAAGGAAGACAGCAAGCACACATGCACACACATGCACACACACACCAAATTGCAGTAAGGGAAAACATCAATAAACAAAACATAACCGAACAAAGATATAAAGACAGTAAAAAATTGTAAGGTGGAAAATTAACCAATTTCTCTATTTCTATGTTTATTAAAAATTGATGAATATTTATGTCAAGTGATTGACTTCTTTGGCAAAATCATATATTTCTTAGAGAATATTAAGAAACAGCACTTAAAAGTACTGGTGGAATGGTAAGAAGCAACATTCTATTTCTTTAATATTTTTCCCTTTTTAAAAGTGTGAGACATTTTTGTTGTTGATGATAAATAATTATGAACATTTACCATCACATTAGTCATTTAAAACAGTTTTGCATTAATTCCCTTTACAATGAAACGTGGAAAATGGTATTTACCCTGTTTTCCTCATGGGATAGTGATAATATCAAGCAAAATATCTCTTTAAATATTATTTTAATCTGTTTACAAGCTATCCTAAAATATTTTAAATAAATCAAGTATTTTTCTTTAATTTTCTTGAGACACACACAGAATTACTTTTTCTTCATTAGTGGAAGGAGAAAATAATATTGAGCAAATTCAGTTCAATTCAGTTAAGCAGTTATTTCTGATTCTCTCTCACAGAAAATAATGCAAGGTGAACAAACAGGTGTCCATATTTATGTGTGAATTAAGAAAAACGGGTAAACATTCCCTAGTGTTATTACACTTATCAGCTCTTGACCTGTTGCCCCTTTGTCCCCATGTGCCACTAGGTTCCAGTATCATCCAAAGAAACCAAATTTAGTTTCAGTCTAGTTAATGTTTTGCATTTGAACCACATCCCATTAAATCATGCTACTTAAATAATTCCTTAATTATTACTACCTAGATTTTAATTTTCCTGTAAGTCTGCTCCTTGGCTGCTTTTTAATTAGATCATTTGGCATTGCACTTCTCTCTCTCTTTCTCTCTTCCCTGAAGAAGTCATCAATTAGGCCATCCCTCCACAATCATGTCATCTTCTCCAATAGTTACCTGCAAAATAAAGCACATTCTAGCCAAGTAGGCATTTTGGATAATCTCAGTTACCTCTTATACTGGGCAAAGCCAATCTTCCATTTTGAAACATAGTGCAATGCAAAATAACTGAGAAATAAAATGGATAAAGGTAAAATGAGATAACACAGTACAATGTTTTAATCTACACACAAATCTGGCTTCCGGTCTGTTGAAAGCTTTCCATTTGGAAGGAAGTTAGCAAATTTCTTTTTTCTCCTTCCCTTCTTTCTTAATAGTCTCTGCATCCCCTCCCTACCTCATGCTCATGTTCTCACCTTTGCCTCTGGATATACATCTTCTGAACAACCATGAAGAAAGAAAACAACCATGAAGATCATGTGCGTCTGGAGACTATAAGCATCTGGAAAGGACTTGGAAATCAATATATACTTACCACTTGCATTAGTTTACAAATGAATCTTTTAGTGAGTTAATGCTATTAAAGGATAGAAAAAAAATTATATTAAGGGACTGTTTTCTACTTAGTTTTGGTTTCTAGTTTTAGTTTTCATTTTTTTGATGACGTCTTAGTGCCTCATTTAATCTATAACAACTATGTAATGCTAGTATCATTAACACTAGTTGAAAAAGTAAAATAACTTTAACGTTAATTCATAGGATGAATTCATTGACCAGAGGAGGTCATATAGTTGTGTTTTTTAAAACTGAAATATCAGTCCCTTTCCTTTGGACAGTCAATGTCACTATGACCATTACATATATGAGGCAACTAAGCCCCAGGAGGGGAAAAAACAAACAAACATATTTGTTCAATTTCATATTCAAGTTCCTTGATAATACATGGGACATCCAAAACTATTCTTCAAACTTATCAATCTCTGCTTGAATAATTGTAGTGTTAAGAAATGCTCAAAACTCGGAGGGAAGGGAGGGGAGGGTGGGGGTAAGGGGGAGAGATCAACCAAAGGATTTGTATGCATGCATATAAGCATAAGCGATGGATGTGGACAACAGGGGGTGAGGGTGAGGGCAGGATTGGAGGGATGAGGGGACATTGGGGGGATGAGGACACATTGGTAATATCTTCATCAATAAAGGGGGAAAAATAAAAAAGAAATTCACTACATTTTTTTATAACTTTTTTTATAACAATCATTAGAAATGTCTTCTTTAAATCAACCTAACATTGACTTCCTTCCTATCTCTGGTGATCCCAATCACGTTGCCAAAACCAGATGGCTATATCTGGTTATTTTCTCAAGGTGGTCTAGAGCAGAATTTCATGGGAGGCACTTTGTGATACATTTTAATGTTTCTTATAGGCATATATATATATATATATATATATATATATATTATGTATTATATATATTTATCACAAATGATATTTGTTAGAAGTGTTTATTTTTTTACTGATTAAGTTGTTACATATGTATCCTTATCCCCATGTTACCTCCCATCCCCCCACTCATGCCCTCACCCTCCTATTGTCTGTGCCCATTGGTTAGGCCTATATGCATGCATATAAGTCCTTTGGTTGATCGTTCCCCCTTACCCCCACCTTCCCCTACCTTCCCTCTGAGGTTTGACAGTCTGATCGATGCTTCTCTGTCTCTGGATCTGTTTTTGTTCATCAGTTTATGTTGTTCATTATATTCCACAAACGAGTGACATCATGTGATATTTATCTTTCTCTGACTGGCTTATTTCACTTTATCTTTATTTTATATATTTTTAATAGAAGGTTTTTTATTTTATTATTTTTTTAAAATATACAGTGGGGTCTTGACTTACGAGTGTCCCAACTAAGGAGTTTTTTGAGATACCAGCTGTCTCTCGGCTGATTTTTTGCATTGAGTTGATAGAGTGATTTGAGTTAATGAGCTCCTTAACGACCTCCTTAACGAGCTCTGTCTCAGAACGAATTAAACTCGTAAGTCAAGGCCCCACTGTACCTTTATTCATTTCAGAGAGGAAGGGAGAAGGAGAGAGAGATAGACACATCAATGATGAGAAGGAATCATTGGTCGGCAGCCCCTTGCAGGCCCTACACTGGGGATCAAGCCTGCAACCCAGGCATGTGAGTCAAACTAATGACCTCCTGGTTCATAGGTCAATGCTCAAACACTGAGCCAAGTCAGCGGGGCTGTTAGAAGTATTTAAATGAAGGTATTGGTTCCTGCTTTATCACCAAGATTTGGATATTTATTGCTCCTAATGACTTGCACTTTATTTTAAATTAGAGGCCTGGTGCATGTATTAGTGCAGGGGGGGAGGTCTTTCAGAATGGCCTGTGCCCTCTTGCAATCCGGGACCTCTCAGGGGATGTCTAGCTGCCAGCTTAGGCTCAATCCCCACAGTCCAGGCTGGCCTGCAGGGATCAGGACTAAACTGGCAGTTAGACATCCCCTGAGTGATGCAGCAGTGCGCCAAGCAGCAGGTGGCCAGAAGAGCCCGAGCTGGGGCCTGTTGCTGCACTACTTGCACTCATCCCGGCCTGTTGTGTCTGCCGCCACTGCTTGGCAGCACTGCTGCAGTGTCGGGAGCTGCACTCACCAGCTGTGAGCCTGGCCTCTGGCTGAGCAGGGCTCCCCCTTTGGGAGTTCACTGACCACCAAGGGGCAGTTCCTGCGTTGAGAGTCTGTCCCCTGGTGGTCAGTGCGCATCATAGTGACTGGTCTTTCCAGTCGTTCGGTTGGAATGGTTTCTTAGGTTTTTATATATATAGACTAGGCTGGGTGTTCCTTGCCCAGCCTGCACCCTCTCTAATCTGGGACCCCTTGGCGAATGTCCAACTGCCGGTTTAGGCCCGATCCCTCTCAGACCTAAACTGGCAGTCGGACATCCCTCCCACAATCTGGGACTGCTGGCTGCTAACTGCTAGCCTGCCTGCATAATTGTCCATAACCACTTCTGCATGCCTGACAGCCTGATCATCCCCTAACAGCTAACTGCTCTTCTGCCAGCCTGATCACCTCCAACTGCCCTCCCCTTCCAGCCTGGTCAACCCCAACTCCCCTCCCCTGCTGGCCTGATCTTGCCCCCAACTGCCCTCCCCTGTCAGCCTGATCTCACCCCCAATTGCCCTTCCCTGTGGGCTTAATAGCCCCTAACTGCCTCTGCCTGCCTAATCACTCCTAACTGCCCTCCTTTGCTGGCCATTTTGGTTTTGATTGGCCAGTTTCTATGTCAGTCAGCATCTCTGGGCCTATCAACGGAGCTTGATCAGAAAGGTGGGGTTGATCAGCAGCCATGGTGGAGGCCTGGAGAGAAATGGAGGTGCAGCTGCTGGAGAGAAAGAGAGAGGCAAGTTCTGATCAACAGCTGCCACAGAGGCTACAGGTCAGACCCTGCTTCTCTCTTCAGGCCTCACTCCCAGCCTGACTGGCAGCCCCCTCAGCGGTCAGTGCTGGGTCACCGTGACTGCAGGACTGACTTCTGGTTGGTTGAGCCTCCAGTGTGAAGGACCCAGGGTTTTTATATATTAGGACAACACAGTTGAAAAAGAGGCTCCCTAAGTATTTGCACTCACTATCATGCTTTACTATGTAATTGTTCATTAGAATATAGACGTTCTGGTAGCAGAGCTCCTATTGGCCCTACTGAGAGATATATCTCTAGAACTGCACTATTCAAAGTGCTAACCACTAGTCACATGTAGCTATGTAAAGTTACATTTAAATTCATTGAAATAAAATAAAATAAAATAATAAACAGTTCCATTTTCAGTCACACTGATCACACAGCAAATCCTCAATATACACACATGTTTAGTAACTACCATATCATATAGTAAAGATTTAGAACAGTTTCATCATTACAGAAAGTTTTAATAGACAACATTGTTTTAGAGCCTAGCACAGTTCCTAGAGAAAAGAAATAAACATTAAGTGAAGTAACTTTATTTATCCATCTTTAGGGAGTAGAAATCCCATTTATTTTGTCTTCACAATGGGGAAATGGATCTTGGATGCCAGTATAGGAATATATGAAAGAAGCCTTAATGAAATTGCCCTCCCTTCTAATCTACTTCCTAGACAGAAAGGCAACCAGGAATTATTATAAGAAAAAAAAATTCATAAGTCTTTGTGAATGTTGATAGGCATTCAAAAAAAATGGTGAGAGTTGTGGGAACTTAAGTCCATTCAGGCTGCTCTTACAAAATACCACAGACTGAGTGTTTTAGAAACAACAGACATTTCTTCCTCACAGTTCTAGAGGCTGGAAGTCCAAGGTCAAGGTGTTAGCATGATCAGGTGAAGGTCCTCTTCTGGGTTGTAGATTTCTCCCCGTGTTCTCACAGGTCAGTAGGGGCTGGGGAGCTCAATCAGGCTTCTTTTATGATGGCAATAGAACCTTTCTGGAGAGCTCCACCATCATGACCTAATCACATTGCAAAGGCCCTACCACCTATTGCCATCACCTTGGGGGTTAGGTCTCAACATAAGAATTTTTGGGAGTCACAAACATTCAGACCATATCAGGACCTTTTACAAATAATACTTCTGATTGAACTGCATGGAAAGAACTTAACAATAAAAGAATCTGAAGTTTCAGTTGCATCATGAGTATTTCTTTGGCTAACTAAATAGGATTGAGGTGAAAACTTTGAATCAAATACATGAGTTTATATGATAGCAAAGGGAAAAACTGTTAAAGAGAGGTGTTTTAAATTAAATATTCTGTTTCTAACTTTCTCTCATGTTAGTATTTTTCCACTAAATTTTTGAAAGCTAGATTCAGTTGAAGGCTTTTCACTCCATATTTAGCTCACACTGCTTTCTTTAGACACAGTGCCACTATGTTAATGCACAATATTGTGCTCTGGCTTCAGACCCCAAAATGATAGAATTTATTATTTTTGTTATTGGGAAATTTAGCCTGGTATTAGTATATGTTTATCACATAGAACTGTTTTCTCTTTGGAGTGTAGTATTGAAACACTACAATATTGAGATACTAAGAAGAAGGAAATGCTAAAGTTCTTTCAACGTGGTGCTTGTAATTTAAATTGAAGTGAAGAGAACATCTCCTTAAACCACAAATTAAGAACCATAATTGGAGAATGGCCATTTGAAGAAAAAACACACACCCAATCTTAATGTTAGTGTTCTTTCATCTAAGAAACTCTATAATCTAGTGAAAATGTTAAAATAAGAGAAAATTGACTGAATAGAGGCTCTGACATCATTTAGCCAAAATTCCTCTCTGGGTAGAAGAGGACTTGGGACCGCCAGAGCTCTTCCTTAGTCTCAGCAGCGGAAGTCCAGAATCCTTGACACTTAACATGGATGTTAGATAAAGAAGATTTTTGAAATGTGTTCTTGTATTAACATTTTTATTGAGAATATGTGTCAGGCTTTTATTCAAAATGAGAGAGAGATCATTTTAAAGAATGTAGAAGTAAATTGTGTTGATTTTCCCTGTCTCAGAAACATGCTTTTTAGCATCTACTCTTATCAAAGATAATTTGATTCTTTATAACTTAAAATGTGCCTCCTTCATTTTGTTTGACATTTTAAACTTTAATTTTTTTTTACTTAATCCTCATGGGATGATATGCTTTTATCAGTTTTTAGAGAGAGAGAGAGAGGGAGAAACATCAACATGAGGGAGAAACATCAATTGGTTGTCTTCCATACCCGCCCCAATAGATTTGAACCTGCAACCCTTTGCAGTGGTTCTCAACCTTCTGGCCCTTTAAAACAGTTCCTCATGTTGTGACCCCCAACCATAAAATTATTTTCATTGCTACTTCATAACCGTAATTTTGCTACTGTTATGAATCATAATGTAAATATCTTATATGCAGGATTGTCTTAGGCGACCCCTGTGAAAGGGTCATTCGAGTGCCAAAGGGGTCGCGACCCACAGGTTGAGAACCACTTGTTTAGTGTATGTGGATGATGCTCCAAACAACCAAGCCATCTAGCCAGGGCGTAACTGACAGTTTATAAGTAACACTCACCAAACTTCAACAGTAAAACACTATATTAAGCTAGTAATTGCTCTAAACACTTAGCAAAAATATACCCTGGAAGAATTCTACTCATTAATGTTTCCCTGGTGGAACATTATCCAACCAAAGTAGTTGCTGACTCTTTATGCTGCAGCTCTAAAACACAAGATGACTAGACAGAGAACAATTTTGGTTGGAGAATATGAAGGTGCTTCCATTCTTCCACTCTTTCCTTCAACAAATAATAAATCAGTGCCTAATATTTAGGCACTGAAGCACAGCTTGAGGTCAATATTGAACAAAACAAACATTTTGTTCTCCAGGAGCTTAGCAAGATGAAGAGTGCCAAAATGGAGAGTTAGTGGTGGTGGTGGTGGGGAGGAGGGAGTGGGGGGAGGGGGAGCAT
The DNA here is from genome assembly GCF_014108235.1 of Myotis myotis. Classification (NCBI taxonomy): domain Eukaryota; kingdom Metazoa; phylum Chordata; class Mammalia; order Chiroptera; family Vespertilionidae; genus Myotis; species Myotis myotis. Next base: position 144,196,685 of record NW_023416324.1, on the reverse strand, counting down.
AATATTTAGATAGAGTGGTTAGAGTTGGCCTTTTTAATGTCTTCTACCAAGTGCTTGAAGAAGACAGAAAAACCCAGAAAAAGGTTCTGGTCAGAAAGAAGAACCAGTATTAATATTTTAATATGAGAAGGCATCTAGTTTGTTTGAGGAGTAGTCAAGAGGCCAAAGGAGCTCTAACTGGTTTTGCTCAGTGGATAGAGCATCGGCCTGTGAACTGAAAGGTCCCAGGTTCGATTCCAGTCAGGGGCATGTACCTTGGTTGTGGGCACATCCCTAGTGGGAGGTGTGCAGGAGGCAGCTGATCGGTGTTTCTCTCATCGATGTTTCTAATTCTCTATCTCTCTCCCTTCCTCTCTGTAAAAAAATCAATAAAGTATTTTTAAAAAAAGAGGTCAAAGGAACTGGAACAGGGTGAGTGAGGGGGACAGCAAGAAAAGTTGAGACTAGAGAAGTAGCTAGTGCCACGTCATAGATCATTGCAAGGCTCTCACGCAGAGTAAAATGTGGAGCCATTTTGGGAACTTATGCAGAGGAGAAGAATGTTCATGACTCTTGTTTTAACTTAAATGTGTGGGAACAAAATATATTTATCTGATCACCCATAATAATCTTATAGAAATTGCATTTTAGAATAGATATGGAACTTGTATTCAAGTTAAAGTTGCATTGCTCATTCAATAATATATATTTACAATAATAAAATATATTCTATATGCCCTAGTAAAAAATTCATGGTAGAAAAATGTTACACCAGATTTAATGCTTTTAAAACTTTTGCTTCAAGTTTAGATATTCATATTTCTAATTAGATATCATTTGTGTGAAGCTTTTCTGTAAGTATGTTGCCAAAGAAGAAAGGTGAGATATGACAAAAATCAGGCAATGGGCTCACTGTTATTTTTACTTTTCCATAAAAGTCTGTTTTAGATGAAATTTTATAAGAGTTTACTGTGACAGGATTTTCAATGCTATCTTTCTGTCTGATCCAAAAGAAGCTGAAAAAAAAAAATCAGTTGGAAAGAAGCCTTTAGGAGACAGATAAGGACAATACTAATTTTTCTTAAGGGACCTATCAGCGAAGCTGGTTTATGTCATTTCTACTGAACACATATTGGGGGAAAATTATTCAGACAAAACCAAACCATCTCCAACAGAGCAATCTGACAAAATAAGTGTATTCTGAGACACCTGCAAATTGTTTTCATCTTGAATTTTCTGTCAAATCAATTTAGGATAACTGGCTAGCATTAGCATGACCATATACTTCAGGAAAAGGAGGAAACAGGTTTCTGCAAAGAAAATGCACATAATATGTGTGTAGTTTGGGGATCTTGGGGACATTTTTGAACCTGTCTTAGCCTTATCTTCTCCCCTGTAAATTGGGATTATTATAACAGAAGCCTCTAAGCATGTTTTAGATGAGATAATCCATGTTGGTTACCTAGCAGTGCTGGTACATAAATGCTGGATAAATTTTAGGTACTAATATTATCTTCCATCCAACAAACCATGTTATTTCTCATACCTGGGTTAATTTTTGTAAAATATTAATACCTCAGATAAAAAAAACTTTCAAGAATTTCTGTTGTCTAATAGGACAAAATGTTCTTTTCATAGACCTGTATTATGTGTCCCTAAGGACTAGCATGTCCTTATGGTTTGCAATGATCTAGAATCTAACTGGTTTTCAATAAATATACCCTACAGCTGTTTTTCTTTTTTATTCAAATCTATCCTGGCCAGATGGACATGTATCCTCTCCCTAAACCAATCCCCTACAATGTGCCTTACATAAGTCCGCCTCCCTTTACTCACACAATTAGCCACATCTAAAATGGAGTTTTCTTTTTCCTCTGGGAGTCTGAATCCCACTCATTATCAAGCTATAGTTCTAGATAAATTTCTTCTATGAAGTTATGACTACACTTCTTCCTTAAAAAATGCTACAATACTCTATTGCTTTTCAATTCATTTGTGTGTATCATGTCGTTGCTATTTCACTTTGTGTGTGTGTGTGTGTGTGTGTGCGTGTGTGTGTGTGTGTGTGTGTGTGTGTGTGTGTGTGTATCATTAATCCCCAGATAGTTTGGAAACTCCTAGAACTGAAGGACCATATTTCTCTGTATAAACTATAAAATCAGATACAATATCAGGCAAAGAATCAAACCCAAATTTTGATCAATGTATTGTCCTAACACAATGGTCTATATAACATGTACACTAAATTGAATCTTGATGAAGTGATGAGTGAATTCTGAGAGCAGTACAGATATGTGCCATAAGGAAAAGCAAGGACACTAAATCATTCAGGCATTCATGATGGAAGTCCTGGAAAAGATATTTTATTATAAAGATAGTATCTTTTTATATGAATACTGTTTCAGATATCATTGCTGTAACTTTATATGGAACCAGGCAGAAACAGGTAATTCATGCAGATAGTGATGCCTAGAATAAATACAATCATTAAGTTAGAAGTTTTCTTAATATGTGTGTGTGTATGTGTGTGTGTGTGTGTGTGTGTGTGTGTGTGAGAGAGAGAGAGAGAGAGAGAGAGAGAGAGAGAGAGAGAAAGAAAGAGAGAGAGAGAAAGAAAGGGAGAGAGAGAAATAGAGAAAGAGAACTTACTTTATTATGTGCCTGTGATAATAAATACATATAAAATACCATATGCTAAATTTAAAACTTGATTATTGGAAAGACAATTTAAAGTGAAACTCACATTTTCAAAGAATTTTAGCAAGATGGCCTCAAGAACTAGAACAAACATTTTAAGGATGAAATGTTTTTAAAATCTTCTAGAAGATTATGTATTATATATGCATATATTTTCATTTTCAGAAGAGTTGAACACAGCTGCACTTCCTGTGTATACCTGATGTCCAAACTTTTGGTTATTTCCCCATTTTTCAAATGCTTGCTAGAAACTAGCCATTATAAAAACTTGGTAATGAAAACTCTGACTAATACACATTTGCCAGCCTCGTGTTGTTTACTCTACATCTTACTTTTTTTTTTTTAATTGAAAAGACTTATTTTAAATAGATCCAGAGACAAATGTCAGGGGGGGTGGGCATAGTAGAGATCAACCAAAGGACCTGTATACATGCATATTAGCATAACCAATGGACAGAGACACTGGGGCTGTGGGGGCTTGCCCTCAGGGGTGGGAGTGGAGGGTCAATCGGGAAAAAGGAGACATATGTAATACTTTAAACAATAAATAAACAAAAGTAAAAAAAATTTAAAAGTCTTGTTTTAAATGTCTCTAAATAGAAAAATAATTAATTAAAATGCAGTTAAACTTTTAAACAGGTAAGTCTCCCTCTCTCCTAGTAAAAGAGCAAAGGAAAAATATAGTATATCATTAAACAAGGAATTTAATCTATACAAACAAAAATGATTAGGAATTAGAGATAAATATCCACTTTGTTTTGCAGTTACTTAATATTTTCAGAGAACTGTACAATATTAATGGCTTTAAACAGGAAACCATCCAAATGTTTGGGTAATTACTTGCTGCCTACACTGATGACATGTTATCTCATTTGCCATTAATTAATTTTGGTTATTTTTACATTGATGTAAATTATAGACATAACCACATGCATTATTGTTTTTGTAATAATTTATTAACCTAATATAGCTCAAGTTCTAGTTTAATTTTCACTTTAAACCTTAAAATGTTGTGATTATGATTGTCACTGGGTTGTGCTCTTCAAAATTCAGTTCCAATGTTGAGCACCAACTCTTTTTCCCAGAGCATTTTCTCTGTTGAAGTTTTGTTTTGATTTGTTTTTACAACCTGATCATCCTGTGGTCTATGGTTGATTAACTTTAAACTCTTAAAGTGGGTTGCATGTGGATAATATTAAAATATATCATATTTAGCTAATATAATTGAATATTAACTAATTTAAGTGATGAATGCATAAATAATTAGACATGGACATTTCCTTACTAAGAATTTATTCTGCAGATGCAGTCACGGAGGAATGCAGTATATTTAAATATATGTAATTATTTTACACAAATTTATATAAAAATAATAATTACACATAAACATATCCATAAATATCTATATACCGATTCACAGGACATGTTGAAAGGACCAGGGGATTATTAATAATTCATTTTTGTACATTTTAATCAGGTTATCCAAATGATAGGAATTAGGCAGCCTAGGTTTGGGAATGGACTAAATTTCAATCTTTAATTTCTCATGTTATTTAAATAATTGATTATGTGGGTATATTTATACTTAAACAATATTAACATAATTCAGTTAAGATGTTTCTTTTAGAGGGGTAGGAGAATTTTGATAGATATGATATAATCATATTCACCTCAAGAAATAAAAAGGCAGGAGTGAGACTCCAGGATTTGTATCACTGTTTGTAAGAATAAAGGGTGAATGCATTAAGGATGTGAACTGTTGTATTCACTATTCAGAGAAAAGATTATGGATGTCATTTTTTGACACTTTTTTATAACAGGACTGCAAAACTATGCAATTTCACAAATTTAAAATGACATTTGAAAGTGTATCCTTCGGTATAATTGTGTGGCTGTGTTGTCCTAGTGTCAGTTTTGATTGACACTTAATAATTAGGTGTGGAGATACAAAGGATGGTAAGGTTTTATTTGTTGGTTTTGTTGTTTATTTCTGTTTTGTTTTTAAATAGCTTGGAATAAGGTGGAAATTTTCAAATGTCCCCTCAGAGTGTCTGTGTAGAACATCAGGATCATAAAGTATCTTTTTCCAATTTATCTGAGTAAAAGAAGAGGTCTCTATGTTACAAAGGCAACTTATTAAAAATAACCTAACAAATTGGAAGCAGAAGCATGAGTACATGTAACAGATTGGCCAGCACTCAAGGGTGGAGGTGACTGGATAAAGTTGAAGGAAATAGCTAAAGAATATGTATGCATACTCCATGAATAGTAATTTGGTAAAGGCAAGGAAGGGGTAGGTGGGGGAGAGTGGAGATGAGCAAAGGGGAGGCAGGCAAAGAGGAAACTCCTGCAATAAAGTCAACATTAAAAATTAAAATATATATATATATGTAAAAAAAGGGGAAAAAAAGTAAAGACACCATATCTCGTTGAGTATAAATTAAAAATCAGTCTGAGCAAAACATTAATTTGTCCTCCTAATAGCATTTAGAAATAAAATTTCTCCATTTTAATCAGACTATCCATATGAACCTATTCAACTTCCATAAATACTTTATTAGTACCATATATATATCCTATCTAATAATAGACAAACATGGTAATTTACTGTACTTCCAACACGCTTCCCATTGGCTAATCAGGGTGATATGCAAATTAACTGCCAACCAAGATGGCTGCTGACAGCCAGGCAGTTGAAGCAAACAGGAGCCTTGCTTGCTACAGTGATGGAGGAAGCCAAGGTTCCCTGCCTGCTGCAGCCCAGCTCTGAGCTGCACTCTAAGCAACTATGTTGCAATTACAGAAGCTAAACAATCTCCAGAAACCTGCTTTCAGCCAGCCGGGTATCAGAGTTGGAGTTGCAACAGTGTTTCAATTATAGAAGCTAAACAAAGCCCAGATACCTGCTTTCAGCAACCGAGGTCTCAGAGCTGGAGCCAAGCCTCAGAGCTAAAGCCAGCTCTCAGCTCCAGTGACAGTCATAGAAGGTAAATAAATCCCAGAATTAAAAAAAAAAAAAGGAAAAAAGGAGAGGTTGTGAGCTTCAGTCACCTGCCAGCCTGAAAACGGCCCTCAGCCCCTCACCCAGACTGGCCAGGCACCCCAGTGGGGACCCCCACCCTGAAGGGTGTGTGACCAGCTGCAAACAGCCATCCATCATCCCCTCATCCAGGCTGGCCAGGCACCCAAGCGGGACCCCCCACCCTGCTCCGGGACACCCTTCAGGGCAAACCAGCCAGCCCCCACCAGGCTTCTATCCTATATAGTAACAGGGTAATATGCAAACTGACCCTAACAGCAGAAGGACTGGGAATGACTGGTCACTATGACACACACTGACCACAAGGGGGCAGACGCTCAATGAAGGAGCTGCCCTCTGGTGGTCAGTGCACTCTCACATGGGAGGAGCTCTGCTCAGCCACAAGCCAGGCTGATGGCTGCCAGTACAGCGGTGGTGGGAGCCTCTCCTGCCTCCTCAGCAGCACTAAGGATGTCCAACTGCAGTTTAGGCCTGCTCCCCGCTGGCAAGTGGACATCCCCCGAGGTCTGACGGGCTGCCAGAGGGATGTCTGATTGCCATCTTAGGCCCAATACCCCAGGGAGCGGGCCTAAGCCAGCAGGTGGTCATCCCCTGAGTGGTCCCAGACTGCGAGAGGGCACAGGCCAGGCTTAGGGGACCCCCCCTCCCCCCTGAGTGCACAAGTTTTTGTGCACCGGGCCTCCAGTATATATATATAAAATATATATTACTTACCAATGTTAAACAATGTCTGTATTATATAGAAAATAGGGATTTCCATTACTTCATAACTCTAAAAAGAAAGACATCAGAACACAACCTTGAATGTGAATGTAGGAAATAACCAATTTTTAAAAACATGTACTTAATGTCGTTAAGTTAATGATCCCTAAAATCTGAAACATAAGCCAAAAATATATTTTATGTTTTTGGAAAGCTCTAAAATGTGATTATGTGGAGAATTCTATTGGTGGACTCCATTTTTTTCTATCAAAGAAAAAAATACTTTTACCATATGAAATGCTGAAGAAAAAATTATTTTGAAGAAACTGCCTCTAAAACTTCTCCTGTCTTATTATTTTAAGATCCTTGGTAACACACTTTTCCTTTGGTAAAGAGACTTTCATAAAATCACCTTTTACTTATTCTCAATACCTTGCCAGTTTTGGTGGCTCTGGAAAACCATAGGAAATAACCTGGTTATAACGCTTATGCTGTTGTCACACCTCAAATTTATACATTTCAAGTTTTCTGGTTTCTCATTTTCTTTTCTTTATTACCACATTAAGCAGATATGTCTTCATATTACCCTTTTCATCTGTTCTTGATAACTTCCCTAATGTTTTCTAACATTTTGTCTAATTAATCACAAAGAAAACAATTTTTAGAAATTACTTTAGTGTGTAAAAATCACACTTTTTATTTATAATAAGTAAAACTGTAGCGACTTTTTGTTGCTAAGTTCAAATCAGACCTTAGACATGTGTTTTTGCTAATCATTAATTAATTATTTATTGAAAAGGATGAATTGGATTTTATATGAGATACATTGAATACACACTTCATGTGAGAAAGCTAAGATTCAATAAATTAGGCAGGAAGAGAGAAAAATTAGTTAATAGGAAGAAATACTTCTTTTCCCAGGAAATGTCTCCTGTGTTGAATGGCTAGGATTCATCATGCTTTTATTCAGACTGAAAACCTTAGGCTTTTCCTTAACTTTGATTATCTTCCAGTTTTCCCTTGAGGAGAGTCAGAGGCCTCTTCTATAAGTGACCAAACGGCAGATCAAACTTCCAGAGCTTCAATATATGTCCATAAGTTATTTAGGATATTGTGTAATTCAGTGAAAAGCTCTAAGGATGCTCATATTCACCCATTTAAACTTTTTGTTTACATTGATATTCTATTTAATAATTTGTAAAAATAATTATTTTGAAAACATATGCTAGTTTACGACATTCCAAAGATAATTCTTCAATTGACTCTCTTGAGGCTGTGTTTTAGAAAATGGGAGATAATCCTATCTAATAAAAGAGTAATATGCAAATTGACCATCACTCCAACACAAGATGGCCACCCCCATGTGGACACAAGATGGCCAGCAGGGGAGGTCATTGTGGGTGATCGGGCCTGCAGGGGAGGGCAGTTAGGGGTGACCTGGCCAGCAGGGGAGGGCAGTTAGGCATAGATCAGGCTGGCAGGGGAGTGGTTAGGGGGTGATCAGGCTGGCAGGCAGAAGCAGTTAGAGGCAATCAGGCAGGCAGGCAGGTGAGCAGTTGGGAGCCAGCAGTCCTGGATTGTGAGAGGGATGTCCGACTGCCCGTTTAGGCAAATGGGCAGTCGGACATCCCACGAGGGGTCCCAGATTGGAGAGGGTGCAGGTTGGGCTGAGGGACACCCCCAGCCCCCATGCATGAATTTCATGCACCGGGCCTATAGTACTTAATGAAACTGAAAATTGGTAAAGATCAAACTTATGAAGAATATACTCATGGTCTAATAAATGAGGCTACAAAATACTAAGTAGTAAACAAGCCTTGTAGATGAACATCAGGTTTGAAACACACAACTTTTAAAATCTATATTCTGGCTGGAAACAAGTAGGGTCCCTCAGTGCATTAAGGGCAGTCTAAGCCAATATGATGTTTAGTGTGGGCAGCTAGTTAGTTATTAACAAAGGAGAATTGAGCTGAACAGGCTGAGCCTGATTGACTAGGAAGGTACAGTTACCACACACTCCAGGGGAAAGCTGCATTGCTCCACCAAAAGGATTAACATCCTCCTTCCCCTAAACTGGGAGTAAGGACCAGCTTTCTAATCTCCCCAGAGAACAACCAGTCAGTTACCCCAGATTCAGGAGTGGGAGTGGGGGGGAGACCAGTAAATGGGAAATTCCTTTGCGAGGTTCATGGGCAATAGAAGTCAAGATGGTGACTATAAAAGGGAGGAGTCTTGCCTAGGAAAATCTGGGAAAGCGATTATGTAGGGAGAGTGCTCAGCATAGGCCAGGAAGAATTAGGAAGAAGATTGATTAGTTTGAAAGAAGCTTACCCATTCCAAAGCCCAAGGTAATATAATCAAAACTTAATAAAGGCCAAGGTTCATTCCTTCAGTGTGTTCTCTTTCCATAGCAGCCACGCAGGCTGCAACGTGGCGTCTATCTGGCCTGAAGGAGACCATGCTGGACTACTGGAGCTTAGGGTGATGGCCTCACAGTTCTGGATCCTGATCCTCCTGGTGGGCACTTGCCCTCATCAGGCCCAGGACTTCTTCTGCATGGAGACTGAGCTAAGCCACCTGGTCCTGGTTAAGACACTGAGCACTTGGGGGGCAGTCCTTTGTTTTAGCTCCAATAAATCTTGCCACAATGCCTCAATTCCTCCTATGCATGGGTCCTCAAAATGCATTTCCCCTGACGCCACAATAGAATCCTATTTCCACCAGCAACATAACTCAGCATTGATGTAGAGCCCATTGAAGGAACCTGAGTGCAGGGGAAAGCTTTGAGACAGACTGGCAGTGTAGCCTACTACTGCCTCAGAAGAGCAATTCCTTTGAAGAATTGCATTGTTTGCCCCAAGATATTTAACACCCCTTTCAGGCTCAGTACTTGAGTTTTATCGTTTGCATTTAAAATCTAGTTAAACCTCTGGAGCTATGGTTGCTAGGAAACCGGCATTATTTGGAGGCTGCTTTACCATCTCCCTTCTAGTCACAAACTTAATTGGAAGAGCCATAAGATTGCAAAATTGTTATGCATGTTCTTCTTCACTTTGAAAGGTCATTGAGACTCAAGACCACCTCAGCATTTTCCATGTCACTATATTTAAAAAACTGTTATGCAATACATTCCTTTGTGGTCTTGATTAAATTGCTTCCTTAAATAGACCCCTACCTCTCCCATTGCACTTTGCATTTTTAAAATTCTCCCAGTGCAGGTAACAACTGTGAACAAAGCAGTTTATTTTTTCCTCCTCAGGGAAAACTGTTGATTTATGAGAAGAACTAAAGGGTTAATATTTACAGTTGGCAATTAAAATACCAGAGATCTTTAAAGGAGAGCTAATCAGTTATATAAATCACAATAGTATTCCTTTTACTGCTTTTCTTAAATTGACAAAATTTGGGGTCCATTGGACAGATATTTGCTATTTCCAGTCTGAGGCTTACAAGAGATTCTCTGTTGCCATTTCTTCTTTTTACATCTCCTCCAAAATAATGTTATTTTCTCAAGTTGTTAGGCTGTGACGCTACCAATTTCTTGAAATGGTGGGAACATAATCTTCCAATTTAATATTTTTAAAAGGTTGGGCAGAGCTTAATAGCCTGAGAAAATAATATCAGTAAATTATGCATGCTGTCATCTATACCAGTCACGCAGATTATAGACTTTCAGATTAGCATTTACCCAAGGCATAGAAGAAAGAGATTATAAAGACGTTTAATATATTTTACAGCTTCTTATTATAAGCCTGCTAAATTTTTATGAAAATAAGTGTGGGAATGTGTTCTGAGGCCACATTTGTACTTGGCATATGACTGGAAAGATAGGCAGTTTGCTGATGTTTCAAGGGATCAGAGGATAGTTCATTCATCAAATAAGTATTTGTTGGCACCTAGTAGTTTGCTAGTGGCCAAGGATAAAATGAAAAGGCAATTATGTTTTCTCTGCTAAAGGAATTTTTATTCCAGTTAAAGGAGAAAAAAGAGATGCATACAAGCAGAATATAAAAACCTAAAAATAAATTTATTGAGGACAGGAACTGATTATTTGTTCCCTTAAACTAAATAGGAGGCTATGCAAATGCCTTGCTTATCCTGGACTGCCAAATAGTGTACAGTCATGATCTAATACAGGGTGGGACAAAAGTAGGTTTATAGTTGTTCATATGGAAAATGATACTATAATGAATAAGTAATATTACAAGAATAAACTCTGTGTTTCGCATACTCACAACTGTAGACCTAATTTTGCCCACTCCTATATGATCATTTGGGCATGTAAAGAATGAAAACTATCTTAGCAAGCATTTATCTCCCTCAAATATTCACCTTAAGACCTTATACAACTCTTCCTAAGATATCAACATCACTCCAAATATTTCTGAGCACTTCTTTGTAAATTGTAAATGCTTCAAAGTCTGTCTGTCACTTTTTGAATATCTTTTACCATGACATATTTATAGACTTTTAAGTTGGATTTGGGTGCTGAAAACCATTTGAATACATCTTAAAGATGAGACTGGTATATATTGTAGGTGATCCTTGAGTACTGTTGCACATATTATAAAAGTAATATGTGATCTTAGAGTAATGAGATGCTAAATGATTTTTTTTCTGTGTGCTGAAAAGCAATCTCTCTCTCTCTCTCTCTCTCTCTCTCTCTCTCTCTCTCTCTCTATATATATATATATATATATATATATATAGTCAATTGACAACATGGTTAAAGATGCTCATAACCTCCAAACTGACTATACTTAATGTTGTTATAGACTCAGTGATTTTTAAAATGATAGTATTGTTCACTTTGCTTTGGCTATGTGGGATCTCACAGCCAAATTGAGGACTTATATTTAAAGAAATGTTGGTATGCATTTGGTATGCATTCAGGGTAACCTTATCCTGAATTTTGTTTTCTATTTACCTTATTTTTACTGTTTGTTTTTTCTTGTCATCTATTTTATGCCACTTCAGTGTATAAGTTTTATCAGTTATTTCAAATATCTTTAAAACAAAGTTAGGTATAAATATCTATATTCTTTTTAGCTTTAATGGTTTTTATAGAGGCATATCATAATAATTTATGGATAGTTATACATTTTTCTTTTAAGCAAGTAACTTAGGGGAGTGAGGATAATTAGGAAACTGCTCAGTGAAAGACCAATGTAGAGATTAAGTAGGTTTTGCATTCCATCAACTCTAACTTAATAGTAAATAATTGTATAATTCCTTTGGACTCTATAAAAGATTTACTAAAAATATAGAATAATATTAAATAACAAGATGATTTGCTAGATTCTAGAGATTAACAATGAACAAGCTAGTTATATTTCTTAATTTTCAGAAGGTGAATATGTCTCAGCAGTAATAACAACTATTTTATATTTTTGACTAAAATATGATTTAAAAGGATATGTTTTCAAATTGAGAGACAACACATGTATATATTTAATTAGAAGTATAAGCTATCATCAACCAATTTGATACAGAGGAATAGGGCTCTCTCCTTGAACTTTTTTGAATTATTGGAGTTTATACCTGAATTAATACCCTGGTGTCCATGGCAATATGTGATTATAACGCAGTATTTGCAAATGATGTCTTTGAAGTAGGTTTCTTTGAGATTCAGAAAAATAGATTCAAATTCAAATCAATATTCAAGATCTAGTTTCATCTTACTTAAAAAGATACTGGTAGTGTTACATGATGGTGGTGTTAATTATCTGAATCCTCATAATATGTTAAGCTTTGTGAAAAACATTTTCATCAATTAAGAGATGCTCTGGAATTTTAACTATTAGGACAGTTGGTTATACATGACAACATGAGGGTGAACTCTTTCTTACTCTCTATATTACCCACATAGATATGGATTCATTATTTAACACGTTGTATAATTTTTTGTTGTTCAATTTCTCTACCACAAAAATATATATATTTGTACTTACATCATAGACTTGTTTTGAAAGATATACCTATATCAATTGTTTAACTCAGTGCCTTATCAATAAATATTAACTAGTAGTTATAAGAGTTTTAATAGTAAAAGTGGTAATAAAAGTAAGTAGTGACTATAGTAATTATCTGAGAAACAACTGAGGATTACATATTGCATATTAAAATGTAGATACTAAATAATATTTCTCATATAAAAATGCTATTAATCTTGTGCTTTTATTGAATAATTTGCCTCATAGGTTCAGAGTATGAGGCACATGTGTATAGGGAAGATGGAAAGGCAGCAGAAATGAGGTCTTAACACTTTTGATGATTTTAACTCTGCACCACTTCTCAGCTAGTGTACACTAGCTGGAGACCATTCCAACCATCTCCTGCTCCTGACAATATCTCTACTTCCCCTTCCCACATCTCCTTCTTGGCTAAAAGAAGTTAGATTATAGTCAGGAATGGGGGGCTTGGGAGAAACAGAAGTGTGTAGTGTGGGAGTAGGAATGCTCACCTATATGTCTTTTACCTCCCTTTCCAGGCAAACGGAAAGAGTAACTGTATCTGTCCTTGCATTTAACCTAGTTCATGTGGCCAATTTCTGCCAAAGGTTGTTAGCAGAAGTGGTATATGTCACTTGCAGGCCACATCATTGAATTGCTATGGTGAGACCTCTAACACTCTTCCTTGTTTTGCAATTGAGGCTGTATTCCAGATGGTGCAACTACAGGATGGTGAATCCCTTATGCAAGTAGGCTTGTTATTTTGAAGCTTTACCTGGGCTCATAGCAGTCCCTGTATGAACAAGAAATTCATCTGTGTTGTGTTAAGACATAAGATTATTTTTTATTTCACCCAGTATATCCTGATTAAATATAGGTAGGTAGAAATGATCTCACATTATTTCAATTCCCTTCCTTCTCCTTCTCCTTCTCCTTTTCCTTCCCCTTCCCCTTCCCCTTCCCCTTCCCCTTCCCCTTCCCTTCCCTTCCCCTTCCCCTTCCCCTTCCCTTCCCCTTCCCCTTCCCTTCTCCTCCTCCCTCCTCCTCCTCCTCCTCCTCCTCCTCCTCCTCCTCCTCCTCCTCCCTCCTCCCTCCTCCTCCTTCTTCTTCTTCTTCTTCTTCCTTCTTCTTCTTCTTCTTCTTCTTCTTCTCTCTCTCTCTCTCTCTCTCTCTCTCTCTCTCTCTCTCTCTCTCATTATTCTTAGTATTTTGTGGTGGGAGGGAAGGAAGTTGAAAGTAAATACCCAATTGATATAAAAGAAGTTAGTTTCCACTTTACAAAGATGAAAGGAGTTTAAACAGGAAAAAATAAATATTATGAAAACATATAGCTGGCTTACAATATATTCTTATCCCTCCACATAAATTTAAGGTGTTTTTTTTTAAAGCATGCTTTCACATTAATAAATATAGTTACATATTTTCTCTGCTATGCACAAACTAGTAATCTTTAGTCAGATAATATCTATTTTGACATGATTCTTCAACCAGCAGGACAAATGTTGAAGGACTTGAAAAACAAGGTTTCCCACATCCTAAAGACTAGGAAATAGGCAAACACGATGATAATAATATGAGATAGGATTAAAGCCCTTACTCAACTTTGAAAAGAGGTGACCTAACTCATAGCTCAAAATAGTTTGTGTGATGCACAAACTACCTGTTAGGGCTTCCTGTCTCTTTTTGTTCTATACTCTAGAAGTCTGAAAGAAAAAAAAATCCCTAAGGCAATATGAATTAAGCCCAAATACAGTATATTTAGAAAGACCTTAGCCTACCCAAAGCCCACTAATTATAAAAATTTATAAAATTCTTTGAAACTTAGAAAGATAGAAAGGTAGAAAATTTCAGGAGAAATGGAAAACCAGGGTCAGTGATACATGACCACAGCATGCCTTTGCATTTGTACCATTTCACCATGATGATGACAGGTCAGTGTGCACTGATTTCAGAAATGTCAAATATATATATATATATATATATATATATATATATATATATATTCCATTACCTACTACTTTACTGAAACTAGAACAAGGTGATAAACTGAGCCCTTAGTTCACTCAATCTTACTAACAGATATAGCAAAAAGCTAAGCAGGATGTGCAGAAATTTGAACTTATTTGTTATTTATTGGAGATTTTCTTCCATATTGTATCTCAAAAAGGGTTCAGACATTTTCTCTTTAAAACCTAGCTATTCTGAAAGATTTCCACCACATGACTTTGTATGGGACTGGCTTAAGAAGTCCAATAAAAAATATGTCCTCTGTGCTGGAAGCAAAGATCAACAGTAATTAATACAAATGTGAGAAGTCCAGTCAGAAGGCTGAATAGGGCTTTGATATTCAGAAGGCTGAATATCTTCATGTTATTACCAGCTGCTGACTAAATGGCTGAAGGCAACCCCCCTCCAACCTGATAATCTTTTGCTGTTTACTAAACATTACCTTTGATATGCCTGTTTGCATTCCTAAAAGGCAATTATGTATTCTAGTAAAAACAAAAGAAGAAGATGGGTGTGAAGATTCAGCAGAGCTTAGTCACTTGAACTAAGTTCACATCTGGCTTCCCCCATAATTTCCAAATTTATATTTCTTGTCTTGTGTATTAATTTGTGCGTCAGCCCTTTCCTCAGGCCTTTGAACCCAGGCCAACCGGGCCATGGCTTCACACTCTGGACCAATACCTAGAGGTCCAGAAATCCACATTATTCTTGACAATAACCCCCCAACCTTCCTAGAGCTCCCCAACCCTTTTATTATCCTGGGCCCCCTGACAATTTCTGCATTCTATTTCAGTTCTGGATCATAGCAGTGATAGAGTAATCTTATAGAGAGACCAAATTAAAACCCTTTCATCTCCTAACATCTATAAAGCCCAGCGACTGAATGGCAGAACGACCAGAACATCTAGTTGACCAGTTGCTATGACACACACTGACCAGTTGCTATGACACACACTGATCACCATGTGGCAGATGATCAATGCAGGAGCTGTCCCCTGGTGGTCAGTGTGCTCCCACAGTGGGAGTACCGCTTGGCTGACTGGATGAGCAGTGCTCCCACAGCAGGCCACACCCTCCACCAGTGCACAAATCCGTGCATCAGACCTCTAGTCTTTACTAAGCATGTATCAGAGGAGTCTGCATAATTGGCAAAACAAAGTAGAAGGCAGATTATGCATGACAAAGCGCTATTTTTTAAAATATATAGTTTTATTGATTTCAGAGAGGAGGGAGTGGGGGAGAGAGATAGAAACATAAATGATGAGAGAGAAACATTGATTGGTGGGGAAATCTGGGCATGTGCTCTGATCGGGAATCTAACTGTAACCTCCTGGTTCATAGGTCAATGCTTAACCACTGTGCCACACCGGGTAGGCAGAGCTGTTTGCACAGAGCAAAGATCTTTGTGTGTCTTTGTGCGTGCATGCACACATGTATATGTATGTCTGCTCTGTTATCCTGAGTTGATAACTTATTCCTGAGATTGCTCATATTCCTAAGAGCACAGTGCAGGAATGAAGGATGCCAAGTTAAAACATACAAAAACAGAACACAACTAAAGCAATTACCTTTAAAGATTGGGAAAAAAAAATAATGGCCATGTCATTTCACACAGCTGGGGGACTTGGTATCCTGAGGGGAAATAATGCTGAAGGTATAAGATATATAAGGGAGCAAATAAAAACCATACCGGTACAGTCTATAGACGTGGTAAGGGAGTAGGAGTCATCAGTACTGCAACTGTTTGCCCTGACCACTGCCCTATATCATCTCTAGGTACCACTTTCAGAAGTTCCTTGCCCTCTGTTGCTGCAGTGAGTTTTGAAAGACCTAGACAGGAAAAATCTTGGGGATTATTAAGAGAGTAGCTTTCATTAAAGGTGGCCTCTGGAGTTGAACCTAACAATCCTACCATATTTTTCATCTTTCTGTCAAAAATAGCTTCACTGGAGCCTGTAGTAAGCTTGGTTGGCAGGTCTGGGAGCAGATCTTGTGAGCAGATTCTAAGGAAGAGCAGTGGCAATTCCCTCAACAACCCCACTTGAATTAGGAGGCAAACTGGATAGAGCCATTCTTCCTTTACCCCTCCTCTCACCAGCGAAAGAGCTTTTCTAGTGTGAACTCTTGCCTATTCCTCTCAGTCTGGCTCTCCTTCCCTGTCCAGCCCTATTCTCCAGTCCCTGTAAATATATCCGTGTTTCTCAAAGCTTCATAATTTATGGGAAACTTCCATTCACTTCTCAGTATGGGATAGTCACAGCTTGCTCTTATTACATGCTGGGATAATTTTCCACTCCCTACCCAATGTCATGCCAGGAGTCATGGGGGAAGCCAATCACAACCCTATTTCATGAGCTGACTTGATACAATTTTAACTGTTGGTTAAACTGTAAAGTTAGACTCAACTTTATGCTTACTGGCCCCCTAGAGTTCTGGTGCCTAGTTAAGTGAATTGACCTAAGATAAGCCAACAGACCCCACTTTATGTGCTTTTATATGTTTATTGATTTTAGAGAGAGAGGAAGTGTCCCAATTATGCCCCAATTAATTAATTATCTGTCTAGATTTAGTGGGACATACACAGGTGACTAGGGGTCAGTAATAACGGCCTATCCCCTGGTACTTCAGACAGGGGTGGGCAAACTTTTTGACTCGAGGGCCACAATGGGTTCTTAAACTGGACTGGAGGGCCGGAACAAAAGCATGGATGGAGTGTTTGTGTGAACTAATATAAATTCAAAGTAAACATCATTACATAAAAGGGTACGGTCCTTTTTTTTTTTTTAGTTTTATTCATTTCAAACGGGCCGGATTCGGCCCGCGGGCCATAGTTTGCCCACGGCTGCTCTAGACAGTTGAGCTGAACCGGAACACATGAACACACAAGACATAATTAGTATGCAATCACACAGGGTTTATTTACCTATTCCTAGTGGGTCCTAGGCTCCAGCAAAGTCCACCCGGCGATGCACACCGAAAGATGGACGACGAAGATGGAGACAGAAAGGCGGCCACAGTTGGTTCAGGCTCGCACAGCAGAGCAGTCAATCAGGGGCTCGTCTCCTGGAGCCACGTGGAGTCCTCCTCTCATCAGGCAGGAGATATCGACTGAAGAAAATCTGGTGCTTATATAGCCAGTAATAAACAACTTGTGTCTTCTCAGTGTGGGCCAGACGCTGTGCCCTATGCTAGGAGCAGGGTGTTTACACTTTAAGGGCTTAGGGTGTTCACATCAAGATAGTGGGGCATTCACCACATTTTGGAAGTTATAGAGTATTGGGGTCTTCACACAACAAACATTTCATGCGATAATTATTTACACATATTAGAGGGGTTTCCTTATGACCATAACATTATTATAACAGGAAGGGAGAGAGAAGAGAGACAGAGATAGATGATAGATGATAGATAGATAGATAGATAGATAGATAGATAGATAGATAGATAGAGATTTGAGAGCGAAACATCGATCAGTTGTCTCCCATACTCACTTTGACCAAGGATAAAACCTGCAAACAAGGTATGTGCTCTGCCCAGGAATTGAACCCACACACTTTAGGAGTATGGGATGATGTTCCAACCAACCAGACACCCAGCCAGGGCTCCAGTTTGCTTTTATTTATCCTGACCAAACCTGCTGCCATCAACCCAGGCTATGATGTCTCTCAGGACTTGATTTTCTCTCAAAATAGTCTTAGATCTGATAGGCAGCCAATGAGGCAGTGAAAGTATCTGAGCAGTGTCAGAGCCTTCCACAATCTATTAAAAGTTCTTATGTTTACTTTAAAAAGTACTAAAGTGTTGCTGTTACTGCTTATCCACAGAACTCCTAGTAGGTGCGCCACAGGTATTTATGAAGTAAGTTATTGATGGGCTTTCAAGTTGGTGCCCCTGTGTTGCATGCTTTAGTGATGTTCCTACTAAATGATGGGTATCTGTGGGTAATAGTTTAAGGGTGAAGCCCAAGGTCAAAGAAGTGACAAACAGAAACTGAATCCATGATGTTGCCATTGTTTGTATAAGATCTCAGTTAATAAGACAAGATCCTGGCATAACATTCTACTTTATGCTGGTACCACTGCCAAATGCACACAAAGTGTTCTCATTCCTGAGACCCCCACTCCCCCAAGCGACTTCTTCAACATAGCATCCTACCCTAAGCCTAGTTTGAGGAAAACCCCTGCCATGGAGTCATATGTTCACAGAAACTGGCATAATTACAGCAGATCAAAGAGTTTCATTTTGCAGCTGAATTTCAAAATGAGCTGGATAATTTTATGACCAGCAATAGAACCAGTAGTTATGAGAGCTAAAATAAAAAAGCTAATCATGTCTCATGTTTCAGGACATAAACTTGTCACCATGAGCATTAACAAGATTTTCCCCTCTTAGGTGGCAATGCAGTAGATTATAGAGGATTTTCACTTTTTAGTCATCTGTACAATATGTTTGTCCCTGGGAAAATTCAAATCAGCATGCATTTATTTGGTGCCTACTGTGCACAAAACACCATTATAGGCAAGATTTCCATAGGCTTGAGAGGCTTGCACAACAGTATTAGGCATAATCTAGTTTCAGGGGGAGATGTGTGGCATCAGAGTTTATATCAGTGACTCCAGGGCAATAAGATCGTAGGATTCCTAGGACTTCTCATTGCAAAAAGCACCTAATATTCTTTGGGCAACTGTAAATGGGATATTATGACAAGGAGTTAGTTTTCTTTAAATGTAAAATCCTTATCAAAGGCTGAGATGGAGGGTGTCCACCCAACCCTGGGGAAGGTTTCCTGTGACCACACTAAATATCAGGGCATATCTAAGGGACCAGATTTGAGAGAAGAAGAATATTTTTAAAAAGCCCAGTTTGCCTTAGTCTGGTATGAGTTTCTTATCTAAGGGATTTTTAAATCTAAAAAAGCACGTCTTTTTTTTTTTCTTTTCCTTTCTTTATTGATTAAGGTATTATATATGTGTCCTTATCCCCCCATTGTTCCTCCAACCCCACCCCCGCCCGCTCATGCCCTCACCGCCCTGGTGTCTGTGTCCATTGGTTATGCTTATATGCATGCATATAAGTCCTTTGGTTGATCTTTCCCCCTTACCCTAACCCTCCCCTACCTTCCCTCTGTGGTTTGACAGTCTGATTGATGCTTCTCTGTCTGGATCTGTTTTTGTTCATCAGTTTATGTTGCTCATTATATTCCACAAATGAGTGAGATCATGTGATATTTAGAGGGATTTAAAAATTTACAACTTCTTAAGGGCAAGTCCATCTCTGTGAATGCTTTGTCATATTTGATAGAAAGTTTTCTGTCTTCTGTGGTAGGTAGAGCCCTGGTTCTAAATGGGAGTTCATCTGGTAATCTAGAGACTTAAGAGGAAATGTGATGCCAGGAAACTCAGAGCACCAGCGGGGAGAGGAGAAATGAAGCATAGGCAAGGTCAAGTTCTAGATGCTAACGTGGGCATTAATAGAAGAAATACCACTGCAAACTTTGGGTATCAAAATTGTCCAGATACTTGTGGGGAGGTAGGAAGTTGTGGGCAATTCTGTTTTCACTGAGGCAATAAAGCAGCTATCAAGAAAGAAAACTTTCAAGATGGGGTTGTGGACTAGGAATTCCAGAGAGGCGTGTGGGGATTTCCTCAGGGTTAGGATAGCCCAAGCTTCACTAAACAGAGAATCCCTACTACAGTAGGCAGAATAAAATAGGCACTTTACAATAGAGAGGCAAAGAATGGGCTGTGGAATTTCAGAAAGATAAACACCTAATTCTGAATGGAGGGTCAAGGAAAAGCTGCTTCCAGAGAAGAGATTTAAAGAATAAGCAGATTTCAAATAATGGAGGCCTGAGGCATTCCTGTGTGGGCCTTCCTGTATGGCAGATAGCACGAACAGCAAAAGAAAGAACAGCAAAAGAAAAGAGGTCAACTGTTCCTGGTTTTCGTCAAAGGACTGGTACTACAGTGAAATTGAAATTGAACTATAGTGTTCTTTGTTGAAGAAGATGAAACTGGAAATGTAATCTCAGGTTCGTAATGTCTTCAGTGGACAACAGGGAATCTTTAAACAGAGGATGGCCGTGAACTGAAGTATTTTTAAGGACAAGAATCTGTAAGCATTGTGAAGGATCGGATTGAGAGCCAAGAGATAAGAAACAGATCATTCCCCTTGCCTAGAAAATGATTCCTTCTTTCTGTGTGTAATTGGAGAAGGGGCCCACCACTAGGCTTTGTCTTAGACATTTACTTCTTCAAGACTTCCTGATCCTTCGGGCTGGATTAGGACTAAATTGCAATTACTGGTTTATTTGTCAGTATCTGCTTTAGACTATCAACCCCATTAAAAGACCTCTTGTCTGCCTTATTAGTCATTCACCATTTTCTTCCGCCTGCCTGGCCCCTCCTGGATACTTCATCCATATTTATGTAATAAGTACATGAAAACAATGTGTGAATAATTTGAACAAGTCGGTTGGAGGAAGAATGACAATGGGAATAAAAAACATGGGAAATGTGAAAAATACTATACAAAGGATTAGAGACATGTGAGATGGAGAAAGGGAGATATGGGTTTAAAGGTGCCTCTGGCCCTGGCTGGTATTCTCAGTGGTTAGAGTGTTGGCCTGTTTACCAAAGAGTCATAGGTTCGATTCCAGTTGGGGTGCACGCAGGAGGCAATCAATGTGTCTCTCTCACATCGATGTTTCTCTCTCTCTCTCTCTCTCTCATGCATGATCTCTCTCCCTCCTCCTCCTTCTCCTCCTCCTCCCTTCTCTCCCTTCCTTCTACTCTCTCTAGAAATCAATAGTGGAAAAATGCTCTGGTAAGAATTATCAATAAACAAACAAAAAAATAAATAAAGGTGCTTGGAGATTCCTGGTTAATTCTAGAAATGTAGACATGTTCACCCATATATGTACCAAGATTGATTCCTGGGATGGGAAGGTATGGGTAAAATCCTGTACCCAGTTCTACAGTGGCTAAGCTAATTATGGTGCCTGGGCTGGAAATTAAAACTTCATATGAAGATACCTGTTTTGAAGCAGATGTATAAAATGAATTATTACATAAAGTAATATGTTTTAATAGATTTATTGTAATCAAAACATTGTTTTATGAAAAAGAAAAATAATATTCTTATTTAAAAAGAAAGTTAATTTTATTGAAAAAACATCTGCCTAATTTGTTAACCAAATAGGAATTTAAAAAAAGAGGAAATTTTATGATTCAAAACCTGAAATAATGAAATTCTTAATTTAGAATGGAATTATTATAACTAGTCATTACTTTTCTGCACATTAATATAAAATACATTTCTATTTGGGTTATTTTCACACCCAGACACTTGGCAATTTAGCTATTGTACATACACCTGCTTCTCAGATTGGCAAGGCAATAGTTTACTGTGATGAATCAGTTGTTGTGAATGGCTAATTGATTACAGGTGCAATGAATTAACCATCTGCCTTAGACACTACTCAACTAAGGGAAGAACAACCTTTTCTTTTCTGTCATTTTGGGAGCATATCAGTAAGATGTGATTCTAACTGGGAACTTATGGATTCTAGGGCGGGTGGGGTGAGGTGAGTGAGAGGAAAAGGAAGCAAGTTCATTGATTAATTAGAAGAACATTACAGACTCAAATGTAAGACCGGCTTATTGATTTTATCAACAATCTTTTGAAGTAAACAACTGCTAACCATTTGGAATATAAAATTAAAATATTTGGACTATATCTAAAAGAGAGACTATAGCCCCACTGGTGGATTTACATCAATGCACTTAATGTTGCCTTGGTTTAAGTTATTTCCTAGCTGTTCTTTTTTGTTTCAAATCTAATTTTTGAAATATTCTGAAGGTTTATGTTTATGACATTTACCTATGACTGTGTCATAATACTTGAAGTCAAATCTTTCATTTAATCAGGTGACTTCCTCATTGCTCAACTGAAGTCAGTCATAACATTTCTAAATGTGCAACACTTTTTTTTTGTTTGTTTGTTTGTTTTGTGGATGGTAACAATCTTACAATCTTCTGAGTCCAAGAAGATAAAATTAAGTGCTTGTTAACTAGGAAATGGTTATCTTTAAAGGGTGACTGGGTGGGAAATGATGTTAGAGAATTGTCTGACTACACCTTTTTGACTTCGGGTAAACACTTCATTTTTCCTCCCCATACTTAACTGCATTCATGTTTTATGTGTTTAGTATACCTAACTTTTATCAAACTTAAATATTTAAGAGTTGTTTTGGCTTAATGTTTCCATGTTAACCTTTTTCTTCAATTGGCTGAGATGCCCAGAGTCCTGTAAATTGTTCTGATTATGGATTTTAATACAAGCTTCTCTGCTGATCCACATTTATGTTGGGAAATTGATTCGATAAAATTTAACTTTTTATCACAAAGTGATATGGAAGCTTGCAAGATGTATGCACCTAGAAACATAATTTTCTATCTAGTTGTATTTTTGCCATATTTAATTATTTTAAATAAAACAATAGTTTGTGTTTACATGACTGCCCTTAAAAAAACACATGACCTCTGGCCATAACTGTTAACATCAATCAAAGCAGCTAAATAGGGAGGAGCCTTCTGTTTCATTTTAGTTATTAAGAGTATGTGAGGCTCAGCAGTTGGGTGTTGACTCAGGAACCAAGAGGTCACTGGTTTGATTCCAGGTCAGGGCACTTGCCCTGATTGCAGGCTCTATCCCCAGTAGAAGGCATGGGGCATGCGGGAGGCAGCCATTTGAAGATGTTTCTCTCTCCTCAATGTTTCTTCTATCTCTCTACCCCTCTCCTTTTCTCTCTCTCTAAAAGTCAATAAAAACATATTTAAAAGAAAAGGTATGTGAGAATGAATGGGAATTTTATGCATGATATACTGTTTACTAAAAGTGCTTAATTTCTTTTATAAAATATCTTTAATTCAAACAGAAGATTTGGGGATAATCCTATGTTCAAGATTCTAGTTAAGGATTAGACTGTTTTAAAAGTACTTCATATCAGATAACAGTTGGAAATTGAGTAGATGGGATAGAATATAACTTGAGTTTTCTGTATCTAGTCAAAATGTCATAAAATGGGATGTGTTTTGATAGCATGACATTTTCTATTTTTTATTTAGAAAAATCAATTTCTGAATTTTATATTTCCTTTGAATATATATTTATATAATTTTATTGCAATTAGATCTTTGTCCAACAATGAAATATTTCTGACAAATCTCACCACTTTCATATACTATTCAATAAAACAATATTTCATTTGATCAAAAACCTTAGTCTGAAAGTTTTTTAAGGTTATTGTAAACAGACATAATTTATGTAAATATAAAAATTCTCTAGAAATAATTTAAGTTATTAATTAGCACTACAGAAAAATGCTCTCTCACTGTTACAGAGAACCAGAATAAATCAAGCAATGCTCAGAGAGTTTGGAGTTACACTTTATTCACCACGGTGGGCTTAGAGAAAATGAATTCAAATTCTAAGCAGAGCTACAAGCAGAACTTCCCTTTTTTATGAAAGAGCCAGCCCTATGTGTGCTTAGTGGTTATCTCGCTGGTGGCTTTGAAAACTACACAGTTCTATCCAATTTAAAAATGCACCTGGCATGCCATTGAGAGTATGGGCGTATCTAGTATTTGGCCTATAAGGTCAGACAGCTAAGTTTATCTTCCTCATTATTCAAACAGGCTAAAGCAGGCTAGAAAGCAAAGTTATTTTTTTAGAATAAGAGGCCATCTAAAGAATAGCAGAGAATTCCAAACAGTAGTTTTACAAAATAAGGATTAGCCTTCTTATCACTTTCATATATACATATTCTTTTATACCTCATTCAGTGGAGAAGTTATCAAATACTAGCATTTTTTTTTCTACTTGTTTCTGAATGCATGCAAATGTTTATACTAATTTTCTGCTTTACCAAAGTGAAAGCTCTTCATTGTATATCTCCACTATATTCCTCCCCTTCATTTATCTCTTAGTAATGCCTACTCTCTAATGTAATTGGTGTTAATAAAAATCCCTGTGTCACAGAAGTTGTGTCTACATAGGTGACTAATGGTAGAGTTGGGAATTACATAAGTTATATAAAATACTTGTGCTATCATTAGAGCTGGAAGTCACTTTAGAATTTTTTTTCTTTTTTTACAGATTGCTAATTTTTCAAACATTTTATAGCAACAGGACTCCTTCAAATTAAAAAAGTAAGATGCAATAGAATGTAATACTGCTACAGTTGATGCAAAGATAAAGTGCTCAAATCCATTTTTTGTTTGCTTGTTAGATTCTTTGTTGTGTTCTTCAATCCTTAATGTTCTGGGTAAAAAAGTCATTTTCTAAACATATATTTTTCTTGCTATAAAACTGAGTCATAGCCCTAACCGGTTTGGCTTAGTGGATAGAGCATCAGTCTGCCGACTGAAAGATCCCAGGTTCAATTCTGGCCAAGGGCATGTACCTTGGTTGCGGGCACATCCCCAGTGGGAGATATGCAGGAGGCAGATCGATGTTTCTCTCTCATCAATGTTTCTAACTCTCTATCCCTCTCCTTTCCTCTCTGTGAAAAATCAATAAAATATATTAAAATATATTAAAAAACAACAACTGAGTCATAGAGAAATCTTTTGACTTACTTAAAGGCAACCAGTGAGTCATTAAGAAAATAAGAAGGAAAACTAAGTTCTCTTGAATTGGAATCAGGTTTTTCCTCTACTGTTAAAATATGAATTTTCATATTTGAATTATCCATATGATTTCTTTTTATTGGTCAAGCCTGGATTACTTATTGCTACATTTGCCCTAACCTATGTATTTGAAGATACTGTGTTAACCACTTCCTAGATCCACCCTTCTCTGAGCTCATAATAACCTTAAATCCCAGTACCTCGGACATTCAATCTCTTAGACAGTTGATTATATCAAATGCTTAGCGCAGAGCCAATAGCTGGCTCCAGGCTATTGGTGATTTTATCAAATCTTTCCCAATCTATTTATTTACACAATTTCAACTGGAAAAAATGCATTGAAATAAAACATCTCATTTCCAGTATAGACCCGAGGCAAAAAGAGACAATGATACATATCCCCAATTTGGACTAGATGAAAGTACCCCATTTCAGATAGAAAAGTCAAATTCTGAGTTTAAAACCAAGTTAACCTGAAAGGAGAAATTTTCTCTTTATATATCTGTGCACAATTTCAGTTGATGGCACTATGAACTGTATGTTTGAACCAAAGACCACCTTTTTAAAAAGAAACTTTAATACTGGCAACTTAACTCAAACATTGACTTGGAATAGTGGTGGTTTCTGTGGCATTCCCTGGTGACAAACAAATGAAAAAGTGTCTTACTGAATTATCTAGATTGCCATATTGGTTAGTTTTGGGGCTTTTGTTCTTATGCACAACAGTCAAAGAAAGCAGTCCAGCAAGGTTTCACGTTTGCCCAAAGAAAAAGATTTTAGGACAGAATCAATTGGTTCCAGTTAAGAATTAGTTAATTTTTTTTTTTTTCCTGTAGGGGCTTTGTTTTGTAATGAGGACTTGCCAATTAATCACAAATGAACTTGAGCACATTTCCTTGATAATCATGAAGTATAATAACTGAATGGATGAGCCACACAGATTTTATAGTTTCTCCCACTGCCCTGGGTCTTTTCTACCTACTGTGTTCCAAGTAGCTACAAATATTAAATTGCTAATAACTGATCAACATTTTAAAAGAAGGTTTTATAAGAAATGTGACTAGATTGAATAACTGAGTTTAAGCTAATGTGTGTTTCTACAAAAGTTCAGGTGTTTAGATTACATTTTAATTTACATTTGCCATCTGCTAAAGCTTTTTTCTTCCCCCCACTTCTCTCTCTTCAACATCCTCATCAGATCTCCAAATTTCAAAATCAGCCTTTATTATTCAAGACTCACTATAAATTTTAGATACCACGTTGACTTCTTTGTCTCCATGTTCTTTATGTCTTGCTTAGGGTTTATATAAGAAAAGATGTTTCTTATTTATTATGCAGAGTGATATTAATATTTTTTTTACTGTGCTGTATTCTTATCATTAACAGCATATTCTTTTACAACATCTCATTGGAAATTTTTATGCTCTGAAATATTTTTTGAATTGTTAAATGTAAATCATTTATACTGTAATACTTTATGGGTAGAGCATATGCTGAATCTTAATTTGCAGATATTTTATTAATTGTCCTAAAATTTCTCATCTTATTTCTATTTGTAATAAAATATATCAGGCATATAAGAAAGTGTACAGTTTTATTATTGGTTGATCCACTGATTTTATTGTGTGTTTGCCTTTATCAGTGAGAATGTATATCAACTCTTAGACTAATGAGTAGATACAAAAAAACACCTACATTACCCATATCTCCCCATAGGATCAGCATCTTAATGAAACAATTAAAAATGTTACAGCTGCTTCTCCGTTTGAAAGAATGACAGGAGGAAAACACTTTATTGGGATGGAATTATTGATTTTTTTCCAGTTAAATTTATGTAGGCAAGAGATATTGATTCATCCCCACAACCTGATAATTTTGTGAGCTTCAGCATTTTTTAGTTAATGGATTTTCTGATTATCTTACTATAATAATTATGGTATTCTTAATATATTCTAGGTACCATTTGTTTTAGCACTACATGATATCCATATCTCCCATCATGGAAATTGCATTAACAGGAGCTTTAAGGGCAAAAACAATATATCAGAATATATTGTTTTACTTGTTAAAATTTTTTTTTTTAATTTTTTCAATTGCAGTTGAATTTCAATATTATATTACTTTCAGGTGTACAGCATAGTGGTTGGACATTTATATAACTTATGAAGTGATTCCCCAAATCAGTCTGACACATACCTGACACCATATATAGTTACTAGAGGCCTGATGCACGAAATTCATGCAAGGGCCTCAGCTATCACAGCCACGGTGGCTGCCTCGGCCCTAGCAACCCTGGCTTCATCCAGAAGGTCATCTGGAAGGTTGTTCAGCTGTCCGGTCTAATTAGCATATTGCCCTTTTATTATTATAGATTATAATACTAGAGGCCCGGTGCACAACATGCGTGCACTCAGGGGCGGGGGGTGTCCTTCATCCCGGCCTGCACCCTCTTGCAGTGCTCCAGGGCCCCTCGCTTCTTACCAGCTCGCTGCTTGGCTCACTGTTCCTTAACACTACTGGAGGCGGGAGAGGCTCCTGCCACTGCCGCTGCACTCACCAGCTGTGAACCCGGCTTCTGGCTGAGTGGCCCTCCCCTTGTGGGAGCGCACTGACCACCAGGGGGCAGCTCCTGCATTGAGCATCTGCCCCCTGGTGGTCAGTGTGTGTCATAGTGACTGGTCATTTTGCTGTTCGGTTGATTTGCATATTACCCTTTTATAATATAGGACTAGAGGCCCGGTGGACAAAAATTTGTGCACTCGGGGGGAAGAGGGGGTCCTCGGCCCCGCCTGTGCCCTCTTGCAGTCTGGGATCCCTCGGGAGATAACGACCTGCTGGCTTAGGCCTGCTCCCATGTGGCAGAGGGCAGGCCCAATCCCTAGGTGCAGCCCCAGATCGGGCTCAGAGCAGGGCCGATTGAGGAGTTGGGGCGCCGCCCCCTGTCATGCACAGAGCAGGGCGTATCAGGAGGTTGCAATGCCACCCTCAGTCACGCTCAGGATAGGACTGATTGGGGGGTTGGGGCACCGCCCCCTGTCACACTCAAGGCAGGGTTGATGGGGAGGTTGCGGTGCCACCCCCTGTCATGCACAGAGCAGGGCCCATCAGGGGGTTGGGGCACTGCCCCCTATCACTCACAGAGCAGGGCCCATCAGGGGGGTTGGGGCTCTGTACCCTGTCACGCACACAGCAGGGTAAATCAGGGGGTAGGGGAGCTCCCCCCTGTCACTAACAAAGTAGGGCCAATAGGGGAGTTGGGGCACTACACCCTGTCACACACAGAGCAGGGCGGATCAGGGGGTTGGGGTGCCGCACCCTGTCACACTCAGGGCAGGGCCGATGGGGAGGTTATGGCTCTACCCTGTCACACACAGAGCAGGGCCCGTGGGTGATGGTGGTTGGGGCGCCGCACCCTGTCACACACAGAGCCACAGGGTGAACAGGGGGTTGGGGAGCTCCCCCATATCAGGCACAGAGCAGGGCTGATCAGGAGGTTGGGGCGCCTCCCTCATCACGAACAGAGCAGGGCCTATAGGGAGGTTGTGGCCCTGCCCCCTGTCACACACAGAGCCACAGGGTGATCAGGGGGTTTGGGCGCTGCCCCCTGTCACGCTGATCCCGGTGCTGGGAGGCATATTACCCTTTTACTATATAGGATAGAGGCGTGGTGCACGTGTGGGGGCCAGCTGGTTTGCCCTAAAGGGTGTCCTGGATCGGGGTGGGGGTCCCCACTGGGGTGCCTGGCCAGCCTGTATGAGGGGATGATGGCTGTTTGCAGCTGGTCACACACCCTTCAGGGTGGGGGTCCCCACTGGGGTGCCTGGCCAGTCTGGGTGAGGGGCTGAGGGCTGTTTTCAGGCTGGCGTGTGACGGAAACTCCCAACCGCTCCTTTTTTTCTTTTTTTTTTATTCTGGGCCAGCTTTAGCTCTGAGGCTCCAGCTCTTAGGCCTCCACTGCTGAAAGCAGGTATCTGGTTTGTTTCGGTTCAATAATCGAAACAATGTATAACTCCAGCTCTGAGATCCCGGCTCTCTGAAAGCAGGTTTCTGGGGTTTTGTTTAGCTTCTATATTTGTTACAATGTTTGAAACTGCAGGCTCAGAGGCCAGCAAGGCAGGTGGGGAATGTTGGTTTCCTCCGTCACTGAAGTAAGCAAGCCTCATGTTAGTTTCAAGCTGCCTGGCTGCTGGTCGCCATCTTGGCTGGCAGTTAATTTGCATATCGCCCTGATTAGCCAATGGAAAGGGTAGCGGTCGTACGCTAATTACCATGTTTCTCTTTTATTAGATAGGATTATTGAATATTCCCTAAACTGTAACGTATATCCTTGTGATTATTATGATTTTTTAAATATATTTCAGGGAAGATTTCAGAGAAGAAGGGAGAGGGAGAGAGAGAGATAGAAAAGTCAATGATGAGAATCATTGATTGGCTACCTCCTGTAGGCCCCACACTGGGGATTGAGCCTGCAACCTGGGCATGTGCCCTGACCAGGAATCGTGACATCCTGGTTCATAGGTTACTGGAGCCACACCTTGTGATTATTTTGTAACTGCCAATTTGTACTTCTTAATGTCTTCACCTTTTTAAGGCAGCTCCCTATACCTTCTTCCATCTGGCAACCATCAATTTATTCTCTGTATGAGTTTGTTTCTATTTTAATAGAATCCACATATAAGTGAAATCATATGGTACATGTCTTTCTCTATATGACTTATTTCACTTTGCATATTACCTTTTGGGTCCATTTGTCATAAATGATAAGATTTCATCCTTTTTATGGCCCAGTAATATTCCATTATATATGTTTACCACTTCTTTACCCATGTGTCTTTTAATTGGAGCATTTAATCCATTTACATTTAAAGTAATTACTGATAGGTATGTGCTTATTGCCATTTTATGAATTGTTTTTGCAGTTCTTTGTTCCATTTTTGTTATATTGCTCTCTTTTCTTGTGTGTTGATGGCTTTCTGTAGTGTTGTGTTTGGATTCCTTTCTCTTTATTACTTGTATATCTCCTGTAGATTGTTATGTGCTTCATATATACTATATATATATGAAGCACATAATATATATATATATATCAAGCTATGTGCATAGCAGTGTATTTTAAGTGTTT
This sequence comes from Myotis myotis, assembly GCF_014108235.1. NCBI lineage: Eukaryota > Metazoa > Chordata > Mammalia > Chiroptera > Vespertilionidae > Myotis > Myotis myotis. Next base: position 144,166,496 of record NW_023416324.1, on the reverse strand, counting down.
TAAGTGGATGGTCACTTAAATTTGAACACATTCTAAAATCACTATCATTTTTACTCAACCCTTCCATGTTTATGTCTTTGTTTTTTACTTATTTAGCATGTATATTTGTGTGTTTCCCTTAATTTACTATTCTAAATTAATATGATCTTCTTAGTTTTGCCTTTTACGTTTTGTACTAGTTTTAGTGTTGGTTGATCCACTAATCTTATTGTATGTTTGCCTTTGTCAGTGAGAATTTTTTTTTTGCAATATTTTCTTATTCATATTTTGAATTATTTTTCCTTCTTCTTAAAGAGGTCCCTTTAACATTTCTTATAATAGTGGTTTGGTGTTGATGAAATGCTTCAGCTTTCTCCTGTCTAGGAAGCTCTTGATTGATCCTTTGATTCTAAATGGCAGTCTTGATGAATAGAGTAGTCTTGGTTGTAAGCCTTTGCTTTTCATCACTTTGAATATTTTGTGCCAGTCTCTTCTGGCCTGTAAATTTTCTGTTGAAAAATCAGCTGACAACTTTATGGGAAATTCCTTGTAGGTAACAAACTGCTTGTTTCTTCTGCTTTTAAGATTCTCTCTTTGTTTTAACCTTTGGCATTTTAATTATTATATGTGTTGGTGTGTGCCTCTTTGGGTTCATCTTTTTGGGACTCTCTGTACTTCCTGGACTTGTAAGCCTATTTCCTTCACCGGGGTAGGGAAATTTCCCACCATTATTTCTTCAAATACATTTTCAATCCTTCGCTCTCTCTCTTCTTCACTGGTACCCCTATGGTACAGATATTATTGCACATAATGGTGTCCCAGAGGTCCCTCAAGCTATCTAAAATTTTTAATTGTTTTTTCCTTTTGCTATTCCTATTGGGTGTTTTCTGCTACCTTGCCTTCCAAATTGCTGATTTGATTCTCTGCTGCTTTGTCTAATATGTTTTTTTGTTTCATCTAATGTATTCTTCATTTCAGTTATTGTAGTCTTCATTTGTGACTGGTTCTTTTTTATGTCATTTTTTTAAAAAAATCTCTCCTTTTATGTTTTCTATATGTTTAAGTTCTCACTGAGATCATTTATTTTTCTCCTAAGTTCATTGAGCATTCATATAATCAGTGTTTTGAACTGTGCATCTGTTAGATTGCTTGCCCCTGTTTTGTTTAGCTCTTTTTCTGAAGTTTTGTCCTGTTCTTTTATTTGGGACATGTCTTTTTCTCCTCATGTTGGCTTCCTTCCCATGTTGGTTTCTATGTATTAAGTAGATCTGCTATGTCTCATAGTCTTAGCCAAGTGGTCTTATGTATAGAGTGTCCCAAAATTCACGCAAGAAGTAATTTTGATAGAAAACACAGGTTTATATTTAAAAATTGCAAATTTTTTTATTGATTCATAAAGTATACAGTATAGAGTTATGTATGGAATAGCACATTGGGTAAATGGCCTCCACAGCTTTGCTGGCACATACGCAAAGCCGTGGTCTTCATTGGTCTTCATTGTCCCTGCTCCTTGGCCATAATTGGTACTTGGTAATGCTTATCAAATTGAAAGGATTGAAATCAAAGGGCAACAGATATTATAATCTGATTCAATAAACCAAGAAAAATTAGCCTTTTATTTTTTTTTGTTGTTGTTGTTAATGCTCACGCAAAATTCAAATGTTGCGTGAATTTTGGGACACCCTATAGTAGGTGTTGTCTGCAGCCCAGTGGCATAGTCTCCCAGTTCGCCTGAGCTGGGTGTTCCAGAGGTGTTTCTGTGTGTGTGTGTGTGTGTGTGTGTGTGTGTGTGTGTGTGTGTGTGGCGGGGGGGCGGGGGGGCTGTTTTTCCTCTTGTATTTGAGCCTTGATTGCTGTTGGTACTTCAGTGGATGGGATTGATCCTCAGGCTATCTGTGAGGTCTGGTGTGACTACTGTGGACAAGCTGTTGTGTGTGGGCTGATCTTATGGGGCAAGAATTGCTTTAGTGGGGCTCTAAATGCCTGCCAAGTCCACCTTTTGGATGTGCCCTTTGTGGTATTAATTGAGTGGTACTCTGGTGTGGTCTGAAGCTGGCCAACAGGTGTGTTGGTTTTGGGACCTCTTGGGAGAGTCTCTGGTGCAGGCCAAGGTCAGCCACTGCTATTTTTGGCCAAGAGCCACCTGGTAGGAGGTACAAAGTGATCTGCAGTTGGAAGCTGCCTGTTCTGGGATTGAAGGCATCTGAGAATGGTTATGCTGTAAACCAGTGGTTCTCAACCTTGGCTGCACATTAGAATCACCTGGGAATCTTTTCAAAATCCTGATTTCTGGGCCTCATCCTCTGGAATGCTGTGAACAGAGGCCAGCTGCCACTAGTGCCAGGCTTGGGGCCACTTAGAAGGAGGTACAGAGCACACCAAGCTGCTGCTTATTTGGGGTTTGTGGACTTCTGAGAGATTTAGGAAAGTCTGCAGTGTGGGCTCAGGCCAGTCCCTTGCGTGTATAAGCCTGTGAAAGAGATTTGGTCTCTGGGTGCATAAATGGGTGGGGCGAAATCTTAGAAAAATCATCAGGGTGGGGTGAGAGCTGTGTTAGCCAGGTTGATGGAGACTCAGACTTGGTGCTGGTTTGCACATGCCAGCTGTCTGGGGAGAGGGCTATTCAAAGTAACAATGGCACTTGCCCACACTGCAGTCCAGGAGAGAGCTCCCTCCAGCCCTCAATCTGAGGCAGATAATGCAGTCCCTCCACATATGTCTCTGGCACTTTTGGAGCTACTTTCCCTTCTGTGGAGCTTGGAGTGAGTGTGAGTCTCTTCTCGGCCCTTTAAGAGGTTGCCTGATTCTACAGCAGCTGTCCGTCTCACCCAGACTGAGTCCCTATTGTTTTCATATCCAGCTATTTTGGGGACTCCTCTTCCCAATGCTGGTGCTCTGGTATGGGGAGCCCATGTGGGGTGGGGACCCCTTGCTCTTTAGTGGAGACCCCCACAGCCGAGACATTGCCTCACATCTTCACCTCCAATGAAGTGGGTGTGGGGCCAGTGCATTTGATGTTTCTTCCCCTCCTACCAATCTTGATGTGGATTCTTCTTTATGTCCTTAGTTAAGGGAGTTCTCTTCAGCTAGTCTTCAGTTGGTTCTCAAGAGTGGTTGTTCTATAATTTAGTTGTATTTTTTCTGTGTGTGTGATGAAAGAATTTCTTTTTTTTTCTTCAAAATTTTTTCTTTATTGATTAAGGTATTACATATGTGTATTTATCCTCCCATTGTCCCTATCCCACCTCCCCCCCCCCTCCCGCCCCACTCGTGCCCTCACCCCCTAGTGTTTGTGTCCATTGGTTAGGCTTATATACATGCATACAAGTGCTTTGGTTGATCTCCCCCCAACTCTCCCCCCTCTCTCCCCTACCTTCCCTCTGAGGTTTGATGGTCTGATCAATGCTTCTCTGTCTCTGGATCTGTTTTTGTTCATCAGTTTATGTTGTTCATTATATTCCACAAATGAGTGAGATCATGTGATATTTATATTTCTCTGACTGGCTTATTTCGTTTAGATAATTTAGTTGTAATTTTGATGTGGTCACCACAGGAGGTGAGCACAGCATTCACCTACTTCACCATCTTGACCAGAGATTTTTTTAAAAATCCAAACAGATTGTATCATTTCTGCAGTTAATTGCTATCTTGAATTAAAGGTTGGGGGAGTGAGGGGACAGTTTTAGGTAGAATGGAAAGGAACACCTTGCTGAAGAGGTGACATTTAAATAGAAAACTTTGTTATTTGAAGAAACAAACAATGATAGATCTGGGAATAAGCATTCTAGCCTTGTCAGTTTAAAGGCCTAAATAAATTGCTTTCATATAGGACAGGACATGACAAGATAAAAGAAAAAAAACATGGAGGAGCCCCAATACACAGGACTTAAATACAGTGTAAGTGAGGAATTACAATTTTATTCTAAGTATAATCAAAATCAGTGGATAATTTTGAGCACAGAAATTACATATCTGATTTATATTTTAAATAGATCATTCTGTGTGCTCCAAACCAAATCAACAAAAGGAGACTATATAGGCTAGTGCAGTTGTTCAGGTAAAGTATATTTTCATTGAGAGAACAGTGGAAGAGGTAAGAAGTGGTTTGATTTTGTATAAAATATGGAATGAGGTAAACAAGATACCTTTCTCATTGACAAATATAAATGTTGAATGAAAAAGCTAGATAATCTATAACTATATCAGAAAAAAAGTGTAGAACTCTGTACACTTGTGGTTAGGAAAGGCTATCTTAATTAAGATATAAAGATCAGAATCCAAAAAGGCAAAAGAAAATATTTGATATTATATAAAATAAATTTTTAATCTATAAATATTACCTAAAAGCCAATTAAAAACAATAAAAGAATGGAGAAAGCATATAAATAAGGATTTCAAAAAACAAACAAATATGTTCAATGAATAAATAAAAAAAATCTCAACTTTATCTTAAATTAATGAAACACAAATTAAAACAAAAAAGTCTGAATTATTACACTAGTAGATATCTAAAACTTGGCTAATATCAAGCATGTGAGAAAACAGGTAAGAAATATTTTCATATGTTGTAGATGTTTATAAATTATAGATGAAGACATAAATTGACACATCCTTGTGGAAGGCACCTTTGGTAGTGTTAATCAAAATGCAAAATGCTATTTCCTTTGATTCTTAGGTATCTGCCCTGGGTGTGCAGAAGCATGCACAAGTGTATTCATTTTAGCATTGTTTGTAGCCGTGAAAAACTGAAGCCTGAGTATCCATCAAAAGACGAAAATGAACTCAGCTATGACACATATCTTACATAATGCTATGCAGTAGTTTAAAGGAATAAGATCCATCTGTATTTCCCTATAAAGGTCCCTAAACTGTTGTTGGAAAACAAAGAAATAAGAAAAATCAACAAAAAGACACAGACAACAGTAATGTAGTTACCAGAAGGGAAGGGGGTGTTGGGGAAAGATAAAGGGGATAAATATATAGTGAGGGAAGGAGACTACATGTTGGGTGGTGAGCACAAGATACAATATACAGGTGATGTATTACAGAGTTTACACTTGAAATTTATATAATTATAAACCAATGCTACCCTAATGAATTTAATTTAAACAATCTAAAACCCAAACAGAACAAGTTGTAAAACAATTAATGAAGTATGACCCTGTTTATGTAAAAAACAAAACAAAACACCCAGAAACAAAGATACTTCACAAGAAGTATACATGTATGTATTTGGATAATAGTATATTTTTATTTATGTTTACATAAGTGCAAAAAGGCATATATGTGTGTAGATAAAATTGTTGATTTGGTTACTTCTAGGAAGAGAAACTTACTTGGGCTAGGAATGCAAAAGTCATTTTAGTTTTAGCTCTATATAATTTGTAATGTTATTCATTGTCTTAGAAATGCACTCATGTATTCCTTATCTAATTAAAATGAATTTGTAATATATTCTGATTAGTCAATTTGGCAAGTCATATAAATTCATCAATTTGAATTATTCTAAGAATGAGACTCTCATTTTTATGTCTTAACTTGAAATATGTGGTTTCTATTTATCAACCAAATATGCATCTCCCAACTTATTTAGCCCTCAGCCCTGCCAGGCAATAGCCCCCTCCAAGATGAATAGTCATCCATTTACCAAGGAGGAGAGGGACACTGAAAAGTTGCATAACTTGCCCAGGGTCACACGGCTAGAAATAACCATGCCAGGTTTTGAACCTGATTTTATTTCATGATAAAGTACATGCTTCAAGGAAGCTTTAGTTCAAAGCCATGACCAAGAAGCAAATGGTCATCATGATACAGAAGTAGGGTTGATGCAGGGCTGAGAAACAGGAGGCAGCTCCCACCCCCGCCTGTCCTCATTGTGAACATGAGGGAAGTTCTGATTCTGTGAATGCTGGGGCACCTGGTGTCATCTGTAGAATGCCCAGTTTAGCTAACTTACTTACCACCCACTTTAGCCTTGAGAAAGGAATGGAAGGTGTTGAAATATAAAACAGAAAAAAATTAGAAATGAGAAATATTTTAGCCAAAGGAAAAAAATGTCTAGACTTTAAGGTCATGAAGAATCATTGTAAAAAGAATAGTGTTTCACAAGGTTTTTTAAGAAGATGGTCTTGTCACTTCAAATTAAATAAGAGGGAGGATGCTATAAAGATACTGTGAGAAATTATCAACTTGATATAAAGCAGGAATTAATTTTACTAATAAACAAGAGGCCCAATGCACAAAGATTCATGCAAGAATGGGCCTTCCTTCCCCTGGCTGCCAGCACCGCCTTCGCTCTGGCCAGGAGCCACCTTTCCGCCTTCCCACGCTGCCCAGAGGCCCAGAGTGGCTGGGGCTGTGCGAACGCCTGTGTCATTGCCATGGTGATGATGCAAGCATCCTGCCCCACCCCTGGCCCTTTTGGCATCTGCGTATGCAAATTAACCCACCATCTTTGTTGGGTTAATTTGCATACGCTCTCCTGATTGGCTGGTGGGCATCGTGAAGGTATGGTCAATTTGCATCTTTCTCTTTTATTAATGTAGATGTTTATAGAGTGCCTATCATGTACCAGTTGTTGTTCTAGTTCATTTTCTGTGCTGTGTTGTGTCATTTAGTTCTCACAATAAACCTGTGAAGTAGATAATGTGACTAAATGACTTTTATCTGTATGTTTTGTAGTTATCAAGTTCCCATAGACAGTACATTAAGAAATCACTTTGACCAAAAATAAATAAGGGGACAATATGACAGAATATCAAAAAGCCATAGTAAATTTTAAAATCAGCCTGACATAAAACGCTGACCCTGAAATACTTTCACTACAGAGATATTTTATTTAGCAAAAAGAGAAGCAATGAAAAAATATGCATGAAGGACATCAGGTCTTCCATCACTCATTTCAACTGAGTACACTTTTATGAGAAATATAAAGTAAGAAAGCTTATCCTGTGATAATAAAAAATTGGTCTAGAAACTCCATATGTCAGGTGTGATGATGTAATGTATTTTACTTGTTTTGAGACTTAGAGAAAAAACTAGCTTTATTAAACTTTTTTGGGGGGTCTTTAATTAAAGCTATTAAACCACAAATAAAGGATGATAAGCAATTTGGCAACAGAGTAGAAAAAACGCTAGAGTATAATCTATATGCGTTATGTACAAAAGGTAAGAAGATAAGTTCCTGTATTAAAGCAAGCAAAAATTCAGTCATTTACAAGAAATAGACAATTTGGCTTATTTGGGAATCAAAAGTGGAAATTCTATCTCAGGTCACTTAAAGGAAAATTGAGTCTCATCAGATAATTTATAGCCTTCCGTGGCAGTGACCAAGTGATCATGTTAGGGTGCGAAGTAGATGTAATTTCACAGGAGTTCAAATCAGGCTTTTGACAGTCTTATCATGAAAAAGTTAATGAGCAAAATGCTACACTTCAGTCTGAGTGCCAACCTAGCTAGGAAGCCGACTGTAGACTAAACTATATAGGATAGCAGTAAGTTGTAGCAAATCCTCATGGAGAGGTGACAGACGGGGCCCTTCAGGACTGATCACCAAGCCCATTACTTTTTAACGTACTGTGTAAGTTATGGTGTCTGAATTAGTTGATAACATTAAGGATACAATTTTATCCTTTGGAGGAGAAGTTATTGGGTAGGATATTTCATTGCTCTGTACTCTTTTTAAAGCTATGACTATTTAGACTAATTTTATGAATTCTCACATTTCTTAAGCTTGGCTAAGAGAGAGAATTTCAAGTTAATACCTAGAAAATATATACCTATTCAGTACTGCTGGTAATTACGTATGAATTTCTAATTGTTGGAAATATTGGGTAATAAATATTTATTGACTATTTATTGTGTGTAGGAAATAAAGAGATGAAAATGTTTTCATTCCCCTTAAGTCTGGGAGGCATTTGAGTACCGTAAAAATTATAATACATTTTTTTAAGTATGACTAATCCAAGGATTTTAAGATCACAGAAGAAGGGAACCTGCCTAGCTTGGAGTTCAGGACAGTCTTCCTTATAGAAGGAATATTGGCCTAATCTTGATGTGTAAGTGAAAGTCATTAGAGAAAAGGAGTAGTGAAGGAAGACACAGAAGAGTCACTGTTATGTAAAGGCTTGGAGGTAGGAGACACAATGAGAGTACCACACATATGCAACCTAGAATCCCAGGTGTACAGTAGATGGTACAAATGGATGTAATTATTGCTCTCCCTGGGCCCATGATGTTAACAATATGACTTTTTAGCTCAATCCCTTAAACCAAGTTTGGCTTTGTGACTTCCTTTGGCCAATAGGATGCAGCAGAAGAAATGTTCCAGTTGTGAGCATAGACTCAAGAGGTCTTGACACTTCTCTTCACTCTCCTGGAAGCCTTTCCAGCTACTAGGTGAGCAAGCATTAGCTGAGCTGCTGGAGAATGAGAGACCATATGGAGCAAAGCCAACCATTCCAGCTGAGGCCACCACCAAACAACCTGCTACAAGGCAACCTGGCAGCTCATCACAAACATATGAGTAAACCCAGTGGAGACTAGGAGAAATGTCCTGCTGAATCCAGCCCAGTCACCACACTGAGCGGTATCAATGATTGTTACTTAAGTAACGAAGTTTGAGCTCATGTTATACCACCAAATCTAATTAATGCAGTGAGAAAGATAAGACTGGATAGAAGCACAGGGGCAAGATTACGCTATGTCTTTTAGGCTCTAAACTGAAGGCAAATAAGGACTAGTAGACCCCACATTTCAGGCTTTGCTTCTTTCTTCTTAAATCGTTAGTTTTAGAGAACTCTAAACTTACACTGCAAGGCTGTAAAAATGGTACCATTTTAATCAGTTGTTTATGGGCTCCAAGAAGCAATAGCCATACTTAAGTTATGTCTAATGATAGAACCAAATAGCTTTATACATATCTAATTCCCAAGATGGGTTCAACTCAGCCAGAAAAATTAATCCTATCTCATGTAAATGCACTCAGGAAAGTGGATTCTGGGGAAAACAAGATAGCCCATTTGAAATAGTGTTCTGAAGTCTCTCTTATAATTTATGGATAGTACTGCTGCCCAGAATCCCTTACCCTACCTTATTTTTGCCAACACATCTTTATCCTGCTTCTTATCATTAGCTGCATGCTCCCAATAATCTTATATTCAGTCTGAAAATTGAAAAGTCGTCATTGAAAAGCTAACTGTTCTGGCTGATGTATGATGATGTGTGTCATTGAAGTACATGCTGCAGCTACATTTGAAACATGTGACACAGTCACATGCTACAGGTACACAAGGTTAAGCAAACAACCCTTGATTTATAAGGAAAACATTGCACCAGGCTAGCATATGCACCTTGGGGAAATGCCCTTCTGCTAAGCCCAAACCTGAATGATTGGCTATGGCATTGTTTGAAGGAAGGTCAAAGTGAGACTTGGGGAGCAGAAATGCTGCTTTTCAGCTTCTTTCCCCCATGAATAGGGAGGTCCACAAGGCGTCTGTCATATTTCCCTGTGGGCTCATTCTACATTTCAAGGGTATATGAGCATCCTGGTGTGTATTTTTGTGTATTTAAAGATATTACTGTGTCACGTGTATTTGCAATAATCATAAATCTTGATCCGTGGCATCAGTGGTTATGGTTAAATAATCACCAGCTTTTCACTAACAATTTATCCCTTTCCTGGCATGATACTGGATTTGAGATGGATTCAAAAGAAAAATAAGATAGAATCCCTAAGTTCACACACACACTGGATAGCAAGTCTAACACACCAAATGGAATTAAAGCACAGCACACTTGTAATGTTCCATTTTATGAAAAGTCTCATATACTAATTTGAACACAGCATTACCCAGGGTGCCTGTTCTGGGTTTTTGAAAAGCTTTTCTCAATTATCTGATTGCTTATATTTCATACTTGACCTGTTGTGTCTGGTGAAATTCTTATATGGCAATAATATTACTGACAAGACATTATCTTCTTCAAAGGTATGTTATACAAAGGTAATAGAAGGCAGGAGACCATTAGACAGATGCCTCAGCAAACTTATTTCATGTCTACATTCGGAATCTGGCCTTCCGTGCCCTCTCTGATAAAAAACGGTGACAACGCTCATCCGTGGCAAAGTTCATTGGGTTCCCTTGCTAAGTCAAAACATCTCCTCCTCTCCTGGTGGATTCCTCAAGTTCCTGTCAAGAGCCACTTGGGGAAGCAAGTCTCCTTCAGATGTTCTCTTCCCCGGGGAGATGATATGTATGTGACTGAAAGGGGGTGTTTACACATCAGGGGGCGTTGAGGAAACATACAGTAGGTAGGTTTGTCTGAGTCTTCCTCTCCTCCGCTTTCTGAAGCCTCATCCCAAACCACCACCACCACCCGCCCCGGGGTCCCCAGCATGTGTTCTTGTGATCCTATCGCAGTGAGGCATCTCACGAAGGGGCCCCAGATCTGCCTGCTCTGGGAATAGGTTTTGACCTTTGCTTTTCTTCTCCTCCCTGTCCAAGCTTATCTAACCGCACTCCCCTCCCCCCCCCCCACGCACACACTTGCTTCAGGCCTGTTTTCTATTAGAAAGTGATAATCCAGTTTGTGTTAAGGTTTTAATGAGATCCTTTCACTCTCTACCCACCCACCATATAACACATTATATTTTAACAGGGCCTTTGGGGAACAATGACTTAACCTATGAGGACAATTTCAGGCCTGAAATGTTATAATTTGGTACCTTTAAGCAGTCATCAAACACTTCCGGCACCATCTTTTTGTTACAGTGAACATTTATTCTTTCCTTTCTGAGTTGTTGAGAGTCAAGTACATTTGATTTTATCTGTACATTTGATCCTATCTGAGGAGAATGTAAAAATGCTCGAGTCCCAGTTAATTGCCTCACCTTCTTTCTATTCCTCTGCCAAAGCCTGTAGCAAAATTTTGAACACTCTTTTTTTTTTTAACCTTTAATCCTAATAAAACAAAAACACTTTTCAAAATTTATATTTTTAGTGCTTTAAAAGAGAAAAACACGTGAGTGAATGGAGGGCAAGTTTGTTTTTATGTATGTGTATATGAGTCCGTGTTTGTATGTGTTTGCTAGGGGCTTGAATTAACTTTCTATTTCTGAATAACAATGGTATTATGCACTTAGCATGTGAAAGCAACACCCTGTTATTAGCTCACTTTTCTATTGATCTGAAGTCCAATGGCTCAACTGGGTTCTCTGCTCAGGGTCCTACAAGGCTAATATCAAAGTGATAGCCAAGGCTGGGTTCTCATCTGAGGATCAAGGTCCTCTTCCAAGGCCATTCATTTTGTTAGCAGAATTCAGTTTCTTTTGATTGTAGGACTGACATCCCTGTTTTCTTGTTGGGAATTATAATTTCTGTGGTCAAAATTTTGGAGACTTTTTTAGAAATCTACTTACCATAGAGCTTTTCTTCTAAATAATCAGTGAAAGTATAGAAGGAGAAAATAAATAATCTAGAATATCATCCTATCTAATAATAGAAAACATGGTAATTGACCGTACCTTCGCTACACCTCCCATCGGCTAATCAGCACGATATGCAAATTAACCGCCAAAAAAAGGCGGCTAATTTGCATACTGCAGGCAGGGTGGGACAGCGCCATCCCCCCTGCCCCGCCACAATCTGGGCCTGCTATCTGCGACCCGGGATGGCGGGCATCCCGTGTGCGACCCGATCTGGGGCGGCCAGGTGGGGCAGCAGTGATCCACTGGCCCACCCAGGCATCCCATGTGCAACCCGACCCAGGGCAGCGCCCCAACCCCCTGATCTGCCCTGCCATGTTGGCCACCCAGGGAGGCAGGGCAGGCACCGAGGGATCGGGCCTGCCATCTGTCACCTGGAGAGAGGGCCTAAGCCAGCAGGTGGTTATCTCCAAAGGGGTCCCAGTCTGTGAGAGGGCACAGTGGGGCTGAGGGACACCCCCACGCACAATCCAGTGCACAAATTTTTGTGCACCGAGCCTCTAGTATAGAATAAGAAAAGAATATGGAGACTTCTTCTGAAGCTAAAACCACAGACTCAAATATATCTAGCACTTGCATTTCTCTATTCAATAGAACTTTCTACAAATAAATGTTCCATATCTTCCCTGTCTAGTGCAGTAACCATGTGGGGATTCAGAATTTTAAATGTGGCAGTAAACACTGATTATTTTATTTTATATTTTTAAATAATGTAAATAGCCATATGCCTCTAGTAGCTACCATATAGGGCAGTACAGCTTGAGAGCAATATGTAACTTCCAGGCCTTCTTCACCTTCCTGAGTAACTGAATCATCTCCCACATGCTGAAATACCATCTTCTGCTTATATTCTGCCTTTATTCTCTGCCTATGTCTAGGGTTCCAGCTTAAATCCCAGTTACTTTATTTATATCTATATTTTACATCAGCCTCTGGCTTGCCAAATTCACAGTTTTAGATACTGAGTCATTTCCTGTATAAATTCATAATTGTAATAACTACTAACATTAACTATTCTCATCTCCTACTCAGAGTAGAAATCCTTTCTCCTTGCTACCTTTGTCACACATGTATTGCAAAAATAGTAATTGTTTCCTCTATTGAGCATTTACTACTGTGCAAGACACTGAGTTTAGGTGCCTCATACATAGTCTCATTCAATCTTCACAACGACCCCATGTGGTATTATTATACTTCCTGTTGTACAGAGAAGAAAACACATTCATAGAGAAGTAAAGTAATTTCCTAAAGCCTCATAATTATTTAATGCTAAAATAGAATAAACTATTTCAAGTTCTTTGTCTGAAATCATTCCTGATTTTAGCCTCTAAACTACATCACCATGTCTAACAAATACTCTTGCAAAGTGCAATTGAGCCTGTTTCTAATAGTATTAGTGACAATGAGCCCATAAACTTGAGAGACATGGCACTCTCTTCCCTGGCAGCTCTAAGAGAGCTTTGGTCTTTCACTGGTTTCTCATGCAACAAACCGCTAAGTCCTCCATCTCTCTGGATTGTTTCCCTTAGATTTGATCCATGTTGTAAGTGTTAGTTCACAAGGCATAAGCTTTAAAAATAAGTTATTCTTTGGTTCTAAGTGCAAACCTTTCTTCCAACAATTTCTACTCATTGTTCTTAATTTTAATTTTTGGGCTATTCTAAACAAATGGGTGCCCTTGATTGTAGAATAGAGCTTAGAAGCCAGGGTTTGGAATCTAGAGAGAACTAAGTTTAATTTCTGGCTCCGTATCTTAGGAGTTGTGTGAACTTCCAGTTCTCCATGCCTCTCTCTTATCTATAAAATGGAAAAAAATACCTATCTCAAAAACATTGTTTCAAGGAAGAAATGAACTGAGATTGGTGAAGCACCTGGAAGAATGTCTAGCATCTAGCAAACACTTAGTAAGAGGCAGCTACTCTTATGATAGCCCTGTTATAATCGAAGACCGTCTTCAAGCTCCCCACTCCATGCCCATTACCCAGTTTTCCCTATCTTAGGCCACAAAGTAAGTTTTTCAGTGCTTCCCATGCAATAAATTGTTATTCACTCTATAATTATTATAATAACTAGAGGCCCGGTGCACAAAATTTGTGTATGGGAAGGGGGGATCCCCTCAGCCCAGCCTGCACCCTCTCCAATCCGGGACCCCTCGGGGATGTCCGACTGCTGGTTTAGGCCTGGGGATTGGGCCTAAATGGCAGTTGGACACCCCTCTCACAATGCTGGACTGCTGGCTCCTAATTGTTCACCTGTCTGCCTGCCTGGTTGCTCCTAACTGACCCCTCCCACCCCCACTGACCTGGTCTCCCCTCACTGCTTCTGCATGCTGGCCTGATTGCCCCTCACTCCCCCCCGCCGCCAGCCTGGTTGCCCCCAACTGCACCCCCCCCCCCCGCCGGCCTGGTCATAGGCAGCCATCTTGTGAGGGTGTGAGAATTAATTTGCATATTACCTCTTTATTATATAGGATAATAATAATTATTGTTGTTATTTTTCCCAAAGTTTGATCTGGGTTTTAAGTATTGCTCCACAAATTGTGAGCTCCAAAAATGAACATAGTTCATGAGCTTTCATGAATTCTCTGCTTATATGAAAGACACATATCTTTGTGCCATGTTTGAAGCTAAACCAGATGAATAAGGTTGTCCCTGAAGTCAGAGTAGGGACTTCCACAAAAGATTTTATTGGAAAACAAATAAGATGTGGTCTGTAAGAGAAAGAATAATTTGATTCTGACATAATGAAACAGGTGTCACATTGTCACATCTACTGGGGAGGGTTTGATTAGGCAAACTTCCAGGTCTGTTGTAAAATGAACACGTGAGACCACTAATTCAAAAAACAAGAAAAAAAGTGCTGTTAACAGTATTAAAATGTAAAACTTTTCCTTTTTCCTGCAGCTTCTTTCTTGATTTGTCAGAATTTATTGTACAATTTGCTATTTAATATTGTGCTATAAAAATTAACATTTTTTAATTTCAGCATAACTTTTACTCTTATATGTATGTTGTATAATGCTAATCTTAAATGCAAAAGTAAGAACATTTAACTCATCCAGAATCACCAAAATTATACAATTCATATTTGTTAGCTCACACATGCGTATGTATTTTGTTTTTTGCAGAACAATGGGAATGCTTCACAAATTGAACTCAACTGTTTCTATTTAGCTTCTTGATACCTGCACTTTCTACCAATACACTCAACCTTCAGCTTGCCGAGTAAGGAAGAACTGAAGGGAAGACGAGCTGTGGTTGCCATATTTTTTCTGTGTCATCAATTTCAGCATTAGTGATCGTATAATATAGATAAATTGCATAAATAAGAAGGGATATTGCAAGATTCCTGGATGGTTTGTGTTTCTTGGAATGTCATCACTGTGGTCAATGATTAAATTGCTTACTCTGCTCTTTCCATGGGTTACATGTGTTTCTCTGTCCTTTCAGCCCATTGAATATATATATATATGTATTCCATTTAGAGCACCATACTTAATAACAATTTTATTTATTTTATATGGCTTTTTTCCTATTTCTCTTTTTAAAAAATGCTCAAATATTACAAAAGACTTCTTAACTTATATGTATGCTCTTGAATAAAAATTTTCTAGCTGACACTAGCACACAACTTTAGATTTACTTTTTAATGTCCACAACTTATTTTAATATGAGTTAAGGAATTAATATTTTTTCTTTTTGTTTGTATTATTATCTAGGACCATCGCCTTTAAACTCATCTGTTCTTCCTTCAGCTATAACTACAGCTTTAAAAAAAAAATGTATTTGCGATAAAGGTCCACTGTGATGTTGATTTTAAAAATAACCATTTATGGAATATCTACCATGTGCCATAAACTCTGCTAAGCATTTAAATTATTTCTAATCCTTGATGTAATCTCCCAGGGCATAAAACATTTAAGAATTGCTCTAGATGCCAATGGCTGACTGATTCATGCAATATGCCTTTACATAAAATTCAAAATTATTCTTATACCCAGAAATATAGCCATAAAATCAGAACCGAGTTGATTACAGATCTTTTTATTAAACAAAATGAAATTAAACAAAAACAAACAAACAAACAAACAATACTGGTAACACAATCCACAGATTATAGAGGATTTGTTCTTGTAAGGCCCTGAAAAGAAGAGGCTATGCCTAATTATTTTTCCAGCTTCAGCTGCTAATATTCTGTCTGGCACATAGCTAGAGCTCAAAATATTTTGGATATTAAATTCAGGAAATTTAATGAGACTATAATAAATTGCATTTGAGTTTTTCTGTTACAGAAATACATTTTAAGCCAGACTTTCTCATTATTTTTTCTGACCAAAGGACATATACCATTGTATTATTAGAACAATCAAGTTTCAATTTGAATACTTTTCAAATGTATTGACTTGTCTCCTTTGTGCAAAAAGAGACAAAGGTCCTGGAAGTGATGAAGGCATAGCTGTGGTACCATAGACTTCTTTATGTTCATAGTGACATTTGGTTCTGTTCTATCTATATCTTCATACCCTAACAGTCTTGATTAAAAACTGAAGTGCTGCAGGAAGAACAATTGTATAATTAGAAGACAATCATTTACTCTGACAACATCTTGAAAGTATGAGTTTTAAAGAACAGTTGAATTTCTGTGTGTTTGATTGGAATGTGTTTATCCTGATTAACAATTTACAAACATTTCTTTCTATAAATCTTCTCTGAGAAAATCTCAAAAACATTTTAGTTTCCATAGGCTTTTAGGGAATATGTATTTTTAATCCTAACATAATCAGAGGTTTAAAATGAACTTAATAACCCATTACATTTATTTTTGCCATTTATTTAAAGGAGAATTACTTTAAATAAAGCATTCAATCTATCTATAGTTCTACAGGGAAATGTAAAAGTCAGGGTAATCAAATTAGAAAACCAAAGTTTCAAATGTGACTTAAGTTGAATAATCCTCACTTGCCAAACTTGAGAAGTTTTCAAATCGTTATTAATATAAAAGAAACAGGTCCATATCTGCTCTTTGGAAAGACACTGAGGAGGTAATAACACCCCGTTGCCTGCCATTGATAGGGTCGGCATCACAAGACAGTTTGATAATGAGATTCTGCACAGAAGAAATAGATTCTTTTAGAGAGAAGTCATGATGTAAAATGGATTTTTAAGACATGAGAGAAGTTAAAAGTAGATTGCACTAAGTAGAATTAGAGTTCCCTAGTTGATGATTTGATGGAACCTATTTTAATTGTAGCACTGTACTCATAATGATAATTTATAATTTTGGGGGGATCTCTCAGTTGGGAAGTGCTTTTAAACTTACCAAAAATCGTATATGATAAACAAGTCATTTCCCCCGTTTAGACATTAAGAACCAGAGGTGAGAGATGTTGCTCAAAATCTAATAAACTTTTACAAAAATAAGAGAACACATGCCCATTTTCTTACCAGTACTTTCTTATTCTTACTTCCTGGGCCTCAAACCCAGAACTTAATGATCACATTCCAATGGACTTTTACCATGAAGTAAACTAGTTAATGCTTTCCCTAATTCTTTTTTTACATTAAAATTTACAAATCACTTCCAGTGAATGTATACACTAACTGCAATATCTGGAAATCTTAAATCCCGGGATCCATCTGAACAGACATGAGCCCGAGTTGGAAACAAATAATGGCAGTTAGTTTAAAAGCAATGCCTTTGCTAAGTACGCTTTTAAGGGTGCAGAGTTTGTGTTGAAAAATTTCCCTTCTTTTAGATTATTTTCAACACATTACCACCAATACACCTGGTGGTAATGTATGTGGCTTTTCTGCACATACAAGTTTATGACTGTTTATATTATCTATATTATGAGTGAAAGTTCAAGTTAGATTTCTTTCCTCATGCTCAAATAAATGCCTTGTAAATCGATCAGATACCTGCTAATCAAATCACTCATCCTCTATTGTATGCTTCCTCCCACTACTCTATTGAGAAGTAACTTTTAAAGTTCCTTTCTTTTTTTTATTTATTTTTATTTTTATTTTTTTATTGTTTAAAGTATTACAAAGGGTATTACATATGTGTCCTTTCCCCCCCTCCCCCCGCCCTTGACAGTCCCCTAGCCTAAAGTTCCTTTCCTAATATTCTAATAGAACTGGGTTTGCCAAATGGAACAAATAACAATACAGGGTACCCAGTTAAATATGAAGTTCAGATAAATGATCAATGTTTTTCTATTAGTTGTCCCTAACATTGCATGAGACATAATTATCCTAAAATAATTATTCATTATTCATCAGAAATTCAAATTTAACTGGGCTTCTTGTATTATTTCTGGCAACTCTGAAATAGAACCAATGGGAAATAAAGATAGTTTTGTCTTTGGTTCTCTGTGTGATGAGCAACAACCAGAAGTAACAGCAGAGTCACTGAGGCAGGAATAAATTGTCCCCAAATCTGTTTTAAAACGCCTTACTGAGCAAGGGATTATTTTTTCCCCTCATAGCTGGAAGGCAGAATACGAAGAGAGAAGGCCCCAGGTGCAGTACGATCAGCAATTTAATAAGGTCCTCAAGGACATGATTCCATGATTCCTGCATCTCCCTGCAGGGCAGCCCCCTGGGCTCATTTCCTGTGAGCAGGTTGCTGTAGCAGCTCCTGGATCACATCAGGAAGTGACAATGTCCATGGACAGAAAGAAAATCCTCTTGATTTCAACATCGTCACCTTGAGAGCAAGGAAACCTTTCCCAGAAGTCCTGTGAAGAACTGGTGTCATGACCACATGCAACTCTCCCTCCAAAACCCGTCATGGTGCACCTGTGGAGGCAGGCAAGCTCAGTTTCCACTGGGCACATGGAGGAAGAACAGACTTGAAAAAAATTAGGTTCTGTTAAGAAGTTGCTAAAAGATAATGACAGCCAATATATTGTTAGTTTCCTCTAGAATGCCAACTTTATACATTCTCATTTATATAAGAGAGTGAACCTTCAGGGTTCCTACAAAATTAGATTTGACAACACAGAATGGCCAGTCTATTAGGGAAACTTCAAATGTTTCCAGCATCTTTAGAGTATTTCCCCAGGAGGAACCAATGCTAAGAAGCTGAGCTCATCACTGTACAACTATTGTATGGATAGGATATGCTTTAGTGAAGGGGAAAAAAGGAAGACAAAAACTTTCCTCCTATTAGAAGTCATAAAGAATCTTTCATTTTCTTCTAGTGTGGATCTGGGATTATTGTTTAAGATCTTATTTCAAAGACACCCACACAGAGCTACAGGGAACTCAATTTATCTCAATGGCAGCATAAAAACAAGTCACCTCTAGAGAGATTTCAGTTGGTTTGCTGAAAACCTGTGTTTTGAAATGAAAAAAATATATATAAGCAAACATAAGGACCTTCTCCTTATGATTATTATATCATTAACAGTTATTCTTCATCATAAATAAGACTTTAAATTGAAATTTGACAGTGTAGATCAGGGAAATTATATTCTTCTACAGTGGAAATTCTTAAATGTTTATATGAGCTGAATGAATATTCCCAGGATTTGGAATAAACAAAGTAATTGTAATTAGTTTGATATATGAATGAACTATTGTGTTTTATTTTTCTGGATTTAGCTTGATATTAAAATGCCTTATCCAGTGATGGCAAACATATGACACGCATGTCAGAGGTGACACATGAACTCATTTTTTTGGTTGATTTTTCTTTGTTAAATGGCATTTAAATATGTCAAATAAATATCAAAAATATAAGTCTTTGTTTTACTATGGTTGCAAATATCAAAAAATTTCTATATGTGACATGGCACCAGAGTTAAGTTAGGGTTTTTCAAAAGCTGACACGCCGAGCTCAAAAGGTTCGCCATCACTGCCTTATACCATAAGTATGTAGGGTCCCCAGGTAAGTGAATGCTGTATAAAACACAGAATGCATTAGTGGCCCAATGATGCTAAAGCAAATGTTAAGTGATTAAAAGAACAAGACACGGGAAACAAGTAGACACACATTCACTTTCTATCTTGCTACACGCATAACCTTGGGAATTACTGAATCTAGCTACCAAGGTGTTAACCCTCACTGCAGGAAATAAATCCATTCATGACCAATGAGAGCAAGGTTTCTGGTTCTGATCTCACAACAAATTCCTATAGTTGCTAGTCTAGAGGTGGGGGTGAGACTGAGATGATTTCCTTTGAACTATTAGGAATCAAGTAGCCCCACTAAGTAGAATGTAAACAAAAGCTGCATCGGGGGAAAATATCAAGTTATAAACATGGGGAAATGAGTGATAGTAATTTTGAAATGACTTGTATTAAGAGAGTCACATTCTAGAAGAGTTTTAGAAATGAACAAACTTCTAAGGATCTGTCCTACACCATCCAAATAATCACAGTTTAATACATGTGTTCTAGTCAGCTCAGCAAAGAGTATTGAACAACCACTGTGGCTAAATGGTAATCTGCCAAACCCCCTGCAGGTTCCTTTCTGTGTGGCTGTATTTCTGTGTCTACAATAATTTTTAATAGCTTTTATTTCTAATATGGACTGAATATCAGGACTGTCTGCCAGTTACATTTATTTGTACAAATTATTAGATTAATTTGGATTTTATTGAGCTCTGACAGTATTCTAGCCACCAGGAACACAAAGACCAGAATGATGGGGGTAGAGGCCCAGAAATGTGGAATGACAATACATTATCATAGCTCTTCTGGAAGAATGATTGCTACTTTCAGGGAGTTTACATTCTTGTAAACATAAAATGATTGCATATTAATAACTGCAATAAACAAGATATACATTCTTGTAATAAAAAATACAAATAATGAAAATCACCACAATGTTACCAATATAACACGAATTGGAAAGTACATGTTTCTGAGAAGACTTTATAAAGGATATAAAATTGAGATGGGCTATGGAAAGGTAAGTGGAATCTTTTCGGGGAGGGATAAAAAACGGAGAATGTGAAAAGAAAGATAAAGGTATGAAAATCTGCTGGTCCATGAGTAATTCAATATGACAATTATAAAATATGTTGTTGTACTGAATTTAAAGGCTTTTCATGAACCAGTTGAAGGATGATGAGCTTATAGATGAAGTCAACAAGTGAATGGAAAGTAGAAATTGAGATGAGTTGTCAATGAACCAGTGTTGGTCATCAAATACATGTGAAAGATAAGGAACACGGCAGCCATTGGGGTTGTTCACTAAATGTTTCTCATTTTCCCTCTACACACCAGTAGTTTGCATATTCAAATCTCCCTGAAGTGAGATGTAGCACTGTGACTTGCCTTGGCCAATTAACATGCACAGACGTGATGTATGCTGCTTCCAGGTCTGTGCCCATTAAACAATTTGACATGCTCTCCTCCCCTGACTGTGGGCGGTAATCATGGAAGTGTGTATAGAGACAGATCTTATTAACTCAGATGCTGAAATTACTATGGTGAGCAGAGACCCCTGCCAACTCCAGCATGCTGCGTGAGCAAGAAATAAACTCATGGTGTGTGAAGCCATGAGATTTGGCAACTGCTACGTGTTATTGGCACAATCTATCTACCATTCCAGCATACACTATTAATTCATCAGCACCTGTCTGACCTGAGTGAACTCATAAATTCATTATTTAGACACCATTCTACGCCTAGGTTGGATTTTGAACAAGTCATACACATCAAGGCTTGCAGGTGAGCTGCTTATTTGGTCATTGTCATATGACCTTGTTAGAAGCTGAAGCACCCTCTACTTTTTTTTCTGTTTTAATGAAGAATATAGCAGTGACAGTCACTGGCAGGAAGATATTTGAGGGACACAGTAGTAATTAGTACACTAGACAGACCTTTAAGAGCATCTGGATTCACATGTTTAAATCACAGGCCTTGGCGTCTGCTTTACTGGATAAAGAGACATGAAACACTTTCCAGGAAAGGGCAGAAAATTGCTCCTTCTGATTGGAAAATGATAGACCTTGAGGTATGTATAGTCAGCAGAGAGTTGCATCTATGGAATTAAATTATGTTTTGTGTCTACAGTGCAGGGGGTAATGAAAATAAAGAGAGCTGTGGAAGAGCGTGTTTTGTAGTTAACTCCTGTTTGTATGTGAGCTCTTACTCAGCTTGTTCCCTTTAAAAAAAATAAATTGCAAAAAAACCATTTTATTGATTGGTGTTTTTCACTGTATGATAATATTTTTATTTTTTTAATTTAATCTTCCCATCACCTTTTATCCCCTCTATGCCCTCTTCCATCTCCACCCACCCCCCTCCACCTCTGCTATCACCACACCGTTTCCCATATTGATTTGAGAGAGAGAGAAGGGAGAGGGTGAGGGACAAGGAGAGAGAGAGAGAGAGAGAGAGAGAGAGAGAGAGAGAGAGAGAGAGAGAGAGAGAGAGAGATTTTGTTCTTCCACGTATTTATGCAATCATTGGTTGAGTCTTTGTATGTGCCCTGACCTGATATTGAACCTGCAACCTTGGCATTTTGGGATGATGCTTTAACCAACTGTTCTACCCAGCCAGGGCTTGTCTGGAGCCTTGTGTACCTGAGACTGAGTCTGTGAGAGCAGAACCCGTTTCCAGGGCTGCGACTAGACTTCAGCCTTTTCAGAGGACCATTTCCCTAAGGACAGACCTCTTTCTAAGTCCAGGACACCCACAATCTGTCCCACAAGCTTCTGCAGGGAACCAATAGGCCACACACACCACGACTAATTTTGGTTCTTAATTGTTATTATTGCAATGACTCTTCCTTATTTAGTTGCAGGCACACCTCCGCTGTTTGAGCATATTATTGCTTAATCTTTATGTTTTTACGAATTTTGGATGGACAAGATAAATCAATGAGAAATAAAAGACATAGTTTATTTACTACTTGAAGTTAACCCTTAATGGCCCTCCTGGAATCCACCCATAGAATTGTCACATCACCTGAAAGAGAATTTTTAAAAATTATTTGCTGATGCTCCATGTAAGCAATACAGTTTATATTACCCATGCAGGTATAAACATATACTTAAATAAAACCATACTTTTATGTTTTATTAAACAATAGTTTTTATTTCTGTTTGTTATACATTCTAATATCACACACACACACACACACACACACACACACACAGAGTCATGGGATCTTTTTAAATATTTTTTAAATGTATTTTTTAATTACAGTTGACATATAATATTGTATTAGTTTCAGGTGTACAACATAGTGATTAAACATTTATATGCCTTACAAAGTGATCACCCTATTTAATCCAGTGTCCATCTGACACCATGCATGGTTGAAAGGGATTAAGAAGTCATGGGGATCTTATGTTCAGTTGATGTACATTTTTGGAGGGAAGAGGGTAAAGAAGCTATTACCTTCCTATTCAGCATCCACGACAGGCTCTCAAGTTAAGTAAATCTACTTAGTATCGCTGGAGTTCTGGAGAATGTAATTCTCCTTCTAACATAATCTTTCATGGAATACTAGAAACTTTTGTCATTTGATTATCTTATGACACGGGTACTCTGACAAGGTGACAATTTTATTGTTGCTGCTAGTGCAGTAGTTGCTGTTAGCATTGTTGATTCAAAAAAAATCTGCTCTCACAAGGAAGTGCTGGGGAGTGGGCATGCAATGGTCAAAAGAAATACCAGAACTATGAGACATGTCAGGAAATCCAGGTCTGAGACCTGTGCACCCTACTTCCCTCTTACATCCCAAAAAGCTTTCTAGCCTAACCCTTATACCCTAAGACATGATTTTCAAATTGTGGGTCAAGAAATGAAAATGAGACAAAACTTTTTAGTGGGTCATGATCAGAGGTGAGGTTTTTCAAGATACAAAAAAGAATAAAATAGAATGCATTGCACATCATGAGTAATTATTATATGACTAGAGTCCCGGTGCACAAAAGTCTGTGCACTCGGGGGGTCCCTCAGTCTGGCCTATGCCCTCTTGCAGTGTGGGACCCCTTGAAGGATTTCCACCCCAGTGGGGACCCTCACCCCATGGAGGTTTGGCCAGCCTGGGTGAGGGGCTGATGGCTGTTTTCAGGCTGGCCACACCCCCTTTAGGGTGGGTGGGGTTCCCCACTGGGATGCCTGGCCAGTTTGGGTGAGGGGCTGAGGGCTGTTTCCAGGCTGGCCACTCACCCTGGCGACATAAGCTCTCAGCCTCTCCTTTTTTTCTTTTTTATTCTGGGATTTATTTACCTTCTATAATTTAAACTTTGTTGCTTTCAGTGGAGCTCAGAGCCAGGCCGCGGCAGGCGGGGAAGCTTGGCTTCCTCCATCATTGGGGCAACCAAGCCTCCTGCTTGCTCCAGCTCCGTGGCTGCTGGCCGCCATCTTGGTTGGGTTAATTTGCATATAGTCGCTCTGATTGGCTTGTGGGCATGGCTTAAGGTGTAGCGAAAGTACCATCAATTTGCATGTTTGTCTTTTATTAGTATAGGATAGAATTTTGTTTAAGGATAATATGATCATATGTGTGTATATGGAGCTATACATGCACACATACGGTCACAGTGTAAAGTATGTTCTTATTATTATAGTAAAAATGGTTTTAAAAATCATTCACATTTTAACCATGGTTCTTTTTTGCCAGACTTTATTCTAAGGATCTATATGTTTATTCACTTAATCCTTGCATCTGGTAGTATAATTTTCCCCCTTTTACACCCTGAAGCTCAGGGAGGTTGAGTGATTTGCATGGCTTTAAAAAATGTTCAAATCCAAGCAGCTTTGCTCCACAGGAAATCTTAGCTCAAGCCATAGCAAACTACCATAGACTGGGTAGTTTCAACAACAAACACCTACCTCTCCCAGTTCTGGAGGCTGGCAGGCTGAGCCCAGAGTGCCAGCATGATGGGGCTCTTCGTGAGTGACACCTTGCTGTGTCCTCACAGGGCAGGAAGTGAGCTAGCTTGCTGTCTAGAACAGTGGTTCTCAACCTTCTGGCCCTTTAAGTACAGTTCCTCATGTTGTGACCCAACCATAAAATTATTTTAGTTGCTACTTCATAACTGTAATCTTTCTACTGTTATGAATCATAATGTAAATATCTGATATGTAGGATGGTCTTAGGCGACCCCTGTGAAAGGGTCGTTTGACTGCCAAAGGAGTCGCAACCCACAGGTTGAGAACCACTGGTCTAGAATAACTAACCCATAATAAAAGCTTCACTCTCGTGACCTCATTTTCTCCCAACATCTCATCTCCAAATATCGTCACACTGGGATTAAAGTTCTGACATGCCAATTGGAGGACACAAACATTCAGTTCATCGCGACAGGCTACTGTCATCACCTGCAAGCTATCTACGCTGTCCTCTGAGGACACTAATGCATTGTCCTAGGTATCACTGGCATGGAGTAGGAAGAAAAATTTCTGTGGAAAAAAATGGATGTAGAGAATGAATCATATGGATAAGGAGAGGGTTTTTACAGGTAAAACATGTATGGAGAAAGAGGTGATGGAAAAGAAAAAATAATAGGAGGAAATTTCAGTGCAGAAGGAAAGATTTATGTAAAAAATGTACATGGGATCTCTTGCTTGATTTATCTGTTAGGAGAGGTCAGTCCACTGTAGCTGATAATGCTTCACACATTAGCACTTCCAAAACACCTTGGAATATGACTATTCTTGCTTCTATCTGACTTGGAATTTAGGTCCTGAAATTTAAACTTCCCCTTTCCCTGGGGAACACTTTCACAATGGCCTAAATTTCAAGGTTGGGGAATATTTGCAATGTCACTCCACCCTTATCAGTTCATTTTCGCCTTTGTCCTTTATCTCTACCATTTAAAGCAACTTCTTTGAGGATCACATATTTGCTGACCATTATTATCTCTCTCTGGCAAAACTAAACAAATTTCAGCGTTTTCCTGTGAGTTTGTGAGTCATGCTTCTCTTGACATTTAATCATTCTTATTGCTGCCTCTGATACACAACACCCCAAGGACCACTGTGCTCACCTCAGTGGTCCAGGTGTGGTTCAGACTCTCACACCCTTCACAGCCCCTCTGAGCTTGGAGGTGGAGCAGGTGCAGGAAGGGCCTGTGGCTACATGGTGGGAGGAGGGACCTCTGTGAAGATGTACCCCCTTTAAAAAGATTCCAACCGTTTATCTGCCTCCCTTGAGACCAAGAATTACCAGCTTGTATAAGTAGAGTGATTTCAAACAAATGGTTTTGCCTGGGGAATCTCTTTAAAATGTCTTATTTATTTGCCCTCTAGGACAAGAAGAAGAACTTTTCTTTTCTTCGGTAGAGTTTTAGAGATCAAATTAATTATCCTATTAGTAAACACAGGTCACATTCACATTTTTTTAGAGACAGATTTAAAAAACACACATGTACCCACACACTAAATTTCAGACATGGATTATGGGTCTGTATTAATTTTTTGGTATTGCCCTTCCTTAAATATAGAGAAAAACTTGCTGAAATTGTTCATTTAATTTAATTTTTTTCTATTCTCAGTCCCTTTGAGAATGATATAATTGCATTTCATTGTGCTTTTAGAGATAACTATGAAATAAATATTGCCTGACCTGAAAAAATGCAGCATTTCTGTTTCCAGAGGATTTATGGGAAAAGCTGAAACTCTTTGGTTACCAAACATAATAGAAACAAACCACATCTCCTCCTAACAAAAAAGATTCTAGCCCTGGCATTAACAAAAGCACCGAAGCGGAAAATGTTGATTCCAAGGTTTTGCTTATTATGAACACTAGAGGGCACTGGTGATTTACTCAACTCAGTGTAGGGGCTTTAAAAAATTCAGTGTGTTGCCAGCAGATTTTCAATTTTCAATGGGCAAGAATGGAATGGAAAATAACTATTCAAAAGTCTGTGTTTTGAGAGAGGAAGGTAAAAAATATTCTCTGCAGAGCCTACCAGGAGAAAGAAGAGAAGTGACTAATCTTTGTCCCATGCCAGCTAAAGGTCCTTGTCCAGAAGTTGTCCTGGCTTCAAACTTCATCACTCGTTAAAACGAATGACAGAAAGAAAGTCCACAGAATAAGAAAATGGCTGGTTTAGATCCCAGATGTTAGAACACACTGCTCTACTTTTAACTCTTATTTTTGCTGCTACCTGATGAAACAGGTTTGTCCTATTGGAAAGACATGACCGCTCTTAAACAGAATATGTGTATTTGGACATAATGAGGCAAGACAAAAAAGATTGAAAACATAAAAACAAACAAACAAACAAACAAAAAAAGGGCAGTGAGAGTCTAACACTTTCACCAATGGAGTTTACAATAAAACAGCAGAAACACTAGTTGCCTGTATGATCTACGCCCAAGTGCTTTGAGACACAGGGAAAAATAAACAATAGAGGTAAAAACAACAGGGGAAAAAAAGTAAAGAGACACCAATGTTTGATGTGTAGAGTTGAAGTAAAAGAAGCTGCCAATTACAAGCATCGATGATACATGAGCTAAGAGTGATCAGGATAATTGAAGCAATAGCAAGCAGGACCACTGTGCAATCAGCTTGGTCTATCATTATTTTTCCATCACAGGTTGCTCAAAAATCCATTTCCTGTTTCCTGGAAGCTGATAGAGAATTTAGAAAGGGAAGTCTTTCTAAATCAGAATCTCCTCTTGCCCAAATACGTCAGTTCTTACTGTTCTTGTGGAGGAAGGAGGGGGCAGGCACTGCATAGTTTCAAATGGACTTTGGAAGCCCAGTCTCATCGTGGCCAGGCTCAGTGTCCTACTTCAGTGTGACCCCTGAAGAACTGGGCACTACAGCCCTGGAGGGCTGCCCAATCCCCGCTCTGTTCACATGTATCACTGGTGAGAGTTAGTCATCGGCAACGTGATGGTCTTCTTGGATACAGCACACTAAATTGTGGCAGCACATAACGGTGAAGTTGCTCTGGTGGTCAAGTCACTTAGAGTCACATTATGTCTGTCCAGGATAATAACCAACTCAGCTCCACATCTGAGTTTGTCTCCTCCCAGCTCACTTGGCTCCTTCTTATTCTGTAATAAATTAGCCTCTCCTAATACCAATAACCTTCCTTTGCCCTAAAGACTTATTTATTTTGTTTACTGGTTTCTACTCCTCATCCAGATGACTACATTGTTTGCTGACTTCAGAAGTCCTTTGGTGTCAACTTGAAGAGATAATACCTGTTTACTGACAGTGATCTTTAAAATAGTTACCGCCCCCCCTCACCCGGCCCAGCAGCTCTCCTAGTTTGGGTAGAAGGGTGCAGCAGCTTGCTTTATATGATGCTATTAGCAGGAGAATTTACCTTTCTTCTCATTGCAAACAATTTATCCTCTGAAGAGAAGCTTCAAAAGAATTCAATATTATAAAATGCAGAGGGAATTAAATCTGAAATATATAATTGCTTTGTTTATAAAACATTTTTCTTTTGGTGGTTTTAGGTTTTGAAATGTGCGGGCACACACATATCATTGAAACCTTGGAGAGAATGCTATTGAGGATGCAAAGGTCAATGGAGGTCTGGAGGTAGTGAGATAGTTATGTGTTTTGACTTATGTTTTACATTTCTTTTATAAAATGAAATCCTTATAACTGTTTCCCAAGTCTCTGCATATTTTTTTATGCTCAAACACACGTTTATAACCAGACCCTTCTTAATTTATTTTCTTGAAAAGAGCTGACAAATGTTAAGTCATTTTTATTTGTTTCTAAAATGACCAAGTTTAGCCCAGCTGGCATGGGTCAGTGGTTGAGCATTGACCTATGAACCTGGGGGTCACAGTTCGATTTCTGGTCAGGGTACACGCCCTGGTTGCAGGCTAGATCCCCAGTGTGGAGTGTCTAGGAGGCAGCCAATCAATGATTCTCTCTCATCATTGGTGTTTCTCTCTCTCTCCCTCTCTTTTGCTCTCTGAAATCAATAAAAATATATATTTAAAAAAATCAAATGACCAAGTTTAAAAAGTGGAGTGGGACATATATACAGCAGACTTCTTTTTTAAATAACATTAACTCTATTTGAAGTATATCTGTATGTATATCATAACTATTATCTATAATAATAAAAGTGTAATATACAAGTCAACTGAATGACTGAACAGCAGAATGACCGTCCAGACGACACCTCTATGACATGCACTGGTGCCATGCCAGCCAAGGTGGGTGCGATGTGATTGGTTGGGGGACCCTGCCATCACCCCACAATCACCCCACAGAGGGAGGCCCAGGCCACTGGCTGGCATGGTGATCAATCAGGGGGTTCTGCGATCGCCCCAAAGAGGGAGGCCCAGGCCACCTTCTGTGGGATGATTGACTGGGGGGCCCTGTGGGACCAGAGAACTGGGGGTGTGTGGTGGCAGACGTGCAGGCAGCGGGGTGGGGGCAGGGCCGGGGCTGCTAAAGTAGGGACTGCAAAGCCAGCAGCTAGGGGAAGGAAGGCCTACCCTTGCACAAATTTTGTGCATCAGGCCTCTAGCATATTATATATATGCACACATAATTTTAAAGTTATAATTAATAACTGACAGTATTTACCCCATCTTTAAAGATTTCTTTACTATATTATTTAAAGCTAAAATTTTTTATTGAGACACATTTTTTTCTGGTGGAATTGAGGACATTTAGACTTTAAATTATTCTCTGTTTATTATCAAGGACTTACAAGACACATTTAGGACATTGGTGAAGGTGGCTTATACTCATTGCCACAAGAGTTATTTTAAGGTTATTACTCTCATAAAAAAACAAAGCAAAACAAATTCAAACAAACTCTGTTCTCAAACATACAATATCAGCACCATCACTTTCTACCCTGTCTTTTTCAATGTCATCTATTAATATTCTGGCAACTGACCCACAATGTACCTCTCTATTTCAAGTCCTGCCATGAGGCTGGTGACTGAAATGTTCATTTGGCCTCAGTTTCTTGAACATCTTATGTCCAGTGACACCTTTCACCTTTCTGTCCCAGCCATCCACTCTATTATGCCTTGGACCTTGTCATCACCATGAAATAATTGATTTATACATCATATTTTTTGAGCATGACTTCCTAGCTTTCTAGTCACGCTATCAAGTATTCTAACTCAGTCTTTCCTTTCACCTCCTCCCCAAATCATCAACTTTTCCTCTATCCATCAATCTCCTCCTATTTTGACTTTCACCCCAAATCAGTTTTGGTTTCATAGTCTATCAGTTAAGGAACATTCTTTGTTTGATTGTTGTTATTCTAAACTCCTTTGTTGTATTATCCTTAGAAGCTCATTTTCAGTTCTTTATTTCCCATTTTCCTTTGCCTGAAATACTTCCAACTCTACCACTAACACTCTGATACATTCTTAGTCTAGAGAATGTGTATTCCACCTGTAAACAATGGCTTAGATATTACTTCTTTAGGGAAGTCTTATATGAAACTCCATACCATAGAAATCTTCCAAACAGTCCTCATGCAGTCCTCCAAACAACTTTTATTTCCCCTCGACCACTACTCACTTTGGTCACCACTTGTCCATTGTCTTACCTTTTCTTTATTTAATATATTTTATTGATTTTTTACAGAGACAAAGGGAGAGGGAGAGAGAGTTAGAAACATTGATGAGAGAGAAACATTGATCAGCTGCCTCCTGCATACCTCCCACTGGGGATGTGCCCGCAACCAAGGTACATGCCTTTGACCAGAATCAAACCTAGGATCTTTCAGTCAGCAGGCTGATGCTCTATCCACTGAGCCAAACCGGTTAGGGCCTTACCTTTTCTTTAAGGTTATCTCTAAGCATGTCAACTAAAAGAACTGAAAAACCCCAGCACCTGTTACTATATATATCTAGTTCCTAGTAGCCACATTATTTCTTACATGAATGATGTATGGTTTAGGGCTTCTAATAAAATGTTTTAATGCTTCTCAGAAAAAGCTTAATTCCTCTAACTCTCTCATGTTTCTATTACTTCCTATTATTTATGTCTCTTCACTACCTATTACTTTCACCAATACTGCTGTCTTTATGGTTTTTATAAAATTATTAGAGGCCCAATGCACAAATTTGTGCACCAGTGGAGTCCCTCTACTTGGTCTGCAGGATCAGGCCAAAAATGGCTCTCCGACATCCCCCGAGGGGTCCCCGATTGTGAGAGGGCACAGGCCAGGCCAAGGGACCCCACTAGTGTACAATCAGGGCCAGGGAGGGATGCAGGAGGTTGGTCAGCCAGGGAGGTACTGTGGGAGGGCTCCAGGGCCTATCTGGCCTATCTCACTCAGTCCTGATCAGCCAGCAGCAAGCTAATCTACCGGTCAAAGCGTCTACCCACTGGTGGTCAGTGCACATCGTAGTGAGCAGTTGATCGGCCTTACCATATCATTAGCATATTATGCTTTAATTGGTTGAATGGATGACCAGACACTTAGAATATTGGGCTTTTATTATATAGAATAATTGGTACTTGCTGAGTGCTTAATAGGTGCCAGTCACTGTAACACATGCTATATATACAATATCACCTAAGCTTCCCAACAATATTTTCCCCATCAAAGAAATGAAGGATCTGGATGTTTAAGTAACCTGCCCAGGATGAAGGACTAACATGGAAAATGAGTTGAAGACAGGAACTAAAGTTGTTCTGAGTACAAACCTATGGTTATATCAATGGGCCTCCAAGAGTGTGTTTAAGTATTGATCACAATAATAATTTTTATGGGATATTTTCCATTTCTAGCAAAGGTTGGTTGGTTAAAAAATCAACATAATATTTTTATTCCAGCCTTGGGTCACCTTTAAGATCTTGAACTCTGATGTTTTGTACTGGTTTTCTCTTCCCATTCCGTACACTCTTGTCAACTTTATATTTAAGTTGTGACAACTAATAATATTCTACTACATGTGAATGACAACTTCTTGGCAGACTGCATCTGAAGATGATTCTATGCTTGTCAATCTCTTCTTTTTTCAGGGCACAAAATTATTTTGACTTTTCACCTTTGGAGTTGGTGGAATTCATGTGACTGAACTTCTATTAATGGAATGTGGGATTGCTACTTTTATGGTCAGCCTCTAAAACTCTATTTTGTCATCTATTTGCTGCATAAAAATTACTCCAAAGACGAGTGGTTTAAAAAATAAGCATATATTATTTTACATTCTTTGTAGGTAAGAAATCTAGCAGTGGCTCAGTTTGGTGGTTCTTGCTCAAGGTATCTCATGAGGTTGTAATCAAAGTGTCAGCATGACTGTTGATTATCGGAGGGCTTGACTAGAGCTTGAGGATTCAATTCCAAGACACGACTATTGGCAAGAATCTTCAGTTCCTCACTGGGAAGCCATCATTCATCATCACATGTCCCTCTCCATAAAGTTGCTTGAATATCCTCCCACAGAGCTGGATCCTTAATTTGTGTGGCTCAGTGCAATGTGAAAATGTGGTGCCCTTTGTTTAAAAAGCGTTAATAATTTTAATATGGCCACCACTGAGCATTAAAACAAATGTAGGAGCCTTCCACGTTGAGGCTTATGAGGCTGCACAGGTATCCTAAAGCCAACCTGGTCCTCACTACCAGGCAACTGAATTTTCCAAGAGAAGGTGATCCAAGAAAGAGAGAGAGAGCAAGGTGGAAGCTGAATGCCTTTTATGAACTAGTTTCAGAAGTCACTCATCATTTCTTCTGCCCCATTCAATTCTTTAAAAGCAAGTAACCAAATTCTGGCCTACTCTCAAGGAAAGAAATATTAGTCTCTATTTTCTGAGGGAAAGATTATGAAATGCTTTATGGGAATATTATAAAATAGGCTACATCTTCTCACAATCTAACATGATTTTTTTCTTCCCCATCAGTTGGACTGGTCGAGGAGATCTAGTGGAGAACATTGAGGAATCCTCAGGGTGTGGACAAAAAGGTCTAGATCCCTGAGTCACTATTTGTAAAATAAAGCTACCCAGAAGAGCAGCCCAATCCTACCTTGGACTGTGATTTGAGGTAGAAACAAATCTTTGTGTTAAGTCACTGAGATTTTAACACAGTTATACTAGTTCCGTGGTCAGCAAACTGCGACTCACGAGCCCCATGCGGTTCTTTGGCCCCTTGAGTGTGGCTCTTCCTAAGCCTTAGGAGTGCCCTAATTAAGTTAATAACAATGTACCTACCTATATAGTTTAAGTTTAAAAAATTTGGCTCTCAAAAGAACTGATTAATGCAGCTTAAAAGAATGAGAATCCCAAGATGTGTTCTATAGTAAAAAGGTTTTATGTCCAAGTAAGTTCTAAAAAACCTAAATCCCACATTTCTTTCTGAAAGATTCACAATGTGCACTACCAATTCAGGTTCTGAGAATTCCCACAGTAAAAAAAAACAAACAAAAAATAAAAATAAAAACAAAAACAAAAAAAACCCCAAAAAACAAAAAGCCTCTCTAACTCTGTTTAACTCAACATTTAACGAATGTATATAACTACACAAACAGGTAAACAGGACTGATATCCATTATGATAAAATTATACTGGTTGTTCAAAATATTGAAATGCTCTCATTTTTGTTGGCAAATAACCATTGTTCAAACCCTCCAAATGTCCCTGTTCCCATTGGCTCTGCCTTAAGGTAACCTAAGTGGATACCACTCGTACCCACCAGCCAATGAACTACCAAAGAACTCACATGACTCCTGTGAGATGGTTTTAATCACTAGAATTAGCCCTCTGTCTAGAGCCCCCAATTCTGTCTAGAGCCCCCAATTCTGTCAGGGGAAACAACAAATGTTCATTGCCCTTTTATTCTCTGAGATTTGGCTTCTCACTGCAGGTAGATATTTCCCAAGAAATGGGCTCAGATGGTCGCCTGTGGACACATTTGGGAAAATGCATCCTCTAAAATATTGCCAACAGTAGTTAAAAAATTTTAATGCCACTTCTTTACAGAACTACCAGTATTGTAAGCAATTTCTCTTTTGAGGAAAGCACACAAAATATCTGGACTTACTGCCTTACCAATGTGAGTTTGGGTTAAACAAGCCTATTATTGATTTGTATTGTTCAGATTGATTTGAATCATCTCATGGTAAGATCACCTTTATTATGTATAGAAATTTTTAGCCTATGACACAATATTCATGCAAATTGATATTTAATAATTTCATTTGTATAAATCCCACTTTGTCATTATATGACACTCCTCTTCATTCATTCACATCTTTAATAAAGATTAAATGAACACTTACCACCTAAAGAAATTCTAGTAGGTACCATGGATGATAAAGTATTATCAGCCATAGTTTATGCTCTTAAGGTCAACCTATTTGCCCATTATTACTAAGATCACTCACATGCATTACTAAGTGCTCTGAGGCTTATAGATTTTGGTTAACCCAAACATAATTTTTCAAAGGACCTCTCAGTTCTGCTTATAACATGTTCCTTTTTCTTGTACATTTAGCCATTGTCTTAACCCCTTCAACTTTTCTATTAGGAAGAATTGAATAACAGACGATTTTGTAAATCATATTTTTTATATACATCATTGTTTTTATTTCATCTATTTCCATACTTTCTCCAACAAAAATACATGTCTTTTGAAAATATTAATTAAGCATATTATTTGTTGATTATGATGTCATAGACATTGTAATTTGTTATTTGATAGTCAGTTATTACTACCAATTATAGAGGTACAACTGAATCCCAATCTAGAGAATAATTCATCATTTTCAAAAAACTATTGTAGCATATAAAACTGTTTAAATAAGCATATTATTAAGGCTTAAAGTGAAAGTAACTATAATTTAAAGATGCGCAATCAGCCCTAAGCAAGGTTTTAAAGAAAACATGGCTTCTTCCCACTACTACACAATACTAATTTTTTAAAAAGGTGAAGATGTGAGAAGAGAGCAAAAAGAGAGAAAGCATGTAAGAGTGAATGTCCTTTTAATATCAGGCAAATTAGACTTAAAAATAGGAATTTACTAGTGATAAAAAGGATATTACACATTTTAAATATGTTTTTATTGATTTTTTAGAGAGAGTGGAAGGAAGAGGGAGAGAGAAACATTGATATGAGAGATAAACATAGATCAGCTGCCTCCTGCACACCCCCTACAGGTGATCTAGCCCACAGCTGGGCATGTGCCCTGACAGGGAATGGAACCAGTGACCTCTCACTGTATGAGATGATGCTCATGAACTGAGCCACACTGACCAGGGCAGGATATTACAAATTTTAAAGTGGGTCCATTCATCTAGAAGGTGAAGCAAACCTCAATGAGTATGCAGTCATTATCAGAGCTTCATCCTACATTAAGCAATGTACGTTTACTAGAAAATTCCAAAATATTTTTCAATTAAATAACACAATACTAAATAATCTATAAGTCAAAGAAGGAATCACAAGGAAAATTTTAATGGAATAAAACTTAAAACTACATTTAAAGCTTTGTAGACTATTAAGTAGTAGAGCAAATTCTTATGTGAGAAAAGGAGGTATCAAATCAATGATCTAAGTTTTCACCTGAGGAAAGCAGAAAAAGAGGAGCAATTAAGTGCTAGGAAGCAGAAGAAAAGAAAAAAAAATCAGTGCAACTAAAACCTGATTCTTTGGAAAGATCAATAATAAGGAAAATAAAACAGAGAACAAAAAAGTTACTAATATTAATAATAAAAGGGTATGTCACAAGAAATTCTATAGATGTTAAAGTAACAATGATAATAATAGTTTCTATTAGCAGACTAAATCAATAGAGGCAAAAAAAAAGTGAAAAACTTTAACAGTCATCAATGATAAACACTCCCATAAAATTAAGAACAAGCTTGAATTTCCTCAACATGATAAAGACCAATTTTGAACAAATTTCGTGACAAAAAAATTACTTAGTTAAATTGAGATAAATTATCGATTGATAAGAATTACGGAAGTCTACCTAAGAAGAAATAACCTTAGTAAAGCTATAGATGTTAAATATCTTGAATATTTAGTAAAAAGCTTTGTATTCCCCTACCCACCAACCCCCATTCCTACATCCAAATTCATGCCTAGGTGGCTTCAGAAATGAATACAATTAAACATTTAAACAAGAAGTAATACAATTCTATACAAACTCTCCCAGAAAACTGAAGAGAAGGAAATACTCTCTAATAAATTATGAGAGGTCAGCATTGCCCTAATACCAAAATCAGACAAACATTACAAGGGGGGAAAATGCAGATCAATACCTTTCATTAACATTGATGCAAAAATCATTAACAAAATAGTAGCAAATCCAATCCAGCAATGTATAAAAAGGATAACAAAACACATCCAAGTGAAATTCATCCCAGGAATGTAAGGCTGGATCAACATTTGAAAATCAATCAAAAGGATTTCTATTAACAGAATAAATCAGGCCTAAAAAGCATTTAAAAAAATTCTCAACATCTGCACATGACAAACACTCCCAGAACATTAAGAACAGGCTTGAAATGTCCTCCACATGATAAAGATCAATTATGAAAAATCTATAGCTAATGTCATTCTTAATAGTGGACTAAATTCCCCTCCACTCATCCAAAATTTAGAACAAGAAAAGAATGTAGGTCCTTTTATGCCAGGTCTCTTTAAAAAATAAAAATATCAAAAAGTATATAGATTAAAAAGAAAAAGCTGGCTTTATTAACAGATGATATGACTGGCAAATAGTTACTCAAACCAATAAATGAGTTTAACAAGTTTACAAGATACAAAGTAAATATGCAAAAATCAATTTTATAACCATATACTGGTAATAAACAATTGAAAAATAACCTTTAAAATAGCAATTATAATATTATCAATAAACACAAAATACTTGAAAATCAATCTCACAAATAAATAAAAAACTACAAACTATTGCTTATAGAAAATATGCAAGAGCTAAATAAATAGTCATACTCTTATTATGTGTTGGAATGCTCTACCCTATTAAGATTGCAATTTTCCTCAAATTGATTTGTAGATTTAGCACACTCCAAATTAAATTTTCAGCAGGGTATGTGCATGTGTGTGAGTATATGTCTGTGAGTGTGTGTGTGCTGAATAACTTTTCAAACTGAGTCTAAAATGTATATGGATTTGCAAAATACTTAGAATAGCAAATTAAAATAAAGTTACACTACTCACACTACTTGATTTTACAACAATACAAAGTAATAGTAATTAAGAAACTGTAGTAATGGCATAAGGAGAGACCTAGATTACTCTATAAATAGAACACACATATGCGATCAATTTATTGTTTACAAGTGTACCACGGTAATTAAAATGGAGATAAAGACTTTCAATAATTGGTGTGTACCTTTCATATGCAAAAGCAAATAACTGTAGAACTTTCATATAATAGTATTGATATGCTTGTAATTCAACTAATTATTAATAACAGGAAAGGAGCAAATATTATAGTCATGTCATTTGGGCAGCTTCACCAGGAAGCTATAACTTTATGGTCTAACAAAGGGGAGATAGATGCATGCCCAGTAAAGTTGGGGGGAGGGGCTAGTGAAGTTGCTTTCTGTCAGTTACACCTGAGAACAGCTCATTGGACAGAATAGGTGTAGCCACTGCAAGGGCATGACATTTGGGATATTCCATCCCCTAAACAATGCCCTCTCTTATGCTCTTGTCTCCCTTGGGATTCTTTTTTTTTTTTGTACCTTTTTTTTTTATTAATAAATCTTTATTGTTCAGATTATTACAAATGTTCCCCTTTTTTCCATATCTCCCCTCCACCTGGTTCCCACCCTACCCCATGCCCTTACCCCCTGCCACTGTCCTCATCCATAGGTGTAAGATTTTTGTCCAGTCCCTTCCCGCACCCCCACACCTCCTTCCCCACAAGAACTGTCAGTCCACTCCCTTTCTATGCCCCTGCTTCTATTATATTCACCAGTTTATTCTGACTTAATTTTTAGGTTCACTTGTTGATAGATATTTATTTGTTGACACTTTGTTGTTCATAATTTTTATCTTTACCTTTTTCTTCTTCCTCCTCTTCTTTTTTTTTTTAAATATATTTTATTGATTTTTTACAGAGAGGAAGGGAGAGAGATAGAGAGTTATAAACATCGATGAGAGAGAAACATCGGTCAGCTGCCTCCTGCACATCTCCTACTGGGGATATGCCCGCAACCCAGGTACATGCCCTTGACCGGAATCGAACCTGGGACCTCTCAGTCCGCAGGCCGATGCTCTATCCACTGAGCCAAACCGGTTTCGGCCTTCCTCCTCTTCTTAAAGAATATACTTCAGCATTTCATATAATCCTGGTTTGGTGGTGATGAACTGCTTTAGCTTTTTCTTGTCTGTGAAGGTCTTTATCTGACCTTCAATTCTACATGATAGTTTTGCTGGGTAGAGTAATCTTGGTTGTAGGTTATTGCTATTCATCACTTTGAATATTTCTTGCCACTCCCTTCTGGCCTGCATGGTTTCTGTTGAGAAATCAGCTGACAGTCGTATGGGTACTCCCTTGTAGTTAACTAACGGTTTTTCTCTTGCTGCTTTTAAGATTCTCTCTTTGTCTTTAGCCCTTGGCATTTTAATTATATGTCTTGGTACGGTCCTCTTTAGATTCCTCTTATTTGGGGTTCTCTTTGCTTCCTGGACTTGTAAGTCTATTTCTTTCAACAGGTAGGGGAAGTTTTCGGTCATGATTTCTTCTAATAGGCTTTCAGTATCTTGCTCTCTCTCTTCTTCTGGCACCCTGATAATTCAGATGTTGGTACGTTTGAAGTTGTCCCAGAGGCTCTTTGGACTATCTTCGTATTTTTGGATTCTTTTTTCTTTTTGCTTTTCCAGATGGGTGTTTTTTGCTTCTTTGTATTTCAAATCTTTCACTTAATTCTTGGGATCCTCTAGTCTGCTGTTGGATCTCTGTATTTTATTTTTAATTTCAGTCAGTGTATGTTTAATTTCTGACTGGTCCTTTTCCATTTTTTTTGGCATTCTCATTAAGATCCTTGAAGGTCTCACTAAGTTTCTCAGAGGTTCGTAGAAGGTTCTTGAGTAGCCTTATAACTGTTGTTTTGAACTCTATGTCCTCCATTAGCTTGCTTTCCTCCATTTCTTTAATTTGTGATATGTTTCTTTGTCTCCGCATTTTTGGCTGACTGCGAGGACCCTCTGTGTCTACAGTAGAAGAACTGCTGTGCTGGAAACACCCTTATGGGGTAGGACTTGCTTCAGTGGGGCTTTGGTGCTCACTGAGTCTGCTTCTTGAGTGTGTCCCTTATGGGTGTGAGGAGTTGAAATCTGGTATCTGGCCAGGGGTACCCTGGCTCCTGGATCTCCAAGACAACCACTGTGTGAGTCCACCCAGCAGGAGCTACAGCGATATCAGCAAATTTCTCCTCTTTTTGGGGGGTTTGGAAATTTTGGCGCTCTCTGACCCAGCTGCAGTTTGTTAGGTTTGGCTGCAAAAGCGCAGGTGGTTCCTTTGTGCCGCTGAGCACAGCTTGGATGGGGATGTAAATTGAGTAGGGTGGGGTCTCAGAGAATCACCAGGATGGAGCAAACAGCAATGGCTGTCGTCAGCATCTCCGCGACTCTGCACTCTGCGTGCCCCATCCCTCTGCATCTCTGAGTTCCGTGCCTCCACAGCAACAATGATCCCTGCGAGCAGCTCTGCAAGAAAGCCACCCTCGCTTTCTGACCTACTGCAAGACAGTCCAGTTTCTCCCTGTAGGAGTCTGGGACCCCAGAGTCTCTCTGTAAATGAGTTCAGTGCATTTGAGAGCTTGTATCCCCTTCTGATTGAAAAAAACCCAGGTGCAGCCCGGTTCGCGCGCCTCCATACCTCTGTTCTTGGGGCCTCTGCACCTCTTACCCGGTCTCAGTGTGCTTTTTTCTTTCCTTCTAGTTGTAGAACTTCCACTCAACCAGCTTTCTTGTGGTTCTGGATGATAGCTGCTTCGTCTTGTAGTTGTAATTTTAATGTTGTGGGAGGAGGCACGTACAGGTTTATACCTTATGCTGCCATCTTGGTTCTCCTCTCCCTTGGGATTCTTGTTGCAGGAGAGCATGCTCTCTTGGTTCCTCTGCATTCACCGACATGGCCCATGTAGATCCCACCCACATAATGGACTAATGGACTACAACTAGCCTGATGCTGAACTGGATACTGGCTTTGCTTTTAGCTCTACTGAATCCCCAGCTACATTTCTTCTGTAACTGGATTAAGGGAAATGGGACTTTGGAAACACAGAGATGTAATTACACACAAATAAAAATCACTCATCCTCCCATGCAAGTCTTAGAAAATTCTTTTCTCGAGATGTTGTAAATACTCCACCCACAGCACTCAATGGGGAAAGGTATACCTCAATATCACTGATAACAGTATGAATCTAAAAATACATCACGCTTAGTGAAAAAAGCCATAACAAAAGGTTACCTACTGCATGATTCCATTTGTACAATATTCCAGAAAAAGGCAAAACTACAGGAATGGAAATCAGATCACTGCTTGCCAGGAGTAAGGATTTCAGGATAGAGAATTTTCTGCAAAGAGGCATAAGGGAATTTTTTTGCTATATAACACTATATTTTGCTCTGACTAGATAAACACAAAAGCAAACAAAAAATCAATCTTGAATTATTGTCTATTTCACTAGCTTTGTCTTGGCAATGGGGGAGATATTGAGATAAGTTATAACATTTTGAACTGAGTCCAGTTCTTACAATGCTGATCTGCTTTGCTCATGTCTAGTTCAGCCCTTTAGAACTATGGTTTCTATCAACAGTTGTGAGACAAGCCAAAAATCATTAGTTATCTTTTCCTTTTAATTTGAGAAATCCTGAGCTCTTATCATATGCCAGGTGTTTCTAAAATGATGGAGATAAGAGTGATCAAAACAGCAAGCTATGAGTTCCCCCCTGGAGCCCATTTTCTATTGTGAAGAGACAGACAATTTAAATAAGATACATATGATGTACAATACATTAGATCAGTGATGGCAAACCTATGACACGCGTGTCAGAGGTGACACGCGAACTCATTTTTTTGGTTGATTTTTCTTTGTTAAATGGCATTTAAATATATCAAATAAATATCAAAAATATGTCTTTGTTTTACTTTGGTTGCAAAGATCAAACAATTTCTATATGTGACCCGGCACCAGAGTTAACTTAGGGTTTTTCAAAATGCTGACACGCCGAGCTCAAAAGGTTCGCCATCACTGCATTAGATGGTAATCAGTGTGAAGGATAAAATGAGGGGGGGAAAGCAGGTGGAGTGTATGGGCTGTTGCATTTTTTTATAGGGTGTCAGGGAAGGCTCCAACTGGAAGGGGGCATTTGAGTAAAAACCTGAATGAAGTGACGGGGACTTGGTCTTGTAAATATCTGGAAGAAAAACATTCCAGGCAGAGAGCATGTCAAACCTCTGAAGGAGAGACCTGGGTGTTAGAGGAAAAAGAGCAGGACTGCTGCAACTGGAGCCAAATAGCATATGTGTCAGCGTGATAACAGACCAGAGCCTATGGAGCCTGGTGAGCCATCAGGAGGCCTGGAGTGTTACTGTGAACACCATGGGAAGCCTGTGGAGCTTTGTGGACAAAGGCGTGTCGTGATCTGACTTTCATTTTAAAGGGTTCACTCTGCCTGCATGATTGACAGTGGAGAGGAAGGGAGCAAGTGTGAAAGTCAGGCCATTGCAATAATCCTGGGAAAGAATGATGATGGCCTGGACAAGGTAGTAGCACTGGATAGGTGATAAGTGGTTAGATTCTGGATGTATTTTGATGGCATAGATGACAGGATTTACAATCAAATGTAGGGTATAAAAAAGAATGGGATTTGAGAAAGAAATGAAAATGATTCCAGCAATTTGGATCTGAGCACCAGGGAGACCAGAAAACCACGTTTGCCAGGTGTATGTGTAGGACAGTAGATAGAAGATCAGTAGCTCCATTTTAGATGTGTTAAGTTTGAGGCGGTTATTAGACATCCAGGTGGAGATAATGTATAAGATATTGAATATTCAAATCTGCAGTTCAGGGGAGAGGTCTGGGCTAGAGATAGATATTACAGAGACATTGGCATATACACAGAAGTTATAGCCACAGGAGTAGATGAGAATGAGATAAGAATGAAACATTAAGTGTGCATAGATAAGAAAAGCTGTTCAAAGACTATGTCTTGAGACACACCAATAACAAGAGATGGGGAGGACGGAGAAGAGAAAAATCCACAAAGAAAACATAGCAGAAATGGAGATATAGAAAAACTGGAGAGAATATGGTGTCTTGGTTAAAGAACTAAAGTTTGCAAAGTCTACAGTTTTATAAATGAAAGTGGATCCAGTTATTCCTGCAATGATGTCACTCTCACTAGTCACATCTTTGCATGCTTATTTTATTTTATTTTATTTTATTTTATTTTATTTTGAGTATGAAAGAAAATGTTAGAACCATGGCTAGCAGGCCAGAAATTGTACAAAAACATCCTGTGGTGTCCACACCACCATCTAGATCAGGCGATCCTTACTGGGAAATTATTAACTAGAGGCCTGATGCATGAAATTCGTGTAAGAGTGGCCTTCCTTCTCCCGGGTGCCAGCACCAGCTTTGCTCTGGCACCCTGGACCCAGGCTTCCCTTACAACCCCAGCTTCATCCGGAAAGTCATCCAGAAGGACGTCTGGTCTAATTAGCATATTATGCTTTTATTATTATAGATTTTTATAGATGTAGTAATTAAAACAAAACAAAAGAAATGAGCAACCAAACTTCAATGTTAGTTTCTGGGTTATTTTGCCTCTTACTGCACACTATACCTTAGACCTTTTAAAATATTGGAGAGAATATAAAAATATGGATATACCCATTCTATAAATCACATTTATGAGCAATCTGTTCTGTAGGCTGAGCTAGGAAAATCATTGAGAGTCTCAGGTAAAAATTATTGTAAGTATCTCGCTATCCACATCTGTTTTAGGTTTTAGGTCAGAGCTACATGTATCATTTCTCATAAATTCTCAACATGTGTTTTTAGAATACTTCTTAGTATAACAATAATATCATAATAATAATGAGCTCTGTGCTTTACGCAGTTTTCAAACAGCAAAGGGCAAAGGGTCTGCAGATTAGATTTTATGTCTCTATAATGAAAACTCTGGCCCTGTGCATTTCATAGCAAGTACGTTTCAATGGTGACTGGTTTCTAACTAAAGCCACTGTTAATCCAATTATTAATCTACAACTGATGAGTAACTGGTGATATGAACCTTGGCAGGGTATTTAACTTGTAGGTGTAAACCACAGGAACCAAAGGAACTACTTATCCTAATTACATTTTTTCTTAGCTACTGTACATTTTTTCACAACATATTACTGAACATGCTATCTATAATAATAAAAGGGTAATATGCTAATTAGATAGGACTTCTTCCAGATGTCCTTCCTGATGAAGCTTGGGCTGGAGAGAAGCCTGCCCGGGTCCCGGGTGGCTGTGGGTGGCCCAAGGGAAGCCAGCCCAGGTTTTGGGTGCCAGAGGGAAACCAGTGCCGGCAGCCAGGGGAAGGAAGGCCTACTCTTGCACTAATTTTTGTGCATTGGGCCTCTAGTCTATAATAATAGAAGCTTAATATGCTAATTAGATCAAAGAGGCAAATGACCATCCAGATGTCCTTCTGGATGACCTTCTGGACAAAGCCATGT
The DNA here is from genome assembly GCF_014108235.1 of Myotis myotis. Lineage (NCBI taxonomy): Eukaryota > Metazoa > Chordata > Mammalia > Chiroptera > Vespertilionidae > Myotis > Myotis myotis. The sequence goes on along the minus strand of NW_023416324.1, from coordinate 144,123,449 downwards.
GGCAGGGGCCAAGACAGAGGCGGCCACCACCATGGAGGGCGGGGGCTGAGGCAGAGGCAGTTAGGGGTGATCAGGCAGGTAGGCAGAGTGTTTAGGGGTGATGAGGCAGGAAGGCAGGCAAGCGGTTATGAGCCAGCAGTCCTAGATTGTGAGAGGGTGCTGGCCATGCTGAGGGACCCTCTCCTCCCCTGCCCAGTGCATGAATTTCATGCACCGGGCCTCTAGTTAACCATAATTAGCTTATGCTTATCCAAAACACTGATTAATTTAATATACATTTGCCATAACAGTGCGGACCATATTAGCCAAGAGTAATTTAATATTAGGATAGGCATTTTTATGAAATGGCATATATATAAATTTGTTACTTTTCTCATTGTTCTAAAACATAAATAAACCCTGACTTTTAAAAAATGTATAATGTGTTCATGGAATTATTTCATTTTAAAAGGTGAAAGAGTTTTACTTGATGTTGCTTAGTTTCCTCACTTAACTTACATCTTTATTAGATCTATATACATGATTGTTCATTGTATTATTTAAATATAATTTTCTAAAACCAGTTTATGTTTTAACAGGATTTGCTGCTGTTAGGGTTTTGTTATTTCTGCTGTCATCACTGTTGTTCTGCTGTGATAGCTCCATGGGGGTTGCCTTGCGATGTTGTGCCTGATGGAATGCAGAACCACATGGCTTTGGAGGGGGTTAGATTTTAGTTCAAGTGTCTTCTCTGCCACTTCTGATGGTATAAAATTGCACAAGCTATTTAGTTGTAGTACCATAGGTATAAAGAAAGTGAAAATATATATCATCACATTGTTTTCACTAAGGTTCATACATACATAATACATACAGGTTTTATATCTCTTTAATGAAAACATTATTTTTCTAACTTTAGTATATTTGTCTCCAGCAATCAGGATGTTGTTCTATCTATCTGAGTTGCTGTCTACCTGATTTTTTTTTTTTATGCTGCCTTCCTGTCTGTCTAAGCACCCACTAGTGTGCCTATTGATTCACTTGTCTCTGCATCTTCTCATTCACCCATCAGATCACCTATCTATCTATTGATTTGTTTTTATGGGGAGGCACATCCATGTATTTTCATTATATATGACATTCCTACCATTTTATCAAAACAGCAGTTTGGTTTCACTCAATAAAACACCTGAATCATAAAGGCCAATATACTTAGATATAGAAGAGGCCTTAATAAATTTTTGTATCTTAAATCACTCTACCAAATCACAGATTATGAAATTTAGGTGAATTGACCAATCTATTATCACCATCTAGTAAGCAGCATAGATACTACATAGAGTAGCATCACGGATTCTTGGCTCTCTTTAAATTGCTTTCCTTAGGTAAAGTTTCCCAATGTATTTGGGGTAATTTGTACTTTAGTTACTTTCCTAAACATTTTAGGGTAACTTATTTGGTTGATTTTAGCTACAAGTTTCAGAACAATGAAATCCACTGGTCCAACAGGCAATTAGGGATGGTGTATAATTCCTCTCTATAGTTCTTCAACTCTGTTCTCTTTTGTGTCTTAGTTTTGTATTTCAGATGTTTTTCCTTATGGAATGACAATGGCTTAGCAGCAATTTGGACAACATGAATTGTTGTGCACCTACTTTTTAACCACTAAATTCTATCAATTATGACATATTCAAGTTTCCTCCTCTCTTCTAATTCAGTCAGCTTGTCACAAACCTACTGCTGGGCCAAAAACTCTCACCACAGTACTGTCATGCAATAATTAGACTTAAACTTGTCTTGGGGGTTGGAAATTATAATCATTGCTTTTGATGATCATAATCTACTCTTGAGCCCCAAATTGATTCACTTGCCTTGAATCACTTGAGGTAAGTAAAGAGCTATGGATACTGAAACAAAATTGGCATTGTATATGGAGAATAATCTTACCTAATAATGGACAAACATGCAAATTGGCCATACCTTTGCTATGCCCAGCAGCCAATTGGATGATTATGCAAATTAACCAAACAAAGATGGCGGTTAATTTGCATACATAGGCGCCCAGCGGCAATTAGAGCCTGCAATCAGAGCTGAGTGGTCCCCTGCCCAGGCCTAATGTCTTGAGGAGTGGTGGCGGGGAGCAGGGAGGGAGCCAGCAGTGGCGGGGAGCAGGGGCAGAGCCAGCGATCGCGGGGTACAGAGCAGAGCCAGTAATCATGGGGAGCAGGGGCGGATCTGACAATTGCGGGAGCTGGGGATCTCCTGCCCAGGCCTAACCACTTGGCCACACGCATTAAGCCTGGGCAGGGGCAGAGCCAGCAATTGCAGGGAGCTGGCAGTCCCCTGCCCAGGCCTAATGCCTCTGCCACATGCGTTAAGCCTGGGCAGGGGCAGAGCTGGCGATGGTGGGGAGCAGGGAGGGAGCCAGAAATCATGGGGAGCAGGGGCGGAGCTGACAATGGTGGGGAGCTGGGGGTCCCCTGCCCAGGCCTAACGACTTGGCCACACGCATTAGGCCTGGGCAGGGGAAGAGCCAGCAATCACTGGGAGCTGGTGGTTTCCTGTGCAGGCCTAATACCTTGGGTCAGAGGCATTAGGCCTGGGCAGGGGCGGAGCCGGCGATGGGGGGGAGTTGGAGGTCCCCTGCCCAGGCCTAAGGACTGGGCCAGAGGCTTAAAGCCTGGGCAGGGGCCGAGCTGGCAATGGGTGTGAACTACAGAGGAAACACCTTTTCTGACTGCTCATTGGCTAAGCTCCCTGTATGCCACTGGTAATATTCTTAGTACCTTGGGTAATAAGAATCCAATAAGGTGATTTAGGGTTTTTCACCACACTCCTGGAGAAAAAAAAGGAAGGACCACTGCTGGAGGTCTAAGAAATGTCATATCCTGCTCTAGCCAGTTTTGCTCCGTGGATAATGCCTCGGCCTGCCCATCACAGGGTCTGGGTTCATTTCTGACCAAGGGCATGTACCTAGGTTGCAAGCTCCTCCCTGGCCCGGGCCCAGGTCAGGGCTCATGCAGGAGGCAACCAATCAAAGTGTTCCTCTCACTTTGATGTTTCTCTCTGTCTTTCCCTTTCTCTTCCACATTCTCTAAAAATCAATGGAAACATATCCTCAGGTGAGGATAAAAAAAAGAAAGAAAGAAATATCATATCCTAAGAAAGACACATCTTGAAAATGCCTATACAAAGTTGTCATTTTTTCATGGTGAAGGGACTGGAGTCCATGTTGATGAAAACACCTTGGTGGCTGTGGTGACTGGCAGTGGCTGCAATAGTGGGGTGATGGGGCTGGTGCCTTCCCCTGATCAGCCCGGTCACCTCCCACAAAGGGAGGCCAGACTGTGGCTTAGGCCCACTCCCCAAGGGGAGCAGGGAGCGGGCCTAAGCCATCACTAGGACATCCCTGAGGGCTCCCAGTATGTGATAGGGGGCAGGCTGGGCTGAGGGACCCACCCACCCCCACCCCAGTACACAAATTTTTGTGCACCAGGCCTCTAGTATATAATAACAGAATATGTTATATATAACATGGACTGTTAGTAATGTCCACTGCAGGCAGTTATAATAAAAGTATCTTTTGCCCTCATCTGAACTTCTAATTTAGTTTTCTTTTAATAAAATTAATTTTCAGTAAATTTTCATAATCTAAAGCTTTTATTCATTTATTCATTTTTTATTTTAACTTTGCTTAGTCCACTAAAACACTTATAAATTTCTTTTGCAACTGTATTCATGGTTTCCTTTCACATTACATTTAAACACCCATAAGCAATAACTGTTTCTTTCATTTTGCATTTTAGCGTATTTAGTATATAATAGGTATTCAATCAATATTTTTACATCAATAAATGCATGAATATAACAGAGTACCCATCAAAACAATTCAGCTATACAATAGCTTAGCTTTTATCATAGAATAATCTGTATATGGAAATATAAAAAAAGGAATTTAATAAATAACAGTGGGAAAATGATTGGGTAGAGTGTGGTATATCTATAGGCATTGAATATTTTTAATTTTATAATATCGTGAGGAAAACTTTTAAATTAGTAAATGAAAATTAGTATGCTAAGCAATATACATTTAATAATAATATGTAATTTATAGAGAACATACTAATAGTGCTCATGAAAAATGTATTTAGATTTCTCTGTGCTTGCTCAAATTTTTATAATGAGCTTGTGTTTCAAATGCTTTGAGCAATAAGTAGGTCAATTGGTTTATTAATAAATACAAAAGTTTACATATAACAATCAGTCCTGAGATAGAGCAGTTAAAGGACTGCTTAATTCAGCAGCTCAGTGACACCAATAAGAACCCAAGTTCCCGGTGTTTTTCTACTTTGCCATCTTTTGCATGTCAAATTGGCTCCTCCAATGGTGGAAAGATTGCCACAATTCCAGCATCATGGAAGACTTGAAGACAGCAGAAGGATTTCTCTTCCTGCATGTCTTTTTTAAAAAGTCTTCCATCAAGTATTTCCTCATTTCTAATTGGACATCCCTGTGTCATATGCCAATTGTATAGTGATTTTGAAAACAGTTGAAGATGTCATGCCCGGCTGAGTTCCTGGAGTCACTTGGGATATGTACTTCTGAACAAAATCAATAGAATTAGTTCTGTTCTCAAAGGGGAAAGCACTGCAGGCTACTCAGGGCCTAACCAACATTGCAACAGCATGGAGACAATATCAATTGCTAAGATGAATGACTCTTTTCTATATTTTATTCTATTGATAGAGTAAATCACACAATGGTAGCTTTCAGATGATTAGTGAATTTCATTTTTAATATCTCTAAATATTACAACAACTTTGGATCTGTACTGGGCCATTTTTAATTCCAAAAGAATATGCTAGATTTGTCACCTAAGGTGCATTTATTTCTTTCATCTTTTTATTCACACTTGCATAAGTTTTTAATATTTTATTCACCTTTGAGTGGTGTTTTAACCAACTCCTCCTTAATGGCTATGTGCATTAATCTCTCAAAAGTGGAAAGCCTATATATAGCTACTATTGGTACTATTATATAGGATTAAAATATATGAATTTCTTAAAAGAAAAATCACACATGAATGAAAATAGTAAAGATTAGAACAATAGATGACTAGCTAGAAAATAAAATGGAATATGTTTATTATTTAAAGATTATACATTTGCTTCTGCCTACTTAGCTATTCTATCCTCATCTTGGAACATAAACACTAATAAGAAGTAATTTTTTACTTTTCTATACTTTCAATAATTACCTCAGATAATTCTACTAAACACCCAAGGCAAGACCTTCTAAATATGTATACCTTTTCAGAGTGAAGTATGTGAAACCAATATTCAAAGGAGGAAGAGAGGAAAAAAACGGGAACATTGTGGTGAAGAGAACTGATTGGCTCATGATAAAGGCCAGACTTTATAATAGTAGGGCTTTCTAAATTATGATTTTGATTATTTTAGCTAGAGTGGCAAAGAAAGTAGAACTATCCTCTGTTTCTTTTCAATCATGCCAACTTCTGTCTATTCAATATAATCTTAACCCAGGCCCTATTTGAAGCTTCCAAATGAAACATTTTTGTCTTCCAAGACCCATTAAGGTGTATACCCTAATAAACTTTATTAAAACAAAGAATTTGATTTTCTTTGTATCAAAATGGTTTTATAAATAACCTCCAACAGTCTACATAGCTTAACTACACACACAACTAAAACAGATAAGAAAACAATTATGTAGTGAAGAAGAGGACCTAAAATTTATTGAGCATCTACTATATTTCATGGACTATACTTAACACTTTCTAAATTATGTTCTTTTTTACATCCTTACAGAAATATCTAGCCAATAAAGAAGCTGATTTTAGCAAGTCAAATAACTCAAATAAGATAATATGTGTAAAGCACTTAGCATAAAATTTACCTAAAAATGCTTAAGAAATTCAATTAGCACTAATTTATCTTTTCCCAGAATTATACTACTAGTGTGAAATAAAGCCTTATTTTAAATCTAGGTCTATTAGATTATAAACTGTTTTTATTCCCATATTCCATAGTGCAATTGTTTTCTGTTATATGAAAACCTCAGCAATTATTCTCTCTTTACATTCTACTCAGCAGGTAGACTCAAAATGACTACATTTTGAAGTCAAAGTAAAGTATCTGCATAACTGTTCTTCAGTGTTAGTGTTACAAGGCCTGCAAACACTGCTGGTCTGAATTAAAATGTGCTGAGGCTGCGATTTCTCTGGTAGTAATGGGACTCAATGTTCTCTAAGAGGTGTGATCTTTCTTCCTGCCCTTTTGTATATCTGAGACTCCCTGTAAATGCCAAGTGAATATGAGATATCCAAAAGTAATATTTAACTCATTAAATTACTTCTAGTAGTTTGCCAAAATCTTACAAAATGTATGGCAGTCCATGTAATCTAGTTTTGAATCATTATCTATTCTGTTAAAATGACTTTAATGGAATGCTCTATCTCATTAATTTTCTAGGGCCATCATTGATGCAATATTCTTTCTTCAGAAACAAAGTGACAAAGCATTTTTTAGCAAAAACTAAAAGCATTTCCCTTAAAATCGAGAACAGACAGGGATGTCCGCTTTCACTACTCTTATTCAACATAGTGCTGGAAGCCATAGCAATCAGACAAAACAAAATAATAGGCATCCAGATTGCAAAGGAAGAATTAACCCTCCAATATTCACAGAAGGTATGATATTGTATATAGTGAACACTCCACTAAAAACTTATTAGGTCTAATAAATAAATTTGGCAAAGACAAAATTAATATCCAGAAAATGTGGCATTTTTATACACCAATAATAAACTCTCAAAAACAGAAAGTAAGAAAGCAATCCCAATTACTATTGCAACAACAAAATATGAGACTCCTAGGAATAAATTTAACCAACGAGGTAAAAACCTGTACTTGGAAAACTAATAGGAATTTGAAAAAGGTAGAAATAAGTAGAAGCATATACTGTGTTTATGGATAGGAAGAATTAACATCATTAAAATGATCATACCATCCAAAGCAATCTATACATTCAACACAATTCCTATCAAGATACCAATGACATATTTCACAGAACTAGAACAAGTATTCCAAAAAATTATATGGAATCACAAAAGACTTCAAATAGCCATAACAATCTTGAGAAAGAAGAATAAAGTTGGAAGAATCATGCTATCTAATATCAAGGTAAACTACAAGGACATAATAAGCAAAACAACAAGGTCATGGCATGAAAACAATTATATAGATCAATGTAACTGAATAGAGAGCCCAAGAACAAACCCAGCTTTTATAGTCAATTAATATTAATAACAAGGGAAACAAAAAAAAACATACAATGGGGACAAATAGTTTATTCAATAAATGGTGTTGGTAATATTGGACAGATGTATGCCAAAAAAAAAAGTGAAACTATAGCAATTTCTTATACCATACATAAGAATAAACTCAAAACGTGGTTGTCTTTTTCAATCGGGAGGGAGTCACAAGCTACAAACTGCTCTGAACTCCAGTTCTGGGCGAGTCTCTGGGGACCCAGACTCATACAGGGAGAAACTGGACTGTCTGGCATCAGGAGGAACTCGAGGGCGACTCTCTCTCAGAGGTGCTTGCAGCGATTACCGCAGGACACTGATATCCCACAAGGGGTCCCAGATTGGAGATAGTGAAGGCTAGGCTGAAGGACACCTCCCCTTCAGTGCACAAATTTTGTGCACCGGGTCTCTAGTAAATTCAATAAAAATATATAAAACAACAACAACAACTAAAATAATAAAAAAACCTTAACTTAGCTTTTCTGTTTGTCAAATCTCTAGGATACTACATCCCACTATTTATCAGTATCTATGAGGACTATTGCATATGGAAGCCTATGGTATGAAAGTTTAAAAAGAGGAAGTAGTAGAATCCACGCTCTTAAAGAGATTGTAATTTATAGTGAAAGAAATTCATTTCAACCAATAAGCAAATGCCACAGGCAGAGTTATCACTAATGTCTTAAAATCCAGACTTTGGCAATTTTGAACTTTTGAGAATTGAAGTACCCTGTGCATGACATTGAGGAGGAGGGAGCAGATGGTAGGTTTCCCTAAGAAAAGGTGCAGCTTACACTTGGAAAGGACAGCCATGAATAAAAGAAGAACAAAGGGTCCAAATGTATCTTACATGTAATTCCCATGAAAAGTTTTTCAGTTTTATGTGCTTGGATTTTGGGGAGAATCAAAAGAAATTCGTTTATCTCTTTCTATGTTGTACTTATCCCTGGTTACAACTAACTCTTTGGTAAAAGAGTAGAGTATGAAACTGAAGTGCAAGAGGGCAGCCTAGTAACAGAAAAAGACCCACCTTCCCTTTACCCAACAAATACTTGAGTGGCTTCTCAAAATATGGTCACCAGGCTTGCCATGTTAAGATAATCTAGGATACTTTCTAATGAAGAATCCTGAACTTGAGCACAGATTTGTTGAATCAGAACCTCTGGTGACAGCATTCAGAATACAGACTTAAACCTCCAAATTTATTTCATGCACACTAAAGTTTGAGAAATGGACAGTACCCCTTGTAGGAGAGAGAAGGTGTTGCCGCTGGCACTGTTGCTTTAATATGTTCAGACAGGGTGATGTGCAGACACTGAACTGAATCACATATTTTATACATATATACTAGAGGCCCAGTGCACAAAAATTTGTGCACTCGAGGGGGAAAGGGGGGTCCCTCAGCCCGGCCTGTGCCCTCTCGCAGTCTGGGACCCCTCAGGAGATAACGACCTGCTGGCTTAGGCCTGCTCCCAGATGGCAGAGGAAAGGCCCAATCCCTAGGTGCAGCCCCTGGTAGGGCTCAGAGCAGGGCCGATTGGGGAGTTGGGGCGCCACCCCCTGTCATGCACAGAGTAGCGTGGATCGGGAGGTTGCGATGCCACCCTCAGTCACGCTCAGGGTAGGGCCGATTGGGGGGTTGGGGCACCGCCCCCTGTCACACTCAAGGCAGGGTCAATAGGGAGGTTGTGGCGCCACCCCCTGTCATGCACAGAGCAGGGCCCATCAGGGGGTTGGGGTGCCGCCACTGTCACACTCAAGGCAGGGCCGATGGGGAGGTTATGGTTCTACCCCGTCACACACAGAGCAGGGCCCGTGGGGAGGGGGGGGGTTGGGGCGCCGCCCCCTGTCACACACAGAGCCTCAGGGCTGATCAGGAGGTTGGGGCGCCTTCCCCATCATGAATAGAGCAGGGCCGATAGGGAGGTTGTGGCCCCGCCCCCTGTCACACACAGAGCTGCAGCGATCAGGGGGTTTGGGCGCTGCCCCCTGTCATGCTGATCCTGGTGCCGGGAGGCCTCGCGGCTCTGCTGATCCTGGTGCTGGGAGGCATATTACCCTTTTACTATATAGGATAGAGGCCTGGTGCACATGTGGGGGCCGGCTGGTTTTCCCTGAAGGGTGTCCTGGATCAGGGTGGGGATCCCCACTGGGTTGTCTGGCCAGCCTGGGTGAGGGGCTGAGGGCTGTTTGCAGCTGGTCACACACCCTTCAGGGAGTGGGTCCCCACTGGTGTGCCTGGCCAGCCTGGGTGAGGGGCTGATGGGGCTGTCTGCACCTGGTCACACACCCTTCAGGGAGTGGGTCCCCACTGGGGTGCCTGGCCAGTCTGGGTGAGGAGCTGAAGGCTGTTTTTTCAGGCTGGCAGGTGATGGAAGCTCCCAACTGCTCCTTTTTTTCTTTTTTTTTTATTCTGGGCCAGCTTTAGCTCTGAGGCTCCAGCTCTTAGGCCTCTGTTCCTGAAAGCAGGTATCTGGTTTGTTTGGGTTCTATAATCAAAACTCTGTATCAGCTCCAGCTCTGAGATCCCGGGCTCGCTGAAAGCAGGTTTCTGGGATTTTGTTTAGCTTCTATATTTGTTACTATGTTTCTTAAACTGCAGGGTCAGAGGCCGGCAAGGCAGGCGGGGCACGTTGGAGTCCTCGGTCACTGAAGCAAGCAAGCCTCATGTTAGTTTCAAGCTGCCTGGCTGCCGGCCGCCATCTTGGCTGGCAGTTAATTTGCATATCTCACTGATTAGCCAATGGGAAGGGTAGCGGTCGTACGCCAATTACCATGTTTCTCTTTTATTAGATAGGACTAGAAGCCTGTTGCACGAAGATTCATGCAATAGGCCTTCCATCCCCTACTGCCGGCACAAGCTTTCCTCCGGCACCCAGGACCCAGGCCTTTGGTCCGGCTTCAGTGAGGTTTGGCTCTGCAGCAGCGGAGAAGCCAACCCTCTTCAGTCTTCAGTCTTCAGTCTTCAGTCTTCAGTCTTCAGTCTTCAATCTTCAGTCTGGCCCGAGCCTTCAGTCTTCACTCAGCACCTGCGTATGCAAATTAACCACCATCTTTGTTGGGTTAATTTGCATACTCATCCAATTGGCTGTTGGGCATAGCGGAGTGACACCAATTTTCATGTTTCTCTCTTATTAGTGTAGATATGTTTTTTAATTGATTTTTTGGGGGGAGAGAGAGAGAGGAAAGGAGAAGAAGAGAGAGAAACATCGATGTGTGAGAGAAATATCTATCAGTTGCCTCCCACACACGAACCCCAACTGGGGATAGAACCGAAACCTGGGTATGTGCCCTGACCAGGAATCAAACCAGTGACTTTTGGTACACGGGATGATACTCAACTACCGAGCCACACTGGCCAAGACTGAATGAGTCACATCTTTATGTGAACAACACAGTGATCATCTTTGGTTTGGTTTCTAGATGCATTTTAAAATTTCCAGACTGTTATCATGCTTTCTGCTTTCTAGTATAAGTTAACCAAAGTAGACCATTTTTCATTTTAGCACCCCAATTCAATCTCTCCACACCTCTGTTTTTTTGTTTTGTTTTGTTTTTTAATATATTTTTATTGATTTTTTTTACAGAGAGGAAGGGAGAGGGATAGAGAATTAAAAACATTGATGAGAGAGAAACATCAATCAGCTGCCTCCTGCACACCCCCTATGGGGATGCTGCCTGCAACCAAGGTACATGCCCTTGACTGGAATTGAACCTGGGACCTTTCAGTCTGCAGGCCGATGCTCTATCCACTGAGCCAAACCAGTTAGGGCTTCACACCTCTGTTTTTAAGACGCACATATATAATTAAACACACACACACACACACACACATACACACACACACACACACACACACACAAATCTTTCCTGCCTGGCTGGTGTGGCTCAGTGTTTGAGCATAGACCTATGAATCAGGAGGTCTTGATTTGATTCCCAGTCAGGGCATATGCCTAGGGCTTGGTCCCCAGTGTGGGGCATGCAGGAGGCAGCTGATCAATGACTCTCTCTCATCATTGATGGTTCTATCTCTCTCTCCCTTTCCCTTCCTCTCTGAAATCAGTAAAAAATTAAAAACATCTTTCCTTTATGTTATCCCTTAATTACATCTTTTGTTTCCACTGAGTATAATTCATTTTAAAGTCTTTTCTCATACTCAAAAGTGTATTTGCATGTGTGTAGGATGGTGCCTTTCAGCTTTCTATTCAGTTTAACTGTGTTGCTTAGTAATGAGCATTACTCTAGGAATGGTTGACTGGTTATAATCTAGGGCTTGACTGATCCCTTCCTGGCACCTGATGTCAAATGAGACTTGGGAGTACTGTGGTGAAGAAATGGAAGGGATGTCTGCAGCAGCAGAGTCAGATGTGACAGGCCTCTGTGGCACTGCTGACATCCTTGATCATTCATCTGTGACTTCGTGGAAGGTTAGAACTTCCAAGGGCACCTAAGATTCCATGTAGCCCACAGAAATATTGTCACCTTATTAATTAAGGCTAGAACCCAATCATGCAGGTTATTGATTTGATTTCAGGTTTTGTTTTTTGTTTTTTAATCAATCTGTGCACTTGATAACAATGTGCTTCATTAGTAGTAGTTTTATTGCAGACTTTGAGTTCAAATACCTATAAAAATACAGAGCTAGACATATGATTTTTCAGGTACAGGATGAATTAAAATCTTAACTTTTACAATAATTGTCAAAACAAAAACTGTGATAATTCTTCTAAAGCAGTCAATAATCTGCATATGTGTCTTGAGAATGCAGTCATCTGGATTTTGTTATTCCCAAATTAGTTTTGATGGTACCTTTTCATCAGAAAGACCTACCAGAGTCTTTCTGATATGTCTAGAGAGAATCTGAACATATTAAATATGCTTTTCCGAAGTCCTGTCTCAAACAGAGTAACTGAGATTTAGCTCATGTGATTCTATTTTATTTTATTGGTGATGAGAAATGGGTTCATTTTAGCAAACTTGATTTCATTTTAGCAAACTCTAAGACCTACAATGTATAAAAAGTGGTACTAAACATTATGGTGGATTTAGTGATTAAAAGATATATAATTCTGTTGAGAAAACTTTCAGTAACAGAACTTTTTGTTCTAAATGCTAAAAATTTGACTAACAAAAATGTCAATGCTTTACTCACTTTCACAAACCTTATAACTCTTAGGAGTCTTCAATGATAGTATACCTTAACTCTTTTGAACAAAGGGTATTCCTCAACTTTAAAACACAAAACATACATTTGCCTTGTTTGAAAATATATTAATGTTTTATTTTCCTTTACAAAAAATTTTTAATGTTTAGTTATTTTATTTTTTAAGTTTTTACTTTATGAAGTTCCCCCTTCCCTGTGGATCATAAGAAAAGCAATTTCTGTGGGGGCATGGGGATGCAGGAGTCTTCAGGTATACTCAAGTATCAAAGACAACCTATAAAACTGAGCTGAGGTAATGACCCAGCTTCTGGCAGATCCATTCCTCTTCTCCAGGAAAAGTCCTTCATTCTACTAAAATCCTTAATCCTTACACTATAGGAGTTTATAATTTAATTTGGGAGAAATGCACACACATATACACTTAAATATGTATGCATATATGTGGATGTACATATGATCAGTCAAATTAGGTATGTATGATGTTATACACATATTTACAACTCAGACCAAAGCAGACTATGTTAAATATAAAGATAATGTGTCATGGATATAAGGAAAAAAGACTAATGTTTACTGTAGAGAATATGAATATTCTAAATTTTTAGTATCATTTTTATGGCACTAAAACTGGTTTCAAATTGTCAGAATTCAGCTCTACTACTGGTGTCGCTAGGGACTGGGTCCAGCAAAGGCTGTGAATGATTTCACTATTGGCTCTCTCTCTACCCCAGGGACCCAGTCTGGTCATGTTGCTTCTTAATTTCACTTGCAAAGCCTTTTGATGCCCATATATTTTACTAAAGGCCAGGTGCACGAATTCGTGCACAGGAGGGGTCCCTCAGCCTAGCCAGAGATCAGGGTTGATCAGGGCCATCTTGCCCAGTCCTGATTGGGGCCGATCAGGCCCAGCTGACAGGGGGGAGGGACTGTGAGAGGTTGGCAGGCCACAGAAAGTTGGCTGTGGGAGCACACTGACCATCAGGGGGCAGCTCCTGCATTGAGCATCTGCCTCCTAGTGGTCAGTGTGCATCATAGCTACCAGCCAGTCATCCGGTCATCTGGTCATAATGGTCGCTTAAGCTTTTATATGTATAGATGTCTGTCACTGTTCATAGGGAGAGAGACAATAAACTGATGATGATGATGATGATAATGTGTAAGCCCATGGGTAGGGGTAGGCATAGGTCAATGGAACAAGAAGAGAGACATTTAAAGAGAATTGGCCTCTTAGAAGTACATGTCAGCAAGAGGGATTCTTAACTTTCTTTGTGCCATGGTCTTCTTTGACAATCTGGTGAACTGAGAAATCTATATGGCCCCTTCTTAGAAAATTATTTTTAGATCTGCATAATAAAATACAGTACCATGCCCTTATCTGCCTGCAGTTTTAGTTACCCATAGTCAATGGCAGTCCTAAAATATTAAATGAAAAATTACAGAAGTAAAAACTTAATGTTTCAAATTGCCCAACATTCTGAATAATGTGATGACATATCATTCCTTCCCACCAGGACATGAATCATCCCTTTGCCCAGTGTATCCATCCTGTATCTGCTCTCCACCTCTTAGCAGCTATTTGTTATCAGATCAGTTATGAAAGAGAGAGAGAGAGAGAGAGAGAGAGAGAGAGAGAGAGAGAGAGAGAGAACATTCACATAACTTTTATTAATGTATAGTTGAAGCTTAAACAAGGGTTTGAACTATAGTAGTCCACTTATGTGCAGATTATTTTAATAAATACCGTAATGTATTTTCTCCCCCTTATAATATTTTCTTTTTTCCAGTTTACTTTATTATAAGAATACAGTACATATGTAACATACAAAATATGTGTTCATCAACTGGACATGCTATTGGTAAGGCTTCGGGTCAATAGTAGGCTATTAGCAGTTATGTTTCTGGGGAGTTAAAAGTTATACACGGATTTTCAACTGCATGAGGGTTGGTTCCCATGACCTCCCCATTGTTCAATGGTCAACTGTAAATTGTTACAATTGTTCTATTATTAGTTACTAGAGGCCTGGTGCAGGAAATTCATGCACGGGTGTGGTCCCTGGGCCTGGCGCTAAAGTCCCCAAGTGGAGATGAACTGGGCTGGATGCCGAAGGCTGGAGCTCAGCATGGGCCTCTGGGCTGCCCAGCAGCACCGCATGGAAGCCAGGTGGGAAGCGTGCTCTCTCCTGGCTGGCCTCATAGACTGGCTCCTGCAGGAACCCACAGGGAGCCCAACTGGCCCCTACAGTCCCGGCAGTTCCAGCCCAGCTCATTTGAAAAAGGCCATGTGGATGTGGGGCGGGCTCCTCAGGGACCCAGCACCTGAACGTGGGGGCTTCCATGGCACACGAGGCCTGGTGTCCCGGGAGAGGGTAGCAGGGGGAGTGAGAGCGAGCTCAGTGGACACCCCTCATTCTCACCACATCTCCATTCCCATCACCCCACCCCCAGGTAGTCAGCGAGAGGTCGTAGCCCCCCACCCGGGCACCATGGAGTTTGGTCATTGCCACCCACCCCAGTTCCTCATCCTAGCCTGGGGTCCAGCCCCAATCGAGTGATCAGGGCCTGCTGTCAGCTGGTCGCCGTCTGCAGGGCGATTGGCAGGGCAATCAGGCCCCTGCTCTCACCCACCTTGACCTGGCACCACCCGCTCACCTGCTCCACCATCCCACTGAGGTCCTGCTCTCATCAGGGCCCATTGGGGCTGGCAGTGCCTCCACTGGTGGTCAGCACACATCATAGTGAGTGGTCAAATTCTCAGTTGAACAACCGCCGGAGGGGACAATTTGCATATTAGGCTTTTATTATATAGGATTGCTGTTAATATTTTACTGTGCCTAACTTATAAATTAAGCTGTATGTATAGGAAAACCATAATAAATTCTGTACTACCCACAGTTTTAGGCATCTACTAGAGGTCTTAGAATGTATACCTTTCAGATAAGGGGAACTACTGTATATGGAAATTTTAGGGAATCAAGAAATACACCTCTTAATGTATTATAAAAAACACATTTGTGTTGTTTTATTAAACATTACATAATATAATCTAATAGTAGATATAATAACTATAATTTTGAAATGGTTATGTGCATAAATAATACTATGAAATATATGCAGCAACTGCAATATGGTTAAAAATATCTGTGATTCCTTTGTTGAAAAAATTACAGGTACCACTAGTGTGAGAATGGTTGTTGCCAGCATTTGTAACTGAAAAAATGATAAATTTCAATTAGATTTTGATGAAGATAGAAAAGTAACTTTTTTGTTCATCCAAGTTCATAAAATTCCTGAATTCTGTCTATTCAGTGATGCTTTGAGGAGCCACAGGACCCAGGCTAAGTAAAAGCCCTGTACCAAAGTTCAGTGTTAGTGCCATTTATGAGAAAAAAGAGCAAATGTGAAATGTACATGGAGACTTCAGGTCGCTCATAGTGACTCTGGGTCCTGAACATGCCAAAGGACCTTTACTTCTTACTCTTTATATGTGACAGTGTTGTTTCTTTACATACCGTTTTGCTCTATGTTAAACTAGGAGTAATAATCATTTTTTGAAATTTTGCCCAGAGCAAGCCTGAGGGTTAGGAATTCTTATTAGATGAACTAGGAAAAAATTTGTGTGCCTTTTTCTGTGGTGATTAATTTATCTTTGGCTATCTAATTCTATATTCTTGAATTCCTTTATTGCTTTTATTCTAAAAAATATATGTAAGTAGTGCATGCTTCTTTAAAATACATGCATACATGATATAAAAAAGAAAGTGAAGTATCAAATTAACTTTACTACTGAAAGGAAAATTCTTCTTCACATGCAAACAGCTAACATTTGTGAAACTTTTTCTGTGTATATTTTTTTTCAGAATAGATATCTAGTTTAGTTTGTATAAAGTACATGATCATAATATATAAATAGTTTGACAATCTAATGGGCTAATTGCATTGTTCATTCATTTCACCCTAAATCAAATATTTCTTTATATTTGCTTTATTTATTTTTTATTTTTCAGTGTAACACACTCTGAAATTTTTGGTTGATTTTTGAATTGGGAGGATTTTTTGCATAGTCATTGGTTGTCATACTTGAAGATTTTAATCAAGAAAAAACTGGGTCCGAGGTAAGGAAAAGGACTTTCTAAGATTATGTGCATTCAAAATGTGGCATTCAGCGGTGGAAAGGGGTGGTAAAGCAGTTTGGAAGACAGGTGGTTAAATTTCAGGGAGATTAAACAAGGAAGAGGAGGGGAAAGTAGCTGCTTCAGTCACTGCCCTGAAATTTTGCACAGCAAGGCATCAGGGAGAAAGGAGAATAGGTCGGCAGTGGCCAGACAGGTCAGATTTTTATGCCTCATCAGCCACAGTATGTTATCTTCTGGCTGTCTTCCTGATTTCCTTTCCTGTTTTTTTTTTTTTTTTTCTTTCTTTCTTTCTTTTTTTTTTTTTTTTTTTTTTTCTGATACATGCTGCAGTTGTTCTGCACCAGTAAAAAAAAGCAGGTAGAAAACAAATAAAGACACTCACTCACTCACTCACTCACTTACCTTTCCCCTGCTTTCATTAGCAATACCTCTGTTACTGAGTCCTTCAGCTAGCTGTGAAGGTTAGTGAACAGCCCTTACTAATTCATTACCATTCAACCGCTATTTCAAGTGAAGCTAAAAGGTTATTTTGGGAAGCAAAAAAAGGACAGTTTTAAGAATTGGTAGGTGAAGTGACAATGGAAAGGTAAAAAGGGAGTATAAGAACTGTTGAAGGGTTAATATTATGCTTTCATGATTTTGGAATAAAACCATAAATCACTTAGTAGGTGACATTTAGCCCAACTGATCATCAGAAGTGTTGAAAACATTGCTCTCAGTCAGAAAGCCACAAACATGGGGCTGTGTTTTTCTAGATCCCACCGAAAGCTGTAGCCTTGGCAGCCATGGGAAACCTATTTGCTTTTCTTGTCACTAAGAGATTTCAACATACCTTCTCTGGAAGGTAGAGAATGCCCATCTATTGTGGGTAGGTATTATGTGTCTGCTGAGGCTTTTTTTAATCTGCTGTTGCATTGGATTGGACTTGCCCCCAAATTATTTATATTGGGGGGGGAAAAAAACCACACCTACATTTTGAATTAACCAATAATCTACCTAGCAGTTTAATATGCAAATGTGTGGTAGGTGAAAAAAGAGACTGAACTTTAAGATATAAGGTGAGAATTACAAAATTGAGTATGGAAGAAAATTTGGTAAAGTCCTAACTTGGTTTTAGCATTACTGTCCTATTCAGTAATTATTGAGCTTTGTATACTGCTAAGTGATGGAGGAACTGGACAAGATGACTGGGTGCTATTTGCTTTACTATCGTGTTCCTCTACTATTCATGAATTAGCCATCTCTGTTGATTCACCTTCCTGATAACATTACACTAATAAATTCTGGAGTGAGGATGCCCTTTCCCCTTTCTATCAATACTGATTGTACCAAGCCTGGCACTTTTCCTTAAAGAACTGTGAAAATAAAAACAGTATCTAAAGTGCAATGGCTTTTCTCTATGATTTCCTTACCTAAAGAAGCCAAAATGATCATGTTTGAGAAAAAAAAATTATTAACTAATTTTAATATCAGCTTCTGAGGAAAATGAGTGTGTTATCTCCTTAGCCGTAGGGGCTAGATCCCTCAAGTTTACCTCTGAGCACTGAGAACTATTCCTTCAAACTGCCCTTACTGTTGGATTAGTAATATTTGCTAACAAACAAACAAATATCTCAATAAATATCATAAATATGTTTTTAAATTGGAGATTCTATGTTATTTGCATTTTATGACCAGAAAGCAATGACACCCCAGTGTTATTGCATACTAGCATATAATATTTTGTAATCAATAGTGGTATAATGGCCCTGGCCCATTCGAGTCAGTGGTTAGAGTGATGGCCCATAGTCTATGGGGTCTTGGGTTCCAATCCTGGTTAAGGGCACACACATCAGTTGCAGACTTAATCCCAGGCCCCAGTTGGGACACATGCAGGAGGCAACCAGTTGATGTGTCTCTCTCATATCAATGTTTCTTTTTTTTTTTAATATATTTTATTGATTTTTTACAGAGAGGAAGGGAAAGAGATAGAGAGTTAGAAACATCGATGGGAGAGAAACATCGACCAGCCGCCTCCTGCACATCTCCCACTGGGGATGTGCCCGCAACCCAGGTACATGCCCTTGACCGGAATCGAACCTGGGACTCCTCAGTCCACAGGCCGACGCTCTATCCACTGAACCAAACCGGTTTCGGCTCATATCAATGTTTCTCTCTCCGTTTCTATCTCCCTTCCCCCCTCTCAAAAAATCAGTGGAAAATATCATTGGGTGAGAAAATAAAAAATAGAATAATGGAGAAAAGGAATGATATACTACTCTATCTTTCTCTGTCTTCTTTCTCTCTCTTCTAAGAAAAAGGTGATCACAACAATGGAAACAAACAAATAAAAATGCACTAACAAAACTAGAAATAGATAGAACTTCTATTTCTAATTGAATTTAGACTCTAGTGCAAACCTAGACTCTTTCTTGCTGTTTGACCTTAAGCAATTTGTATCATCTATCTTAATCTTATCAGCCTCTTTGTAAATGGAGATACTAATCAATTTTGTTCTGATTACTTAAGAGGTTGTTGTTAGATTCAAATAGTGAGATATTTTTAAGGACTCAATAAACAGGAAATCAGTAAGTAAATATTGGTTTAAAATGGTTTTGTGAATTTAGTTCCTTTTGTAAAAGAGTTTTAAAAATTAGTAAATATTGTCAATGATGTCAAATTCCTGTTGTATATGGTGGGAATGGTTAAGAGTCTTTCAGAAACAGGGTTTATTCACTCTAAGTATCCAAGTTACTCCTGAGGAATGATTCATATAGAGCAGCGGTTCTCAACCTGTGGGTCGCGACACCTTTGGCGGTCGAACAACCCTTTCATAGGGGTCGCCTAAGACCATCCTGCATATCAGATATTTACATTATGATTCATAACAGTAGCAACATTACATTTATGAAGTAGCAACGAAAATAATTTTATGGTTGGGTCACAACATGAGGAACTGTATTTAAAGGTCCAGAAGGTTGAGAACCACTGATAGAGGAAGAACTCAAATGAACAGAACTTGGTGTCCATAAAATCTAGTATGCTAGAAAAACCCTATATGTATCTTACCATAGAATTCAAAGTAAAAAAATTCTTAAACTCAATCTTGATTTGAATTACACAAGAATGTTAAAATTTAGTTTTCCAGTCCTTTAAAAATCCGCTATGAAATTTGTGTAATTTTTTTTATGAAATGCTTTTGAAATATAGACAATTAAATTTATCAAAATTCAAGAATGTGGGATGGAAGAACAATAGAGCAAAAACATTGAAGATATTCCTGAATTCAAAAGACATATTAGAATGATGACCGAAGAATGTAAGCTGAGAAGGAAAGAAAATAAAAACAATAAAAATGTCTCACACTACTGCCACTAGCTATTTATGTCAATAACTAAGTGCTTAAGATATATTAATACATTTTTTGCTCTCACTATTCTATGAGGTAGATATTACTATTATTACCCCTTTTATGGATGGAGGCTTTATTGATATAGAGAAAAAAGAAAATATATTATATAATATATAATTTCTTATATATAAATATGTTCTCATACAACTGCTCCTTAATCCTATCCATCTACTAAATAGCCCATCTCTTAAACAGCAGTTAAATAAGTCACCCAGTGTCACACAGGCAGAGACTGATGGAGCTGGTATCCAAACTCAGGCATCTTGGCTTCAAAACCTGTTTGCTATGCTGCCCTTTGATAAAGAGATAGGACACTGGTACCTATTTACACCCCCTGCATTAGCTTTTGACAGTCTAATTTTTTTCAGGCTGATAACCAATAAATGCTACTTTATTGTTACATTTATTTATATTTCTTTTATTACTAGAGATTCTTAAAACTTTCATATATTCATTATGCTTTTGTATCTTATCTTTTGTGTGAAGCATAATCTTATTTCTGCACATTTTTATACTGAGGTATTTAACTATTTTATTTTTTACTTTCATTTTAGAGCCTTGTGCACAGGAGGGATAATAGTTATTTCCCATATATGGTGCAAGTTTTCCCCATATTTTGTTTATCTACATTTTATGATGCATTTTCTATAAAAAAGTTTTAAGTTTGTATGTACCTGTATGTATTAGTCTTTTCCTTTATGGTTTCTGGCTTTCACACCATGCTTAGAATGACTTCCCCGATATATCCCACCTTACATTACTGTGTCACCTCTATCACATCACTTTTTTTAATCCTCACTTGAGGATATGTTTTTATTGATTTTAGAGAGGAAGTACTCTAACTTTAAAGTACTTTAATGATCTTATAATTATTTATATTTCTGGTGTACTTGGAAGTTTTATTGATATAGAGAAAGAAGAAAAGATAATTTCTTATATATAAATATGCTCTCATACAACTACTCCTTAACCCTATCCGTCTACCAAATAACCCATCCCTTTGCCACCAATTTAAAATGTTGTTTTTATAACAGAATACAATCTCGCATATATTTAGGTATTTTTATCTCTCTGTACTGTGATCTCCATTGACCTACCAATCATTACAACTGAGTAATGATTTCTCCATGAAGTGTTGTCTCCACCTGACATCCATGGCTTTGCACACTCCTGGCTTCTTCTCCACTCTAGCTTCTGCTTTGCTGTCTCTGGTGTAATTTACTCTTATTTTGCCCACCCCTTAAATACTGATGTTCCTCAGAATCCAGTCTATCACTTTCTTTTTTAAAAATATTTTTTTATTCATTTCAGAAAGGAAGAGGGAGAGAGAGATAGAAATATCAATAATGAGAGAGAATCATTGATTGGCTGCCTCATGCACACTTCCTACTGGGAATCAAGCCCACAATCCAGGCATGTGCCCTTGACCAGAATCAAACCTGGGACCTTTCAGTCCCCAAGCCGACACTCCATCCACTGAGCCAAACCAGTTAGGGCTGTCACTTTTTTTTTATCCTGAACTTTCTCTATGGGCACTCTTGTTTATTCCCAAAACCTTAACCCTGTCAAACGTGCACTGACAGCTTCAAAATGCAATTGTCTGGCTCAAATTCTTTTTACTGAATGTTAGCCACATTCCCCAAATGTCTGTCTACACAGATGTCTCAAAATCACCTTAAATTCAAAATGTCAAATATTCATTATGTCCTTCATGTCATTCACCCCAAACTTTCTCTTCTTCAGGTATCTCCTATACTATCTCATGATTGGCACCACTATCCTCCCACTAATCGAAGCCAGACTCTGGGATTAACCCTGATCATTTTCTCTACCTGCAATACTTTTTAGTTACTGAGCTGGTAAGGCCAATAACAATTACTTCTTTTGAACTCTTGATGCTGTCCCCATCCATAATATCAAACCTTTTCAGGGTTGTCATCATCTTTGTTACAAACCACTTCAGTAGCTTCCATCCTTTTTCAATAAATCCTCCACTTTGATAGCAATCAGATCTTCCTGAAATGCAAATTAAATCATTTCACTTCTTCTAGTTAAACTCCTTACTGCTTCTCTCTATTAGAAGGCCTTTCTGGTATGACCCTGCATAATTCATCTGTTGAAATACTGGATCTCTTTATGTTCTTCAAATACATCTAGTTCTCTGTTGCCCAGTTTTGCATCAGCTTCTCCTTCTGCTTGGAGCAACCTTGCTCTTTTTCTCTTGCCTAAGTGCTGCTTTTCATCCTTCTGACCTCAGCAGACCCGACCTTCTCCAGGAAGCCTTCCTCAACTCTCTGTTGCATGTATAGTACCAGCGGAAGCATTCCCATGACACCCTGTGCTGCAATGTTTTAACATATTGCTTTGAAAATATCAGGCTAAGTATTTTGTAAAATGAACCAAATTGTAAAACATATAAACAGGGGAATGTTGCCTGATATATTCACCACTGTATCCCTAGCACTCCTCAGGGGAGTGCCTGGGCATTGGGTAAATCTGTGAGGAAGAAAGAAACAAATGATGGAGGGAGGAAAGGCAGGTGGAGGAGAAAGGGAGGGAGGAATATAATGTATTATTCACTCAACGTCTTTCTCTTCCTCTTATGCATAAATATATTCACAGACACACATTTAAAAATACAAATATCATACATAAATTTCATACACAAAATATGAAAGCCAATGCTGCAAAATGGTTTTTTTTTTTGTGAGATTGTAGGCAATTTTAATTTTCTACTTTAAGTGTTCCTTTATCATTTAATACAAAAAATCCGAAAATCTGTAACTAGAAAAAGTTATTAAAATTAGATTTCCAATTATCTTTATTATAACTTATAAAATTCATTAATACACTTGAATAAGAATATTTTAGTTTGTGTAGTACAGAGGCTCATTGATTCATGATGGGGTTATGCCCGATAAGCTCATCATTAAGTTGACAATATCATAAGTCAAAAATGCATTTAATACACCTAATCTATGGAGCATCACAGCTTAGTCTAGCCTTCTTTAAATTTTTCAGAAGACAATATTCAAAAAACACTGGCAGCACAGACACTGCAGAGTGCTGAATTGGTTGTTTACCCTCCTGACCGCATGGCTGACTGAGAGCTGAGGGTCACTGCCACTGCCCAGAATCATTAGAGAGTACCCTGCTGCATGTCACTAGTCCAGGAAAAGATAAAAATTCAAGGTATAGCACAGTTTCTACTGAATGCATATCACTTTTGCACCATCATAAAGTCACAAAATCCTTAAGTCGAACCATCATAAATCAAGCACCAGCTGTTTTTGTTTCCTAGGGTAACAAAGTACCACAAAGTGGGTGATGTAAAACCATGGAAATTTATCCTTTTACAGGGTTGCAATATAGAAGTCCAAAGTCAAGGTGGAGGCAGGGCCATGTGTCCCCCGACTGCCTAATTCTCTTTTGTCTCATCCGCTTAGCTTCTGATGATGGCCATTGATCCTTGATGGTCTTTAGCTTTCGCAGCTGCAGCACTCCATCCCCTGCCTCTGTTGTCATATGGTGATCTCCTCCCTGTGTGTCTCTCTTGCCACTTTTTATACGGTCACCACTCATTTGGATTATGGGTCCATCCTACTCTGGAATGACCTCATCTTAATTTAACTAATTATATCTGCACTGATTGTGATTCAAATAAGGTCACATTTTGAGGTAATAGGAGTTAGGACTTCAACATATTTTTTGGGGGGGTACACAATTCAACTCATAATACAAGTTAAGCATGATTCTTTTGTTTATTATATGTGTAACAACAAATAATAAGGTTATCCAGATTCCATCCTATCTAATAATAGACAAACATGGTAATTGACCATGCCTCTGCTACACTTCCCATTGGCTAAACAGCAGGATATGCAAATTAACTGCCAACAAAGATGGCGGCCGGCAGCCACGCAGCTGAAGCGAACATGAGGCTTGCTTGCTCCAGTGATGGAGGAAGCCAAGGTTCCCCGCCTGCCGCGGCCCAGCTCTGAGCTCCAGAAGCAACAATGTTTCAATTATAGAAGCTAAACAAACCCCAGATACCTGCTTTCAGCCAGCCATGGCCTCAGAGCTGGAGCCAGGCCTCAGAACTGGAGCCGGCTCTCAACTCCAGTGACAGCTATAGAAGGTAAATAAATCCGAGAATAAAAAAAAAAAAAGAGGCTGGGAGCTTCAGTCATCCACCAGCCTGAAAATAGCCCTCAGGCTGGCCAGGCACCCAAGCGGGACCCCCACCCTGATCCGGGACACCCTTCAGGGCAAACCAGCTGGTCCCCACCCTTGCACCAGGCCTCTATCCTATATAATAAAAGGGTAATATGCAAACTGACCCTAACAGCAGAAAGACTGGTCACTATGGCACACACTGACCACCAGGGGGCAGACGCTCAATGCAGGAGCTGCCCTCTGGTGGTCAGTGTGCTCTCACAGGGGGGACCTCTGTTCAGCCACAAGTCAGGCTGATGGCTGCCAGTACAGCGGTGGTGGTGGGAGCCTCTCCTGCCTCCTCAGCAGCACTAAGGATGTCTGACTGCAGCTTAGGTCTGCTCGCCGCTGGCAAATGGACATCCCCCAAGGGCTGCCGGGCTGCCAGAGGGATGTCTGATTGCCATCTTAGGCCCAATCCCCTGGGGAGCAGGCCTAAGCCAGCAAGTGGTCACCCCCGAGGGGTCCCAGACTGCGAGAGGGCACAGGCCGGGCTGAGGGACCTCTTCCCCTGCCC
Source organism: Myotis myotis (assembly GCF_014108235.1). Taxonomy (NCBI): domain Eukaryota; kingdom Metazoa; phylum Chordata; class Mammalia; order Chiroptera; family Vespertilionidae; genus Myotis; species Myotis myotis. The sequence goes on along the minus strand of NW_023416324.1, from coordinate 144,098,721 downwards.
CCTGAGTGCACAAATTTTTGTGCACCGGGCCTCTAGTTTTTAAATATTTAACAAAAGAAATATATTATGACACATATGTAATTATCCATAAGTCTTTAAGATATAAAACAATATGTCCTTTCTATTACCACTTTCTACTATGCTACTGAGGAAAGCATATTTCTTCATTTTTAATGATTATATTTGTATGAGTTAGGGATTGAGTTTGGTTATTAGTACGAGATCTGACTATAGTGGCATAAATTTAAGGGATATATTTTCCTCACATTACAACAAATCATGGCAGAGGCAATTTCTGGTACTATCTTGGTTCAGCAACTCAAGCATGTCAGGACTAAGGATTTGTGATTTTTGAGGCCTTTGATTCAACATCTTAAAATATATGCAGCATAACCATAATTTATTTAAGGCAAGAAGAAAGAGTTAGGGATGGGAGAAAAAAGACAGCTGAGCTTGCTACTCTCTTAAAGAGTGTCTTCCTCAAGCCTCACCAACAATTTCTACAACAGCTCATTGGCCAGAATGGTGTCACCTGGCCACCACTTTCTGTAAAGGAAGTTGACAAATGAAGGAATTTTAGCTGCACATATTGCTGATCCCAACATACTTAGAACTCTATTCTTAAAGGAGAAAGGTAAAACGGACTGGTAAGCAACCAGCTGTCTCAGTCATCACTCCCCTCACTCCCTTCACAAACTTTTGAGGAGGATGGATGGAGAAAGGGTGCAGAAGGGAAGAAATTCAACATGTCTCTTTTCTTTGCCCCGCTCAACCCATCAACACAGAAACTTACAACCACTCAATTAATTCCAGTGGTGGAAGATTGTTTGATAGTTTGAGAGAAAGTCATCTAATTAGGTCAGGGCTTTTTTGTTGTTGTTTTTTGTTTTTCTAAATATAAATTAAATATGTGACAGTAAACCTTAGGCAATGAAACAAGAACTGTAAGTATAGCCTACAAAATGGCTCTCAAACACCAATCTACTCTCTGGTCTTAGGTTGGGAAACACTTTTATAGTCCATGGGGGAAAAAGAACAAAGAGTAATCTGGTGAGTATTTCATTAGGCTAAATTGATTCAATTTAAAGAGCTGTCCTTCATTCTGCAATTGTGTCCTTTTTACCATTTTGGGGAAGGTTATTGTGTCCTTTTTTTTATATAAAACTAGAGGCCCGATGCACGAAATTCATGCAAGAGCAGGCCTTTCTTCCCCCAGCTGCTGGCACTGGTTTCCCTCTGGCACCCAGGACCCGGGCTTCCCTTGCAGCCTAAGCTTCATCCAGGAGGTCGTCGGGAAGGATGGTCTAATTAGCATAGTATGCTTTTATTATTATAGATGTTGGGGATAATAAATGGCAACTTCTTTTGTTTCATGGTGTGTTATTTTCTTACTCTGGAGAAAAAAGGTTCTATGATCTTTTTTTATTTTATGTTTTCAATTTTCTACCTCATGGAATCCAGAAATATGATACCCATAGTCAATTATTCCTCTTGGTATGTGTTTGGTATATATATTTTGTAAAAAAATGTTTGTAAGCATTTATATTTTAGTATTTATATTACTTTTTTTTGGTTTTAGTTTTAAAAGATTAAATGACTAAGCTTAGTTCTTTCAAATTCCATCCTTGTCTTTCCATCATCTCAGATGCATTTAGGAACTGTCTATATGGTGAAGATGAAAATACATAGAGCAAACTATTTTGGTTGGATTTAAGGCTAAGCACTTTATGTATGTTAGCATTTAGTTCTTGTTGCCCTTCCTGGTGGTACATGTAAGTTTTGTCATCCCATTGATAAAAGATCTGATAGTCACAAAGCTGTGTGACTTGCCAAGGCTTCATAGAGAATAACATCAGGTTTTAAATCAAGCTCTTTCCTCTTTAACAGACCAAGTTTTAAATCTACTGAGAGAAAACATGTTACTTCTTTAACTCTATGGGTGAACCTATGCCTTTACTTATTATAACCCTGATTTTGTTATTCAGGCAAAACTATTTCTGTACCCGGTATGGGAATTTTTTCCCCTGCAGGAATAGTAGTCTTCTGTAGAGGCCAACCTACCCCACATATTTTTTCTAAATGGCTTGTTTATGAGGAATACAATGAGTATATTACTAATATTTAGTATTGAGTTATGATTGCCTCTTCTTAAGCAAAATATAAAAATATGTCAGCTTCTGTGAATGTTTAGGACACGAACAGACATTTAGATCCTCCAATGCTCAAGCAGTCAAAAGAGCTGGAAGAACACAGGTGCCTGTGATGATAAAAGGAACTGACTCTGGGCTCAATGCAGATCAGCAGCAGACAGGCTGAGAATTCGGGCAGCCAGTGCCTCTCCCTACAGGAGGAAGTTTCAATTGACTCAGCAGATTGGGGGACACATGTCTACTTTTCCCCAGAATTTTAGATCTTCAACCGACATTTGAAATGTTTGATTTCATGTGCAAGGCTGGCTCTTAGAAGAAATTTAAAACACCTAATAGGTCAGCAATGGATGGACCAAGCACAAGTCTGAGGGAGAGTCAGTCCATGGGCTGATGGCTTTCCACAGCTGAGTCAGGCTTTTACTTTTTCACATGATGTGGGATACAAAATGATTAACCAGTAGCATCCTGAGCAATTGCTCCAAGGGGAAAAGATTGCTTTGCAAATATAAAATTTCAGTTTGATTAAAAACAGGAAGAGACTCTTTTCAGGAAGAGGATCATAAAACTGGTCTCATTGAGGAAGCTCACATATAAAGCTGGCAAGCTCCTTCAGTGAGAGAAACTGAGCTGTGATATCACTCCAGCAGACTCAGGATTTAAACATGATAAAAATATCACTTTAGAGGGGCAGGAGAAAGGAATTTGCAGCTCATAGAATATGTAGGGACAGAAGGAAATGCTATACAGAGAAGATGACTCCCATGTAACAAACAGTTTTCTTAGAGAATTGGTAAAGGCTCATGAATAGGTTTTTTGTTGTTGAGGAGGAGACAGTATCAGAGTCTGCTGTACATGCTTTAGGCTTCCTACCAACTTTCTCATCAAGCAGTTTTGTAGCACTTCCAAAGTGCCAGACACTGTTCTAACACCCTGGAGATAGAATATAGACAGCAAATGTCCCAACTTTCAGAGAGCTTACCTTCTCCGATGAATAAAGAAATCAATCATCAATCAGTAATATTGTTTTGGATGGTGATAAACACTCTATAGAGAAAATAGGAGAAATGAGAGTGACAGGTGGGGGCAAGGCTACATGGCATATGGGTTGGAGGAAGCCTCTGTGAGCCAAGACCTCAATGGTGAGAGCAGTGAACTCTGAGATGTGCAGGGCAGGGGTTGAGCAGAAAGGAGGAGCAATTACGGAGGTTTTAAAGCAGGATGAGCTTCACAGAATTATCACTTGAGTGTGGATCTCTTGACTGAATGTGGTTACTGTCACTTCCAACAACACCTTCAGTCCTCAGTTAAAGATGCTGGGCAACATAAACACCTTTGTTCTTAGAATCACAATTTAGCTGCTCAGAGAGGGCAGGAGTAGTTATACACTCCCCTCCCCATACACTCCCCAGAACGTGCACTTACAATGCTATTGATTTCTTTGAATGCATATGTTGACATATCTTAAATTGTATTCATTTAAGAAAGAATTGTATCGGATACAAAATTTTCTTCTTGCCCTCCTTTTCTTACCTCTTTTTTCATTCATGAGAAGTCAGTTCGGTGAAAATCAATTTATCCATAATGAAAATGGAGTGGATAAAAAAAAGAAAAGAAAAAGAAATGAATACATAGAGAATAAGTTCACTGTGCTCAGGGCTTCCTCTAATAAATTCTTCATGACTCTTCTTGTAATGATGGCTAGCCTCGGAAACAGGATCCAGCTACCACAGATGCCTTTACCAGAACACCCAGAGGCCTCAGAGGAGGCTGCACTTGCCGGGGAAGGCAGGAAACACCTGTGAGCATGGGAGAACTTGGAGCTGTGGTCAGTGCCTCTGCCAACTTTCCAGGTCTTTGTCTCAGTCACCCAATCTGAGGAATATCCTTTAACACATACCACACCCACCGCAGGGCTAAGATAGAAGGGGGTCCCCTCCCCCCTGGCCTGCCCCCCTCCCCATCCCTGGCCCTAACAGTTCTTCCCTGTCTCCAGGAAGTCCCTATCCAGCTCTCCCTGTAATGCATTGCTGGCATTTCCTCCACCAATCTCTAAACCTCTTTTGGGAACAGGATCCACGTCATCTTTGTATTCTTCACAGAGAGATATTTCTGGTTGTATTTCCGAAGATGGGGTATCGTGTGAAGTACGCAATTTGCTTTTCCTAGCTCTGGATAATGTTCTCCGCATTTTTGACTACGTTTCTTTTTATTTTTTAAATTATTTATTCTTTAAAGTATTACATATAGTACTACATATGTCTCTTTTTACCCCATTGACCTCTCCCCGGCCACTCCCACCCCCCAGCACAGGGCCTCACTCCCCTAGTGTCTGTGTCCATGGGTTATGCTCATATGCATGCATACAAGTTCTTTGGTTGATTTCTTACTTGCCCCCCCTCCCATACCTTCCTTCTGAAGTCTGATGGTCTGTTCAATGCTTGTCTGTCTCTGGATCTACTTTAGTTCATCAGTTTATGTTGTTCATTATATTCCACAAATGAGAGAGATCTTGTGATATGTATCTTTCTCTGACTAGCTTATTTTGCTTAGCATAATGCTCTTCATGTCCTTCCATGCTGTTGTGAATGGTAAGAGTTCCTTCTTTTTTACCGCAGTGTAGTATTCCATTGTGTAGATGTACCACTGTTTTTTAATCCACTCATCTGCTGATGGGCACTTAGGCTGTTTCCAAATCTTAGTTATTATAAACTAGAGGCTTGGTGCATGAAATTCATGCCCTGGGGTGGGGGTGGGGTACCTCAGCCTGGTCTGTGCCCTCTCACAGTCCAGGACCCTTCACTCCGTACCACCCGGCTGCTTGCTTCTCCCTACTGCTCAGCTCACTGCTCCTTAGTGCTGCCGTGAAGACTCCCGCCACCGCCACTGCACTTGCCTGCCATGAGCCTGGCTTCAGACTGAGCAGCGCTCCTCCTGTGGGAGCACACTGACCACCAGGGGGCAGCTCCTATGTTGAGCATCTGCCCCCTGGTGGTCAGTTTATAGTGACCAGTGATTCCACCATTCAGTCGATTTGCATATTACGGTTTTATAATATAGGATAGGATATTGAATGTGAACTGTAAATGAAAAATAAAATTTAAAAAAGAACCAAATAAAATTTTAAAGCTGAAAATTTATATATATAATTCTCACCTGAGGATGTTTTTACAATTGATTTTTAGAGAGAGAAACATCCACATGACAGAGAAATACCAGTAGGCTGCCTCTGCACCTGCTGTCCCACTGGGATCTAACCTAAACCTAAGTATGTGCCCTAACCTAGAATCCAACAGGAAATCCTTTGGTGTACAGGTTGAGACTCCAACCAATTGAGCCACCTGGCCAGGGCAGATCTGAAAAAATTTTTTAAATGTACCTCCAGGCCCTGGTGGGTGTGGATCAGTAGTTAGAGTGTCCTCCCATGCACCAAAAGGTCATGGGTTTGATTCCAGGTGAGGACACATACACAGGTTGTGGGTTCCATCCCTATCGGATTGCTTGGGCAACTGATTAATGTTTCTCTTTCTCTTTCCCTCTCCCTTCCTGTCTCGCTAGAATCAATGAAAAAAAACATATCCTTGGAGGAGGATTTAAAAAGAAAAAAAAAAATGATTGTTTGGTTCAGAGGATATTGCTTTTATAGGTGAACTGAAGGGTACTGGGTTGGATTCTGATCAAGAGCACATATCTGGGTTGCAGGCTCAATCCTGGGCCCTGGTTGGGGATTCAGCAAGAAGCCACCAATTGATATTTCTCACATTAGTTTCTGTCTTTCTCCCTCTCTTCCACTATCTGTAAAAAAAAAAAAAAAAATGCAAAAATGTCCTCAGGTGAGGATTAACCAAAACAAACAAACAAACAAACACCCATCCCCAGTGTGATTATTGAAGGAGAATATGAAGTATTTGTTGAATGAACGGGAAGGGATGGGACTTTGCTTTCTAACTGTTTTAGCAACTCTGCAAGCCAGAGGGTTTATTTTTTATTTTAATTTTTATTGATTGATTATTTTAGAGAGAGGAAGGGAGCGAGAGAAACACCAGTGTGTTGCTCCACTTATTACGCCCTCTTTGGCTGCTTTTTGTCTGTGTCCTGACCAGGGATCCAACCCGCAAACTTGCTGTATCAGGAGGCGGTTCTAACCCACTGCGCTGAGAGCTGCCTGTTCAGGGCCCTTCAACAAAACCTCTCTGGCGTGCCCTGGCCCCTGCTGTGGAACGGAGCTCCTCTGCCACAGCAAAGGCTTGGGTTCCATTCTGTCAGGGGACCTATGTCAGAGCCCCCTAACAAAACCTCTCTGGCATGCCCTGGCCCCTGCTGTGGGCCGGAGCTCCTCTGCCACAGCAAAGGTTTTGGTTCCATTCTGTTAGGGCACCTACTTAGGTTTCGGGTTTAATCCCCTGTTGGGGATGACTGCTGCTCAGGAAGTGACTGAGGACCGTTGAGGTCCGTGTGCTCTAGTCATTCAGTGGGGAACTGGGGTTTCATTGCTGACATGGCCCACTCTGATCCCTGATACCCCTGCTCCTCCATCGAGGACGACTTTAACTATGGCAGCTGCGTGACCTCCACCAGTATACACATCCCCATGGGTAGGTCACCCTCTCTGGTGCTCGCCAGGCTCTGCTGCTGCACAGTTGCCCAGGGAGGCAGATTTCCGGGTTCCCAGGGAGAGAGCGCCCTCTGCGCTGGACTCCCAGGGAGATCAGGGTCCTGGGGGGAAAGCACTTCAGTCTTTCTCCCTTCAGGGCTCCCAGGCTGAAGCGAAATGCCTATCCTACTCAGGGCTTGGAGGGGAGAGCTGCCCCAGGGAGGCCTCCTAGCTGGGTGCTGAGAAAACAAAACTGGAGCCCTTCATCCTTGAACCCTGTAGTTTCGGTGTAGAAAGGGACAGATGAAAGCCTCAGCAGCCTTACTGGGGCATCTTTAAGTGAAGATGTTATTTTTTTTCGGTGAAAATAAGTTTATTGTGTAATCATTGTGATTACACAATAACCTGCATTGAGTTATCTGCTGGTGAGATGTTTGTGCTTTAGGGCATGTGAATGCATTTTATTTTATTTGATGCAATCTCACGTCCCCCAGCCTCATGTGGTACGCAGCCACACCTACCCGCTCCAGCTGGTCATTACGCTCCAGCCGGTCGTTACCTTGAGGGCAAATTTGCATATTCCTTCATTTTATATATATAGACTAGAGGCCTGATGCATGAAGATTTGTGCAAGAATGGGCCTTCCTTCCCCTGGCTGCCAGCATTGCCTTCGCTCTGGCTGGAGCCCCCTTTCCACCTTCTCACGCTGTCCAGAGGCCCAAAGCAGCTGGGGCAGTGCAGAGCACAAGCGTCCTACCCTGGCCCCAGCCGCTTAGGGCACGCTTATGCAAATTAACCCACCATCTTTGTTGGGCTCATTTGCATACTCATTCCTGATTGGCTGGTGGGCATCGTGAAGGTATGGTCAATTTGCATCTTTCTCTTTTATTAATGTAGATTGTGCTGCTATGAACATAGGGGTGTATATATCCTTTCTGACTGGTGTTTCTATTTTCTTGGGATATATTGCTAGAAGTGAGATTACTGGGTCAAGTGGAAGTTCCATTTTTAACTTTTGAGGAAACGCTATACTGTCTTCCATAGTGGCTGCACCAATCTGCATTTCCACCAGCAGTGCATGAGGGTTCCTTTTTCTCCGCATCCTGGACAGCACTTGTCAATTGTTGATTTGTTGATGATAGCCATTCTGACAGGTGTGAGATGGTATCTTGTCATTTTGATTTGCATCTCTCAGATGATTAGTGACTTTGAGCATGTTTTCATGTGTCTCTTGGCCTTTTGTATATCCTCTTTTGAAAAGTGTCTATTTATGTCCTTTGCCTATTTTTTGATTGGATTATTTATCTTCCTTTTGTTAAGATGTGTGAGTTCCCTATAAATTTTGGAGATTATACCCTTATCGGATATAACATTAGCAAATATATTCTCCTATGCAGTGGGCATTCTTGTTGTTTTGTTGATGGTTTCTTTTGCTGTGCACAAGTTTTTTATTTTGATGTAATCCCATTTATTTGGCTACCTTTCTTAAATTACCAGTATGCCCATAATTTTTTCCCCTCCTCAAAAAAAAAAAAAAAAAAAAAGAAAAAGAAAGGTCCCAGGCAAAGAGCTGATACAGTCTTTTACACTATGGAATAAGGTACTGTTCCCTTAAAATGTTCTTCTTGCTCTTTCCTCATGATATTTTGCATTTTAGCTAGTCCAAGGAAGCTTTCAGTGGAAGGAAAACAAATTAACAGTGCCTAGGAGCTTTCAATCTATAGCTCTCAGGAACCTGTGTATACATGGGAAATAGGATTTATAGACTTGTTTACATAACGCCAGTTAAGCAAATGTAAATTCAATCCTCACATTACTATGATTTAAATATTTCTGATCAGAGAAAGCATTGGGTGCCTTGAGTTACAAGAAATGTTTATATACGTTCACCTGAATACACTTTTTCTGTTTAATTTTTTTGCATCTCCATAGCACTCCCTCAGTCCTTCCTTCCTTCCTTCCTTCCTTCCTTTCTTCCTTCCTTCCTTCTACCTCCTCTCCTCCCTCTCTAGCATTTCTTGAGCACTTGTTATGTTCTAGTTGCTGCATTAGACACTGAGAAAATAGATATGAAAAGATGCAGGTCCTGCCCTTCATCATCTGGAAGGCTATAGGAGGGTGTTTAAAAAAAATAAGCAAAAGAGAAGAAACTAATAAGAAGACTGCTATAAAAATCTAAAGCAAAATCTCCCAGGAAAAAAGTAGATAACTCTGGGAGATGCAGCAGAATTTTTCAAAGGTAAAGCATTTGAAAGGTAACTAGAAATTGCTATTTAGAAAATAAGGGAATAGTGTTTATATAATGGGGAAAGTGTGTAAAGGACTGTCAGCTTTAATATTGGTAATCTCTGGAGAAATGCATATGGCCTCTGTGATCAGTGGTAGTGTACGAGATGGGCTAGGAGACAGAACTGCAAAATTAAAGTTAGGCCATGTACTTAACCTTGTCAGCAATCACTGTATCCCTTCCAATATGGGGATTGCAAATAACCCATCTTTTGAATTCTCCTTTTGATACCGTTGTAGTAATCGTTATTATTTAACAGAAAAGGAATAAAAGGAAAGATTAGACATAGGCATGCCATTTATAAAGGTTTGCCAAAAAGCTACATTTAATACTGCCCAACTCTGTTCCTTGCTGATTGATGGGGTCAGAGACTAGACAAAGGCAATTTAGACAGTTGCCCAGTAAAATCTGAATGTCATGGGAAAATGCTGGCCTGTCAGTCACACCTGGAATCAGGTAATTGACCAGGATGGGCATGGCCACTGCAAGTATATGAAATTTAAATGTATAAACTTCTAGGCTTTCTTGGCTCCTGCTACAGGGGGATTCACTCTCCTGCACACATGGCACATAGCCATGCTGGACTCTACACATAGACTAATGGACTTCAATCTGGCCTGGATGCTGAACCACACCAGACACAACATGGAACGGATGCTCTGGACACTGGCCCTATTTCTGACTTTGCTGAACTCCCAGCTATACCTTTTCCAATACTGGCTTCAGAGGCAGGGCACTCTGGAACCTGAGAAATGTAACTCCATGCAAGTAAAACCTGTACCAGCTCTCATCCTCCCATGGGGACTTCTGAAAATTCTCATTTCAGCTGACTCCCAAGACCCTACAAACATAGGAGGGTTCTCACTCAAGTACCCTTTGGCAACACTTTTGGTCCTGGGACTGATTGCATGGTCTTCTGGTTTTCTGCCTGTTTCACTTCTTTGTCTTCCCCAGTTGTCTATTAAACTTTTAAGTGTTGGGGCACCCAACCCAGTCCTTTGACCCTCCTGTCTGCTGTTTTCTATTCTCTATTGAAAGAGGCTGCTTTGCAAAGTATCCAAGAGCTCTCACAAGAGCCAAATTGCCAAGTTTCAATTCCCAGTCTCTTATGAGCTGAATGAGCTTTCTTGTTTCCTCATCTTAAAATAAAGATGATAATAGGACCTATCTCAGAGGGTTGTTGGAGGCTTAAATAATTGAAGACACATGTGCAGGAAGGAGTCAACAGAGCAGGCCTGATTGCCTATCCTTATTAAGGCCTGCTGACAAGGTTGGCCTGGGCTAGAATTTAGAAACTGGGATTTTGGAAGGGTTCCTATCCACCTAACTGATAAGAGTGGCTCACTGTACCTAATCTGTTTATAAAAACAGCCTGGTTTGGCCCTGGCTGGGTGGCTCACTTTTTTGGAGCATCATCCCATAAACCAAATGGTTTTGGGTTTAATTCTGGACAGTGGTGTATAAGGGAGGCAACTGATTGATGTTTCTCTCTCTCTCTCTCTCTCTCTCTCTCTCTCTCTCTCTCTCTCTCTCTCTCTCTCTCTCTCTCTCTCTCTCTCTGCTTTCTTCCACTCTATAAAAATCAATGGGGAAAAAAATATCATCAGTATCCTCAGGTGAGGATTACTAGTAAAAACAAAACCAATCTGGTTTATGCTGGACACCTACATTCCCTCTGGGAGTCAGATATCTTGGTACATGCCCAGCAGAGGTGGCTTATTTAATCAGCCCAGCCCCCAGTATACACCCTGGTCACAGAGTTGCTAATGAACTTCCCCAGGGGGACAGCATTTCTCATGTTTTACCATAACTCGGGGCTGGGGAAACTAAGAAAGTCCATCCATTCCATGCGATTCCACTGGGAGGAGAGTCTGCTCAAACTTCGCCCCATGTGCCTTTTCCCTTTGCTGCTTTTGCTTTGTCTCCATGAACAAATCATCAAAATTGGGGTAGCTGGGGACCTCCCAACATAGCATGCAAAGTGCATTTAGGTGAGTGTTAGGTATGTAATAAACAGGTAATATAGTAGTGCATTTCTAGCTTTAATTATCACTTACTAGAGGCCCGCTGCAGAAAATTTGTGCATGTGGGTGGTCCCCTCAGCCCAGCCTGCACCCTCTCTCAATCCAGGACTGCTGGCTCCTAATTGCTCACCTGCCTGCCTGCCTGATCGCCCCTAACCTAACTGCCCTCCCTGCCAGCCTGATCACCACTAACTGCCTCTGCCTGCTGGCCTGATGGCCCCCAGCTGCCCCTCACCAGCCTGGTCATCCCTAACTGCCCCCCTCTGCCAGGCTGGTCACCCCTAACTGCCCCGCCCACAAGCCTGGTTGCCCCCAACCCCCCCAAATCTCCCCCAACCCCCCCCCCCCGCCAACCTGGTCACTCCTAAATGCCCCCCCCCCCATCTGGTTGCCCCAAATGCCTCCACTGCCAGCATGGCTGCCCCACACAGCCTGCTGTTCAGTCGTTTGGTCATCCCTCACTAACCCCCCCTGCCATCCTTGTCGCCCCATGCTGCTATTCAGTTGTTACTCTGACGGTGTCCTGGACAATTTGCATATTCCTCTATTTTAGTATAGATATGCTGATGATTACCTTCTAGTATATCAGCAGTTTAACCCTTTCCCTAACTCCAGATTTATATATCAAATTTCCTGGTTAGTTTCTCCATTTGAGTTTCTAATGGACATTTCAAAGTGAACATAAGAGACTCTAGGCTTCTGCTCCAAAGTATTTCTGACTCCCCAACCCCCAATCTTTTCCAAGTGAGGTAACATCACCCTCATTCACCCATTGCTTTAAGTTTCCAGTGTTTTTCCCTATGTCCTTGCTCTCTACATCTAATCCATGAGTAGGCCTTGTTCGGATTCCTTCCAAAATATATCTCAAACCTTAAACCCTGTTAATAAATCATCATTTCCCTGTCAGGTCCATGGCAGGAACACCCTAACCAGCCTCCCTGCCTCATTGTCTCCTCTGCAGTGACCCCAGCAGCACGGCAGGTATTGCCTCTTTAAATCAAAAGCAGAACAGTTTTTTCCTTACTTGAAACCCTTTGATGCCTTACCATGTTAGTTAGAATATGATCCAAACTTCATGTCATGACCTCTAAGGGATTGCACCATTAGCCCTTGCATACCCCCGTGTTGTCCAGCACTGTGCTTCCCTTGGTGTGCTAAGGCCTCCGTCTTTCCCTCCAGTATACCACTCTGGCTCCCACTGAGCTCTGTGGACAGGGACTCTCTGCCTGGAGCACAATACTCCAGATCTTCTCCTGGCTGCACCCTCCTAAGTCAGGTCACTTTTAGACCATCTTGTTTAAAGTGACCACAACTCCCTGTATAGTCAGGGACTGTTTTATTTTATTTTAATCAACTAGCATTATTATATCTTGACTTTATTATTTTTAAAATAGTTATCAAAGTCATTAAAATTAGTCTTTGGACTACTTTTTTTGTCTTATTCCCCATAGGCAACCATTTGGAACTATTTCAGCTTTTCTTCTCAGAGTTAACCTTTTTACTATAAATTATATATGTATTCATCTATCAACTTTATTCATATCTGTTTATTTCCCACTTTGAAAGATAAAGCTTTAGTTCATTAGTATCATCTCCAACTAACTCCCAAAGTTGGTAAGTGTTTTATTATTTATTCTTTCTACTGTTTTCATTTAAACTATGAATAATACACATTTTTAATGTCCTCTCCGCCAACCTCAGACAGTATCTCCTGAATCTCCACCATGAAAAAGAATATTTGAGTCCCTACCCGTCTCTCCTTATCTATTAACCACCTCCCAACTTTTATTACCTGAACACTTTTCCTTTATAAAATTTGTAACATTAATATTCTATCCTGAAGCCATATTTTACTTTACCTGTTTTGACATATTTGTGGTTTAAAAACTAACTATGGTGAAAGTAAAGAAAAGGAATCCACATTTCTATTTTTCTTTCTCCACTGCTTATTCAATATGCTCCCAAGAAAGTGTTTGATTATTCATTCAGACTAAACTAGAAATGACTGGATAAGCATGAAGAAAAAAGATGTATTGGCTGAATTTCAGGCCCAAAATATTCTTTAGGTTTACAATCACTTATCTAAAGTTTTTGTATTCAGATTATTTTAGAGTGAAGACATTTTTAAACTTTAGAAAATTTATGCAGTACATAATATTCTATATTACGTAACACTTCCAACAGTGTTTGAAGCAGAACTATATAATAAAAAAACATTTCTTTAGTAAAATGTATAAATAATTATACTCAGTGATATAAACAGTCTATAAATAATAGTAGCTTTATATCAAGTTAGTCTGTATTTTCTTGCCCAATGAGTATACAGTACAACTTACCTTTTTTTTCAGTTTTCAGAGCATTTTAGTTGTTGAAACTATAGATATAGGATTGTGCAAGAATATAAGTGACAGTTTATTAATTTGTAAAAGTAACTTGCATTTAGTTGTTGTTTTTTTCTTTTACTTTTTACCCTTATATAACATGAAGTTGCACCTTGCACTTTCATATAATACCATTGTAAGCTCATTTGGTTTCTAAGGACAAGTTATTACATAATGAGCAATATTCATTGTTATGTCCACCAACATTTTATCATTGTTTGAATGTATTTATATTATGATAATATGACAAGAACAGGTTAAATTGGTGGGTTGTTAGCCTGGTAAGCTGTTTGACAACTAGTAAATTCTTTTAGGTTGACATTTAGAAAAATGAACTTTACCTGCCTTTTTACATCAATTTTTCCAGTTGTGTTTGGTTAGATGAGACACACTTAGAAATGATATAAGAGGCTACTCCTTCCTTACATTTCTGGGACACTGTAGGCAACATGCTTTATGGTTAAGCACTCGGGCTCCAGAGTCACAGCTTATACACTTAAGCTCATTCTTACTTTTCCAAATTACTTAAATTCTTTAAGACTCAATTCTCCTATCTACCAAAAAATTGAATGTAAGAATTTTAGTTTATGGGCTGCTATGAGGTAAAATTGAGACAGGCTTATAAATTATTTAGCATAGCCTCTAATAGGGGCTACATAATATTATTATTACTGTTGAAACAGAACCATCCTCTTAGGCTATTTGATATATGTGTCTCCATGTAAAAGCAAGCCAACAGCGTGGATATTTATGACGCCACCTGGGTATTTATGTATAGAGTTGCTTACATTTGGCCCAAAACATTAATGTATTTTTGGTTTTCTAATCTCTTGTAGAACACTAAATCAGAATGCAGATTCTAACTTGAGTGAATATAATTGCGAGGGAGAATCTGAATTCTAATAGATAAAATGGTGATAATACAGGATAAATATATGCAGCTTTTGTTGTATACCAAGCCACCTGAAAACTTAGTGGCTTAAAAGAAAAGCAGTTTATTCAGCTTACATTCTGTGTGCCAGCAATTGAAGCTGTGTCCTGCCTTGTGGTTCTTTTGCTCTCAGCTGGGCTCACTGTAGTCAGCTCTCAAGTTGGCTAGGGACTGGCTGGTCTCTGATGGCTTCAGCTAGAATGGTTCATCTTTGCTTCACTTTGTTTGCCATCACAGAGCAGGAAAGCCTGGGTTGTTGAAATGGAAGTTCAAAATGAGTAGACATGTGTAAGGCTACATGAGGCTTTGGCTCAGAACCGGCATAATAACATTTTACTGTCCAAACAAATCAAAATTCCAATCTAGACTCAAGAGCAGAGAAATGAACTGTAGCTCTTGATTGGAAATGCTGCAGAGTAACACCATAAAGGATATGGATACAGGGACAGGGGAGCATTGAGGACATTTTAACCGATGTATTCAATATATCAGAGTACTTGTATATAATTTTGCTAAAAGCACTAAACCTTGAATAATAACACAAGGAAAATAAAAATGGTTCAAGTGGAACAATGAAGGAAAAGCATTGGCCTCCATAGTAAGAAAAATAGACTGGGTACTTGAAAAATAGTAGAATAAAAAAAACTGAGATAAATTAGAAAAAAAAGAACTGCATCTAATCTATACTTGGCCTGTGTATTACTGGTATTAGGAAGGAAAATCAAGCAAGACAATGATTTATCTAACCTGGCTCAGTAGAAATGCAGTCCTCTGCAGAGGTATGGGTAAAATTTCTGAACAAGGAAAAGCTCTCCCAGATTTAATGGAACATGGAAAACCCAAATATTTTTACAAACAGAATTCCTGTGAAGTTTACTCTTTCCTATTTATGTAGACTAATGTATCATAGCAAAGACATTAGAGGTTAACTAATATTCATTTTATGTTATAAATGTTTTTAAATTAAAATCTTTTAATCTTATTTGGAATTGTAGAATTTCTAAATGATACTACAGTCTACCTAGTGATTACCTGAGGGTGAACTTAAAATGTAGCAAAAAGAAGAGCCTTTTTAATTCTTGATTTAACTGCATTTCTGAACCTAGTTTTCCTATAAATAGCTTATTTTTTATATCATATGTTACCATTATCTAAATGAACAAGAAAATCTGTCTTAGATATGGGATTAATGCTTCTTAGAGATTCACAGGAGTAGATTCTTTGGGGAGATGGCTTTGCAAGACTATTGCATCAATTCCTATTGATGTAGATAAACCCAATTTAATGCTGAAAATTGATCTTGAACAATGCTCATGACTCCAGACTTGATATGTATATTTAAGACAGCTCCAAGGTCCAGGGAAAAATCTTTATACACAGGCTGCATGTTCTATTCCATTGCCCTTTCTCTCTTAGTTTGAGTAAAACAGAGGGTTTTTTGTTTTCCCCTACATGGACAAACTCCAGGAAAAAATACTCACATAAACAAAGTGATAAAATTGCATCTCCTTCTATGCACTTGCTGTTGCTGATCCTTTCTGGTGACCCTTTATCTGGGCTAAATCTTCTCAGTTATACCTGATTTAGTTTTTTATTACTAGTCACCTCCTCACCTAATTCCTTCATCCATTCAATTTTTTTATTGTTATTGATTATTTGTCAAACACTAATTGGGTATTGTGCTCCACTAAAATATTTATAAATGAGAGATTAGAGATAGTGACAGAGACAGAGACAGAGACAGAGATAGAGATAGAGATAGAGATAGAGATAGAGATAGAGATAGAGTTAAAGAGAGAGAGAGTAAAAGAGACAGGGTGGGGAGGGAGAGAGATTTTGGGAGTTGGCTTGTGCAATTATGGAGGAGCCTGGCAAGTCCTAAATCTGCAGAGCCAATATCCTAGCTTGAGTCCAGAACCCAAAATGCCTGCATATCCCAGACGAGCTGATGTGCTAGTTAGAAGGGCCACAAGCACAATAATTCTCTCTTCCTAGGGGGATGGTCAGTGTTTTGTTCTATTCAGGCCTTTAACTGATTGCATAGGGCCCACTCTCACCATGGGATTCAATCTGCTTTACTGAGTCTGAGTTCAGTGCTAATCTCATTCAAAAACACCATCACAAAATCATGTAAACATGCAGAATAATGTTTGACCAAATATCTGGCACCTGTGGCCCAATGAAGTTGATACATAAAATTACCAACACAGAGACCATTCAGTTAGGAAACTTCTCTCTGCTTTATAATATTTCAAACAACTAATTGATTACTGAAGTCAAATAAAGAAGACCCCTACATTTGTTGGAACTATTTCCATTAGGTTGATATTCATTTTAGCAGATGTTTTCTGAAACCAGATACCTATCTTCCTAACCAAACCTGAAGGACCAATTGAATTGTAGGCAACATAGGGGGAGAGACCCTTGACATCAATAGGCACATGGACCGTGTAGTATTATTATCTCTCAATGTTCAAACTAAAGGGAGAAAGTTGTATTTAGCTGTGAACCTCCTTTTTTCTTATAGTAAGTCTTTGATGATGCTTTCATTTGCAACTAAACCTCAGCATAATAATCTATATTCTGGCCCTAGCCGGTTTGGCTCAGTGGATAAGAGCATTAGCCTGTGGATTGAAGGGTCCCATGTTCGATTCCGGCCAAGGGCACATGCCTAGGTTGCAGGCTCGATCCCCAGTAGTAGGCATGCAGGGGGCAGCTGACCAATGATTCTCATCATTGCTGTTTCTATCTCTCTATCACTCTCCCTTCCTCTCTAAAATAAATAAAAATATATTTTAAAAAGTAAAAATAAATAGTCTATATTCTGTGTTTTAAGAAACCAAATGCTTCCATCAAACGTCGTTCATTGTACCTGACAAAATTGTGCCAAGTGGTTAACATTTCTTTTGGGACTGCTATAGGAGGCAATGCAATATAAAGGTTAATAGTTAATACTCTGGCCTTGCCACTTGCTAGTAGTATAAACGTGGGAAAGTTGTAACATACCTGGGCCTTCATTTCCTTGACTGTGAAAGGAATAAAGCTGTGTCACCTCAACTTTACACTTAACCTCTCCAAATTCCAGTTTTACCAATAAAAAAATAATAATAAAACTACTGCCTAAGTCAGTGCTAAATATTAAATATAACCAAGAAATATAAAAACTTAGAATTTTTTATTACTGGTGATTATGGCCATTAATTGTTACTGATTATTGCCATTAAAAACCAATGACTTTAAACACTGTCACACACCCACATATTTAAAGGTCATACTCCAACCACCTAAGGATTTTCAAAATTTAACATGCCCCTTATATTTTATGCTCTTAGTACTCTAAAATATTATAACCTCATTGTTACAACAAGTCACTGCTCTTGATAGAGGTATATCACAGCTTTCACTATTATTGCTCTAAAAAATGAGATCTCTTACAAACTTATAAAAGACATTTTTTCAATGCTTTAAGCCACAGTTAGAAAGTTCAATTCTTTGAATTTTTTAATGCAATCTCTTGTCCCCTGGGTATACCCTATTGTACTTGGCCTACACTAAGAAGTTTTTCTGCAGCAGTATTCATCTTGTCTACTGTACCTCCCACCACCTGACATTCACTTAGCTCTTGCTTACTTTCCTGGTCTCACCTATTATTTCTGTCACCTTCCTCAGCACTTCTCTAGCTCTATGGGCCAAGTGTTCTGTCCTTGAACTCCCAGAAAACCTTGCACTTCCTTTATAATAGCAGATACACACCATATTGTAACTACCACTTTTCTTTCTTCTATACCTTTCTAGAATGTAAGCTCATGAGGATAAAAACCCTGACTGTGGTTTTTACTGCACCATTCCCAAAACTGAACTCCTGGAACATGGAAGAGACTCAACAAATGCGTACTACATGAATGAAATTTATTTTTCATCAAAATATATTATTAAACTATAGAAATACAAGCCATAGTTGTAAAAAGAATAAATGTTTTTGAGGTAATATTCTAGGAAATAATAAGAAAACTACAACTGTAGGGAACAAACATTAATAAATAAGATCCATTAATGTAACTATCAAAAATAATAGAATTTATATTTTATCATGTTACAAAATTTTTTCATGTTGAGACATTCCCCAAAGGGCCCAAAATTTCATACTTTACCTTGTCACAAATTTAATTTGTAGCCAGTTTTGGCTGCTGGCTGTGTTTGATTCTGATGCATAATTCTTTTCAATTTGGAATTTAGGAGAATTATTTGAGCTTAAGTATAATGACTTACATTAGCTTCAAGGTATTCTGCAGCATGTAAGCTAAATTGTTCTACATTGTATTCAAGGTTTAGACTTCTAATTCGAAATTCTCCTACCATTAGTTGTTCACAAGTTAGGCTAGGCTGGTATATCAGTCCAGGGCCAGTTAGAAAATAGACAGAGATTCATTGTCATTTGAACAGAAAAAGTTTAATATAATAATTATTTAACTGTAGTAGAGGAGTAACAGCAAAGATATAAGAGAACTATAAAGGGAAAGACAACTTGGATGGGCCCCCTCTCAACAGTCAGGGCTCAGAACTCATTGGAAAAGCTGTGGTTTTAATCAACTGGGTGGCAGACAAGAATTCTGGGTCTCCCAGGCCAGAGCTGGTCCAAAGTTGCCCTCTGGGTGCAGTCAGGCAGGTGTTGGTAGGCAGGCGCAGACTAATCAGCTGTCAGGGGGCCCCCTGCTGGCAGTAGCATGAATTCTGGAGTTCAAGGTGGATGTGTAGTGCGGGCTGCAGGAATCAAATCTTCCAGCACAGAGCTGAGGCTAATGGGCAGGAAGGACTCAGAGGGAGACAGGAGGTGTTGCTGCCAGCAATGGGACTAATGCTGGCAGTGGTCACTAAGCCCCAAATTGGGCTGCAAGGTCCCTGAGGACTCAGGTCCACAATTAAGGCAGAATCACACACACACACACACACACACCACTGGTGAATTGTGTAGCAAGAGCGAAAATGCAGAAGTTCAGGACTAGGAAGAGAGGCCCCTTTCTTCTGCAGTCTCTCTCTTAGCCCTCTGTTGACAAGCTTAGCATCATGCTCACTGCAAAGGACAAATGCTTAGAGTACCTGCTGGCCCAGCAGGTGCCAGGGGGTGATTTTGATGCTGAGAGACAGTAACCTGAGAAGTGGCCCAGTCTTCTCCTCCAGCTACTCAGCTTCCGTATGTGCTCTCCCACACACACATGAACTCTGTAAGACAATGCTAAGTTATACCATAGGCCATACTGCAGTAAAAAATAAACCCAAAATTTTAGTAGTCTATGAAAAATAAACCAATAAGCCAGTTCTTTCTTCTTATTTCTTTCTTCATGCAGAAAGGAGGCTCAGCAACACCATTCTCCTTCAAGCTGTGCATCAGACTTCGGCTGCTTTCTCTTAGATCTCTGAGACATACCTGGGTTTTTTATCTTTTTTTTTTATCTCCAATTGTGAAGAGAGACAGTAAGGGGGGAAATACTCATTTTTAAGTGTTTTAGTGGAAGTGACACATCACTACATCCCATCTTTTGATGTTCCATTTCAAGAATTTATCACATGTCCACACCTCAAAGCCTTGGGGCTGGGAAAATACAAGGAGTATGTAGATTCCTGGTGAGTCCCAGTGGGCTCAATTCACAATGTGTCAAGTATATAAACGTAAACTACCTTTGATGCTTTATAAGGTACAACAAACGGGTCAAGTGAAATAAGAACTGAGAGCCAAATGCAAGGGTGTGTTTAGTTCTGGTGTTCTTACAATATGCAGACTTTGTTGTTTAGCACAAGGCCACAGTGTTGTTTTCTGAATTCTGCCTGAGGGTTTTTAATTCCTCAGACCTGTCATTTATTGTTAACCACTTCTCAGAGGTGTGTCATTAAAGGAAGGCTTAGTCACTTATCTCCAAGCAAAAAAGAAATGGGATTTGGCCTTTCTATGCTTCAATAAGATGACAATAGGAAATGACTTGCATAAATTGCAAAAGAAAAAGAATGTATTTGAAATAAGCAGTTATGTAATACATTTATTTCAAACTGTTTTCTAATAAACCCATTTGCAAGCAGAGAGCTGCTAATAAGAAACAAATTTAAAAATATGTATATAGAAAGATGCCTGTGTATTGAGTTTGCTGTGTAATTAACCCCAAGGTGAGCCTCACTACTGACTTTTACTCCACAGATTCATCAAGGCACACATACTAGTATAGCCAGAAAGCTGAGCATGGTCAGTGGCAGAAATACACAGAGCCATGCTCCAACATCCCTAAAGTACCCAAGTTATAGAAGGAGAGCATCTTAAGATATTACTCTCAAAAATAAAAGTCAACAAAATAAATGCATCTGGAAAAACAACTGGGAATATATGCACCAAATGTCAATATTGCTTATAAGCATAGTGAAATTATGGGTGATTTCTTTTCCTTCTCGATTGCATTTTTTTTTTCGTATTTTCAAAATTTACTTATCTGTACTTTTTGTATTTAATAATAAATGTGTATTATTTTAGAATTGGGAAAATATGATAAAAGCTTACATAGGTATATGTGTCATAATGTACCTTTATGTGTTATGAATGTATAAAACATTAAGAAGTCTGACATACAATTAGGAAGAGCATGCTCTGGTATTGGTTACCTGGTAGTACAGGATCTTACTGAAAGCAATAATATTGCTTTGGAGAATTAAAAAATTATATTTGAAATGTAAAATTTACAAAAGAATATGTCATATGAATACCTCATTCCATTAAAAGTGTATATTCAGATTAATTTTACCTGTATGTATATACGGAGAGCAGCATTTTAAAATACTGAATTATTGCATCCACAAATATCGACTCTCTCTCCATTTATGACATTTTTATTCTTAATTGAATTTTATAATACTCTCTAAAATTTCCTTTCACTAACTTTTTTAGATTTATTCCAAGAATTTCCATAGTTTTAGTGCTCATTATAAATAGGCTTTTTTTAAAAAAAAAAACAACAAAACACAGCATTATTACCTTTCCAAATTAGTTGTTTCTGATGTAACAAAATGTTAATAACTTTTGTGCATTGAGCTTATTTCATGCAGTGCTGAATTCTCTTATTTCAATATTTGCCTATAAATTTTCTTAGTTTTTCATTGCAGGTAGCCATATATTTGAAGTAGAATGATGATTAGGCAGGACCTTTAAAATTAAAGCTAACTTTAACACAAGATTGTAGGTAAAGAAACATTACTCATCAACAATTCAACATCAATATTAAAGCAACTTTATAAAATAATGTCAAAGGTATAACAAGGAAAATTTAAAAAGAGCTCTTAAAACATTTTTTAGAGTCTGTAAACATGACCCTCATATTCTCTTATGTTGCTTGTTATATTCAATGGTAAAATTTGTATATAGGTCTTCCTTGCTTTTATAAAACATTCAATACAATCTAACCTAAAGAGCCCTAACCGGTTTGGCTCAGTGGATAGAGAGTTGGCCTGCGGACTGAGGGGTCCCAGGTTTGATTCCAGTCAAGGGCCTGTACCTTGGTTGCAGGCACATCCCCAGTGGGAGGCATGCAGGAGGCAGCTGATCAATGTTCCTTTCTCATCGATGTTTCTAACTTTCTATCCCTCTCCCTTCCTCTCTGTAAAAAATCAATAAAATATATTTAAAAAAACCCAATCTAACCTAAAGAATATCATAACCTGATTTCTATTCTGGGAACTGCTTTTACTTTATTAAAACTTTACATACACTGTTTTTAATGTTATTTTTAATGCATATAGAGAAAAAACTAAGGAGATAATTATAAGTTGATTTTGGAGAAAAATATGTCACTACTACTTATTGTTTGGTCATATTTCAGTGAGGAGAACAGGTGTAAATTAACATTTGAGGAATACAGTCATTGTTGCCTATGGCACGCAGTCTCTGCAGGATCTGGTCACTAGCCAAACAAAGAAGTGCCATCAGGTCAATGCAAAGGATGCTCCAAATGAAACCAGATGTTAGTGAGCATGAAGCTTTCTTTATACTCCTACCATAGCTCCTGAATTTATGGTATGACCCAAGAATAACTAGAATTAAAGGGTCTTTAGAGTAGATTTCTCTGAATAAATCACTCTCAATTTATAAATAGGCTAAACAACACAAATCAGTTAATTTGTAGAAAGTTGTTTTTCAGATGAGTAAACAATTTTTATTAAGCAAATATTTCAAATAATAATTTCCTCATTTTTAATCTCAGAAAGCTAGTTAAATCATGCATATTTCTAATACATAAGTCAATGGAAGTATTTTAAACACATGTAGCCACCATTCTTAATGTAATTGACATAGGAAAATGTACTTCACTTCAATAAACAACTAAGGATACCAGGATTTTGCCTTTCTCCATAATAGTAAGGACCACCATAGCTCTTGAGTTGGGGGTGGGGGGCATTACATGAGATAGCCACTTGGGGGAATTACATATTTAATGGATTCATAATCTAAAGAGGTCTGTATTTGCATTAAATAACATGTCTTTATTATTTATCTATTCCCAAGAGTGCCAAATTGAAGAAAACAGCAGAGGAAGTCTGGGATGCAAGGCAAGAATTGTTCCATTTCATTCATATCCTCTATTTTGTTAAGTGGAGTCTTTGCTTATCATTTGTTTTAGTGAAAAAAGATGGTTTGTGTATAAAAATGCCATTGATTTCTGGATGTTGATTTTGTATCCTGCTACCTTGCCAAATTCATTTATTAAGTCTAGTAGTTTTCCGGTGGAGTGTTTAAGGTTTTCTATGTACAAGATCATGTCATCTGTGAATAATGACAGTTTTACTTCCCCCTTTCCAATTTGTATGCCTTTTATCTCTTCTTCTTGTCTTGATTGCTGTGGCTAGGACTTCCAGTACTGTATTGAGTAAGAGTGGTGAAAACACTGTCTTATTCCTATTCTTAAGGGAAATGATTTTAGTTTTTGCTCATTGAGTATTATGTTGACTGTAGGTTTGTCATATACGACTTTTATTATGTTGAGGTATGATCCTCTTATTCCCACTTTACTGAGAGTTTTTATCAAAAAAAAAGGATGGTGGATTTTTGTCAAATATTTTTTCTGCATCTATTGATATGATCATGTGGTTTTTTATCTTACAAAGAGGACATACAAATGGCCAAGAGACATATGAAAAATGCTCAAAGTCACTAATCATTAGAGCGATGCAAATTAAAACCACAATGAGATATTACTCACACCTGTCAGACTGGCTATCATCAATAAATCAACAAACAACAAATGCTGGCTAGAATGTGGAGAAAAGGGAACACAAGTTCACTGCTGGTGGAAATAAAGATTGGTGCAGCCCCTTTGGAAAACAGTATGAAGTTTCCTCAAAAAATTACAAATGGAACTTCTGTTTGACTCAGCAATCCCATTTCTGGGAATATATCCTAAAACACCAATCAAAAAAATATATGCGCACCCTTATATTCATAACAATATATTTATAATACCTAAGACTGGGAAATAGCCCAAGTTCCCACTAATGGATTAAATGGATTAAAAATGGGACATTTACATGATGGAATACTATGCAGCTGTAAAAAAGAGGCATCTCTTACCCTTTGGAACAACATGAATGGACCTGGAAAATATTATGCTAAGTAAATAAGCCAATCTGAGAAAGACAAGTATGACATGATCTCACTTATTTGTAGGATCTAATGAACAGAATGGATTGACCAACAAAATAAATCCCAAAGCATGGAGGCATGGAACAGACTGACATACCTCAACGTGGGGTTAGGGTGACAAAAAGAGATAAACTAAAGAACTTACATACTCATAGGCATAGCCCATGGACACAGGCAATAGGGTAGTGAAGACATGAGAGGAGGGAGTTAAAGGGGAGATATCTGTAATACTATCAACAATAAAAAGTATATTTAAAAAAGATGGTTTGGAAAAGATCTTTGATTAGCTAATGAAAAATAATAAGGGTCACTATTATTATTACCACTGACTTATAAATTCAAGTGTGGGTAGGTCAATATTCTGTTCTTTTTTCAAAGGTATTACATTATTTGAAATGCCTAATAAAATCTAACATCATTTCCATTTGTTACAGTTTTTTAAGTCATTTTCACAGACAGTGTCTCATTTGATCTCCAAAACCTAACGCTTGAGAAATGGAAAAGCTGATTATCATATGAATTCTATTACTCATAAATTGCAGAAAATATATCCACTGGAAATTCACTTAGTTACTAAGTGTTCAAGGTATCAGCAATATGAAATTGCAGCAATTCCAGTTTATTTTGTTGCAGACACACGATTGCTTAATATATTAAAAAGCACTGAGCCTTAAAAACCTATCTAACTCTTTAGAATTTGTGCAATATATTCTTGTCTGTGTTTTATTTATTCCTCCACATTTATTTAACATATGCATAGCAGTGAAGCCTTTTAAGACCTCCTTTGAAATGGAAGAATTTCTCAAGTCCCAAATATAAAATAAAATTACGGATTATATAGTAAAAATAGGTTCTGCTTCTTCTTTTCCCCTTCAACATCTGAAAACTTGTGATTCCAAGTCAGTTTAATAATTAGTTTACTATCTCTTTTTAAATTTATTTTTATGGAGTATTTCTTAGAACTTATTTTTCATTGCATTTGATCTATTCCTTTCTTTTTTACCTTTTATTCTTCATGTTTGCATTCAATTTCAATGGCTATTGTTTATCATCATTTCAGTCCTCTCTAAAGAGGATTTGTTACCTAGATGCCTTTTTCTGTCTGTGGCAAATAAATTCAGTAAACCTGAGCTCATGTTCCAAGCTAACCTAAAAATTACATTGAAATTAAGGCCATAGTCTGGCTCTGAATTTACATGTATTTTGTAGTTATAATATACTAGTGACTCAGTGTGTGAAATTGCATGAGTCCCAGAATCCCTCCCCATGCATGCCTCCCCGCACACGCTGCCCCACCCTCCTGCCCAGAAAGAGTCCCGCAGCCGCCTTCCCCGCTGCCACCATGGGAGGTGGGACCCAGAAACCCACCTGCACCTCTGGTAAAGCCCTCCAGAGTCAAGTCCTTGCCCACCCATGTACTCCTAGCTAGCATGCAGCCCTGCCCACTTGCACGTGCTTGCTGTGTAAGCAGCTTCCTGCTGATTGATTGTTATGGTGTGAGGGCATCACGACCATTAGCATATTAGCTCTTTATTATATAGGATACTTATATGCTATATATATATATATATATATATATATATATATATATATATATATATATAAAATGGATACATAAAATCAGTCTGCAAACAGACAAGCTTAAAGATATTAAATCCAAGCCTTCAAACTGATGAACGAGCTAGAGAAAAATGCCATGGTTTGCAAGCTCCTCTCTTTTGTGTAAAAGGTCATCGGCCCGGGGAAGCCTCTTAGGCCGTGCGGGTAATTAAAGGCAATGAAGAGAAAAGTGTAAGCACTTTAAGAAGGCCACTTCAAGGATGGCCAGTGGGGAAAACTTGGCTGTTTGCTTTTCGGAGTGGGGAGGGATGCGGGGAGGAGGATGAAGCAAAATGGTTGGAAGGTTCTGCAGTTTCCACAGGCAAGGGAGAGGTAACACTTCCACCCCTAGTTAAATTCTACCCCGACCCTCCAAGGCAAGGCTTGATAATTGACCTACTGAGAAGAAAGCAGGGTGGAATCTGCTTGTGATGTGTTTTATTGTGATCTGCATTTTTCTGCATAGTAATCATAGGCTTTAATAAAACATTGATTTACATGCTGTTACAAAGTGCATAATCTCTCAGGCTTTAAATTAAACATGTCTGCAGTGTGCATGTGTTGGTGGGATATAGATTAGCTTGAGCCTCTTCCCCAGGGAAAAAAACTTTCCTCCCCCAGCTGGCCCTTTTAAATGCAAAGTCCTAGTTGAGCAGTTTTTTATTCGTGAGTACTTTGTCACTCTCTAATTTCTGTTAAGTTTCATGAGACCTGACATGTACCTGGTATAGGGCTGTTAGATAATGTTTATTACTTTAAATCTTCAAAGTACTTTATAAATATTAACTAGTGAAAGCGTCCAGCATACCTATGAGGCAGAGAAGTATGGGATTGTTGTTTTTATCTTACTTGGTTTACCTTATTGGGGAATTTGTGTGATTGCTGAATGTCATTATTTTTACCCAGTGTTAGGTAGCTTTTCTCTACTGATAGTTAGAAATTGCACCTTTTCTGGTATCTGAACATGGGGGCCTGTGATTCACTATTTGCCATGTATAGCTTCCAAGAGTTATTTGAATTTCTGCACTGGTTTTCTCCTTTAGATTGAAACCTTCATTGCAATAAGGGCCACTGTTTATATTTATTTTTTCTTGTACATAGTAGCTAACCTAGTGCTGTTTTCATTTATTCATTCATCCATTCCAAAAACAGTCAGTTCCAGCCTCACTGGCATTGCATTAAGCACTGAGAGCATAAAGGTAATGAACACCTAAGTTCTGCTCTTTGGAGGATATTGGCAGGGTTGAAGTAGGAAATGTATTGCACCCTCAGAAGAGCTTTAGAACATAAGATGAAGGGACTATCTAGTCAGTACAGACTGGGTTAAGAGAACTAAACAGTACTGGTGAAGATCCAGAGTCTTGGAATTACGTTGCATCCAATAAGAAATCTGATGTTAGAAATGAAACAATTTCCAGGACTTTGGGTAAGTAAGGAAAGAATTGGGGCAAAGAAGTACTCCAAACTCTCCATCTTCCAACCCTTCTCTGCCCCTGCCAGAGCCTGATGAGTGGATTAGAAAACTGTGGTACATCTACACAAGGGAATATTACGCTGCTGTAAAAAAGAAGGAACTCTTACCATTTACAACAGCATGGATGGAACTGGAGAGCATTATGCTAAGCGAAATAAGCCAGTTGGAGAAAGATAAATACCACATGATCTCACTCAGTTGTGGAATATAATGAACAACATAAACTGATGAACAAAAACAGATCCAGAGACAGAGAAGCATCAGTCAGACTGCCAAACCTGAGAGGGAAGGCAGGGGTGGGGGGTGGGTAAGAGATCAACCACAACCAAAGGACTTGTATGCATGCATGTGAGTATAACCGATGGACTCAGAGAGTAGGTGCATGTGCTGGGGGATGGGAGCGGCTGGGGAGAGGTCAATGGGGGAAAAAGGAGACTTATGTAATACTTTAAACAATAAAGAATTTAAATTAAAAAATTTAAAAAAAGAAGTAAAGGGGCCTGAGTAACACTGTTCATGAAGGTCACAGCATATATTGTAGGGCAGAGAAGAGTTGGGGGATGTACAAAGGCTGACAAAAAACACTTCACACCAAAAAATCTTTCAAAGTAAGGACTAAGCTAGGCAAATTTATATATGTATGAATATTGATACATGTGTATTATGTAGAGGAAAAAGCACAAATACATTTCTGTGTGTACATCAGAGGTGAAGAACATTATTCTTTCTGTAAGCATTGGGAAGGCACTAAAAAGAATGTGAGCTTTTACCTAACCTTTGAAGGCTGATATTTTGAATTATTTGGACTGTGACTTCTTAGCATTATTTTGTTTGTTTGAAAAGGTAAAAACAGTGGAGCAATTGCCATTTTACTCTGTGGTGTTCACTAGATTGCATTTGACTAGTCTTTCAGATGTTTACTGTTATTGATGATTGGCAATGACCCAGACAACTTCTACTCTAACCACTTATTGAGCTGTTGATTTTTAAAAAAATCATTAACAGTTGATTAAAATGACTTCCTTGGAATATTCTCTTTTTTTTCAGCTATTTAATTTTTCTTTCCTTAAATATGCTAGCATAACTTGGAGGAAATTTAACTATCATGGAAATGAGGGTGCTATAACTGCTTCCCCCAGGAGTATTATCTAAGATGTACCATCTACACTTGGTGCTTCCCTATTCCATTTTTGTTTCTTTCAATTAAAAAACCCAACAAATAGGTAAAAGATGACTAGTTTTACTTAAATAAGAATATTCTATAAAAATTATAGATTTTTGCATATTTCTCAATCATAAAACATACATCCCTCTTTTCTCTAATTTTGAGGCTTTCATTTCTTCAAAAGTAGCAATACAAAAGATCTTGATCTCTCAGATTCTTTCCCTTAATATTATCCCTGAAGTAATTTTCCTATAGACCAAGACAAATGATTCTTCTTAGCCAGTGTGCTATGGAGGAGGCATACAAAGTGAAGCAAATTCAGGCAGATCTATGCTCCAAGTGCTCCTTCTGGAAGGTACATGAAATTTGCCTCCCTCATTATCCGGATGTGTGTCCAACAGTTTTACTTAATACTGGAACTTGGTTTTTCTGCTGAATTGCAATAAAATGTTTTCCAATTAGAAATTACAGTTTGGACTATAGATTTTAATATGTATTCCTTTCCCTCAGTTCTGGTGATGTTCTTTTTTCAGGGTTTCATGGGTAAAGTCTGTGTAACATTTCCTGTGCAAGGCATTAAAGCAAAAATAAATAAATAAATAAATAAATAAATAAATAAATAAATAAATAAATACAAGTGGTGACATAGTTCTAGGAATTATCTTGCATTACATCTGGGCCTGAACATTGCCGGCTGTCACTGGAGTATTATTGGAGGCAATCATGTTGACAGTGTTTGTTTGAAGGTATATTTGAAGGCATATCTTGAGTGACTCAGACATCTATTTTACAGCTCAGAAGCTGTTCCTAATCATTTCATGCTTAGGATGGTTAAATACAAAGATGAGCTTCCCAGTCAATGGAGTGAAGTTATTAATCACATCAGATTACATAGTCCATAAATTTTGAAAAATGCAAATATATAAGATACAGTCTAACATTGTATGAACTACCTTGTCACCACTTGATAGAAGATCATGGAATCTACAACAAACTTAAGATCCATTCTGAAAACAATTGTAAATAAATGACACTTGCTAGGGTGTAATATATGTACCTAGTTACCATTCATGACTGCACAGAAGGGTGCCATCTGAGAAATAAGCATCCCTCAACACTCCCTTCAACATCCCCCCAGACTTCAGCATCATTCTCAGTTTCTTCCATGACTTCTATGAAAAAAATATGCTTATGCCAACATTTTTTTAGCAAAGGGGATTTTATTAAATTCATGCTGATTTTTATTGTGTTTTTCCTCTTTAATTATTTTTCTTGGAGATACACCAGTGTATGAATATATCATAATTCATTTAATCATTCTTCAAATGATGCACATTTCTTTTTATTTCCAAAGGTATTGTTAACAAAACAATGTTAAAATAGATTTTTGTATATGTGTATGTACATATATATGTATGTATATATACACCAACACATATATATTTGGTAAACTTTTACCAGTATATATACATAAAGTAAATCATTAGAGTGGAAATCCTCAATCAAATGTATATCCAGTTTATATTTTGATGGCTATGGTTAAGTTGCCCTGCAAAAATATCACAATTTATACTACCACAAACAATGCATACAAATGCTTATTTCCTTCATAAAGTCTTATCATTATTAAACTTTTAAATTACCAATAAAAACATGTAAATTGTATTTTGCATTTATTTTGATTTGAATTTGCTTACTTTTAGTGAATTAATCTCTTTCATTCACAAGGAAATATGAATGTTGTGCCTTATTGTATATCTCACATAACCATAAACATTTCTCTCTCACATTTTAATTCTGGTTTTATGTTACTAAACCTTAGATGAGAGAAAATAAATAACGCTCTGGCTGTTTTTGAAAACTACAACAAAGATATAATTTAGTTTTATAGGTCAGTATAGTGGAATTTTGTGCAGTTCTGTTAAACAGAGTGATGAAGAACAAAAATAATGTGGAATTGAAAATCTGGAGTTCAGATCCCACTTTCTAGCTATGTGACCTTAAGCAAGTCATTACATTTTCCTTATTTGTAAATAAGATGATAATGAACTTAATTTAGAGCATTGCTATGAGTCACAAATGAAAGTATGGTTGGCAAATACATTTGTATGCTATGGTGCTCTTCATGAACCTTGGTTGTTTTTACAAATAAATAAATTACTAAATGGGAACCTAGTACTTTATAAACAAATGTGCTTAATGGGGTGGGGTTTCCACTCCTGGGCAGTGGCGGTTGGAGTAGCCCTTGATTAGAATTCTCAAGAGAATCCAGTCCAATGGAGCTGGTTAGGGCTATCTGTATGCCTTCCCTTGTTCTTCCATGATTCTGTATATAAAAAGTTACTTTAGAGGATGGGCTTATTTGAAACACTGAAAGGTTAAGACACCCCAGCAGCCTGTAACGGTAACATTTACATGCAAAGGGAGTGATAATTCACTTTATAGAATGCCCTATAAAGTTTTCCTTTTTTAGAAACAGTTTTTGTTTCTAAACAAAGAGCTGTTTGTTTGTGCAGAAAAGTACTTTTTTCTCTAGCCACATAATGAAATCTACATATACCCAATCAAAAGTCTTTCCAAAATCTGAAATTCAGCGACTTTTATCCTATCTAAATTCTACTCCTCCTCA
Source organism: Myotis myotis (assembly GCF_014108235.1). Classification (NCBI taxonomy): domain Eukaryota; kingdom Metazoa; phylum Chordata; class Mammalia; order Chiroptera; family Vespertilionidae; genus Myotis; species Myotis myotis. The sequence continues at coordinate 144,067,820 of NW_023416324.1, read as the reverse complement.
CTCCTTACTTTTGTCTTTAATAAATTAAAGAAAAACAAAAAGGTTGAGTGCATTTTTATAGATTTGTGTTTTCAGAATAGCAGCATTATTGCCATTTAATTTGGGGAGTCTAGACAGCTACCAGATTCTTCTATTGTTAATTATTACTCAGCAATTTTGTTGATCAGTTTTATGCCAAGTTTGGTTGCCAACGTCTAGCACTGATGCATTTACCCTCAGATAATAAAGTTAGCTACAAACCTTGTAACCTCAGCTGAAGGGATTGCATTTCTGCAATTACATTAGGCTCCCTGAAGCAGGTTAATTGAACTGCTGTGTACTATTTTGTCAGGATTTATCCCTTTGTATAAATCTACCTGTGTCAGCTCTGTAGCACATTGTTCTGAAAGAAAACTACCTGCCTCTGGAAAAACCCTAAACAAGGCTCAGTAATTAAATAGAATGGAGAGACATATGCTTCCAAGCCCTAGTTTAAGAGGGAAAGTGTCATCCTGTGGTTAGAGTTTCCAAGCTGCATTGCTGAATTGTGGGTTTTGTTTAGAAGATCAATTGTCAGGTAGAGACACAGGTCCCTAAGAAAAGTGTCTCTCCTTCATATCAAGGAGGAGGATGAGTTGGGAGGATCTAAGCACTATCATAGTAATAAAAGGTTTTTATTTGGACTCTCAAAATACAGGCTGGTGTTTATTTTTTGTGAGGATGATATGTATTTGCATTGGGCTATTATTTAGCCAGTTCCAAGAAGTTAGTATATATGAGAATTTATTATATAATTCTTTGTCTTATATTACTTATAAATTATTTATAATTTATAAGATATTGTAAATAGAATATATACATATATAAATTTATTATGTAATTTATTATTGATGATCATATCCTATATAATAAAAGGTTAATATGCAAAATGATCCTAACAACAGAAAGATTGGGAATGACTGGCAACTATGACACACACTGACCACCAGGGGGCAGATGCTCAATGCAGGAGCTGCCCTCTGGTGGTCAGTGAGCTCCCACAGGGGGAGCTCTGCTCAGCCACAGGCCAGGCTGATGGCTGCCAGTACAGTGGTGGTGGTGGGAGCCTCTTCCACCTCCTCAGTAGCACTAAGGATGTCTGACTGCAGCTTAGGCCTGCTTCCCGCTGGCAAGTGGACATCCCCCGAGGGCTGCCAGGCTGCCAGAGGGATGTCTGACTGCCAGCTTAGGCCCAATCCCCCGAGAGTGGGTCTAAGCCAGCAGGTGGACATCCCCCGAGGGGTCCCAGACTGTGAAAAGACACAGGCCGGGCTGAGGGACCCACCCAAGTGCACAAATTTTTGTGCACCAGGCCTCTAGTATAACTATAAAATTATATAGTTTATATAATTTTAGAAGCTATAAGCAGAGTTTGTCTTCAATAGTGGTTTAAAATATTATCTTAATAGTTATTTGTGGAGAAAATAGAGTTCAGAAGCACTGTTTGATAGAGAGCATATTTTTAACTAAAAACCTGGTCCACAAGTTGGATTTTGTGGATAGAGCAATAAAAAGGAGGGTAGAAGAGAGTGAACAGAATTGCAGGAGATGAGATCCTGGGGAAAAAAGTAGGTCATAAGAAATTCCCATACAATAAAAGTTAGCCAATGTTTTATGACTGCAAAGGACTTCATGATTTTGTTATCCCATCACCAAATGGTACAGCTAATGACAGTTTAGAAGTTCAATGAAGAGAGAGGTCATATTTAATTGGAGTGGACTGAAAAGTACTTTGTGGAGAACTTTGAGAAAATTAGGTAGGATTTGACTAGATACAAAGGTGAGTTAAATTAATCATGGGAGGAAGAAACAACAAAATTGGTGTAAGAGACAGTGGAACATGTGTGCTGGGATGTAAAATTGCAATATGTTAGAGTTTGATTTTGGAGGTCTGGTTTCCAGGTCAAAGTAATTTTGATTTGATCCTACTCACCAAAGAAATATTTTAAGACTCATTAGCAGGGGTCTGAAGTGATTATAGGCCATTAATGTGGTAGTATTTTATAGTACAGACAGAAATTGTTAATAGTAGTTTTCTTCCCAAAAATCTGAAGCTTGTGCTTTTTAAAGAATCATAATGATTTTAGAGGTGCGGTACACAAATTCATGCATATGTGGGGTCCTTCTGTCTGGCAGGGGATGACGGCCGATTAGGGCCATCTTGCCCAGTCCTGATTGGGGCCTATCAGGGCCGGCTGGCCAGAGGGAGAGACTGCAGGAGGTTGGCTGGCAGTGGGAGGTTGGCTGTGGGAGCGCACTGACCGCCAGGGGGAAGCTCCTGCATTGAACATCTACCCCTTGGTTGTCAGTGTGCATCATAGCACCAGTTGACCAGTTGTTCGGTTGTTTGTTTGCTTAGGCTTTTATAGTTATACTAGAGCCCCAGTGCACAAAAATTTGTGTTTTGTGCATTTGGGCCATAGGGGGAGTCCCTCAGCCCAGCCTGTGCCCTCTCTCAGTCTGGGACCCTTCGGGCCATGTCCACCAACTGGCTTAGTCCTGATCCCTGGGGGATCGGGCCTAAGCTGGCAGTCAGACATTCCTGTGGCAGCCCGGAAGCCCTCGGGGGATGTCCACCTGCCAGCAGGGAGCAGGCCTAAGCTATAGTTGGACATCCTTAGCGCTGCGGAGGAGGTGGGAGAGGCTACCACCACCACTGCTGTACTGGCTGCCATCAGCCTGGCCTGTGGCTGAGCAGAGCTCCCCCTGTGGGAGCACACTGACCACCAGGGGGCAGCTCCTGCATTGAGCGTCTGCCCTCTGGTGGTCAGTGTGTGTCATAGTGACCAGTCATTCCCAGCCATTCTGCTGTTAGGGTCAATTTGCATATTACCCTTTTATTATATAGGATAGAGGCCTGGTGCACAGGTGGGGGCCAGCTGGTTTGCCCTGAAGGGTGTCCCGGATCAGGGTGGGGGTCCTACTGGGGTGCCTGGCCAGCCTGGGTGAGTGGCTGATGGCTGTTTACAGGCTGTTCACAGCCCCTTCAGGGTAAGGGGTCCTGCTGGGGTGCCTGGCCAATCTGGGTGAGGGGCTGATGGCTGTTTGAGGCTGGCCAAGCCCTCCAGCGGGGACCCTCACCCCATGAGGGTGTGGTCATCCTGGTGAAGGGCTAATGGCTGTTTCCAGGCTGCCACAGCCCCCAGCAACCAAGCTTCCAATGGAGGCTGGCTGGAAGCAGATATCTGGGATTTATTTATCTTCTACTAGAGGGCCGGGGCACCAAAATTTGTGCACTCGGAGGGGTCTCTCAGCCCGGCCTGTACCCTCTCTCAGTCTGGGACCCCTCGGGGGATGTCCACCTGCTGGCTTAGGCCCGCTCCCCAGGGGATTGGGTCTAAGCTGGCAGTCAGACATCCCTCTGGCAGCCCGGGAGCCCTCGGAAGATGTCCACTTGCCAGCAGGGAGCAGGCCTAAGCTGCAGTCGGACATCCTTAGTGCTGTTGAGGAAGCGGGAGAGGCTCCTGCTACCACCACTATGCTGGCAGCTGGCAGCCTTGCTTGTGGATGAGCAGAGCTCCCCCTGTGGGAGCACACTGACCACCCAGGGGCAGCTCCTGCATTAAGCATCTGCCCCCTTGTGGTCAGTGTGTGTCATAGTGACCAGTCATTCCAAGTCGTTCTGCTGTTAGAATCAATTTGCATATTACTCTTTTATTATATAGGATAATTGAAACTTTGTTGCCTTGAGCAGAGGCCACAGCTGGCCAGGGAAGGCAGGAAGCTTGGCTTCCTCCATCGCCAGGGAAACCAAGCCTCTTTCTTGCTCCAGCTCCGTGGCTGCTGGCCACCATCTTGGTTGGGTTAATTTGCATATAGTTGCTATGATTTGCTTGTGGTCATGGCTTATGAGTGTAGTGGAAGTACGGTCAATTTGCATGTTTCTCTTTTATTAGATAAGATAGATTGCAAATCCAGTGTTTTGAACTACTCTTCAAATCTGTCTCTTTTAATCTCCTTAATTGTGCTGGACTAATAAGTCAAGGTGCGAGGGGGCGGGGGGGTTATCCTGCATCTACTAGGGTTCAGGAATCTGGAGAAGGGGCGGTGAGTAAATTAGTAAAGAGATTAGGCATGAAATATAAATTTGGGAGGCATTTTTCGGGGGAGCCAGGGAAGGCTTAGCTTTAGTAACTAAGTTCTCCAAGTCTCTGCACTCCTAGCTTTTTATTAACACAGTTTGCCCTATAGAAAAGTAGATATACATATCAAAGGTAAGGTTTGGTAATCAGTAAGATTATCAGGTTGGGGGAACTGCTCTCAGCTGTTCCATCAGTAGGTAATGACCTGCATATTTTCAGCCCTGCTGAAAGAGTCCATTCAACCTTTTGAGGACTTTGTGCATTTGTTATGACCCTGATGGAATTAGCCTCCAGCACCAAGGCCTGAGTATTTTGATGTTGCAGAAAAATATGGGAAAAGTGAGGGGTTTCCTAATCATTCTATCCACATTTCAGCATTTCAGGGGTTAGGAAGAAAATACCTCTGTGTGTGGCTATGCAGTACCAGCACCAATTCATCTCTTTGCAAGTGCATTCAAAACTATCATCCAGAGGCAAGTATTTGATATTTCATCTCCGCATACAACTTCATCAATTTCCAATACAAACCCACTCCCCTGGTCTTAACTTAGCCCATGCATGAGTGAACTATGAACTACATAAATTCATTTTAGCAACCTATTGTCATCTGTAGTCTTAGAAACTAACTTTATCTGTCATAAGAACTCTAAGATTTAGCTTTGCTGTTCAACAGATATGTACATTACTTTTAAGAAAAAGAGCACAGTCTATGTGAGATTGTACGTTGTGAATGGGTTTAGGGAATATGATTAGAATGTTAATTCTTTGTTTTTGACGGTGTTAAAAATTGTTACCTTTGGGAAAAACAATTGAGGAGAGCAATGGAGTGCAGACATATTTGGGGATTCTTGAAGGCAAGAGTTTTTCTTGAAAACTTGACATTTTATTTAAAAATTAAATTGTTTTTTTCTTGGTGACACTTCAGCTACTGTTGGATTTCTGATCACTTTAATAAGGAATGTTTAGAGTATCTTATCCAGGAAGACATCTCTTACCTTTTCAGACACAGAGTTGGATTCTTTTTCCTTAAATATTTTATAAGTTTGCTGGCGATTCTGAAAATCTGTAAGTAATTGTCTTCAACTCTGTAAGATCCTGGGGAAAGCAGATCTGTGCCCTACCAAACTGTTGCAACTCCAGAACCTGAGTGAAAGGCATACATTGAACACTTAATGGATATCAGTTAAATGAATGGATAAATCAATCAATAAATCCATCATGAGATGTTGAGTACTTCTCATTTGCAAGGCCTAATGTCAAATTGGTCAGGAAATGGATAATTATTATTTTTTATATTGCCTATAAGGAACAAAAATTTTAGTTTGGTAGCTAAAACTTCGATATAAAGGTAATTAGTCATATTTGATAGTTTATACTATCTGCATCCATTTTCTTTCATTTATTACCTAATTCTAATCTTTGTCTCCTTTTTTCACTGTGTTTCCTAAGGACACCAAATGACCTATTTGTCAAATCTAATGTTTTACATTTTCTTAATCTGTTTGGCATCTATATAACAAAGGACACTAGAGAATCCAAACTTCCTTTGAACTTCTCCTTTCCTTTTTGGTCCTAAGACACTGCACTGAATTCTGATATCTCTCTCTGTCCACCAAAATGCTAGTCATGCAGCCTCCGTTATCAGCATTGCTCATTATTTCAACCCAAATCATATGAACTCCCTTTTCTTTTTCTACACTGTATGCCTGTTAGAGTGTTTCCTAGGCTAATATCTCTATTCATTACTTAAGTTGGGTAGGTAAAACCTATTCCTGTCACCGGGTGTCATACACTAAAATATAACACCATCCTCTCAAATTCAATAGTTTTAAGACTAAACTTTATGTTTTTCCTTAAATCCTTCCTTTTTTTCCTTGAATTTTCTTTTCTGTCATGATACCAGCAATCTCCTTGTCATACAACCTTGAAACCTGGTACACATCATTTTCTCCACTTTCTTCCCTTTTCCCTTCAACTTTTGCCTCTTTTGGCAAAGACATTAAGATTTCTTTTTATTGCCATAGCAACCACCTAGGCACCGGTTTTCCTGCATCCAGGTGTTGCCTCTTGAATACATGTTCTATACTTTATTGAACTGTCTCATGAACTGCATATTACTCCACCCTCAGAATCCTTTTCCATGATCTTTATTGCCTGTGGTGTTCCTTGCTTAGCCAGAATTTGAGAACCTATGTAATATGAGGCCCTCTGCAATATGACTGATAAAGGTCTTTATATTTTTACCCCCTCACAAACCCAATGATTTAATGACAGTGCACTACACATCATACCTGACTTGATGAATTTGCTTGCTCACACCATTCCCTTTTCTAAATTATTGAGTTGAAACTCACTAATTATCTGAACTTGATCCTCATATCAAAGTCCAATTAAAGTCTCATGGCCTCCCTAAAACTTCGGCACAGTAGTGTTTTTCCAAGCTTTGGAAGATATAATTACAAAATGGTATGTAGAAAAGCATTAACAGACATAATTTTTAGTTAAAATATAATTCTCTTTTTTATTTCCTTTCAACTTTCCAATTTTATCAAAGAGAAGACCCCAATTTGGTTCTAAATTGTTTAATATTACTGTAACACTTGATAATGTTTCTATTAATCAATGATAAAGCAGAGAGATAATACCTCAGTGCATTTGGCAATCAACATTATCTAGTTAGAACAAAAAAACGTTATTTTGTTTATATTTGTTTGTTACCTTCTACTTGTGGAAAATATAATGGTTTTCTAGGGGGATGATATTAAGCTTCCATTTAAATCATGTTTTACCTATATATAGAGAAAAATATAACAAGTAATAATATACATAACAATTATTAAGATGAAAATTTAAGAAGGTGGAAGATAGGAATACATAAAAATCATAAAAGCCATTCATGAATGATTGTAATCCAGAAAACCCTCCATTACCATTTTAGCCTATTTTTTTCTTTCTTTTTCTTTAAAAAAATATTTTTATTGATTTTTAGAAAGAAAGGAAGGGAGACAGATAGAGAGATAGAAACACTGATGAGAAAAACATATAATTTCATTCATTGGCTCTCTCCTGCATGCCCCCTACTGGGATCGAGCCTGCAACCCCGGCATGTGCCTTGACGAGGAATTGAACAAGTGACCTCTTGATTCCTGGATTGATGCTCAATCAATCCGGGCTATTTTTATTTTCTTTTTAAACCATGAAAGTTCAGAGAGTGTTCTAAAAAGCTTTCCTGTATTAACTAATGGAATCCTCTCAACAATCCTATGTAACATACTCTTATTTTCTTTATTTTACAGATGAGAAAACAGAAGATATAATTCGCCCACTTTCTCCCAAGAAGCAAAGCTATAGAAACAGGTTTTGAACCCAGGTTTTGAGCCTCCAGAGCATGTGCTGTTATCCACAAAGCTACTTTGCCTCAGGAGAAACACATCAATCTTTGATTTGGAAATAATGAGTAATATCTTTTGTGCTCACTATTGTTCATCTGTCCCTTTTCCCCAAAGGGAAAAATTTTACTCTTACATGAAATCAAACTCTGTGGAAACATCCTATGAGTAATTGTATTTAGACTTGATTTCCAACTCTACGGACAACTTGAAAAACCTTGTCTTCCAACAGTTCAGTTTTTAAAACTCAGGAAGCACTCATCTATTGCCAGTTAACTCCGGGTTCAATAACAAATAGGAAGATACCAGCCTCTGCATGAATAACATTTATAGTTTGTCCATTAGAAAGTCCAGGAGAGTGATGACCAAGCACAATTTGCATCTGCTTCCTCAGCAGACTGCCCAGTAGACGAATAGCCCTAGGCAGTTTAAGTGAAATATTTAGTAACAAAACAGGGAGTAGTGTGAAAGCAAATTATGGACACTGGATAAATGCATCACAGAAAATGTTATGGTTGGGCTCAATATTAGAATGCATTACCCTTACATTTGCCTTTTCAATTCTCGAAAAAAAACAACAACAACTAAAGGGGTACTTTTCTGAGGGACTGTAGTATCCTAGTTTTATAATTGCTATACATCATAATTTGACTTAAGGATTTTATAATAACCAGATACATTTTCAGCATCTGTATATTTGTGATATAGAACTCATGGACAACTAAGAAACATTTAGGGAAGAAATGTACTTATAAATACTCCATATTTACTTTTTTAAACACACTTAATATAAACAGAGTAGCTATGTTTCCTTAAAAATTCTACTATCTACTAATTATTTTTCTAATACAGGGGTAGGCAAACTATGACCTGCAGGTCAAATCTGGCTCATGGCCTGTTTTTATGTGATCCACAAACTAAGAATGATGTTCACCTTTGGATGGGGTTATAAAAAGACAAGAAAAGAGGCAAATAAGTGTAAATTACTGTAATATGGCCAGCAAACTCTTATAATATTGACAATATGGCCTTTTCCAGAAAAGTTTCCTGACCTCTGTTCTATCTTCTAAATTCTTCTCTATAGCATGCTTCTAGTTTTTATTTTGCTATGAAGTTATTTTATTTTTCTTGAATATTCCTAATTAAATCCTGCTATATGGTAGTATTTTATCTCTCAATTTACAAAATGTGATTCTGGTGTTATAATATAAGGTCAATCATTAAAGTCATTTCATATTTTATCTAGCTAATGTTTGTTACACTGGAAATCTGCACTATAGGAAATGCAGCTGAGGAACCACCTCCAAAGACTTCTCATCTACACTAGAATATCAAATCTAAGGTCTGATACTGTCTCAAAGGAGAAAGAATGATTGGCGAGTGGTTATGAGGGTAGATTAGTGTATCTTGCCTATGGGAGGAATGTAAGATTGAAGCCAGAGGGCAGGTGATGGTATCTAGAATCTGAAGATGGCCGGCCTATGAACCATGCCTCCTGGTATATACACACTTGTATAGTCCCTTTTCACATTGAATTTTGGCTTGCCCTTAGCAACTAACAAAATGTAGCAGAAATGACACCACATGACTTCTAAGGTAAAACCTAAAACGTGTTATAGCTCTGTCTTGCTCTCTTGGAATGCTTATTCTTAGAACGCTTTCTTTCAAAACTCAAAAACATTTCAGTAAGACTATCTAGCCACAGGGAAGACCCATGGTAGGTCTTTAGCCCCAATTGGGCTTCTATATCACAGCCAGCATCAATTACCAGTCATTTGAAGGAGCTCTCCTGGACATTTAGTCTTGTCAGAACGTCAGATTATTTCAGCATCAGCTGCTATTTGTTTGTATTCACTAGATATATGCTGTGCAAGAACTACCCAGGAGATAATAATAACTTCTTTCAAACCATTAAGTTTTGGGGTAGTTTGTCATGTAGTAATAGGTAACTGGAACAACAGCATGTTCTTATCATTCTTAGAGTATTGCTTTACTTATAGGCTTAATTTTTACTTTCCTGTGACAGCCCTGGAATAAACCATTTATCCAAGAAACCCTAGTTTCTATCAGAAACTAAGATCTGCGTGTTAGGTGAGTTCATGGTAATCATAGAGCTTTACTTTGAGGTCCTCTCAGGGATCAGAACTAAAATAATACTAGAGGCCTGGTGCACAAAATTCAAGCATGGGGAGGGGCATGTCCCTCAGCCTGGCCTGCACCCTCTCACAATCTGGCACCGCTAGCCCCTAACCACTCTCCTGCTTGCCTGCCTGCTTGCCTCTAACTGCTCGCCTGCCTGCTCAGTGCTCATCAAAGCAACCGGTCATTCTGGTTGTTCCAGTTGTTCCGCCATAACGGTCACTTAGGCTTTTATATATATAGATAGGTTATGTATGTATGTGTTTATATTTATCTAACCATGAGTTCACACTGAAAAACTTCAATTCTGAACAAAACAGAGTTAATTCACAGCCATTTTCTTTACCATATTTGTAACTCTCATCTCTGACAACATATTTACTTATTTGATCAATCTCTCATATTCATACCAACTTCATACTGAGGGAGCCCTTGGTTCATTCAGTGTAGATGCCCTTCTTACCCAGCTCAAGTGTTAACAAATACCCAGAAAAGACACTAATGCTACATCATTCTAATATATAAGCTCCAACTTTTATTGCCCCATTAAAGACTTTTGGACAGAATGAACAAGGAAGGAAGGAAAGAAGAAAAGAAGGAAGGAAGGAAGAAAAAAAAGAAAGCATATCAAATGGAAATAAAAGGAAAAAGCACAACATAAAAGATGAAAATTTCTTTTTTTGTTTTGTTAATCCTCATCCAAGGATAGTTTTCCATTGATTTTTAAAAAATATAGATGTATTGATTTCAGAGAGGAAGAAAGAGGGAGAGATAGAAACATCAATGGTGACAGAGAATCATTGATTGGCTGTCTCTTGCATGATCTAGCCTGAAACCCAGACATAGGCCTTAACCAGGAATCTAACTGTGACCTCCTGTTTCATAGGTCTACACTCAACCACTGATCCACCGAGGCTGGACCCACTGATTTTTAGAGAGAGTAGAAACTATTTATACTTATGAATATGGATGCACAATTAAAAATGTATTTTAGCAAACTAAATTCAAAATATATTTTCAAAATATTACTGTTATCCTATTATAAATAATAGAAATATTTTAATATAAATTGCAATGGGTGAAAAGCCTTATGACCATCTTTATATAGTGAGAAAGAATCTTATATAGTAAAAGCTTAATATGCTAAGTGTCTGGTCGTCCGGTCAGCCGTTCAACCAATCAAAGTGTAATATGCTAATGATACACTAAGACCACTCAAAGGCTCTCTATGATGTGCACTGACCACCTGGGCCAGATGCTCCAACCGGTAGGTTAGCTTGCTGTTGGGGTCCTGCCCATTGATTAGGACTGAGAAAGAGGGGCTGGAGATGCACTGGAGTCCTCCCATGGTCCCTCACTGGCCCTGATCGTGCACCAGTGGTGTCCCTTGGCCTAGCCTGCACCCTCTCGCAATCCAGGACACCTTATGGGATGTCAGAAAGCCAGTTTTGGCCCGATCCTGCAGGCAAGGGTGAGGGACCCCACTGGTGCACAAATTCGTGCATTGGGCCACTAGTATTTGATAACATTTAAAATCCAAAGTTTAGATATTAAAACTCTCTTAATAAAAATAAAACATAAATATGTTTTAGCACCATGGAATTATTTTAAACCTGCAAGCTTTTAATTACAATACACCGGACTGGAAGCACTGCATTGAGAGATAATAACAGACTAGTATAGCCACTGCCTTGACTAACATCATTTTGAAAATGCTTACTAAGAAGATTAGAAAAAAAATTAGTTAACATGATTAATATCCTTAGATGATAAAATTATCTACTTGTACAAGAAAAAATATCATTGCAAATATTTCAAGGAGAAAAAGACATAAAAAATTGGCTAATTTTATTATGCATATATAAACATTAGTTCCCATATAAAACAAAAGGAAAATACTGAAAATGCAATAAATATAAATAAAATTCCTACTTACAAGACCAAAAATATGTAAAAATAAAAAATACAGGAAATGCATATAAGTTATTTATTTTAATATATTTATAAATTTTTCTAAAAATTTTTTTTATGAGTTAAAAACTCAGAACTATAGAAATCTTAAAAAATAATCTTAAATAGGGGAGAGAGGTACTTTTCTGCAGAATATTAAAATATTTTTAAAAGTTACAATAACAGAACTATATTGCTGATGTACAAACAAAGAGAGGTCATTAAAACAGGATAGAAAATAAAGGAAAAAAAGCAAAGTATATATGGGTAGAGTATATGACAAAATTTTCATTTCAAATCATGAATAACAGAAGTATTTTTCAATTATGTTAAAGAGACAAATGGACAACTATTTGGGAAATGTAAATTCCCTATATAATAAGAGGAATATGGTAGTTAGCCTTATGTCCTGAGGCGTAATAGCCAAGCGCTTCACGACCAGATCACAGATCAGCAGGAGGGTGGGCCAGCGAGGTACAAGTGGGCTGCGGAGAGCTATAGGAGAGGGCAGGGCAGCAAGCTATGGTGGGGAGGGGGAAGGAGAGAGGGGGCAGGGGAGCTGCAGGAGAGGGCAGGGAAACAAGCTATGAGGGGGGATGGGTGGAGCTACAGGAGGGCAGGGCAATGGGCAGAGAGCAACAGGAGGGTAGCAGCAACCTACTGGCACACGGATTCATATGCAAGGCCACTAATATATATATATATATATATATATATATATATATATATATATATATATATATACTAGTAGCCCGGTGCATGAAATTCATGCACTGGGGTGTGGGGGGGAAGGGCCCCTCAGTCTGGCCTTCACCCTCTCCAATCTGAGACCCCTTAGAGAATGTCCAACTACCTGTTTGTGCCCACACTTTTAACAGATAACAGCTCCATTGTTGTTTCTTTCTTATGCTTAAAACCATTGAAATTAGTAGGTATTCAAAGTGTGTATACATTTTGGGGGGACACCCTGTATATCTCTAGTCAGCGGTGAAAGAAACCAACAGCAGATTTGGAAGCCCCAGACAGGGAACCTCGCTCACTCCTTACATGTCTCCCCACTTCACTTTCCACCTTCTTGGGCAGCAGGAGAATCAACGTTTTCTCTCATTAATTTGGGAAAGCACGTCCTGTCACCTGCTGCTTGGGAGGAGTGAGTGCACTAGGCCCCAAGCAAGCGAGGCTCAGTCAGGGCAGCCTTTGCTCATGGGTGCTGGCACCCAAAGTGCACATTCCTCCTCTACAGTCGCCCTGACTATCCCACTGTTTCACTGAGAGGATGGAATTCCTCTCCGCCTCTGGGATCTTGATCTTGAACACTGACTGAAGGCACCTCAGTGAGGGCCGCCTGCGCCCACCAGGTGTGTCTGTCTGCATCTTCTCCCGCCTCAGCACCAGCATTAATCTCCTAGAGGTGATCTCCTAGCTGCATTGGCCTCCGCCCTCTCACTGTCATCTCACAGGCGCCCACCCTCAGCACCCAGAACACCCAGACACTCTCCAAAGGACTTGAGCACATCAGAGGGGATGTGTGCACATCCTTTGGGGGTTTTAGGCATGCTGGGTTGATGGAAGTGCGGTGGGGAGGCGGGGGGGAACTTGTGCACGTCTTGGTGTGCAACTGTTGCAGGTGCAGGAGGGTGACAGTGTGCTGGGGGATGTTTGCACTCCAGGGAGGGGATGTGCACACCGGAGGCCTCTGGCTTTGAAGATCCGCAAACCCCAGCGGTGCTACCAGGAGGACATAAGTCTGGCCCGCCACAGTGGCTGTCCCTGCGATCCTGCACCTTCTGGGCCTGGAGGTGGATCTTGCGCAGCCATTCCTGGGTGCTGATGGCCTGCAGGCGCTACTTCAGCTCAGCCTGCAGGCTCCACTTGGTACACTCACAGCTGTCACCACCGACATGTGGGGAGTACAGGCCACCCTCCGCCGGTCTGCCTCCCCTGTCCAGAGGCTTTCTGTGCTGGTCACCTGCCCAGAGTGTTTGGGGCTGGGTGGAAGACAGGTGTCCTGCCCTGCCTAACCCCGGCCAATCCGCCCCTGTGCGAGCTGCCGCCCCACTGGGAAGGGTCACAGATCAGGGTCCCGGGACCGCGGACAGCCTCAAGCACTGCCCTCTACCCGGCAGGGTCACGGTTCCGGGTCCCGGAACATGGACAGCCTTGCCTGCTGCCGCCTGCCTTCAGTATGCAAATTACCTGCCATCTTGTTGCTTCAGGGTGGGGATCCCCACTGGGGTGCCTGGCCAGTCTGGGTGAGGGGCTGAGGGCTGTTTTCAGGCTGGTGGGTGACTGAAGCTCCCAACTTCTCCTTTTTTTCTTTTTTTTTTTTATTCTGGGATTTATTTACCTTCTATGGCTGTCACTGGAGCTGAGAGCTGGCTTTAGCTCTGAGGCCCGGCTCCAGCTCTGAGACCTCGGCTGCTGAAAGCAGGGATCTGGGTTTGTTTGCGTTCTATAATTGAAACTCTGTTGCAATCCTGCTGGCTGAAGCCCAGCTGGCCGAAAGCAGGTTTCTGGGTTTTGATTAACTTCTATATTTGCAGCATTGTTTCTTAGAGTGCAAGCTCAGAGGCCGGCAGTGGCAGGCAGGGAACCTTGGCTTCCTCCATCACTGGAGCAAGCAAGCCTCCTGTTCGCTTCAGCTGCCTGGCTGCCAGCTGCCATCTTGGTTGGCAGTTAATTTGCATATTGCCCTGATTAGCCAATGGGAAGCGTGTCGGAGCTACAGTTAATTACCGTGTTTGTCTATTATTAGATAGGAGATATATATATATATTAGAGGTCCGGTGCACAAAATTCCTGCATGGAGAGGGAGGCCTCTCAGCCTGACCTGCACCTCTCCAATTTGGGAGCCCTCAGGAGATGTCCAAACTGGCAGTTGGACATCCCTCTTGCAATCCAGGAGCTCTGGCTCCTAACCGCTCACCTGCCTGCCCTAACCACTATGCCTGCCTGCTTGGTCCCCCTAACTGCCCTCTCCTGCCAGAGTGATCCCAATAACTGCCCTCCACTGCTGGCCTGATCACCCCTATTAACTTTTTTTAAAAATCTTATCCTCTTCACACACAATTGTATTTAACTTCCTTATTGGCTTCTCCCTCTCACACAATTTTTCTCTCTCCTTTATGTAACACTTTTTCCTACTGACTCATCATTTATAAACTTTTCTTTCCTCCTTATTTCCTACTTCCGTTCCATCATTCTTCTCCCCATCTTTCTTCTACCCTCCCTCCCTCCCCACATTTCTTCTTTCCTTTATCTTTACCCCTTTCCTCCCTCCCCTTTTCCTTCCTTCCCACCTTAAGTTTTTCTTCACTTCTCCCTTGGACCTGCTTTGCTCCCTCCCCCTTTTCTTCCTTCTTTCCACTCTCCTTTTAAGCTCTATCAACTCCCTTTAAAACTTTTTCTTCCCTCCCTCTTTCTCTCTCATCCTACCTTTCCCATATATTCTTCTCTACTTACTTCCACTGTTTTAATATCTATCTATCTACCTGCCTAATTATTCACTACTATCATTTATCTTTTTTCTTTTCTGACTCCTACTTTTAAAATCTGTCCCCAGTACACAACCATACTTGATTTTCATTATAGCTCCTACAGTTCACTCATACATCCTCTTTCCCTCTTTAGCTCTGCTCTCTACTGACTCCTTTATAAAGTTCTTTCCTCTCTCCTTCCCTTAAAGCTTCTGTTCAGGGGGGCATTAACCCTAAGCCCAGGGCTCAGCCCTGGCCATGTGTTCGCCATCTCCTTCCCAGGCCTCCCCACCGCCATCCTGCTCCCATTTCCTGCCCGGGAATCCCGGCTCAGCAAGGGTGGCTGAGGCCCACGCAGCCTGGGCACTGCTGCTGCTGCAAAGCAGGAGCACCTCCACCCAGAAGGCCTTGCACAGTCCACAACTCCGTCCCGGACCCATGGGCTCCTCCCTGACAATGGTCCACACCGGGGCCACCACCCTCCTCCCTAACTGCCCTTCCTTGCAGGCCTGGTCAACCCCAACTACCTCCCTCCACTGCAGGCCTGGTAGCCCCCAACTGCCCTCCCCTGCTGGCCTGGTTGCCCCTAACTGCCCTCCCCTGTTGGTCATCTTGTGGCAGCCATTTTGTGCCCACATGGGGGTGGCCATCTTGTGCGAGGGTGTGATGGTCAGTTTGCATATTACCTCTTTATTATATAGGATCCTTAACTTTATTTCATCTCATGTAATCATAGATCCTTCAAGAACCTAGGAAAAGGAAGTGTTTGTATTCATAATTTTTTTAAAATATATTTTTTATTGATTTTTTTTTACAGAGAGGAAGGGAGAGAGATAGAGAGTTAGAAACATCAATGAGAGAGAAACATCGATCAGCTGCCTCCTGCACACCCCCTACTGGGGATGTGCCTGCAACCAAGGTACATGCCCTTGACTGGAATCGAACCTGGGACCTTTCAGTCTGCAGGCCAACTCTCTATCCACCGAGCCAAACCGACTAGGGCAGTATTCATAATTTTGATACTGAAAATTTATTTGTGCTAAACAAATCTTCTCAGATAAATGTTTATGCCAAATTTATGTATTGTACTCCTCTATCCTATAACATTCCCATATGTACTATAATATTCCCATATGTACCTGTTGTCAATATGCATCTATAGATATGTGAACACTGGAATGTGAAAAGGCCTTGACATAATTTCAAGTATAGAAGCTTCATTTAATTGTATTGATTCTTTATTGAATTGTTGTTCCTTTCACCCTGAATGTCTGAGATGGATTGCAAGCAAATGCAGCAACAAATCAAGTGTTCTTCCTTGGAAAGAGATGGATGTTTTGCCTATTGTCAATCTTTGGCTAAGTTTCATTACCATTTCTTTCTCTTTATATGGAGTTTCAAGTATCTATTTGTTTTAGACATTTTATCTGTATCCTGAATGTTCTAAAATAAATTCAATAGAGAAGTTGAACTCTGAATTGAGGGATGCCAGTTTTCTCACAGTTAATGAGCAGCACACATGATTATAAGCACCATCATCTAACAAAATCCTATCAGATAGTCTGATCTGCTCTACAGGTTGTCTGAGGTTGCTGGTGATAGAACTTTGGACAAGTCCCATGAACATTCTCCCCGACCCTCACTTTCTTATTGTAAAATGATAAATTTTGTTGCAGTAAATTGCTTTTGTAAATTTTTTTTTTAAATTCAAAGTGAGTGCTATAGTTAACACATACACTTTGAATCAGATAAACCTTTATTAGTATCCAAGTTCAGCATATAGCCTGGTGCTTGATGCCTGAATAAAGTGATTAGTGCTCATCTTTGACTTTCCAATATCTACACCCCTTTTCTATATCCTACTTTGTAATTTTTAGGACACCTCCCACCATAGAAGCCAGATATCAGTTTGTCTAGTCTCCCTTGCACAGGGAGGTGTATAGAAGTTCCAATCACATCACTGAATCTAGTGGCAAATAAAATAAAAGCCTATGTCAAATTTATTTGACAAATTATGGTAAAGGTGGAAGCTACACTTAATTTACAATGGCCTTTAAGGAAGTTTCATGATTTTTAGCAGTGTTTCTGGATGTTTTATTTCCAAAAATATTTTGGTCCCTCTATAGATTAATTTATTTTTATTAAATACCTCTCTTTTACTTAAATTAGCCAGCTTTTTTTCCCTACTGCTTACAACTTGAACCTTCACTAAAACACTAGCACATAATACTTGTCTTCAAATGGTGGTACTGATAATTATTAATAGTTGTAGTATAAACTGTCATATCTTATTAAAATATGAATGATTGAATGTTGACAATTGCTGAATATGGAAGGTGTGTATACCAAAGTTTATTAAACTATTCTCTATTTTTTACATATACTTAAAACTTCCTGTGATAATTAAAAAAAAACATTACATGAATATATGCATGACATGCACATACTATGACTGAAAGAAATTGTTTCTTAGCAGCTGCTTTATAGTTTATATTTGAAACCAAATAAAAGTGATAGCTACAAGAACTGACAAATTTCCAAACATGAAGTAATTCAGCTTAAATTTTTGTTTGATATTGTTAATATCTTCTTGCCCCACCTTGAGGTTGTAATCATAAATGATGTGAGGGGATTAGAAGAGACCTAAATTTTTCACTCTATCTTAATATATTAACCAACAGTAACTTTTGTGTTTCAAATTTTGATCATGCAATTTCTCCAAAGAATCATATTTTACCTTAAAATGTGTGATGAAACAGGGTGTAAGATACAAAATTAATAAGTAACTTTTAAAATTGTAATAGAAATAGATACTGCTGATGAAAGTATGCCTTTGTTGGATCATCTGCTTTAAAGGATATACTATGGTAATCAATGTCTTTGAGTCTTAAAGGTTGAATTTAATTATTATAAAAACTAGAGGCCCAGTGCACAGATTTGTGCACCAGTGGGGTCTCTTGGCCTGGCCTGCACCCTCTTGCAATTCAGGGCCCATTGGGCAATGTTGGACTGATGGTTTTGGCCAGATCCCTGCAGGCTAGGCCGAGGGACCCCACTGGTGCATGAATCCGTGCACTGGGCCTCTAGTATGCATATATGATCTTTGGTTAATCTCTTCCCATGCTCCACCCTCCCCCCCTTCCCTCTGAATCTGTTCCACATTCCCATGCCTGTGTGTTGAACGTCTGCCCCTGGTGGTCAGTATTCATCATAGTTACCGGTTGAATGGTCGAATGATCGCTTAGGCTTTTATACATATAGATTGATTTAGAAAAAGACTCCCTCAGCTATTTGTAGATAGGAGTATGGACAGAAACTGAGGTCAAAGATTAGTGTTTAATTAATAGACAGAAATCATTTGGGTGGAAGTTACTCTTTTTACATATTCTAATGATACTCTAATATTGGCAATGGATTCCATTGTCTCTGTATAAATCTACAAATTCACTAAGAACTGTGGAATCATCAAAAAGTACTTCTAATTTATGATTATGTGCTTCAGTTCATACACACACACACACACACACACACACACACACACACACTAGAAGCCCGGCGCATGAAATTCGTGTGCAGGTACAGTCCCTAGGCTTGGCCTTCAATCAGTGCCATGTTCCCCGACTGCCTGTAGCTGGCTCCACCCGACCCCACCACCACCCATACCCAGTTCTCTGTTCACCATTGGGTAATTAGAGACTGCCAGCAGGGAGGAGGGACCAAGAGGTCAACTGTTTCTGCCCACTGACTGGCCCCGTCCCAGCTGTAGGTTGCCCTCTGTGTGGGGGCCGACTGATGGGGCGAGGGCCATGGTCTGGCACCACCCGCATACCCTGCCACCCAACCCTGCCCCCCCCATTTGCCATTGGGTGATGGGAGCCTGCCGGCTGGTGAAAGAGACCAAGAGGTGGTCAGTACACCTCATACTGACTGGTCGAGCGGTCATTCTGGTTGTTCCACCATTAGGGTCAATTTGCATATTACCCTTTTATTTTATAGGATATACTCATTTGCAAATGTATGTTGTTTGGAATAAAAGAATCTCTAATACATTCCAGAATCTTCACTTAGGATTTTTTTAAAAGTTATTTTAAATATTCATAGTAGTTTTGCTTACAAATTCCTTCTGTAATAGATTTACTGTTAAAGTTCTAGTCCAAGACTCATAATCTTTTACCTAGATCAGCATAAATACCATGTAGCTGATTTTCTTAATTATTATTTATTCCCTTTCAGGTACTAAGTACACAGTTTTTCATATTTTAACTTTGAAATCAGAATACTTCTTACACTCACTAGTAGCCAGGTGTCAGTCATGATGAGGTTATCAGTGTCTTTGCCCAAACATCAAGTGCCCCAGTATCATAACTACAATGAATGTCAACAACGTAAGAAAAAAACCCTAGAAATAAAGGTAGAACAAGATTTCTAAAGAGAGAGTAAAAAGTAATATAGCTTTATCCCTAGCTGGTGTGGTTCAGTTGGTTGGAGCATCATCCAGTGAACTGAAGGGTGGCTGGTGGTTCCCAGTCAGGGGCACATACCTATGTTGCAGAAGCAACTGATCAAAGTTATTTTCTCTCTCTCTCTCTCTCTCTCCCTCCCTCCTTTCCCTTTTCTCTAAAATCAGTAAAAACATATCCTCCAGTGAGGATTTTTTTTTAAACAAGTAATATAGTTTTATATGACCTCAATCCTAGCTTTTGAGCTCTAATGGCTTTTAGTTCTTTTTATTAATTGTTTAATAAATGTTGTATTACCAACATTCTTGATGGCACAGAGGGAGATGTAGTTTGTAAAATTGATATCGACCACTCTGTGTTGATAAATGACTGAATATTTGTATATCTCATATGAAGAAGTTTTGAAAATACCTTAACCATTCCATTATAATATCTATTTTGAATGTGTACACAAAGGTGTAACTGATAAAAATCCATGTTTAAATAATTCTAAAAATAGCTCTACCAACAAATATAAAATAATATTATCTGATCAGGAAATATTGCTTTGTTTAATTAACAGTTTAATTAGCAGTGATCTTTTTCCCTAGTGTATCATTTAAAAAAAATTGTTTGGCACCTTGGTTTAGTAATTCTGTATTTGCCTTGTAACCTTTCTAATTGGTTTACCTCCAATTAAAAACAAAATAGTTATTCAGCATCGCTTTGTTGACTGTTAAATACAGTCACAATTCAGTAGCCTAATGGTGCCTGCTTCAGGCTGGGTTATCCAGAAACAGAAACCTAAGCAGAATTTTTGTGCAAGTGATTTGCTAATGCAGTGCTCTCAGGTGAAACCTGTGAGTGGGAAACAGAATGGGCAGAAGAAGGTAAAAATGTGGGTTCAGCTGAATTCCATGTAAATTATAGGTAGAGGTATGTATTCAGCTGAACCTTAGGGGAAAGCTTGTGTTGGCTTTCTGGGTAAGTTGAAACTCTGTTTTCTAGAATCCCCTTCCCTCTATGGTTTGGGTTCATCGTTGCCAAGAGAAATATGCATGCAATTTGGAAGGCAAACGTGAGGCAAGAGCCATCCTACCCTGAAGGTCAGTGAAGGGTACAAGATGCTGTTGCAGATTGCTCCCATTGTTGCTAATCTGTTGGCTCTGAGGCATTGCAGCAGGCAGCAGCCGGGTCCCTGGGGACTCCAGCTCCCATTTGATCTCTTTCATTAGTTTCTCTAAATTCTGGCCAGATGGATGTGCAGCTTCATGGTGTAGATCTCCAGCTGCATCTATTGGTCAGCAACATTGTTGCAGTTGGAGACAGTGGGAGAGAGACATGGAATTCAGTTTGTGCTTAATGGTTCTTGTCTGCTCACATGAGTTTCAGT
Source organism: Myotis myotis (assembly GCF_014108235.1). Lineage (NCBI taxonomy): Eukaryota > Metazoa > Chordata > Mammalia > Chiroptera > Vespertilionidae > Myotis > Myotis myotis. The sequence continues at coordinate 144,046,934 of NW_023416324.1, read as the reverse complement.
TTGCACTTGATCTCCCACTGTTTTTCTTCCTTACTTTTATGCTGACTTTTATGCTGACTTTTGGCAACTTCAGGTCTACTATCAGATGGAGAGGCAACAGTCTTCAATAGATTTCTTCACCATCCCTCATAATTGTATATATATGATGCTAATGCACATTCTCTTATTTTGGAAGGCAGTTATGCTTACCATTATACCACCAATGCTAAAATATCTTATTTTGTATCACTGAATGCTACAATAAAATTGTCCCCACGTGACAAGCAGGCTTTCTTTTCTATCCCATATCAGATATTGACAATGAGGCACCCTCCAGGAGGGGAAGAGTGACATTTCTGGGAAAAAGACTAAAAGAGTCTTTTAGTCTTTTAGACCAGGAGCAGCTCTCCTGAGAAGGATGCAGTAATGAGTTGTTGGTGGTCCCCACTAACAACAGCTGAGTGAGTATGCCACCCAAGGAAAGTAGGTTTTGGCAGGCCACTGATAACATCTCTATAAGGTCCTACAATTTACCCTCTATGTAATTTGTTGCCTCATTTATTTTTTTAATATATTTTTATTGATTTCAGAGAGGAAGGGAAAACTATAGAAAGAGATAGAAACATCAGTGATGAGAGAGAATCATTGATTGGCTGCCTCCTGAATGCCCCCCAATGGGGATTGAGCTGGCAACCCTGCATGTGCCCTGATCTGGAATCAAAATGTGACCTTCTGGTTCATGGGTCAATGCTCAACAACTGAGCCACATCAGCCAGGTTGTAGCCTCATTTTGTGACATTTCGTATGGACCCTAACTTTTTAAAAAAATGATGTTTTCATTGATTTCAGAGAGGAAGAGAGGAGAGAGAGACAGAAACTTCAATGATAACAGAGAATCATTGATTGGCTGCCTCCTGCACACCCCCTACTGGGGATTGAGCTCACAACCCAGGCATGTGTCCTTGACTGGAATCGAACCTGGGACGCTTCAGTCCGCAGGCTGACGCTCAATCCACTGAGCCAAACCAGCTAGGGCTGGACCCTAACTTTGACCACAGTTAGTCTTTTGTCTATTTTCTTAACATCCCCCCTTTTTTTATACTACAGACCTAGTCCAGATTTTCTTCTTTTTCTATCTGGAAAACTATTATGTAACCTATTAGATTATTCTCCAATGTGCCTTCCTCTGGGTTATCACATCATCTGTACATGATTCTATTATAGTAATTATTTTATTTGTATTATGGATAAGTCTCTGATTTTTAGGTTGAGTGTTTAGAAATTCCAGATTAGCTTTTATTTGAGTAGATTGGATTATCTCTGAAAAGTTAAATTTCCTTATACTTTGGGTAATTGAAATTAGAAAGCTAGCAGTATTGCATTTTAAAATCTTAATATTGATAATGTATGTGTACATTAAGAGGATTTTAATTCAGCTGTTCATGAGTTATCATATTCTTATGGGGAAAGTTAAGGCAAATGGAAATTAGGGGCATGTGGCCTAGAGTTGCTTTGTTTTTCTGTGGGGTGTGTGTGTGTGTGTGTGTGTGTGTGTGTGTGTGTGTGTTTAATTAACCCCGCAAATGAATAACTCAACAAACAAATTGCTTGAATTTCTGTGTAGTCATGAAAGAATACATGTGAGGTTTATTTTCTCTCTTACATTTTTCTGACATGCAGTTTGAGTTTCACTGCTATTTTCATATGCTGTATTGTTAAAAGCTACTAAAAGAAAGATATGTAGGAGAAAAGGTAGACACATACCTGAAAACTAAAATTTTCTGACTATTATAGAATTTTCAAATTTCTAGAAATTATTATAAGATTTCAAGACCAAACTGTAATCACAAATACTACAATTTATAGAATCATATTTTGGAAATGGATTCTAACTCAGCAGACACATTTGGGGCATGGAAGCTCTATGCAGGTAATTCAAACAGGACAGCAGTTAATGAACAGAAGGATTGTAGCACACATGTTGTAGAACCTGAAGATTATTTTTTCCCAGAGGATATTGTCAGGAGAAAAAAAAAAAGCCAATGAAATATCTGAACAAGGAAATAACTGGATAAATTATCTAAGAAAAGGAAAAAAAGACAGAAAATTAAACATAATATGCTGAAATTAAAGAACTCAAATTTTAAGTTGTTCTCTCATAGTATAAACTGCATATTTTTCCCGTAATGAACACTAGCTGTTGTAACAAACAATTCAAAATTATCAGTGCTTAACACATAAAGATTTATTTTGTGCTCTCTTTGCAGTTTAATCAGGTGTTTGGCAGATGGTTTTCCCCGTAATTCAGGAGTCATGGTTTCTTGTACCTTGTTTTGGGACAATATTTTAGGCTTCCTCAGAGTCCTCACTGGGTCCTCCCCCTTCATTCAGCCAGTTAGGAAAGTACTGGGTAAAGAGAGTCTGCATAACATTTCATGACTTTCTTGATTTATTTCCAGAAGCAATCACTTGACACCAACCTAACTACAATGGAGACTGACAAATGCAGCCTTCCTGTGTGTTCAACAGGAGGAAATTAAATGTTGTTTGTGTATCTAGTTTCTACCAGTGTTGCATTTATGAGCTGAGCTGAAATTCTGTAGTCAGACTGCCTGAGTTCAAGTCCTGACTATTATTTATCAGCTCTGAAACCTAAAGCAAGTTAACTTTCTGTCAATACCCCAGTTTCTTTATCTGTACAATAAGGGCAAATAATAGAATCTACCTCATACTATTAAGACTGTAATGAGGGTTAAATGAGTTAATATAGTCAAATATTTATCTCTATACTTGTATATTAATTAGTGTTTTTACCATTGATATTTATAATTTTCTAAGAGAAAATTGAAAATGATAGTTTTAAATTGGCATCACTTAGAAATATTTCATGTAAATACTACTGACATATATGATATTTCAATCTAAACTAAAAGGACATTCTGGGAAAATAAAATCCCACTGGACACAAGGAAAAAATACTTACAGATCCAGTTTAACCTCCACTTTTGAATGAGAAAATGAGACAGGAAATCAAGGAATATAAGTAAAATAGGGATGATTTTGGCTCTATTCCTATAATCACCTTTTTGTTTTACCTGGGAGCCTTTTGCATATTCAAACAATCATGTACAAATGTTTCTCTAGATCATGTTCATTGGACTGGGAATTATCGAACTGGAAAAGGAAGGAAGGTACAGCAATGAAAAAGAAGACAGTCAAAACTAGTCAATTCAGGTATCTGTACTTGATTATACGTACTCCCAAACAAAGGGGAAATGGAAAGATATATTTACAATAGCCGTGGATGAATGGGAATTTTAGTGAGAAAAAAAATGTACTTCTGTATATTTGTGTGTCCTTCCCAATTGGCCTATTCCCTCTTTTAAAATCTTTTTACTTTTTCCTATTTATGACCTATACTCTAGCCCAGTTGAAAAGTAAAGAAGGGATGATCGACATCAAGCTGGACAAAGCCCAGGAGCCCCCAGCCAGCGAAGGCGGCTGCTCCTGCTAATGCAGCCTGACCTGAAGGCTTCCTCCGACACTACTCGCTTTGTTGTGTTGCTTCCTATTGGTTAGCTTACTAAGGGGGGGTGGGAAACAAGCTTATCCAGATGGGAGGATTTTTCTTTTCTCTCTGTCTCTAGGAGTAGGGTGGGGTGGGGAGGGAGGCTGGGCATCAGGGATCACGTCACTCTTAACAGCTGTTCTCAAACAACTATTTTTTGGTTTGGTTGTAATATATTGTACTTTATTAAGATTGCCAAAAACGGTTAAAATTAAAAAAAAAAAATTAAATCATGTATATACAACTTTTTGCCAGATAAAAATGTAGTCATTTTTATTTGAAAAAACAAAAAAATTATTTATTTATTTACAGTGCTGGATCACTGTAAATAAATGTCACATTGTTCTAGTTTCATTCCCTCATGCACCTCTACCAGTATAATGCCATCCACCCCTATATCTAATACCGCTTACTAGAATTTTACCAATTTGTACTGGTTATGATAAACCACTTGCTGTCACAAATATACCCTAAAACATATACACAAATTAATTGCTTGCTTATCACTTAAGTGGCTAATCTGTTGGCCAGGTGGCCTCCTTTCACATAGTCACTCAGAAGGTTGGAGGCTCTTCCACATACGGTTTCCTAGTCCACCTGTGGGGTCCTTCTTTATTCCAATGGGAAGAAAACATTAAATAGTTGATGTTCTAATAGGCTAGTTCTAAAAGTGACATTTTTACTGTTCCCATTCAATTAGCAAGAGGCCGTCATATAACCAGAGCTGGACTTGTAGTCTAGATGCGTGTCCAGGAAGACGAGAATATTGGTTTGGTAAGCAGCTAGCAATCTCTGCCACGCCTACCTTCGAAGTCCATCTCAGAGGATACCCCTTTTATAAAGCCTTTCCTGATTCCCTTAATTGCACTAAATTTCCTTGAATTGATCTGTGAAGTCACCTATTTCATTTGACTTGGAAAGGACAGGGCTTTTGTTTTGTACTGGGTTTCCCTTCCTATTAGAATAAATATGAGCTCTTCTAAGGGCAAAAGCTGAGTGTTAATCATCTTTATGTCTTCTCCAGTAATTAGTGTAGTGCCTTGTGCACTGTAAAGATACAATTATTATTTTAATTTGACTTTTTTTAGTAGAAAAATTAAAATCATTAAAATTGGCAGGTTTATATAGTTATTTATTTGGCTTTACTTAGGGGATTATTTTCAAGCTTAGCATATGCTGTAGTTAAGTAATACTTTAGAAAATACATCCCAGGCATGAACAAGTGATGGCATATGTGTTACAGATGGAAAAGAACAAAAGATGCCACTTACACTTCCAACATACTGAAAATACTATAATGAAGATTCAGATAAATGACTGTGCTTCATTCTTATAATGAGGATAAAGCAATTCACAAGAACAAAAGGACAATTTTAGAATGAGTGGTTAATGTAATAGAGCTACTTAGTAAGGAAGAGAGTAATTATTGAGAGATGAAAGAGAAAGAACAAATTTAAACAGTAAGTCTATACCCCAGGCTTGTTTTCACATTTTTACTTTAGGAAGGTAGATGAGTTACAGGACTCAGCTTGATTCTGTTAAGTATTTAAAGCAAAAGTATGGGAATAAAATCTTGAAAAATGTTTTTGTTTTTGTTTTGTTTTGTTTTGCTTAAATGTGAATGTTGGTATTGACCACAGCTGCAAGCCAGATAAGGAATATCTTAATAATGACAAGAAAGCTAGCTCATTCCCAATTCAGATTGGTTATCACCAAGACAGACAACATAACTGATGGCCACACAATACTATTAAAATACTAGTAGATATCAGAGTCTGTAAGGGAAACTTTGATCTCTACAGTAAGATTGTCAATCCAAGGGAAAATATAGTCAGGTCAGATCAGATCAATTTTCAATTTTTTCATTGTAAAAAGATGTGTGGAATGTCAATTAATAGTGCATAGCAAATGAAAGCTCAGTTCAATGACATTGTATGCTCTGCTTAAAAATTAAAAGCCACTTACCAGGAGCATTGGTCATGCTGATCCCATGATTAAAGCTTAAAACGTGGATGTGATACAGAAGCATGAGACAAAACACATCCTGTTAAAGTACTGTGTTTTATTTAAAATTCAACCATTGTATTGGGGGACTTATTGGATAATTTTTGCTACACTAGAATTCAGTTGTATTTAATATTACTTGAAATAAGAACACTTTTGAAAGTTTCATGTTTTGGCTGTAATAGAACTTGTTGTTCTATTAAAGAATAAAACAGAATTTTTAAGTTTTAAGAATAGAATATTTGCATATATTGGTAAGCATATTATTGCCTAGATTTGGATAAATTGCAGATCAGAATATGTCCCTGAAATGTTAAGAACTTTACTCACTACTTCAATTGGTTTATAAATGGTTTAGCCAGGTTTCACAACAGTAGTATTGAAAATGCTCTGTCTTATTTGGTGTGAATACATCTCAGACTGTTTAGGATTAAAGGTCAGTATCATTATTTCTGACAAAAAAGTAGGTTTATTATTATTAGATTTCTCATCAGCCTAACATTTTCCCAGTGAATAAATGGCATTCATTACTTCGTGGAAAGGGTTGACAGGCGAAAACAAACATTTTTAAAACAGAGAGCATATTTGATATAGATGAGAATCTATTAAAATATTAGAATTTTTTGTAGATGAAGGGTTTTCAGGCTTCATAATATTAAGTGACTAGCAATCTCAGAAAAGAAAGATACCACTTAAACCACATCAGAAAGGAAATATATACGAATTATATAAAAGTTCGTTTTCCTGCTTGAGGAAATGTTGAAAACTGTAGAACCAATCAGATGGAGAGAGATAGAGATTTGGGAAATATGTGGCTAAAGCTTTAGATGTTCCTTTAGTCCCTTAGAAAAGATCTTGTATCTTCTCTCGAGCGGGTTGCAAAGTGGATATGGGAGTAAGTTTAATGGGGTCTGAGACAGGTGGAACTTGTGCTCTGCTTCCCACCTGTAGCACAGGGAAACTAGACTCTCTTAGAGTGAGCCATGTCCATACTAAATCCAGAGTGGTTATTCTAACAATGGACAAGTGTAGGGCCAAAGGGAGGAGCTAGGGTCGGATTCAGAGGGTCCTTGCATTCCATCACTATTTAGGGATGCCTATGAAGATTCCCTAGGTCCAGTTAGAGAGTGTGGCACTGCCTGAGAATAAGTGAGCAAAACCAAAGATATATGGATCACAAGGAACCATATTCCTGGCGGCCGAAAGTCATGGGAGGACCATGGACATTAGCAGTAGGTGCCAGCATACAATGATGGAGACCAAGCAGAATGAGCTACTATTGGTGGATGCCAGTGCAGATAAAAAAGAATGATAGAAAAGAATTTTTCTACAGTGCTAGGGCAATAAATGAGCCACCTTAGCCCCACTAATCAAACTTATATGCCTCCAGAGAGAAGGGAAAAACGAGAGAAGACTACTGAGGAAGATTCATAATTGACTGAGTAGTTATGTAAGTTCAGTCATGTGCTGCTTAATGACAGTTATATGTTCTGAGAAATGCATCGTTAGGCGATTTCATCATTGTGAGAACATCATAAAGTGCACTTACACAAATCTAGATAGTAACACACCGAACCTATATGCTATAGGCTATTGCTCCTAGGCTGCAAGCCTGTACAGCATGTTACTGAATACTATAGTCAATTATAACACAATGGTAAATATTTGTGTATCTAAACATAGAAAAGGTACTGTATGTCTTTTATACAACTGATAGTACAATAGGTTTGTTTATCCCAGCATCACCACAAATACATGTGTAATGTGTTGTGTATGACATTAGGATGACTACACGTCATTAGCTAATAGGGATTTTACTAAAGGCCAGATGCATGAAATTCATGCAAGAGTAGGCCTTCCTTCCCCCAGCTGCCGGCACTGACTTCCCTCTGGCACCCAGGACCCGGGCTTCATCTGGAAGGTCATCTGGTCTAATTAGCATATTATGCTTTATTATTATAGATTATTATAGATTGGACCATTGTCATCTATGTGGCCTGACAGTGTCCAAAATGCCATTATACAGCACATGACCATATTAAACCTACAAACCACTGATTACTTAAAATGTTGAGACAAAAGGAATTGAGCAAAATGAGAATTTCTAAAATAAACTGAGTTTAGTTCTGCAGATATAAAGTCACTTAAGCTAAACAGATTGTGTGGCTAAAATCTTATATCTGCAATCCAACTTTCATTATTTTAAAGGAGAATTTTAACATATTTAACTATATTTGCCTAACAAAAAATAAAACGCCAAATTAGAACTTTAACAAAAGCCATATTTTAATGGAAGTACTAGATTTAACCTTGGGGAAATCAACTCCAACTGACTAACAGTAAAAGAAGATACTGAAGGAGGTGTAGTAAAGAAAACATGCCATCTACCTGGAACTCAAGACTGGAAGTTTTGCCCTAACTGGTTTGGCTCAGTGGATAGAGCATCGGCCTGCGGACTGAAGGGTCCCAGGTTTGATTCTGGTCAAGGGCATGTACTTGGGTTGCAAGCACATCCCCAGTGGGGGTTGTGCAGGAGACAGCTGGTCGATGTTTCCCTCTCATTGATGTTTCTAACTCTGTATCCCTCTCCCTTCCTCTCTGTAAAAAATCAATAAAATATATTTTTAAAAAAAAGACTGGAAGTTTTCTTGGCAAATCTTCAAGATATATTTGCATTTTAAAATTCCCCATTGCAAAATCTTCTCCAGTAAAAAAAATACTTCTGATTTGCTTAATAGAAGAGGACAAATTCTGTTTGTGGTATGATGAGTGAATTAAGCCTTAATTGACTTATAAAACACCTCTTGTACTTATTCAGGTTGTCCCTGAGTTACTAAATATAAACTTTCAATATTTTTGCTTTGCTCTCTATAAACAATAGTATAAATATTAATCACTCTTTAAAGATGTTGTAGAAAATATTTAATAAATCATAAAAATAAAATATATCTGATTATTAGTATTTTAAGAGCTAAAGGAAAAAACAATCCAGTCTGTCTTATCTTCCAAAATTAATTTTAGGTACAAATAATGCTAAGGCATTTGTAATAAGTAACTGGATATAAAATAAAATTTTCTTTGTCTCCAATTTTATTACAATTAGAAACTAGTGAGGAGTCTTAGAAAAAATCCCTGGATTATGGTAGTAGATTACTCAGTCACCTTGGGCACTTATCTGGGCCTTTGTTTATAAAATGAGAATTTAGTCAATATTGCTAAAATTGCTGTTTTGTTTTTTTTCATCATGTAGATCCTTTTATGTTCTGAAGGAGGTGATACCTGCACTGAGTCTTTGAATGATTAATTAGGAAGTCCATATGAATTTTTTTTAAAAAAAATGGCAGGCATAAAGTTGTGAGAAGAGAGTTCACGAGTATGCTGAGTGTTACAAGCAGCTCAGTATGCCTAGGTTACTCAGTGATAAGGCTGGAAAGGAAGCAAAGCGCAATATACAGGCTGTGGGTTGCATTGGTTTTGATGTTAAGACCCTTGAGTGTGAGACTAGCTTGCACTTCAGAAGCATTGTGGAATTAAACAGCTGAATCGATGCCCAGGGTCTTTTAATAGATATAAAAGGGAAGAAGTTGAGTTGATAAATTTTATAGTTTCTACATTACTTTAGAATACTCTTATTCATATTTCCCCTACATTTTTGTGATTATAAAACCTTATAAAGAAAAAATAATCTATCTACACATTTAAATATTATTTTCATGTTTATTAGAAATATAGACAAGATGTTAATCTTAAAAGATAAAGACAAGTAAATGGTATTTCAAAAATACTTCTAAATTTTATTTATTAAGACATCAAAAGACCTCTGATTACTAAATAATTACATTTAGCAGTGAAACACTTTTCAATAATTTTGAAAATTTTGGTTGAATATTTTGTGACATAGCAATATGTCCTTAAAGGGACAAATTATATACTTTTAAAATAGATTCCTACCCATAGCTACTTGGTATGGTAACATAAAAGAATTAGAAATACTCATCTTTTTGTAAATGAAAAATTATTTTTAATTTATCTCTATGTTTAATACCTCTTCTATAATCTTTGCTATTCATTATCTTATGAAAATTTGTGTACTAAAAAATATGTTCATGATCACACTTGATAACATACCAAAATTTTGTGAAGATTTCACTATTTAGCCTGGCCAGCATTGCTCAGTGTTTAGAGCACCAGCCCTCTCACCAGAGGGCCACAAGTTCGATTCCTGGTCAAGGATACTTACTTGGGTTGCAGTGTTTATTTGTTTTAAATCTTTATTGTTGAAAGTATCACATATGTCCCTTTTTTCCCCCCTGAGTTGCAGGTTTGATCCTAAGTCAGGGAACATGGGGGAGGCAACTGAATAATGTGTCTCTTTCACATCAATGTTTCTCTCTCTATATGTTCTCTCTACTCTCTCTCTTTTTCTCTCCACTTCCCCCCTCCCTTCCAGTCTCTAAAAATCAATGGAAAAAATACCCTCTGGTGAGGATTAACAACAACAAAAGCAAAAGATTTCACAACTAAAGGTCTTGTTTTTATAAAGTTGGCCACATTAATGTCATTCCCATACTTGCGGCAGAATTATGCATATATCATTTGTTACAAACCAAGTGAAGGAATGAGTGCCAATGTATATATTCATAAAGAAGGAAGGGGTAGGGGAGATGTCCTAAAAAAGGTAAAGGGGATTAAGAGGTACAAACTTCCAGTTATAAAATAAATAAATCACGGGAATGTGATGTATTGTACAATATAGGGAATCCTATCTAATAATAGAGAAACATGGTAATTAACTGTAACTTCGCTACCCTTCCCATGGGCTAATCAGCGAGATATGCAAATTAATCACCAGCCAAGATGGCAGTTAATCACCAATGAAGATGGCAGCTAATTTGCATACTGCAGGCAGGGCAGGACAGCGCCATCCTGCCTGCCCCGCCGCCATCCGGGCCTGCTATTTGCAACCCGGGTGGCAGGAGGCCCGTTTGGGAACAGACCCAGGGCTGGCGATGGGACCCCAGTGATCGGCCACTGGCCATGCCCACAAACGGACCTCTCAACGGGATCCCCAGCTGAAGGCACTGATCCGACACAAACCACACCCACAAACTTCCAACCCGAGGGGATCCGAGGCTGACAGTTGCTAATGCACCCATCTGCCACCAGCCACGCCCACAAACAGTCCTCTGGGGGGATCCCCGGCCAACAGGTGTTAATGCACTGATTTGCCAAAATGCACACCCCGGCAGCCTTTGCCCTGCAGGAACTATGCAGCCAGGAGAGGGGAGTGGGGCCACTGGGAGCAGGGCGGAAACTGCCCGGGGTTTGCATCAGGCAGCTCAGAGCAGAATGCGAACTATCCCCGCTGGTAGCTGCTTGCTCATTCACTTACACACTCATTCACTCACTCATTATTCACTCACTCAGCAAACCCTCTCAGGTCCATGGCACCAGGCCAGGCACTGAAGTTGAAGCAGGATAAGACAGAGCTATGTCCTCAAGATGTTAGTAATTCAGTAGGGTGAAGCAGGCACATGAACGAGGCAGTTGTATGCACAGATGCAATGTACTGGGTTCTGTGTGGGCTGTAACTAACGCCGACTTTGTTCTCCTGATAAAATGGGGCCTCGGGAGCCAGGCTGCCCAAGCCTGTAGGCCTGTGCCTAGGCCAGGAGTGGCCGGGGTCCCGGAACATGACAGAGGGTGCAGGTCGGGCTGAGGGGTCTGGCCCCACTCCTCACCCTCACCCCCGAGTGCACAAATTTTTGTGCACCAGGCTACTAGTATAATCAATAATATTCTAATGACAGATGGTTACTAGACTTGTCATGGTAATCACTTCATAAGGTATGTAAATGTTAAATCATTATATTTTATACTTGAAGCAAATATATTTTATGTCAATTGTACAATAATTTTAAAAATAGTGTGTTTTAAATGCATTTTTTAAAATAAAAGCAAGCAGAAACAGAAGTTAGACTGTTTTCATCCTATATCTTTATGTACTATTTTGGAGCTCATTTCTTCATCTATTTAATTCAGGGGATAAAAATCCTACATCAACAGGTTTTTAAACTTTTAATCACTGTGGTATTATAATAAGTCCTCTAATTATTAAATGATTTATAATTTAACATGAAAAAAAAAAACATTCGTTTGAAAATGAGGTATCACCTCATACCTGTCAGAATGGCTATCATCAACAAATCAACAAACAAATAGTGCTGGTGAGGATGTGGAGAAAAAGGAACCCTCATACACTTCTGGTGAGAATTCAGACTAGTGCAGCCACTGTGGAAAACAGTATGGAGTTTCCTCAAAAACTAAAAATGGGACTCCCATTTGACCCAGTGATCCCACTTCTAGGAACATATCCCAAGAAATCAGAAGCACCAATCAGAAATGATATATGCACCCCTATGTTCATAGTAGCACAATTTATAATAGCTAAGATTTGGAAACAGCCTAAATTCCCATCAGCAGATGAGTGGATTAAAAAACTGTGGTACATCTACACAATGGAATATTATGCTTCTGTAAAAAAGAAAGAACTCTTACCATTTGCAACAGCATGGATGGAGCTGGAGAGCATTATGCTAAGTGAAATAAGCCAGTCAGAGAAGGAGAAGTATCACATAATCTCATTCATTTGTGGAATATAATTCACAATGTAAAATGATGAACACAAATAGATCCAGATACATATAAATACAGAACAGACTCTCAAACCTCAGAGAGAAGGAAGGGACTTGGGTAAGAGATCAACCAAAGGACTTGTATGCAGGCATATAAGCATAACCCATGGACACAGACACTAGAGGGGTGAGGGCATGTGCTGGGGGCGGGGGAGCGGGGAGTGGCCAGGGAGTGGTGAATGGGGGAAAAAGAAGACATATGGAATACTTTCAACAAAGAATTTAAATTTTAAATAATGAAAATATTAAATTATAAAAGAAACAACAATGCCAATATCTTTTTCCTTTGGACAATAAAAAAATTATTTTCTATAAAACATAATATGAAGTTTTAACCTTTAGACTGAAGTTAATTAGCATATGTTGCTTAGAGGATGCTTGGAGAGAGGGAAAAAAACAGGAAAGGCCACCTACAGCACATAATAATCAGAAGTTCTTACATGAAGATTTTAGCATTAATATTTTTAAAAGAAAAGACACTTGCTGTAGAGATTATGGATTGTAGGGGAAGTGAGGGTGTAGGTGAGAAAGACAGCCAGGCACTTAAGAAAATTCAAGGGTTTGAACATCTGATTAAGAAGCATAATTAAAGGATCCAGTAAGAAAAATAAGTTCATGCAGATGGCTGTGAAAGGAAAATGATTGTCTTTGCTGTCATGGGTCATAAATTCATTCTGTTTTCTCACAAAAGAGATAATTGATGCTTCAAACATTATGGACCAAAAGTACAGCAATTAATTCACAGTTAGTATTGGGTTAATATTGTCTTTTCTTAAATGTTATTGGAAGCTTTCCCTCCCAGAATGGCTTTTAGGACATAAAGAAAATCCATCTCTGTGATAAAAGAGTTTCAGGAGAGGAATCGAAAGGTGATTGTTTCCCCAATAAGAATTGATCTGCTTTTTCTCTTCATGCAATGCTCAGTTTTATTGAACCTTGTAGTTTTTCAGAAAATTATAGGAATGGAATTAAAGAGGAAAGGTTATGCTTTATATGTTTTTATTTTTAATAAGAAAAAGAATGAAGGCAGGGAAAGGAATACTAGAACAGGATTCATGTATAGGGGTGATGTTGCAATTTCAGTTTCTAATCCTTCGTAATGCATTTCTCCCAAATGGTCATTATTTCCTTCTTCTTATTCTTTACTCTCTTCCAGCTTCCGTTCCTTGCTCAGTGAGACACATTTTTCTTCTCTTGTTGAAATAAGATTCTTATTCTTCTACTTTCCAGGGGAATTTCACAGTTGATGCTTGTTTTTCTTATTATTTTAGATTGAGCAATAAAATCTCCCTTAACTTCAGGGTTTGTTTTGTTTTGTTTGTTTTATAAAATGTGAATAAATGATTTATACTTTTTACTATAAATCCTTGAGACTAGGTAGTTTATTATCTTTTTCTACTTGCAGGATATGTCATGATACTTCATACATAGTTGTAGCTTAAAAAAAATAGTCTTTTTCTGAGTAACAGACTGACAGTTGTTTCCCCCAATAGTTATTTATGTCTTTAGCTAACATGTGTGAAATAACTTCACCAAATAAGGCACTATACAAATATATTTTTATAAATTAAATTACAAAGAAATTTGTTCTCATGTTATATAAATCATATGAAGGCACAAAGAACAAGATGTAATTTTGTAATAATCATTGCAACAGACGTGGCACTGTGCTTATTATGGTTTTTAACTCATTTACTACTTATCCAAACCCTTTCACCAAACAGAACTTTAATTTCAATGATTAGATATGTACACTTTCAGATTAACTAAGTACAAAATATATAATAGCAAGTCATTTGTAGTATTTTTATTGCAGAATTTAGTGAAGTTGATAAAAGAGTTTCTTGATATTGATATCTAAATCTACAGTTGTAAAAAATATTCTAATCAGTTCACTGTACAGATACAAAAACTATGAGTTTCCACATAATTCCAAAGATCTTTTCTACCAAGTAACTGATGGTAAATCTTTGTGTAGGTAAAGTGTGTATCCCAGTATAGATTGAGTTCTGTATGTTTTATATTATTCTTGTCCTAAGCTGAAATGTACATTTTTGTTTCTGAATTTTGTTTTAGTTAATTTTCTAATGAACTTGAGTTACCATGAAAATATTTCTTTGTAACCTGAGTTATAATATCCAATTTTTCTTGAAAAATGAGAAGTGGAACAAAAGAATTATTCAATCATATTTGTCTGTGAGACTTTCTTCTAGTTTGGATCCTGCATTAGTACTGCCTTCCCCATGGAATAAAGACATCAATGACATAATGTGCTGTCCTGTTAAACAGCACCCTGTCCTCAAGTCTTTGGGGATAGATAATCAGTGGAATCATGTTTTTACGATTGCTGAAAGCCCATTTCTGATGGCTGTCAAAGCTGTATGATCCTGTGTCCTGTGACTGAATTACTCTGAAATCAGTCTGTCCAGAAATCTTTCCTTCTTTATTTTCCTACCACACTTGAATACTTTCCACTTATTCTTCTGCTATTCTCACTTCAAAATCTTCTATTAGATTTTATAGACTTGTAGGCAATATTAATTTATCAATTAATTATATTTTGTACAATAGTTTTTTGGTTTCTAGTATCTAGAACATATACTCAAGCTGTTTTATAAAGATACTTGTTGTCTAAAGACTGCTAGTTATCAAAGTTCCAATAAAAGAGGTCACTTAGAAAATCATTGGACATGCATTTCTTTGTATATCTGGTAAAAAAAAGTTCCCCTTGAATCATTATTATGAATAAGCCATCATTTGGGCAATCAGCCAGGTGCAGTATTTCTGTTATCTGGGATGCCCAAGTGCAATACCATGCAAGCCCAGCAGAGAGCAGGTAGGGCTTTGAGGGCAATGCCTCGAATAGCTTTCAGCACTAAGGATTTCCCTATGGTTCAAGTAGAACTGGCATCCTGCCCAAGAAAAACAGAGACTTTATTGGTATCCTGGGTCAGGGAAATAACGCTGACCCAGGATACCAATATTTGACAATGCCTTTGCTAAGATTGTAACATGAGCTCAAAATATGCCTTTGACGTTGAATATGCCCCAATGTCTCTCTCCTTTACTTTGCATCTGTAATATCCACCAGATATAGGAATATCAATGATAAATGACAATGAAAAAAGAAAAGCTAAGAAATTGAGTGTATTAAACACTCATCTCCCAGAGTCCCTAAACTAATTATTTAGTCTCAGGTCATTCATGTTAGGTTTACTCTCCCTTTCAGTATAGGTTGATCACTCAGATGTATTACTTCCTATTTGTCAAAATCAGTGTGAGAAACAGTGGCAATAAGTTCCCAAGAATAGTATCTTCATTTTTTTCTCTTAAAAAATGAAAGGGATTTCACCTATCCTCTGAAACTAATATGTCATTCACCCATTAACATATCTACCCATCCATCTATTTATTCCCTTGTTTATTTACCCACTTATTTAACAAAAAGGTTTTTAATGCCAAATTAATTTCTAAGCACTCCCATTGGGTACCAGAGATATGGAGGTGAACAAGACAGAGACCTTTTCTGAGGAAGGGATTGCAATTTTGTGGCTTAATCATATAAAATGAATAAGTATAAAAAACCTACAGTAGGCAGGCCTATGGTAGGATTTTTCCCCAAACTATTTCAGCACAGCATGAGTGCCTGATTGAATTAAGAAAATCAGGGAGAATTTCCCTGAGGATGTAACACTTGAATTGCTTCTTTAAGAATAAAATGAGTAACCCAAGTGGGTAGAGGAAAATAACAGCGCTCTCCACATACACAAGATCCTATAAGCATAAAGTGAACATGACATATTCTGGGGCTACATGTGAATAATGAGGTAGTGGTGGGAGGATCTGTACACCACAGAAGCTAACTCTGATGTGACATTTTAAGAAACCTCCATTTGATTCTGAATGTAAGGTTTACCTATTAAAGTGTTTTAAGAAATAGAGTTATGATAAGATTTGTGGCTTTAGTAAGTTTTGACACGAGGAACTGATTACAAGAGTGGAGACAACTTCCAGGAAAGTAAGACAGTAGGACTTTGCACTAATGACCTCCTTACCTAATTAAGCCCTCTTCATACTGATCTCCTTACTGTCTCCTAATCATAAACGGTCCTACCTCTAACCAATCTGTCTGAGATTTTTTTAGTAAATTTGATTAAAATAATTATTAAAGTTAATATGTGCATAGCTCTATGAGGAACTCTAGAAATAAAAGATAAACATGGCCATTTTTTCTTCTCAAGTTTTTCATTAAATTGGAAATATTTGGTACCCAAATATCTTTAATGCAGGCCAGATGGAGAAAGAATATTCATGAGAGAAATTGAGAGAATAAAATGTAATATATGTTTGAGACAGTGGGGGCTTATGAAGGCTACAAAAGGAAAATGAATAGAATTTCAGTCAGCAAAACTAAGAAAGGGGAGAAAAACATTCCATGAAAGAAATTTACATGCACATGTATTATGTTCCAGTTTTTCCTTCTTTAGGGAACAGAAGGAATTAATGGATTGAGACCATACTTCTTAAAAGTCTAATCAGGGTGGCTGTGTCCTTCTGTATGTTATCTGTATATCAGATAGTTACAAAATGAACAAAATATGCTAAACCTGTGCTTTAATTCATTTAAGCAAACATTTACATGTTCCTTCTATGTCCCAGGTACTGTTCAAAGACCTAGAAATATAACAGTATAAAAGTAAAGCAGAATGCATCTCTTAAATATCTTACATTCTATCTGGATAAGACACACTAAACATGTAAGTGTTTAAATATGTTAGATTACTTCCGGAAGTATTCAGTTCTACAAAGCACATAAAACTGAGAAATGTATAAATTCAAAGGGGTAGAGCTTGGGCAGGCTATTCAGACAGGTGGTCATGGGAAATTTCTGAATAGTTTTTTTTTTAAACTTTTTAGTGAGGTATAAATATATACCAAAATGTGTATAAAAATTGCTAAAACTAAAGACATTACTCCATCATTTGGGGGGCATAATTTTGCATGTTCACCATGTAGATTAAGACGTAGACCATGTTCAGCACATCAGAATTATACCTTTGGTTCCTTCTGTATCAAAATCATTGAATTACATGTTAAATAGTTTATATTGAAAATAAGACCTGTGAGGAGATCAACTCTATGAAAACCTGCAATTAGAGTATTTTAGAAGGGAGCAATGAATGCAAAGACCTAGGGGCCAAAAAATGCTTGCTTGTTTAAAACACAAAATTAATGTCAAAGTAGCTATGACATAGTGAAACATAGAAAAATGGTAGAAGATTATGTCATAGAGTTATAGCAGGCAGATCATATAAGGCTTTTTTAGTTACACAAAAGAATTTGGATATTTCTACTTCTATTGTGGGACATGTTAAAGGGATACAAACAATGCCAAATATGATTGATTTTTGTAAACATTCATATTAAAAAGAGTTTTTTCAGAAGGTATGTGGAGACTAAACCATGACAATAGGCACAAAAGCTGGGAGCCAATAATGATATTGTACTTAAGAAAATAGCTGATGGAGTCCTGAATTATGGTAGTAGCTATGAAAATAGTAAGAATTTATAGAGTTTGCTAGGTTCAGTCAAAATATAGGAAAATAATGCAAGGTAATGGGACAGAATAACTAGATGTGACATATTTAAAATAAAAATAAATTAAAGATGATTCTTAGGGCTAAGCAACTGAGTAGCTAATAAAAATGTTCATTCATTAAGATGGAGAATACTTGGGATAAAATAACTTTGGCAAGAGTTAGGAATGTATCTAAATGCATGATTCTATTTTGGTCACTTATGTTTGAGATGTCCTTTTTACATGACCAAAGCAAGGCATATGAATTTGAGGTTAAAGGAAAAAGTTTGGACTAAGGTGGATTATTAGACTTGGGAATTCTATGTTAGATAAGATGTTTCAAACTATGGGACAGAATGAAAGTACTCAAATAGAGAAACAAAGGGAACTAAAATCCACCCTTTGAGGCATAGCAACAGGGAAGTACAAACTAGCACAGACCACTCAGAAGGAATAAACAAGGAGACAAGAGAAAAAATAAGAGAATAAGATACAATACAATCCAAGTGAAATAATCTCTTTCTGACTTGATATCCCAGAAACTTTGATAAGACAAAAGGTTGAGAATTGGGCACAGGATTTGGGAAGTTGGAGAACTTTGGGGTACAAAGAGGTTCTATTTCTTTTTAGTCTAAAATTCCTTTAGTCATTATTCAGGGAGAATTTACACATAATCAT
Source organism: Myotis myotis (assembly GCF_014108235.1). NCBI lineage: Eukaryota > Metazoa > Chordata > Mammalia > Chiroptera > Vespertilionidae > Myotis > Myotis myotis. The sequence continues at coordinate 144,028,432 of NW_023416324.1, read as the reverse complement.
GGCCTTCTTTTTAAGGGTATATTTACACACTTTAGGTTTTCTTGGTGCTTGAACCATAATCAATGTCAGCAAGGAACATCCTCACCCAGAAAAACAAACAAACAGACAAAAAGATAATGCTAAGGTTATCCTGAGTAGTACATCTCTGTTCTGAGCATTTTAACATTTCAAAAATTCCATTACACTCAGGCCACCAATGTTTCTGATTTAATACCCTTTTATATACGTGGTCCTGAATTTGGACAGAAAAACATAATCACAAATTTATTTTCCCATAGCAGGTCACCTCTTACTCTATCACAACTTGCTACTGCCATCTCTACACTGAAAAGCTTGCTATTGCCATCTCTGTACTTCTCTTTTAAACCAAATGTGGTTAAGATTTAGTTATATAGTTTAACAAAGTTCTTTGTCATTGATTTTATTTTATTAGAACAATTTAAGGTTTACAGAAAAATTGAAAGGTACAGAGATTCCCCATCTATCTTCTGACCCCATGCCTACATAGCCTCTATCCAGTTTAACAAAATTTAATGAAATGGTTATATAATAAAGATTAAAAAAAATAAATACAGGGACAAAATGTGTGCACAACATTTCTCCTTCTCTAGAGAGAATATTTACTGAAACCAAATATTTACACAGTCACAATCACACTTTATTTTTCTTTCCCTAAACAAAAGAGCATCTTTCATCTAAAGTATATAAATTATCCTTCATTTGAAAGACAAAAACTCTTATGAGGAGACATCCACTTCCAGCACTGTGAGTAGGAAATGTAAACCAATCCTTCTACTATGAACAAAACCCACTTGAAATATATATTTTAAAAATCTACTTGAAATATCAGAAAGCCAACAAGGCACTGGAAAATGATGACTCCATGATCTTGAAGAAGAAAAAACCCAAAAAGAGGAGCCTGGTATTTGATAATGTCAAAAGGCAGGTGAGTTGAGAAGCTGAACAGAACTTTTGCAAATCTCAGGGGGCTAGACAAAATTAGAGTGCAGAGCCTGCCAAAGAAGCAATGCCTATAAATGTACATAATAAGAGCTACACTCTCAGAGTGAGAGCACTGAAAATGATCTGGCTCTCACAGGGTAATGAAGTCCAACTTGAAGTTATCTGGCATCCTATAATTAGATTGAATTCGTGGAAGCTTATTAGTTTTCCTAGACATACATTCCTTTGGAGGAAGAGAATAATAATAGTAGGCTTAATTATGTACAATTTTTGTTACTAAAGCAAAAAATCAGGCACACAGAAAAAAAATTATAGTTTTTAAAAATGAAGATATGTATAATAGAGCAAGGTATACCAGGGATTTAGGTGTGATACAATGACTTTAAAATATCCTGAATATGTTTCAGATAATAGAGTTAAAAAATTACTTTAATGTAAGGGAACATTTTCAAAGAGATAGATATAACTGAGCTCTGAAAAAAATACATTTTAAGAAAATGAAAATCTAGGAATGAAAGCCTAGTAACTGAAAATAAGAATGTGATGGATAAGTTTCACAACAGACTAGAAACATCTGAACACGTCATTAGTAAAATGGAAGATAGGTCAGCACATTGTACAAAGAAAGAAGTACAGTAAATAATAATTGTGAAAAAGCATAAAACAGCATCATAAACCTAAGGAATACAGTGAGAAGACCTACCATATGTGTAATTGGAGTCTAAGAAAGCAAAGAAAGAATGAAATACAAGCAATATGCAGAAAGACAAGGTTGCAATTTTCTGAATCATTAGAGAGTTATGAAAACAATAATTCAAGAATAACTGTGAACTCAAGCAGGATAAATACAAAGAAAATTGTACCTTACATAGTGTAGTAAAACTGTGGATAAGAGAAAAAAACCTAGATAAGACCTTAAAGGACACAGGCAGAGTAAAAAGTAGATTAAAATAAAAACAAACAAACAGAAAATAGACCTCTCAACGGAAAACAAACAAACAAACAAACGCTGAGAGAATTGTATTAGTTATCTATCGGTGTGTAACAAAGTATCCCAAACTTAGTTGCTTAAAACAACAAACATTTATTATTTCATAGACTCTGTGGGAGCTGCATGACTGTGTGGTTCTGGCTCAAGTTCTCTAAAGACATAGCAACCAACTTGTGTGCATCCAAGCATCCACTGAAGTGCTGTGTCTCAATGGAAGAGGTCTGTTTGCAAGCTTACTCACATTTCCTTAATCTTTGGGCTACTTTATAAGCTGCCTAAATATCATGAGGACATGCCAGTTGGCTTCCTTTTTCCAAGGCAGCCTCACATCATGACAGCTAGCTTTTCTCAGAGAAAGAGAGAGAAATAGAGAATGAAAGTGAGAGTGCGTACCAACATGGAAGTCATAGTCTTTTTATAACTAAGTGTTCAATTTGTCATCCCATCACTCCTATTGTATTTTATTTGTTAGAATCAAGTCACTAGGTTTGCTTTGTGCTTTCTTGATAGGAGCATTCAAGTGTCATGTGGAACTACTCCTGCTATTTAAGAAATTACTCGAAACTTATAATTTAAAAACAACCATTTTATTTTACTCAGTTTGGGGACCAGGAAATAGAGGTGAACTCAGGTGAATAGTACATCTCAGCTGGGTTGTCTGGGGCTGGAGCAACTACCTCCATGATAGGTTCTGCATTCACGTGTCTGATGCTTCAATTGTTCCCGACTTCTTTGTCTTTCTCCATAGGATGTGTCATTCTTTAGGACCTTTCCACATGTCTTATCTTTCTTACAGCATGGTGGTTTCAGAATAATCACTTTCTTACAATGTATATGTCTTCTAAGAGACAAAGAAAGGAAACTGCCTACCAAGCCAAGGGCTATCCCCAGGACCAGTGGAGCATCACTCTCATTGTACTCATATCAGCATGGTAGTCACAGAGTCAACTCATATTCTAGGGGATGGAATTTAAAAGATGAGTTAGAAAGGTCACATTGCAGAAGAAACTTGTAGTTTTAGAGATAATATTGTTGCCATCTTTGGCATAATACAGTCTCTCTCTGGACACACAACCTACATTCTATCTACATGAAAAATAAACTTTCTCTCTCCCTGCAGATTTCATCCCATTTTGGCACCGAGATAAAATTTTCCTGGCAGGGTGCTAGATTTGACCCTTATTTTGAGGCCATTCCTTGAATTGGGAATCTCTTATTATATGAATTTAGTCTTGGCTCTTTTATATCCTGAAAAATTCAGATAGAAAAATTACCAGTTTCTTTTAGCTCATCTCTATATAGCCATATTTTATTATACACAATGGAAAGAAACCAGTTGGTACTTCCAAAATTTTGCTTAACATCTGCTAAAACAGATCCTCTAGTTCATAGGCATATATTTACTTTATATTCTCTTCTATATTATTTATTGCTGCGTAAAAAAATTACCCTAAAACTTAGAATCTTAAGACAAATGAAACTAATTTGTTTTCTCGTATAGTTTCTGAAAATAAGGAATTGGGAAGTGCCTTGGATGATTCTGACTCAGGTCTCCCATGTCAGTGGAGGCTGTAGCTGGAAGATCAGCATTCAAGATATTTCTCTCACTTAGCTAATTGCAGAAAACCTCAGTTCAGCACTAGCTACTGGTGGGAGGGTCAGTATCACAGGTCAGCCCGAGAGTCCTCACAGCATCACAGATGTCTTCCTCCAAAGTAAGTGACACAAAAGAAAGAACAAGAGATAAGTTGTCATTTCTTATATGACCTAATCTCTGAAATCATACATTTCCTTCGTGTTCCATTAGGAGTAAGTCACGAAGAGCAGCCCACACTCAAGGAGGGAAATTAAGCTCCACCTCTGAAAGAGGAGGGTATCAGAGAATGTGTGGACATAGTCTAAAACTATCACTACTGCACTACCACAGTCTATAGTTTGCTAAATTTTCTCTCACTATGCAATACGATCTATCTGTTCTCCAGCCTCCAATAACTCTTTCAGAATCCTTCCACAGCCACAATGGTGTACTTGGGGTTCTTCATACCAACACCCAACATGTGGTCCCAAATCCAAAGACATATGTTTTGCATTTCTATTAAAACAAAAACCTACTCCCAGTACCAAATTTGGGTTCTGGAATATATTCCCTAGTAACAAACTATTCCAAATCATTAGTAGATTAAAACAGTGACTATTATGTGTGGTCATCTTGTAGATCAGCTATTTTGTCAAGTCACAGTGGGATGGCTCCTCCCTGCTCCATTAAATGTGGTGCTCACCCAGAGTAGCTCAAGTGGTTGGAGATGACTGTTATGGCCTGACTGGGATAATATGTTTAGGACTTCAGTTTGGAGTATCAGCTGGATTTTTCAGTCTCATGTGTGGTGCCTAGATTGAAATGGCTAGTATAGTTGGGTCTAATCAACTTTCTCTCTCTCTCTCTCTCTCTCTCTCTCTCTCTCTCTCTCTCTCTCTCTCTCTCAAGCTTTGGATTCTCACAGTTGCTGGAATTCTTTCAGAGTACTGATTTATTCAAGAAGAAACATCTTAAGAAGTTTCAACACTTGATATGACCTAATCTCAAAAGACACTTAGCATCACTGCCTCTGCATGTTCTAGATCATACAGGGCCAACCCAGATTCACTGTAAAAGAGCACTGCACAAGGCCAACATTTGTAATTCATTTGGGGACCGTATTTAGAAATTAGCTACAACAGAGTCCCCTGTTAGCTATATATGTGGTCAACTGACTTTGAACATACTTTTTTATTCTTTTCCTAAAGTGCATTTTCTGAAACACAATTTTCACCTACATTAGTGGGGTAAATTATTTAAATTTATTGCAGTGGTTTTGCAGATGTAACTAAACTAGAATGGGTTTCATAAGGTATAATGATACTAGATATAATATTATCTTCATTTATGAAACCAAAAAAATTGTTTTTATAAGCACCAAAGAAGCAATTTTATGAACATTGCTTATTCATTTAATAATTTTATATACTTCTCCTCTTACATTCTCTTGTGGTCCCAATGTTTATGTATTTAATCTCTAAGAATTGGTTATTACTTTTAATTACAAAATTTCCCTTCAATCACAAAAAATTATGGGGAAGCATTACACTAACTAGGTAGTCAATATGTTTGTTGATATCACTGTTTATGATGTATTAGTATGCACACATTTATTCAATAAACATGTGCTAACCACTTTTTCATGCTGGGCTTTTTATAATATTTTTATGGAAAGTGTACATCTTTAAAACAGCTGCATAACCCACTCCTTTCTCCTTCCCACCACCTTCCTTCATGGCTACACAGCTTTGTGTACCATTCAGGCTAATCAAATTTTCATGACCACTGATAGACATTTAAATATAGTAATTTTATATGTAACAATTTTCTCCAAACTGGCCTGAGACAGGTATAATATTTTAAATTTTTCATGACAGTAGAATAGAATAAACTCTAATATTCTTCAAAATAACAACATCAGCATAAAAAGATTGTCCACAATATGTAAATCTTCCTTTCCTGGTTTTCCTTGTTCCCTTTATACCCTCCTTCATTTCCTCCTTTTCCGTATTGAGAAATATAGAAAAATAATATCTAATTTTCAAATATATATTATCTTCTGGTGAAGTCATCTCTGATCATAACTTCTGAGGTGGTGTCTTCACTTACATTAATCACAGTTATTCCTTTGTTTCTTTTACCACCATCTGTAAGCTTATTTATTTGTTTGCTTATTTCCTCTTCCCTTTTGAAAGTATAAGATCAGGAAGAGTAGACACATTTATGGTTAGTATACTACTCTATCCTGGGTGCCTGGCCTAAATTTAGCAATACATAAGAATCTGAAACATATTCCACAAATGAGTGAGATCATGTGAAATTTATCTTCCCCCGTCTGGCTGATATTGCTTAGCAGATGCTCTCCAGTTCCATCCATGCTGTTGCAAATAGTAAGAATTCTTCTATTTTACAGCAGCGTAGTATTCCATTGTGTAGATGTACCACAATTTTCTAACCCACTCATCTGCTGATGGGTTTTTGGCTGTTTCCAAATCTTGGCTATTGTAAATTGTGCTGCTATGAACACAGGGGTGCATATATCCTTTCTGATTGGTGTTTCTGGTTTCTTGGGATTTAATAGACACAGACAGACACCTGGGTGAGGTTTGAGGGTATGTGCCGGGAGGTAAGGGAGGCTGTGGGGGAGGTCAATGGGGGAAAAAGGAGACATATGTACTACTATTTGTAATACTTCAAACAATAAAAAAAACTTTAAATTAAAAAAGGCAAGAGTCCTCTTTCAGAAAAAAAAAAATCTGAAACATAAATTGGTGAAATAAGTTATTCCAAATAGTTATAGAAACCAAACAATGCCATGTCCATTGTGGGCATTTGTGGATTCCTTCCTGATACATATTTACCTTTATCTGGGGAACTCAGTCTGTTTTCATTCAAGTGTCCACACTGTCCCTGAACAAACCTAATGATTTAGGGGAAACTAACTCTACTCCTAACTTTAAAATATGACATATGTGGCAAGCCAAAGGAAATCAGTGAATGACATGCCCCAGGCTACAGTGAGAAAATAGTTTTTGATCCAGTTAAGCCACGAGGACATCTGGGAGGCAGTTTCTTCACTCTTATGGAAGAAGAGATACACGTTTTGTGTGGCCTGAAATTTACAGAACATGGTTTAGCATTCATCATTAAGAAGAATACACCAGTGACTTCGACCAGGCATAATCCCATGGTCAATTCTCAGACCTTGGCTTACTCTGTCTCTCAGCAGCAATAGAAACATTCTGTTGTGGACACTGCTCTGAATCACCTAGGAGTTTATTCAGAAATAAAGTATTGCTAAACCAGCTGCCAGGAAGCTGCAGACGGACAGCCCTTCAGGGATTACCTATGCTGAAGAAAGTCACCAGGCCCGAGGTCATGCCTCCTTTGCGGAGAAGCCCACCTCCAGTGATAGACAGATGTGTGGCTACAAAAGCTTGGTCCCCTTACTTGAAATTGTAATAACTCTGAGTTTTCTCCCATCCTCAGTACTCTCCGCAGAATCAGAAAAGAATCAGAAAAGGCCTCCAAAAAGCCACATTGCAGTTTGACTTCTTCCTCTGTCAAATCTTGTTTTCTTCTTCCTCCAACAGATGTTAATCCCAAACACACTCCTCAACTGACATTTTGTACATTAATGTCTAATTGATACATGAAGACATATCACCTAGAAGAAAGTCCAATAAAATAGATATGCAACTTCTCCCCCTGTCCCAACAGAATGTGTGTAGTTTTTTTCTGGGTTTTTTTTTTGTTTGTTTTTTTTTTAGATTTATCAATCTTCCATTAGGGCTATAATCGCCAGCGGTATAGTAGAGATGTTGTTAAGCTATGATTGACCTTCAGGGGTAGCTATTATGAGCAAAATAAGCAAATAAGTATTTTTTACTCAAAATTATGGGTAAGAAGAGAGCAAATACATAAAAGTAATTATGTTATTTTATATTTTACCTACATTTAAAATATACCTGAGATTTACTGTGTTCAAAATATTTTGCAGAAAGCAAATATTTGAACTCTTGATATATGTTCTAAAAGGCGTAACTTAACTAGAACCAACACTGTAATTCAGCATTACTTTGTGATGTTAAAAGTTTATAATCAGTTTACAAGCATTGCCTGAGAGTCTTTCTGACATTCAAAAGCTCTCTGATTTCCCTAAAACTTGAGTCTCTAAAAAAGTTAAGGTGACCTCATTCTGGAATTATTGAATATTACATTATAAATCAACATTTATTTCATTGTTTTTACCCTTGATGAAAAATTAAAGTGTGGAGAGAAAAAAAGAAGCATACCTTTGTCAGGCTGTATTCCATAATAGCCAACAAAAATATAAAATGATTTGTTATCATTCCTTGTTTTGTCCAATTAGTATTGGTTTGAGTTGGACAAGATTTGGTAATTGAAGAATATATTTTTAATAAAATCATCTGCAGGCTTTGCATTTCTAGACAAATAAGCATGGTTTTAACAAGACATTGGACTATGTGCCAGGACACCCAATTCAACCTGTCACTTTCTAACATCATGACACTTCTAAATTGTTTAACCTCTTCTGGACTTATTATTTTCATCTAATATTATGGAGTAAATACTATAATGCTTTTGTGTTGGAAGCCGATCCACCCTGGCTGCTTGAGGCAGTCCCTGCAGGGATGTTTCTAGGAACCTTGAAATAGAGATGAGAAACAGCCCTAGGCTTTGGAATGGAATGGATGGGGTTAAGATCAAATAGGATAAATGCAGATGTAAGAGGACAATAGTGGGAGGAACCTGGCTAGGAGAAGAAAGGTTGTTTCCCAAGGTGAGGACCAAATAGTATAAATACAGATGTTAGATGACAATAAAAAGAGGAACCTGGCTATGATGATCACCTAAACACTGCCTCCGTGCCTTTCCTTCTTTGCCGACTCCGTCCACACCTTGGGGAACCCCTGGACCCGTTGGGGTTGGACCCCAGCACTTTTGGATATATACCCAGAAGTAGGATTGCTGGATCATATGGTAGTTCTATTTTTTAATTTTTTTAGAAACCTCCATACTGTGTTTCATAGCAGTTGTACTATTTTACATTCCTACCAGGAGTGCACAAGGTTCAAAATTCTCCACAACCTCACCACCATGTGTGACCTTTCTGTTTGTTGTGTTAGCCATCCTAACAAATGTGAGGTGATATCTTGAGACTTGGGCTTGCATTCTCCTCATGATTAATGATGCTGAGCACTTTTTTATATACCTGTTGGCCATTTGTATGTTTTCTTTGGAGAAATGTCTACTTAAGTTGGTTGCCTATTTTTAAATCAGATTATTTGTTGTTTTGCTTTTGAGATGTAGGAATTTTGGAAGTTAACAGCTTATCAAGTATTTGGCTTGAAAATATTTTCTCCCATTCTACTGACTGCATTTTTGCTCTGTTGACTGTTTCCCTTGCTGTACAGAAGCTTTTTGTAGAATCATGCACAATAGCTAAGGAATGGAAACAACCTACATCTTCATCAACAGAAAAGTGGCTAAAGAAAATATGACATATACATACAATGGAATATTACTCAGCCATTAAAAACAAGGAAATCCCACCATTTGCAACATCATGAATGGGCATGAATGACATTATGCTAAGTGAAATAAGTCAGCCACAAAAGAAATAACACTGCATGAGTCCACTTACAAAAGAAGCAAAAAAATAGATTAGGGGTGCTAGAGGATAGGTGTAAGCAGAAATGGTCAGCTTTTCTTTAATGACTATAATTTACAGTTATACAAGCTAAATCTGTTCTAGAGATCTATTATACAACTCCGTGCCTATAGGTAACAATATGACCTTGTGCATTTAAAAATTGATTAAGAGGATAGATCTCATGCTAAGGGTTCTTATCACACATACACATAAAAAAGGAAAAGAAACACAAGAAAACTTTTGGAAGTGATAGATATGTTTATTACTGTGATTGCAGTACTAACATCATAGATGTATGCAAATAGCCATGGTTATATTAAAAGGTACTCAACATCACCAATAATTTGGGATATGCAAACCCATCAAATTTTGTACATTATATCTGTGCAGTTTTTATATATTAATATACCTTAATAATTGAAAAGCTGAAAAACTAATGTATATGAAAGTACTTGAAAACTGAGGCAAATTTTACACATTAAAAAAATACCATTATTATTAGTATTATATATATATATATATATATATATATATATATATATATATATGTGTGTGTGTGTGTGTGTGTGTGTGTGTGTGTGTGTGTCATTTGGGGGTACTAGTTTCTAAACAATAAAAATGATTAGGATAGATTTAAGCATAAAATAAAATTATTAGAATGATATTGGCTATGTCATAGAAGCAATGAGAAGCTTGAGAATTGAAGTCAGGAATTACAGTTTAGGACATTGATGGCAAACCTATGACACGCATGTCAGAGGTGACACGTGAACTCATTTATTTTTGGTTGATTTTTCTTTGTTAAATGGCATTTAAATATATAAAATAAATATCAAAAATATAAGTCTTTGTTTTACTATGGTTGCAAATATCAAAAAATTTCTATATGTGACACGGCACCAGAGTTAAGTTAGGGATTTTCAAAATGCTGACATGCCGAGCTCAAAAGATTCACCATCACTGGTTTAGGAAGTAGGAAACTCAGCCAAGGCCACACTCCATGTGTAGTCTGGGAAACATACCTTCCTTGGTATCATCAGTATACTTACTCCATTTATGTCAGTAGCTCCCCACTGACAGAGTACACAATCCCTGCCACTAGTCAATGTCATAGGAAATGAATTTTAAACTTTATATGTCTAAATCAAGCTTTAAAACCATCTACCTATCTGAACGTTAGTCATGGGTCTGCGTCCTACCTGCTGGGGTCAGAAGGGAAATCTCTTAGCCCAAGTCACATTTTGTGGCAGAAATCATAATCACCAAGATTCCATTACATCCAAATGAGTTACATAAACAGCATTTTTAAAAATACTTTAAAAATATATTTTATTGATTTTTCACAGAGAGGGAGAGGAATAGCGAGTTAGAAATATCGATGAGAGAGAAACATCGATCAGCTGCCTCCTGCACACCCCCTGCTGGGGATGTGCCCACAACCAAGGTACATGCCCTTGACCGGAATAGAACCTGGGACCCTTCAGTCCGCAGGCCGACGCTCTATCCACTGAGCCAAACCAGTTAGGGCAACAGCATTTTCTTAATAAAGTGTGGGTAAAGAGTTACCCAGAGACAGGAAAAACTTCCCATCAAGTTTTGAATAGACATCACTCTGCATTAATTATCTCTATAGAAGACCATTTTGGCTGACAAATAGTGATAAGAACTATGCTATAACTTTTAGTCTATATCTAAAATAATTGATGTCACAGAAGTGAAACCCAATAATGTAGCTGGCAAGGATAAGGTAAAAAGTACAAAAGGAAAGAAAAATGCCTCTATAATTGTACAGATTGCTGAATTACTTGTGGAGTAGAAGGAAAATGCACAGTTCTAGTCAGACAATGGCAATTATTTTAAATGCACAATATATGTATTTGGTGACTGGTCATATAGGATAGCCATTGGAATTTTTCCCATGCCATGAATGGAGAAAAATTAGAATAATATTTTAGTTTAGAAGATGCTGAAAGTTAATATATATATATATATATATATATATATATATATATATATATATATATATCCTAATATATAAAAACCCTGGGTCCATCAGAACCGGAGACTCAACCAACTGGAAGTCTGTCCTGCAGTCAGCGCTGGGTTGCTGTGGGGACCCAGCACTGACTGCTGAGGGGACTGCAAATCAGGCCCTGAGAGAGGCTTGAAATGAGAAGCAGGGTCTGATCCATAGCCTGTGTGGCAGCTGTTGATCAGCACTTGCCTCTCTCTCTCTCTCCAGCAGCTGTGCCTCCATTTCTCTCCAGGCCTCCACAAGGGCTGCTGATCAGCCCCGCCTTTCTGATCAGGCCCCATTGATAGGCCCAGAGACTCTGACTGGCATAGAAACCGACCAATCAGAACCAAATCTGGGTCAACTGTGAGGAGATAATGTCTGCCTAGGAGACAGAGCTTTTGATGCTGACTGGCATAGAAACCAACTAATCAGAACGAAATTGGCCAGCAGAGGAGGGCAGTTGGAGGCAAGATCAGGCCTGCAGGGAAGGGCAGTTGGGGGCGAGATCTGGTTGTCAGGGGAGGGCTGTTGGGGACAAGATCAGGCTGGCAGGGGAGGGCAGTTAGGCAGGCAGGTTGAGGCAGTTAGGAGTGACCAGGCAGGCAGGCAGGTGAGTGGTTAGGAGTCAGTGGTCCCAGATTATGAGTAATGTCCCCAATTGGAGAGGTTGCAGGTTGGGCTGAGGTAACCCCCTCCTCCATGCACAAATTTCATACACCAAGCCACTAGCATACATATATACATAGATACATAAATACATATATAAACAAATAGTTTTTATTTCATGACAACTTTCTGAGTAAGAGAATTATCTCCCTGTGAACAAAGGATGCTAGTTTACTATATGGAGTGGTTGAAGGCCATGCCTTGAACAGAGGTATCAGATCATAGATTATGCTGAGGGAAAAAGGCACCGATTATTTTTTCTTTTGAGATAGATCAATCCAAATTGTAAAGTGTGTCTTTGGCAGAACATGCCTATGCTGGTTCACCATGAGGAAAGAGGTGATATAGAAAAAATTCCCTGTTGGTTTTTTTATTTGTGAGGAGAACTTGGTGTTATGTGGACCAAAGGCTCAACCCCATTGTGCATCCCTTTACAGAGATTGTATAAAATTTAAGAAAGTATAGAAATGGCCATAGAGTCAGTGTACAACTCTATTATGTGGCTCCCTGAGTAACATGGGTGACTGGCCCTTTTCTTGGTTTGGAACAGATGAATCCAATCGGGGCCCTGCCATTTCCCCTATCCGTCCCTGGTGCTCACCTACAGTTTCAGTGGGAAGTTAACATTATACCCATTGCACTCCTTGAGCACATGCGCCTCCATGTCTGAGACAGTAATCTGACCCCATAAATGGAACAAGACCAACGTGCTGGAGAATTAGTGCCCAAGAGCAACTCTTCACCAATGAGGGATGGAGGTCCCTGGATAAAATACCCAGGACTGGGCATTGTGGGTCCTGGAATTCTGAGGGGTGCTCGCTATGGTTTTTCAGAAGACCCCCCCGTGAGACTCAGCCTCAGTTGCTTGTAGTGGTAACGCTGTTATTGATACACTTTCTGACTATCTTCCCTCCCTTTCCTAGCTTACTTCCCCACTCCCTCATTGTGTTTTCTGGAATGACCTCTTAAATAAACTCTTAGCACCAACTTTTTTGTCCCAGGGCCTGATTTTTATCTGCTTAATGTCCACTTGATTTTTTTTTTTTTTGAAGCCCACAGTGTCACTCTTCTGACGGCACAAGATTGATCAAGGAGGAAGGATTCTCTGCTGCTTGATTACCTTTGTGAGGACCCGCAATTTTCCAATGGTCTCAGTATTCTCACCACGGGGGCCACGGGGGCCACGGGGGCCACGGTGTGCTCTGCTGACTGCTCCTTTCTTTTGCTTGTATGTCTGCCATGATCTGAAGCCCTCTCTCAAGGCATAGACTCAAAGGATACCATGAAAAAAATTCATTTGTTAAACCACAAGGAAAAGTGCTTCATTGAGACATTGCTTCTGATGGATTGCTATACATGCTTCTTGCTAATCATACTTCCATGGACATTTTATTTTTTGACTGTTTTAAATAATTGCCTGTGGAAATAGGACTTAAAATATTGAAGTTCTGTGGTGCACAAAGCTCAATACCTCTCGCCCTTATTTTCCCTTTGCCCAGTCCACCCCAACATCACAACTTCCCTGAAAGGAGGGACTTTGCTTTGTTGATCACTAATACAACAGTAACCCAAAGTGTCTGGCAAATAGTAAATGTTTCATAAATGTTTGGTGAATGAATCAATTCAGTTACTTGGTAGCCTTATGAACTTGGGAAAATTGATCAGTATCTCTGTGTCTCAGTTTTCTCATACATAACATGGGGATAATACAATTATCTCCCTTAAATAATTATTTTGACATTTGAATGAAATTCGATATGCTCAGTGTATTGCCTCACACATAATAAATGCCTTAAAAAGCATAGCTTTTATTATTGTTGTTAGTATTAAGTTAATGTGTATTTATTGAAGGGTGACTGTATGCCAGTTATCATTAGGTGCTGTGATTGTGCAGTGAAACATACATATACTTTGGGGGTTAGGATAAGAGGGTGAATGAGGACACAGGATGTAGCTGGGGAGAGGGACTGCTCAGAGCAGAAGTGAAAGATCAGGAACATTTTCTATGTGTTTTCAAAAGGCTGTGTATGTTCTTATTTTAAGGTTGTCATTATTTCTGTTTCTAGAGTGATTTAATTTCTGATTCAACCCACAATGTTCCCCCACAACTCCCAAGAGGGAAGGAGCCAAGAAGCTTAGTGTCTCTATTTGGTTATACCAGGGTCACCTTACTCTGGATAAGATGTTATTATTCCATCAGATCAGATAATGCTTTACAATTTTTTTGTTTTCTTTTTAATCTCTAAAAGATAAAGATTCTTATCTTTTTAACATAAACAGAATAGCATCATCATGCTAAAAATATTTTTTAATATCATCAAATATCGAGCTAGTTCAATCTCTGCATGTGTGTGTGTGTCATCTATTTCTTATTTTGGCAATATATCAGCCTTAATTTTTTATTATTTCCAGACTTGGTTTTCTTTCTCTTGCCAAAGTAAAAATACAAATAAAATTTTGGATTTTCATAAATGTTTTCCCACTCCTGTGGGGATTTAAACAAAATACCACTAACTAAAATCATCTGGAACAACTAGTTTCTATGATCATGAAAATGTAAACATGTCAGCAAAATCAAATATGACTCTGATATATCTAGCCCAAAGGCATTAAGACCTAAAGTAAATACCGGAGTGTGCTTGCTTTCTAAGAGGAAAGGGCATTTCAAGTTCAGAATGAAAGACTTGAGTAATTTGAATATATTTATCAGGAACAAGAGGACTTCAAAGGTGACTATGCAAGTCTTGTGCAAGATTCTGGATAGTAAAAATTAAATCTTTTAGATGATAGAAGATGTTCTTCTACCAAGATGAAAACCCTCAGAAAAATATCTCACTTCGTGGCAGTCCCTGAGTTAGGAATTTTATGTATGTAAGTCAGTCTTCACAATAACTGCATAAAGTTAAAAATTAGTAACACAAGATTATTGAATGTGCTCAAGATCACTTAGCTAGGAGGTAGATTTGTTTTTAGGCTTGTTAGACTTTAAAGTGCCTGGTATTTCCATGACTATAACAGTCTTCCTCCTGTGGACTCCATCCAGGTGTGACACCTGCGTAAAGATGAGGAAAATCAAATTTGAGATATACCCATGTAAACATAATACTGACCTGTCTGCTAAGGAGAGGTTCATCCCAATGACAAATGAAGCAAAGGGCACAGTCCTGGAGCAGCTGCACCAAATGCTGGAATTCAATTGTAGCTAACTTTCTTATTTCATGCATGGAATTAAATTTTCCCTTTCAATTGAACTCCTGTATCAATCAGAGTTCAGGAAAACAAAGCCACAATAAGAATTAGGTGAATATGGGATTTATATCAATTATAATACTTAACTATATTAATTAGACCTTACACTAATGTATGGCAACCTGGGGAACTGAAAGTTTAAAACAAGGAAAGAGAGGCACCAATCATATCACCAGACACATAAAAGCAGGTATCCAGTCAAAACTTGCAAGATAAGGGTGCCAGATTTAGCAACTACCAGTAGAAGTACAGACTATGTAGTTAAATTTGAAATAAATTAGACATATTTTTAGTATAAATATGTCCCATGCAATATATGAGATGAACTAAGCTTTTTCCATTATTTATCTTAAATATAAATTTAGTTGGGTATCCTTTATCTTATCTGGCAACATAATAGTGAGTGCATCTGGAAAGCCAAATATGTTTGCTTCTGAAGTGAGACTACATAGGGGAAGTTTGTGGTGTGCCTATAGAAATAGCTACCAGCTCTGCGGCTACACACGGAGTGTCTGGGGGTGGGCCTAGGGTTGCTATAGGTCAACAGGGTCAAGAAGAGGAGTGAATGTGGGGTAAAAGTGAGTAAAGACAACCTGGGACCTTCTGGGTACCTCTATTGACAGATGTGATGTCTAACCACAACCGCCTCTAGAGAATGGTGACTTCTGCTTCATATATGCATTCTGAACCCTACAGGGATGTCTCTCAGTCACACAGGGAAGGAGGTTTTGGAAAAGGCAGCTCCTAGTCAGTCAAATCAGTGTAACTCAATGTCATATATCTATTTTTTCCCCAAAACAAGTTCTCTCTCTTTTGCTGAGTTAAAATGTATCTAAAAATGGTTTTTAAATATACAGTTATATGAGTTTTGACAAATTTATATATCTAATTCAGAACTACCAAATCAGATATAAATATATTCATCACCCTAGAAAGTTCTCTCATGCCCCCTCCAGTCATTCCCCTCTCCCACACATGAACACTACTGATTTTTTTAACATAAATTAATTTTGCTGTTTATAGAGTTCTCTAGAAATGGAATCAGACAGTATTTTCTTTTGTATTTTTTCCACACAGTGTAATCTGCTCATCAACATTTCTGTATGGGGTGGTTTATTATTTTTGTTACTAGATATTATTCCATCCTATAATTATAGTTGACCCTTGAATGACTTGGTGTACAGAGCTCCCATGTAGTCAAAAATTATACTTAAATTATACTTAAAACCTAACTTTTAATAGCCTGCTGTTGACTGAAGTCTTACTGATAACAGAGTTGATTAACACATATTTTGTGTTATATGTATTACATACTGTATTCTTACAATAAAGTAAGCTAGATAAGAGAAACATTTAAAAATAATGAGAAAATTCATTTACTGTACTTATTTAAAAAATCAGCATTTAAGTGAACCCACACAGTTCAAATCTGTGTTGTTCAAAATATCCACACTTAAAGTTAAAAATAAATGTATTGTAATGGTAACTTTATACTAAAACTTGGATAGGAAACTAGCATAATTGTCACATATAAAAGATAAGCATGCAAAAAGTACTATAAAAATGTAACTTAATGGTAGTAAGTTGTTGTGCTTATTTGGCAAATGCTCCAAAACTCCTTTCATTCCCTAAAGAAAATATAGTGGGACCTAATACATAAAGGCATTGACCAGAGATTTTTATTTTTAAATGATCAAAGCATCCTATATAATAAAAGGCTAATATGCAAATAGAGCAAATGGTGGATTAACCAACCAGTCACTATGACATGTGCTGACCACCAGGGGGGGCGCACGGAACATGGTGGGCATCGGTCATGGTGAGACGGTGGAGTAGGTGAGCAGGGGCACCAGACCAAGGAGGAGTGCCAGTTGCTGTCATTGGGGCAAGCCTCTGGTTGTTACTGAAAATTCTTTGCTCCCATGCACCGCAGTCCCACCTGGTGCTTGCACCTGTTGCGGGTGCTGGCCCCTGCTTGCACCCACTGCCAGCACCCTGTGCTGGCCACAATCACTAAACACCATGAGTGGGTGCGAGCAGCGGCTGATCATCCCTGAGGGCTTCTCCACTTCCCCCTGCTCCTGAGGGGCGATTGGGGCCAGCAGCCCCCACTCACACCCGCTGACTGTGCCAGCCCTGCTTGCACCCACAGCTGGTGCCATCCCAATTGCTCTGTGCTGTCAGCGGGGGCGAGTGGAATCGATACTGTCAGTGTGTGAGAGCAGTGGCAGTGGGAGTGGGGCTGCCAGCAGACAGGGGACAGGGGTCCGTGGCAGGAGGGGCTGGGTTGGGGCATGGAGGATGGGCTGAGACCCGACCCTGTGCCCACCACAGCCTTGCAGCCCACAGTTCCTTTCAAGGTGCACAAATTTGTGCACTGGGCCCCTAGTTGAGAGATAAAAGAAAATAATTTATTTTGATGCCCTTACCTTGATCTAAATCATCTTGCTCACAGTCAGTGGTAATGACCATCACCTCAACCCCCAGACACATGCTGAGAAATGTGACACTAGAACTTGGTGTAGGAATCCTTAGGATCATGGAAATGGGATACTGTGATGTTCCCTGTAGTCCATACTCCAACCACAACCCTTGAAATCAATGCTTTCCAATCCTGAACCTGTGACAGGGCTAGACAACAATTTAGCAGAGCCTGGAATAATACTCTTGGCCAGAAGCCAGAACCAATTTAAAGAGCTGGAAGGGACTAGACTTGGACATGATTCTGGAACAACCAATGTGCAAGGGGGTGGTAGCTTTCATTAAACAAAGGACGCTCTTACTGGATGCTTAAAACCTTGAATAGACTTCTCTGTACTGCTCTTCATGCCTATTTACCTCCTTCAAGACCTACCTTCTTAAGAATATAAGCTATCTTTTTAATCTATGCATCTCCATCGCCTAATAGGGTGCGTAGCATTTCCAGGGGACTTGAATGAATGGTAGTGGAAGTACCAGGTCATACCATGGAAACAGTGTCATAGCACAGCCTGTGAGGGAGTTGGTGAAGCAAAGTGACAAAATGAGGGTGATGGGAACTCTGGCTGTCAGTTTCAGACTGGCCTGTAGTAGGACTGCTGGACTCGAGGACACTCTGCTCTGACTGCAGAGAATAGTTTTTTAAGGTGAAATGTTTAGGATCTTGTTGAATATTTTATCTGCCAGATAGCTATACCTAAATGGAATCATCAGTATGACAGGTGCAGAAGTAGAGGAGTTTATGATTTCTGAAGAGAAAGAGCCTCTTATTTGGGGGATATTTGAAGAATAGGTTTTAAGTGAGTGCTCTCAGAAACTGGACAATCCATCATTTATTTAAAAAGCAGCTGAAGCTAATATGACCTCCATGGATTAAGGAGGATAACAGGTCTTCTAACACTAGAGTTATTTTATAGATTGGCTGAGGACCCAAAAAAAGACAATAAATGTGATATATAGTCTTCTTGCACCTAACTAGATGAATAGATAAATACAGATGTAGATATAATGATGATAGATAGATGATAGATAGATGATAGATGATAGATGATAGATAGATAGATAGATAGATAGATAGATAGATAGATAGATAGATAATAGATAGAAGGTAGATAGGTAGGTAGGTAGATAGATAGATAGATAGATAGATAGATAGATAGATAGATAATAGATAGATAGATAGATAGATAGATAGATAGATAGATAGATAGAATACCAGGGCTTCTTTGTACCTGTTAATATTACAGTTTAGATATGTCCTCTAACTTTTATATAATGATCATGAATTATTTTATAACTAAATAATAATAAAAGCTTAAAATACAACAGTAAGTGCATTTCATAAGACTAATACATTGAGAAGGATTTTTTGAGAAGTATTACTTAATAATGAGGTATAAAATAATACCCTTGATGCTCTCACTCCCAATTCCATATTGAACAACAAAAACATGAGAACTAATGACAAATGCATGGAATATCTGATATTCCATTTGTGCTAATACCAGAGCAATATTTTCAAGGAAAGGAAAACATAAAGCATATTGTGAAATGATCTATAAATCTCCCAGTGTGATGTCTGACCCTTAGTTGGCAGTCAATAAGCATTAAAGCATTAATGTCTTTTCATCTATTAAAATCTCAGGATTAGGAAGTCTTGTACAGTCTAGAAAATGAAATTGATAACTCTCAAGGATAAAAATAGTTTTACTTTTTAAAAATGCTTAAGACTGATAAAAAAGACCCTAAAACTTTTTTGAACTTTATCCTAGATTAGATCTATGAAAATGAATAGAGGAAATCAGTTTGGTGTAAAATAAACAGTGGTATTGTTGTGAATGAAAGCCGAATTTGCCTCATCAGTTGTCCAGGGGAATAATTTTGTTTATACCATGTGTACACAAAGAAAGTTTTTTTAACACTATTTTGTTATTTGGCATGAGAATTGTTTTTGGATTCTATATCTTTGTTTATAAAGCCAACATATTTTGACTTTCATATAACAACACCTAATAAATATTTACAGTTTGCAGGATGACTAAAAGGAAAATAAGGCAATAGAGGATGCTAAGTGGGAAGAAAGGGTTCTCTTTACACGAAGCCAGAATCACATCAAGAGGAACTGATTTTGAATATTTTCCTCCAATATGGCAGAGGGAAACATTCATAATGCTTTGAAGAATCATTTTTATTACATCAGAACAGCTGTCAGCAAACCAATGTTGTTCATGGTCACCTTCCTTGTGTTATGTGATCTTTCCCCTCCTTCCTGGGTCTCTTCTTGCTGGTCCCACTCTGGCTTCAATCCTGTGTCCTAGGCAGTGTAACCTAAACACCAACTGCTGTGATATACCCTGTGTGCTCAGATGAAGTCCTCTCCCTCAGTCTCACTTTCTCTCTAGCCGCTGTCCACAGAGCCAAGCAAAGTGGCTTGGACACCTACCAGTCTTTGCTACATTCAGTTGAATGCCTATGCCTCCCAAAAGTATTTGCATTTTATTAGAGTACTTAAAACTCAAAATAATACATCACTGAAGTAAAAATTCTGTGTTTAGGAGAGAGATTTGATAATATGGTCTTCCCAAACCTCTCAAACGGTTTCATGCATTTTGCTACTTCTGCTTATGGATGTCATCAAATTATTATTTGTCTTTGAACTTTAAGCCTCATTATCCGTTTGAAACTACAAAGTCAAGGCCCCACTGTATTTGTTCCAATCAATTGTACCCAGCCTGCTTCTCCCAACCTGTACTCCTGGTATTCATAACATCACAATCTCTGGCATTATTCAGGCTTCTCTGGAGGTAGGGATAAGTACATGCTCTAAAACATTTCCTGTGGGGAAACCCAACCTGTCAGACAGGGGAGAAATGCAGCTTGCTAGAGAACAAGCCAATTACACTCAGCAGGACGCATGCACTTCACGATAAATCAATCTTCATAAACTGGCCCCATCTGAAGTCATTTTTCACAAAGTGTGAAGAAGAGTTACAAGATTTCTCTTAAATGAATGACTAGAAGACAGGGAATGGATAGAATTTTTGGGTTATCTTTGAAGAATTATAACATCTGTTCAATATTTTACTGCATATTCATAATCCACAAAATGTTTTCATTTTCTCCACATGGCTTTTTAAGACTAGCATGCTTATATTTAATGTCAGATCTTTACTTTGTCCCTTTAATAATGTTGGTTTATGCACCATCACTCTTTCAGTTGCCAGTGGTAAAATAAATGCATACATACATACATACATACATACATACATACATACATACATAACAATTTGATCTAGCTTAAGCAGAAGGCAAATGTGTGGACAGTGTCAAATTTCTGGAGTAGCTCAGTTATGACTTGATATAAAAGCTCAAATGACATCATCCACAACACCTTGTTTTTATTGTTGTTTTTTATTTTTATTTTTATTTTCGTCCTCTGTGCTCAGAAAGCTTCTCTCTTTGTGGTTAAGGGAAGCATGGTTACAACAGATGCAAACTCATATTTTCTCAGGTACAAGATCAGCGAAAGACATTTTTTTCCTGTCACTCCTGTAATTCACTCTGTTGGAAGTAACCTGAGTCTTTGGCTCATCCTTAAACCAATCATTCCACCCCTACCTGGGTACTAATAGATTCAGAAAGATACAGACAGAGAGAACAAGAGTGAGAGTGAGAGGGAAATTGATTTATTTCCCTGAAGGAGGTACTTTCTTAGTTAACATACTCCTCAACCCACCCCAATTTATTCTTAAAGTTTGATACAGTGCTAGGTCCATAGTGCATACAAATTGAATTGATGTTAACTTAGTATCTGGTTCAGTTCCCACAAGTTTAATTTTTCTCTTTATTATCTTGTTTAGTTACTAGAAGCCCAGTGCACAAAATTTGCGCACTGGAGGCGGGGTTCCTCAGCCCAGCCTGCAGCCTCTCACAGTCTGGGACCCCTTGGGGAACATAGCAATGTGCCAAGTGGCAGGTGGCCAGGGAGAAGCCCAAATCGGGGCCGGGCACCACTTGCACTCATCCTAGACCACTGCGCCTGCTGCTGCGGAGTCAGGAGAGGCTCCTCCCATGGCACTGTGCTCATCAGCTGTGAGCTGGGCTTCTGGCTGAGCGACGCTCCTCCCGTGGGAGTGCACTGATCACCAGGGGCAGCTCCTGCATTGAGCATCTGCCACCTGGTGATCAGTGCACATCATAGTGACCGGTCATTCCAGTCATTCCACCGTAACGGTTGCTTAGGCTTTTATTATATAGGCTAGAGGCCGTTTGGGATCGGGTTGAAATTGGCTCTCCGATATCCCCTGAGGGGGTCCCAGATTGTGATAGGGCACAGGCCAGGCCAAGGGACCCCACCGGTGCACTATCAGGGCCAGGAAGGAATGTGGGAGGTTGGCCGGGCAGAGAGGGACCATGGGAGGGCTCCAGGGCATGTCCGGCCCATCTCGTTCGGTCCTAATCAGCTGCACCCCACAGCAAACTAACCTACCAGCCAGAGCGTCAGTACACATCATAGCAAGTGGTTGAGTGGCCTTAGCATATCATTAGCATATTATGTTTTGATTGGTTGAACAGCAGGCCTGTTGACCAGACACTTAGCATATTAGGCTTTTATTATATAGGATTTTAATCCTGCCAAGGCAATTTTAAAGTCCCTTCAACTTTTACTTATCTAACTTTACTTTCACTTAACATTTTTTCTTTGTATGTTATTCTATTATCTTCCCACCATAACTATAACTTTCCACATAACTTCTCTTCTCATAGATTTGTGCTTCTCTTAAAGTGGCTACATCTGTTAGTAGCATATGGAATATCATAAGGAATTTTCTAACTTGTCATGAAATTAAAAGGATAAAGGAAAGGGACAATGGAGCAAGAGAAAAATACATTGAGGGTTTCTGATGGCTCTGTATATATCATGTGTGTTATCATCTTTAATCCTAAGAAACAGAATAATCATCTCCATTTTTCAGATGAGAAAACTGAGATGTAGAATGCTAAGTTGCTGGCCTGTGGAGTAGATTGGCCACTCCAGATAATAATTAATATTGGTAAGTTGCTTGTTTCTGGTTTGATTTGGAGTTGAAGGGATAATATGCCCTGTCTTTCCCTCAAAGCTCTCATGTTGTGCATTAGTGGTGTTTTGAATATTGACTTTTTTAATAAGGGGAAATGCATTCAAACCTGTATTTGCAAAGCTGATTTGGGGGATAGGTATTTGAGTACTCGTTAACACTCCTTCTCAGAAAGAGTGCATGTTTCCTGACTGAAATTCATATTTTGCAGCGATTTCATTTGGAAGCTTCATATCCGTAGTGGGATGATTCTCCTAATCCTACTAGATATTCTCTGACATGCTGTATGGGGGAGCTCACGAAAAAGTATAATCACTGTCATTTAGGAGTAAGTGATAGTGCAGCTTTCTTTGGGAGTAGGCCCTGGCTCTCTGAGCGAGAGGCTATACATTAGAAACATGCTATGTGTCCTTGGGTTCCTTCAACTGTGGGATGTCATTATATTCCATGAAGTAAAACAGAAGGGAAAACCATTGCCCACTTTTCACCTAGTTCCTGCTAACTTATATTTAGTAGAAGTGCCTCTCATATTCCAGTAATATGTTACATGTAGAATTAATATTTAGGTCTTATTAATTTACATCTTTTTCTGGGTCTCACATATAATTTTATTGAAATTTATAAGGCTGATAGCAGAAACCATTTTAAATCAGATAACTTATTCATTAGATTCATTGATTTTTTTTCCAATTTAACTATCAGAGGGCAATCTTCTATATTTCCCTCAAAGGTACAGACTGGAAGTTATAGTGTTCAGGAAATCTGAAGTCAGAATACTAGGTACTAAAATCATAGCACTATGTTTCACCTTACACTGTTTCCTCCAAATAATTACTTACTTTTGTTTTTTCTCTTTTTAAAATGAGAATAATAAAATCTACCTTATAAATGATATCTATCAAATTTTACAGATATATAGATATATATGTATATATGATTATATACATGGAAAATATAGTTAATAGGTAATACAGTATAGATCAGATAAGATCATAGATAATATATAGTAAATAATAGATATAGAAAAGATGCTATCTATGAATATGATGAATATTTAGAAAAATAATTTGAAGTAACAAATATTGTAGAAATGTAAGAATTATTCTTTTTTAATTCTTTATTGATTAAAGTATTACATATGTCTCTTTTTTCCCTCATTGACCCCTCACCAGCCGCTTCCAACACCCAACACATGCCCTCACCCCCCACTTTCTGTGTTCATTGGTTTGCTTATATGCATGTGTACAAGTCTTTTGGTTGATCTCTTACCCCTATACATACCCTCCCCTGCCTTTCCTCTGAGGTTTGACGATCTGTTCGATGGTTCTCTGTCTCTGGGTCTATTTTTGTTCATTATATTCCAAAAGTGAGTGAGATCGTGTGATACTTATCTTACTCCGACTGGCTTATTTCACTTAGCATAATGCTCTCCATGTCCATACATGCTGTTGCAAATGGTTAAGAGTTCCTTCGTTTTTTACAGCAGCATAGTATTCCGTTGTGTAGATACACTACAGGATTTTTTTTAATCCGCTCATCTGTTGATGGGCAGGTAGGCTGTTTTAAAATCTTAGCTGTTATAAATTGTGCTGCTATGAACATAGGGGTGCATATATCCTTTCTGATTGGTGTTTCAGTTTTCTTGGGACATAGTCCTAGAAGTGGGATTACTGGTCAAATGGGAGTTACGTTTTTAATTTTTTGAGGAAACTGCGTACTGTTTTCCACAGAGGCTGCACCAGTCTGCATTCCCACCAGCAGTGTATGAGGGTTTCCTTTTCTTCACATCCTCATCAGCACTTGTCATTTGTTGATGATAGCAATTCTGACAGGTGTGAAGTGGTACCTCATTGTCATTTTGATTTGCATCTCTCAGATGATTAGTGACTTTGAGCATGTTTTCATATGTCTCTTGGCCTTCTGTGTGTCCTCTTTCAAGAAGTGGCTATTTAGGTCCTTTAACCATTTTTTGATTGAATTATTTATCTTCCTTTTGTTAAGTTGTATGAGTGCCCTGTAAATTTTGGAGATTAAATCCTTATCAGATTTAACATTAGCAGTCAGACACCCTTAGCACTGTTGTGGAGGCGAGAGAGGTTCCTGCCACCGCCTCTGTGCTTGCCAGCTGTTAACCTGGCTTCTGGTTGAGCAGAGCTCCACTGTGGGAGTGCAATGACCACCAGGGGGAAGCTCCTGTGTTGAGCGTCTGCCCCCTGGTGGTCAGTGTGCATCATAGCAACTGGTTGTTCTGCCATTCAGTCAATTTGCATATTAGCCTTTTATTATATAGGATGTCATTCTTCATTTCCTCTTTATTCTTACACATGTTGAATTTGTCTTCCATCCTTTTCAGCATCCTTATAATCATTTCTCTGAATTTTTTCTCTTACGAATTACTTGCCTCCGTTTCATTTATGAACTTTTCTGTTGATTCTTCCTTTTCTTTCAAATGGGAGCTGTTTATTTTATCCCCATTTTTGCTGTTCTAGAGTTTTTTGTTTGTCTTATATAGTAGAATTGAGGACCGGTGCATAAATTCATGCACCTATGGGGTCCCTCTGCCTGGCCTGCAGGATTGAGCCAAAATCAGCTATCTGACATCCCCCAAGAGGTCCCAGATTGTGAGAGGGTGCAGGCCAGGCCGAGGGACTCCACTGGTGCACGATTGGTGCTGGGGAGGGATACAGGAAGTTGGCCAGCAGGGGAAGGACAATGGAAGGGCTCCACGGCATGTTCGGCCTGTAGCAAGCTAATCTACCAGTTGAGCATCTGCTCTCTGGTGGTCAGTGCATGTCATGGTGAGCGGTTGAGCAGCCTTAGCATATCATTAGCATATTACGCTTTGATTGGTTGAACAGACAATTGGAGGACTGAACACTTAGTATATTAGACTTTTATTATATATGATGTTTTGTGGGATCTAGTGGTCCAATCTCTCTGGTTTTCTGGGTTGGGTATTCTAGGGTTGCCCCCTACTTGAGATATTTGGGTTCTCTTGGTGTAATTGGGTTTTTAGTGTTATTGTCCTATTCGTGGATGGAGTCTCCTCTCAGGGTGTCTGATTATGTGGCTCACTCTCAACCACGTTGCCTAAACAGCACAAAGTACAACTTGACAAGACATGACACAAAGGGAACACAACACAAATGCATTGCCATAACCGGTTTGGCTCAGTGGATAGAGCATCAGCCTGTGGACTGAAGGGTCCCAGGTTCGGTTCCGATCAAGGGCATGTACCTTGGTTGCGGGCACATCCCCAATGGGGGGGTGTGCAGGAGGCAGCTAATCAATGTTTTTCTCTCATTGATGTTTCCAACTCTCTATTCCTCTCCTTTCCTCTCTGTAAAAAAATCAATAAAATATATTTTTTTAAAAACACAAAAAAAACAAACAAAAAAACACACAAATGTATTCATGACACCACTAACCCCAATATAAGATAAAAGAGAATTAGAAGAGAGAAAAGAGAGCAAAAATGATACCTAGAAAAGAAAATAAGGTACAAGAGAAAAGAAAATTTAAAAAAATGGAAGAAGAAAATATATGGGGAGAAAACACCACAAAACAAACAGATAAACCAAAAAATGCAAACAACAAACTCCCAGAGAAAAGGGGGGTGCAGAATCTGTAGAGGCAGAGATTATATATATATAAAGTAAGGTTAAGGAATTGAATAACTAGGGGAAGGGCCTTGGTTCGGTATAGAGGAGGTAGAAAGAGAATGAATGAATAAGAAGAAAAGCAAGAAAAATAAATAAATAAAAATAAATAAAATGATAAAAATATTTTAATATTTATCTATTCATTTATTCATCAATTTTTGTAAAAGGAGAATAGATGAGAGAGCAGTTCAGCTGAGTTTATTGAGTGAAACTAATTAAACAATTAGGAGAAGAAGAGAGCAAGACAGAAGAGGAAAAGACAAACAAAAATTTGAGTAGTGAAGAAACAGAAAGAAAAAGGGTGCATGGAGTTGGAGCAGGGGAGAGGAAATTAGATGTATGAGTAAGCCAACAGAGACTACTGTAATAATAACATGTCAATAAAGCAGATAAAGGAGACCAATTTTTAACAAGGGGTAAAAAGAAAGAAAGAGAAAATCTAAAGTGGGGACAGGAGAAGAGAAAACAGAATGAAAGAGGGAGAAGTGGGGAAAGAAAGGGTGGAAAAAAATTTAAAAAATTAAATAACAATAAAAAATAAAAATAGAATAAAGAATAAATAATATGAGAAAAATAATAAGAAAAAATAAAGAAAAATTTTTAAATTAAGTTAAAAAATGAAATAAAAAAAAATGAAGTGCCATTCATTTCAGCTGAGTTTTAATGCCCGTGGAGGTTGGTTTAAGCCCCCACTCATCTGTTCTGTCTGCCACTTCTCAGTTTCTTGTTAGGTAGTCAGCACCATGTTGAAGTTCCAAGCAATCCATCACTCCTCTGTTTGTGTCTATCTTCACAGCCTTGGCTGCAAGCAGGAGGGACCAATCTGCCCACTTTGCCTGTCTGCCTGCTGTCAATCTTAATCTCTCAAGTGTTTGTTTCTGACAGGGCTTTGGTGGGGGTGTTGCTGTATCACTTTCAGGTACTGAATGGCCTCTCTGCAACCCAGTCCCTGAGGGCTCTTTGGGGCTACTCAGAGTTTTTGTCCTTTATACCGCTCAGGGGTAGTCTGGGTGTGGCTGCATTAGCTGCCTTGAGGCTTCTGGGAGGGGCTGGCTCTTCAGGAGCAAAATGGCTGCTTAGTTTTGGAGGGTCAGGAATGTCCCAGTGCTGGATTTCTGGTCACCTCTCCCTGACTCCACAAGTCCCCACCTCCACCTGAACCACAGCCATGGATGAGCTTTTGTATTTGAAAGGTCCTTTGGACTTAGTTTAGCGGAAAAAAAAAGCAAAGACAAAACAGAGGCAAAATAACCACATGACTTCCAGTTTCTCTCCCCCAGCACCGCGAGGCTCAGGCAGCTCTTCAGTCCGTCTTTCTGATCTCAGCCTCCTGTGGCTGTGGACTTAGATCTAGCATCCCCTGCCACCAGCAGCCCTGTGGACTTCCTTTCCCAAGGGATGTGGACTTGGTACCCTGCATCTTCCTGCTGTTCCTCTGGGCCAGGTGCCCTTGTGACTCTCTCCAGCCCAGATCCCCAATCTTACTGTTCTCCAGGCATTCTCTGCCCTTCCTGGCTGAGAACTGTCTCACCAGCTGTGTCTACTTCGCCAATTCCAGATGGATGTTTTTCCATTTAGTTGCTCCTTCTATCTACTCTGGGATAAGGCTTAGGACATGTCTGCCTATTCCGCTGCCATTTTCCCTCCCAAAGCCCCTGTCTTTTTGCATGTACTCTTAATGGAGATTGAACCCGCAACCTTGGCATATCAGGATGATGGTATAACCAAATGATCTATCCAGCCAAGGCTGTTAACTTTTTTAAAAAATATAACCATTGAGATTAAGGATGTTACTTCCCTCATCTTATTTTCTTGAAATTTCACATGCAGCTTAAAAAAGAAATAGTTCAAACTGTGCTACTTTGCATTTCTTTTTCCATTTAAATAAAGTTAGGGTCTAAACTCCTTGTATTTGCTTTCAAATAAGAAAAGTGTACTTTCTTAACCAAATTACAAGCTAAGTGGAGCATTTTTATCTCTTCTTAATCAAAAACAAATCTACACAGTAAAGTTTTGTTCATTGTTTCTCTGTTATTTAATGATCTTTTCTTTAAAATTATTTTTTTCAAAGGATTTTAACATAGTGTTATAACCTACCACTCTAATACATAAAATCTAAGTTTTAAAATACTCTCTGGACAGTTATCTCCATTTAAGTGTTTCATCTCCCAGTAATGTCATCATCAACATGCTTCATACATTTCAGCTTCTGGATCAACACACCTGTCATTTCTTATGTCCAGATGCCCTCCCTCCCTTTCCCACCTAATTGTGTCCCTCTGGTAAGCACTCATCTACTCCCTACAGCTCTCCAAATATAGAGACATCCAACTCCAGGCACCCAATAGTGCCACTTCCACCAGCTCTCCCAAGACAGTGTATTACAAATTTGCATTTTATATTTCACTCCAATATAGAAATGTAAAAAATGATTGTAATGAGATGATTAGTGTTTAATTTCTCTCAACACATCTGTGTTATTTCCTGAGTAATTTTCCCTCTCTAAATCTATACCCAAAATTTGCCCTGAGTGAGGTCAGGCAGTGAGGTCAGTTCTTTGCCCCAAAGATGCTTTTAGTAAAATGGAAGAGCATACTTGTTACTGGATGGATCCATCAATATAATGTGTCTTATGGTGTCCTATGTTATCAGAGCTTTAAAATCAATATTAACTAGAGCATCCAAAAAGAGATAGCTACTGTTTTTTTAGAGAACCAAGTAATAGCAATAGCCAACACACAGGACTTTAATAACACATTCTAATGCATTTCACATTTATAGATTAAAGTCACATTATGTTCAACTTCAAAAGAATAAATCACATGGAAATATGAATACCACTTACTTCTTACAAATGAAAAAGTGTGATTTATAATGCTATGCTTTGAATAAGTGGGCAGGATACCTATATCAATCACCTAAATAAGCAATATTATTTAAGAGCTTTTTGAAGGCAAAGAATCTGAAAACATTTTTCTATTTCAGTTTTCCTATACAGTGAAAACTTTGTACAATATCTCAGCCACAATACAGCCATTTAATGGTATAACAGGCTTTCTATGTTGATTTGATTTTTGGAGGTATACGACTCACCATAATTCTCATTTCAATGTCATATTGAATACTTCAGAAGAAAGAAGATAGAAGACAAGTAAACCTAGGAATACATTTTGCTGACCAGTTTAATTCTTTAAATGTGTCCTAGCCTTTCATAGGCTGGGGTATTTAGATTAGGAAACAGCTGACTCTGGATTATGGGACACAGCTGATCCATCACCATTTTTGTAAATAAAATTTTGTTGGAACATAGTTGTGCTCACTGGTGACATCATCTATGGCTGCTCTTTTACTACAGTGGCAGAGCTGAGTAGTTGGGACAGAAACATTAGCTCTCAGAGTCTAAACTGTTTACTAGCATCCCCTTTATAGAAAGCATTTGCTGACTCCCCATTTAGAGGATCTTGGAAATGGAGCCCTAATTTTTGGTAATGATCATTGTTTAAAGAAATTTTTCTTAAATCTCAGGAAGGCAGGAAGGAGTCATTGCACTTTTATTTAAGTACAGCCCATATAATCAGACCAGCCCATACAAACCATAGTAAATGGTTATTGTTCTATGCTGTTAGGTTTTGGGGTAATTTGATACACAGCAAAAACTAGCCTATAATGAAATGTTAAGTTCACAAAGAAGTTAACTACATTGTGCAAGATTCATTGTTTGATCCTTCTTAGGAGGTAGGCCACAGATGTCTTTTTAGCTTTAAGATTGAGGAAATTTTCATGGCAGAAAGGGGGCATGGTTTAAAGTGAGCCTTGTTTGTTTTCTTCCCCTATTTCTACAGTCTGGATCTAGCTTCTCGTTCTATACAGTCGTACCTGCTTCCCCCAGAATTGTTAATTTTAAGATAGTGTACTTTCAACAGGATTGACTAGTCAGTACATTTATTTCCACAATAAACTTTCATATAAAATGGTGTCATTCATCTTCTATGAGTGACAATGGAGTTAAGACTTCATCCAATTTCAGAAATTACCTATAAGAACAATCCTTTGGTACACAAATATTGAATTGAAGGTATGTTAGGCGATGAGTACTGGATGTCCACTTTGATTACTGCATGTAGAGCACAACATAGTAATTTAGTTTTCATTGAGACTCGCCTCAAAAATGAAAGTGGTGGGATATTGAATTTAAAATAGCAAAGAACATGAGACAGTCTGCAATCAGATTCAACATGCCTAAAAAAGAAAACATTTCCAATAAAACAGCTAAGTTTAGTACATCCTGCTAAACATTTCCAATCAAACAACTAAATTTAGTACGTCCTACTAAACGTATGATATGGAGCTCTTTGTTGCCTTCAGAAGCTACAAGATCTGTATCTTTGAGCAGTGGTGGGTCCTGTTCTGAGGGCCACTGGGAGGTGACAAATAGTCACATGAATGATGAAGTTTGTGCTTGATCCCAAACTGCTAAGAACATGGAGATTTTATATCTCCTTGGCAGATTCCCTCCCTGTCTTGTTTTCCCTGAGTGTCTTTTTTGGTCACTGTTGTTACTCTTTCAAAACCATAAAGAAAAGATCACACACACACACACACACACACACACACACTCACCATGTAAAGAAACTGTAGAAGTGCTGGCATCACTAGAGACTGGTGCACAGGTCTTGTCAGGCACTGTCAGTTAAGCCAGATTGCTTGACAGCTCTGATAAAAAAGCATCTTGATCTGCAATGCAATTTATTTGCAATTTGTGATCGCTCCCAGAAATAGTTCAGTGTCTTGAAAAAAGAGATCGCTTTAATAAGAATAACTCAGTGGGGACAGGCTGAGGACCAAAACACAGGGGCCAAGTTCTCACAATTTCACAGTCTCAAA
Source organism: Myotis myotis (assembly GCF_014108235.1). NCBI lineage: Eukaryota > Metazoa > Chordata > Mammalia > Chiroptera > Vespertilionidae > Myotis > Myotis myotis. Next base: position 143,997,191 of record NW_023416324.1, on the reverse strand, counting down.
ACTCCTTCCAATTTCGATTTTGAAATCAGAAAGTAGAGGAGAGAAATTTACTTCAGAGGGCAAAAGGGTAGTGTATGATGTTTCTCTTTTGATGGATTACCTGCTCTCTAGTACAGCAACTGAGAGAGATCACAAGGTTACAGGGAACATAAACAGAAGGAAAGCACTGGCATTTGCTGAATTCTGCACAGGTCCTGCAGCTTTGACACATGACTGCTCTGCACAAGGCCATCAATTCTCTGTGCGGCACCATGTTGGGTGGAATATGCAATTTATATGATTATAGTTATCATTATCACATCAAGCTGAGCAACATTTTCAGCTCTGTGAACTAGAGGAGGGAGAGACTCCAGAGAGGCTTGGATTCAGGCAAAGGAGTGGCAAAGGGAGAGGGCACAGTTTTGGGAATTTCTTTTATTCCTTTTTTTTTTTTTTTTTTTTTGGTTTCCAATTCTTGGCATTGAAGTCCATATCTGAGCTATAGTAGGACAGATTCTGATTCAGTGGCAAGTGGACCAAAAAACTGCATTTTTATAAGCACCCAGGTGATGTGTAGGCAGTTTTTTAAATTCTGCAAGACTGGATACATTATGGTTGGTTCCTGTGGGAACTCTATCCAAAGTATGCCAGATGTTCAAGGCCAGTCTGAGCATGGGAATCCTAATCAGGATGTGCAAGGCCATGTTGCCATAGGCAGGTGCAAGGACATAGCAGTTTCACTGTAGGCACTGAAATGTGCCCTTCTATAACTCAGAAGATTGTCACTATTTGGCAAGAAGCCTCTTTTGTCTAAGTTAGTATAAAGTACGTTATACTAACCATAAAGAAAAGATCACACACACAGTCAGTGTGAGGCTACTATTATGTGAGGCTGCTTGGCCGGCTACTATGTTTGTATAGCTCCTATGTTGGAGTCTGTGTTGTAGGAAAGATGTATTACTGAAAAGCCAGTGCTGGCTGTTTTTTCTATGATGCCTCCTGTGCTTGCTACTGTGTTAGCAGAGGCTGCTTTTATGTAGGACAATACTGCTTTGTCTGATAGCTATTTGGTACAATGGCTACTTGACTACAATGAAGACTCTTTTATACACCTATGACTCATTATGTCTTCTCTGTCCAATACCCAGTGTCCAAGGATGTCCAGCCCCTGACAGAGGGACTTGGACCCAATAGTTCCTTATGAAATTAAGTTCCCTGAAAACATCTGTCTCTTTTCTTTGAGAAGCCTGATGAATTTGGTTAAAACTTCGGATTTTTGTTTGATGATAGGGTCTAATATCCTTGAGTGACAAAACTTGGCTTGGTTTCCCCGCCCCTAGAAGAGTGCTTAACATGACATAGGCATCAATCAATAATACAGATGTAATGAGGATATCCATATTCTGAGTCAACATTATCACTAAACTTTTTTAAAAAATATATTTTATTGATTTTTTACAGAGAGGAAGGGAGAGGGATAGAGAGTTAGAAACATCGATGAGAGAGAAACATCAATCAACTGCCTCGTGCACACCCCTTATTGGGGATGTGCCCTCAACCAAGGTACATGGCCTTGACCGGAATCGAACCTGGGACCCTTCAGTCTGCAGGCCGATGCTCTATCCACTGAGCCAAACCGGTTAGGGCTATCACTAAACTTTAGATGCTATTGGACATGAACTTCTTTATGTGGCATCTATTTTGGTAGAGTGAGAAACAACATACTTCCATAATGTCATTATACATGTAGAAATTATGCTCAAGCCTTAACCTAAATTCTCTATGGTCTCAGATTGTAATTTAAGAAAAGGTAGTGTCCCCTTATTTAATGGTGTATCTCCTAGAAGTAAAGGAAAGCCTCCACTTCTCTCTTGAGAGCATAGCTCCTGCTGACAGCTGCTTTGTTTTTTATTAGAATATCTTCCCCAGAATATAGCTACATTTTAGCTTTGACATGTGCTTATGCAGATCAAAAGGATCTGTGTTTGATGAATTTCTAGATGTTCTTGTTTTATAAGATGAATGAGTGCTAGTAAAATAGAGGTTTGAATTAAATTTTGACAAATAAAAGTCTCTGAATAGATAAAAATCAAAAATCATTCCCAATGTTTCAAATTTTGGATGTGGACTACTCAGTTTAAGCAGACTGTCCCCGCTATGGAATTATTCTTTCCTAAACCACTGACTCTGGCATGTCAGCCTGTCATGTTTTTGATTTGCTTTGCTTTCTCTAATGACATTTTAGGGAGTCTTATTGAGGACACTATAGGGAGTATTTGGGACACACACACACACACACACACACACACACACACACACATAGTGGGGAATTCCAACAATAAAGAAAAATTATCTTGCTTGAAAACATCTATTGCAAAATTCTTTGAAAATTCAAATGAAACAAACCTTAGAAAGTATCATAGCAACAGGTAATTTGAAAATACATAATTTAAACTTACTTTGCTGGATAAATAAATGGAGATCAATTCATTTCAAAATTTGATTTATCTTAGGTAGAGTAATTCAAAGGTCAAAATTCAACTATAGTATTGGCTTTATGAAAATGGTAGCTATAGGTACCATGAGCTTAAAGGAACATCCAAAGGACTAAAGCATTGTCAATTATATAAAAATTGAAAGCTGAGGTCACAGTGACAGAAGTGATAAAATGCACATTTTACTTTTTAAAATTATATATATGTCATAGATATAATATAATATATGAAATGATAATTGATTCATAAGTAACATTATTTTGAAGGAAAGGTGTAGAGCCTTGAGTTTCCTCCAAAAGAGACATTTTGATTGCTTCTAACAAAGAGGAATTTGAGAAGGTAAATAATGTTTTATCCTATTTATAACTCTATTTGAATGAAATGTTTGGGGGAGTTCACTGATGTTTTTGTTTAATTACTTTTGTTTTTGTCTCTTGTTGTTTTGTTTGTTTGTCTTCTTAAAGTCTACTTTGATAAAAGTGCTAAAATTGGTAACAGTTCTACTATCAGGAGACTTCAGTCTCCTCCCAGTTGAAACACCCTGAAATGTGTGTGAACGACCAGGCCTAACCTTATGCTACTAGTAAACAAAGTCAGTGATTCTTTGATGGTGTTTTCCTCAGGTTGTTTCTTATAAAAACATAAAATTATTTCAATCCGTGGGATAAAACATTAATTTAAGTTTTTTCCCAAAAAATTAAAATACCTTTTTTTTATATATATATATATAGCTTATAACAGTGATTATATCTTGGTGGGAAGAAATGTAGCTACATCTTGTTTATTTTTTCTTTTACATTTTTACACAAATATGCACATATATCATACATATTTTTCTGTAAGAAATATTACTTCCATTTTAAAATAGCAACTAAAAAAATGAACAAGGAGCTATTTCATTATGCAAAATGAATGGATAAGAATACTTTCAATAAAACAGTATTCTCTCTGGATGTATTATGCACATCCTTGGAAACTTTTATTGAAATAAAAGTTTATTCACATGAATAAATAGTTATTTAACTCCTACCAAGTGCCAGGCACTGGTTGAGGTGCTGGGGTATAACAACGAACAAAGGGAAGTTCCTGATATCAGAGAGCTCACATTCTAGTTGAGCATAATAGATAATAAATTATGTCATATGTCCAGTGATGACAAATACTGCAACAAACAAACAAAAAACAACTAAGAAAACATGTTGAGGGGGATGAAGAGTGACACAAAGAGGGTGAGATTTTGTATAAGCTTGACAAAGAGTAACAAATATATCTGAAAAGATAAAGAAACATACCAGTAGAAACCTGATTGAAGTGAGTGAAACAAAATGTCTCTTCGAAGAACTTCACAGGCAAAGAATGTGAGTGGAAGCATGCTTGGTATTTTCAAGATGAAGGAGGGTAAGATGAATGGGATGGACTTTAAGGAGGGATGTAAGGCAGAATATAAAGTCAGACAGGTTAGCCAAAGGGCAGACTATATGGAGTCTTGATGGCCATAATGTTCTGAGCAAGATGAAAGGTTGTAGGAGGTTTTGAGCAGAAATGACATGTTCTGTTTCATAATTAATAGGACCATGCTGGCTGCCATGTGGACAATAGACTATATCAGACAAATGGTGGAAGCCAAGAAGCCAGTATGGAGTCAATGAATAGTTTGGGGAGAAATTATGACTCATTCTCTGGGTGTCTGACTGAGCAGTTCTTGGGTATTAGAAGTCCTCAGCTTTTCTGAATGCTTTGTGTCTTGGTAAATTTCTTCTGTGACATAAATGAAAGTCTTATTTGGTTACTATCTAAAGCAGCTATGAAAAAAGCTACCAGCCCTGTCTTGAAATTATGTCTAATTTATTTCCTGTGATGAAAAACAGCATTACAAATTTTGACAAAATTTAATCTTTCAATTTTATTTCCATTCTTTAGTATATAATTCAGCCCTATTGAAAAAGTATTTAGAGAGTATGAATATTAGCATTTAAATGATTTAAATTAAAAGATATTATACCTGTTTAGGCCCAAAATTGAATTTTATTATTATTATGTGTGTAAGAAGAGATATTAAATTATGAATTTGGAATTGTTGAATCTTTTCTCTGCAGGAGGCACTGTTTCTTGTATGGGAGGGTCAAGTGTGTCCAAAAAACCAATGCAAAAAGAAGGACTTAACTTCCAAGAAAATTTATATCTAATTTTGGATTTCTCATGGCAGCATTAAAAAAGAGAAATGAAAACAAAGAGTGGGAAAGGATAGATTAAATAGCAGAGTAGATTGTTTACTTGCCTTTACCTCATGGATTTTCATTCTTTTCTTTTATCTCTGCAGCCTGGAGGATTTATTGGCACACATTTCATTTGTCTTTCTCAGGATTTAAAATTGAGGTGATGAGATGGAATATTACCTGTGTGCTTCAAACAGTCATGAATGACATGTGATAGTTGCCTGGGAAACTAGAGATGAAATTCCACAGGCCTTTGAACTGCTTTTCATTTGAGAATAAAGCTCAGCTGAAGTTTAAACAGTATACTGACAGTGAACATTGATTCCTCATGTTATCTGTTAGGATATTGAGCTGCAAATAACAGAAAAATCCCAACTGAAAGTGGTTTAACCAACAAAAATTTTTATTATCTAATATAACTGAAAATCAGAGGTAGGGTGGGCTCCAAGGGTGTTGTAATGAGAGACCCAGTATATCAAGTGTCCAGGTCCTGTTCTTCTTTCTCCTCTGTTGCACTCAGCTACTCCTAAGGCTGGTTGTCCTTGTGGTTTCAATATCGCTGCGAGTGACAATTGAGCAACAGTACTTCTTCTTTACTGCTAGTAGAAGAGGAAAAAGGAATTTCTCCCTTAAACATAGAAATATTCCTCCCTTTCAATCTTATTGGGAAAACTGGATTCACATGTCCACCTCTAGACTAAGCAATACCATTATTTGACAGGCTGAAACAAATTAAAACCCCCTTGAAGACTAGAGCTATTATAAATCTTTGGACTAAAGGGCTACTATGAGAAATAAAAACAGAGGGGGTCAAGTATTAGGTGTCATCTCTATCATACAATGATGAGGCAGTGGTTAACAGCACTGAAAAAAATTTCAAAGAATGCAATTTTCCCCAAGTTCCATTATTCTTTCCCTTATCATAGACATAAGGAACATGTATTTCCTCCATTAAAGATTTAAAAAAAGAGAGAGGAGAAGAGAAGACAATAGAAGGGTAGGGAAGGAAAGGGAAGGGAAGGGAATGGAAAGGAAGGGAAGGGAAAGAAAGGGGAAGGAGTTCTTAAGAGTCCAACTTTCTTCCTTTCTACAATATTTTGAAGCACTCTATGAAATAACTTAGAAATAGTTTTTTAAAAATGTGATTCTAAGGTCTTTCATGAGCAGTCATGAGTTAAGATCAGAATCTCAACATGGCAGTCAGCAAAACAGTAGGGAGGGAGAGAGTGTGAGTGAGTAAAGGAGTGAGAGAGGAATGTGTGGACGTGAGTGGTGTGTGTGGGTGAGTGAGGGACAGTTAGATATCCCAGGAATTTTGGGGACTGGTGGATCAGTCTTTCCTAGATAGGGAGCCCCTGATACTGCTATGGACACTCTCAGACCAGGCGCAAGTTTGGTACAGAGCCATCTTGTAGAGGGGAACAGCAGAGGCCAGGAGCATAGGCACACAAACACCCAGGCTGGTGCTGGGAGCTGCTTTCCAGTCATAACCCGCATGTGACCATCACTATGCCCTTTCAGTGAGTGGCAGCAGGATCCCAGACGACTGCAGTGAGCTCTCACCAGAGATACCTCCCACACTAAGCTTCCTGACCCCCCACCCCAGGAAACAGCAGTCCCAGGATCCCACACTGACAGACAGTGCTGCCATAGAAATACAGAGCCACCGAGGGACTGCCCCAAATTTAGCTCCAGGTCAGTGCTTCCATAGAGACAGGGAGCCACCCAGCAACTGAACCATTCCCAGCCTCAAGACAGTGCTGTCATAGCCATCAGAGCTGCTCTGTTACAGTCCCAAATTTGGCTCCAGGAAAGTGTTGCCAGTGCGTCCCAGTGCACCCACTCACAGGTCATAGGATCGTGTGGCAGGTGTGCTGCCAGAGTGTCCTAGGTTGGCATCCTGCCACAGGTTCCAGGACCACACTGTGAATTACAGGCCAGAGAGCTCTGTGCTCTCACAAGGAATTGCACACCAGAGGACCTGTGCAGGTGCCCCTGCTGACCCCAAACATCTGAAGCAGATAACTAAGGGACCAGATCTGTGGGAGAAGGGGGTAAAACTCAGAGCAGAGTCAAGTGTGAGACTCAAGGCAGACCCACCTCTGGGCTAACTAATCCTGGACCATTGGACATCTAGGGGCTTCTACCTCATAGACCCCAAGTAGGGTGCCCAGGGCCAGAAAGAAACAGAAAAAAAGGGGAGGAAAAAAAATCCCCAAAGAAAAGGAGGAATTGCTAGAAAAGGAACTAAATGAAATAGAGACAAGCAATATGACAGAGAAAGAATTCAGAGTAATGATTATATAGATCAGTGATGGCGAACCTATGACATGCTTGTCAGAGGTGACACACGAACTCATTTTTTTGGTTGCTTTTTCTTTGTTAAATGGCATTTAAATATATAAAATAAATATCAAAAATATGTCTTTTTTTACTATGGTTGCAAATATCAAAAAATTTCTATATATGACACAGCACCAGAGTTAAGTTAGGGTTTTTCAAAATGCTGACACACCGAGCTCAAAAGGTTCACCATCACTAATATGGATGCTCAACCATCTGGTTGAGAAACACACCAACATATGTAAGAATCAAGAGTAAATGAAGATGATATAGCTGTAATAAAGAACACAATGGAAGCTTTCAACAGTAGACTAGAAGAAGCAGAGGACAAGTCAGTGAGTTAGAAGACAGTGTAGGAAAAACACCCAAGCTAAATAACAATTGGAAGAAATAATAATAATAATAAAAACCCTGGAAACAAATGACAATTAAAACACAACAATCCAAAATCTGTGGGACAGTGAAAGCAGTCCTGAAAGGGAAGTTCATAGCACCGCCCGCCTACCACAAAAGACAAGAAATACTGTTAATAAATTATCTAATCCTGAAACTTAAAGAATCAGAAAGAGAGCAACAAGAAAAGCCCAGAGTAAGTATAATGAAGGAAATGATAAAGATCAGAGTGGAAATAGATGACATAGAGACCAAAATAATAGTAAAGATAATACAAAAGATACATAGAACCAAGAGCTGGTTCTTTGAAAGGATAAACAAGGTTGATGAACCTCTAGCCAGGCTCACCAAGAAGCAAAGAGAGAGGACCCAAATCACAAAATCAGAAATGAAAGGTGTGAAGTAACAACTGACCCCACAGAAATACAAAGAATTGTACAAAATTACTGTGAACAACTCTATTCCAACAAACCGAACAACCTATTCAAAATGGGCATATTCCTAGAAAAATGCAATCTTCCATAACTCAATCAGGAAGAATCAGAAAATCTGAATAGGCCAATAACTACTAAGGAAATTGAAGCAGTAATCAAAAAACTTCCAGCAAACAAAAGCCCTTCATAGAGAAGTTTTACCAAACATTCGAAGGAGAAATAAAACCTACCTTCCTCAGACTATTCCAAAAAAACTCAACAAGAAGGAATACTTCCAAGCTCTTTCTATGAAGCCAGCATTACCCTAATCTCAAAACCAGATAAAGACACTACAAAGAAAGATAATTACAGGCCAATATTCCTGATGAACATAGATGCTAAAATCCTAAACAAAATATTAGCAAATGGCATCCAAAAATACATTAAAAAGATCAGACACCGTGACCAAGTGGGATTTATTCTGGGGATGCAAGGCTGGTACAATATCTGCAAATCAATAAATGTGATACATCACATAAACAAACTGAGAGACAATAATGACATAATCATATCAATTTGATGCAGAAAAAGCATTTGACAATATCCAACACCCTTTCTTGATTAAAAACTCTCAGCAAAGCAGGAATAGAGGAATCCTACCTCAACATAAAAAAAGCCTTATATGACAAACCTACAGCCAACATCATACTCAATGGGAAAAATATAAAACCAATTTCTAAAAACAGGGACAAGACAGGGATACCCACTTTTACCACTCCTATTCCACATAGTACTGAAAGTGCTATCCATAGTAATCAGACAAGAAGAAATAAAAGCATCCAAATTTGTAAAGAAGAGGTAAAACTGTCATTATTTGCTGATGACATGATATTGTACATAGAAAACCCTAAAGACTCCACCAAAAAACTACTTAATTTAATAAATGAATTTGACAATGTAGCAGGATACAAAATTAACACCCAGAAATTTATGGCTTTTTTAATACGCCAATAATGAACTCACAGAAAGAAAAACTAAAAAACAAACAAACAAAAACACAATCCTATTTACCAAATTATGATACCTAAGAAGAAACTTAACTAAAGAGGTAAAAGACCGGTACTCAGAAAACTACAGGTCATTGAAAAAAGAGATAGAGGTAGATATAAACAAGTGGAAAAATATGCTGTGTTCATGGATTGGTAGAATCAACATCACTAAAATGTCCATACTACCCAAAGCAATCTATAGATTTAATGCTTTCCCCATTAAGATACCAATGGCATATTTCACAGACCTAAAAAAAATTCTCCAAAAATTCATAATGTTGTATTGTATCCCGCGAATCACATAAGGATGCCTCAAGAAGTCGAATTAAGGAGCCACATTTATTTCAAAGCCAGGACGACAAGGGAGCAATGCTCTCTAAATCTCGTAGTGCCCTCTTGGCCAAAACATCAGACTTATAAAGGCAAATATCACAAAGGTATTGATTACTTCTCAAGGTTTGGAATGAGGAACCTGGTTTGCAAAAAATCAGTTTGTTACAGAAGCTTAAATTGAGCAAGTTAGTTATCTTACAAAGATTAATTATAGTTTAGGGTCTTGGGACCACTGAGTCAACAGAAACACATTATCTGGAACCACTGAGGGAAGTTAGAGTAATTGTGCTGTCCTGCTTAGGTCCTGGGACCACTGAGTCAATGGAAACACATTATCTCGAGCCATTGAGACCATTTAGAGTAATTGTGCTATCATGGTCTCCAGGTGCAAAGGAATGTGTTTTGAAAGACCAGTAAGGTCACTATCAATGGGGGGTATTTAAACCACAATCAATGTAGTATTCAATTGAATGGGATAACTTATATAAGTTCAGAAAATCAAAATAACTTTTCTATTTATTATTTTAGCAAAAGTAAATAATTACAGAAGCCAAATCAGCAGGGTTAAAATATAAACAGCAATTTTTACCCAAGCATGGTTGCTACCATGCTTCAGTATGTAATAAAAAAAGACTCCAAATAGTCACAGCAATCCTAAGAAAAAAGTATGAAGTTGGAGAGTTCACCATACCAGACATCAAGTTATATTACAAGGCCATTGTTCTCAAAACAGCCTGGTACTGGCACAAGAGCAGACATCTAGATGAATGGAACAGAACAGAGAAGCCAGAAATCAACCCAAACCACTATGCTCAATTAATATTTGACAAAGGAGGCAAGAACATATAATGGAATCAAGATAGTCTCTTCAATAAATGGTATTAGGAAAATTGGGCAGATACATGCAAAACAATGAAACTTGATCACCAACTTACACCATACACAAAAATAAACTCAAAATGGATAAAGGACTTAAATGTAAGATGGGAAACCATAAAAATCTTAGAAGAATCCACAGGCAGCAAAATAGCAGATATGGCTCCTAGCAATATGTTTATGGACACCTTTCTTAGAACAATGGAAACTAAAGAGAAAATAAACAAATGGGACTACATCAAAATAAAAAGCTTCTACACAGCAAAAGAAACCATCAACAAAATAAAAAGAAAGCCCATTGCATGGGAGAACATATTTGCCAGTGTGACAGCTGATAATGTTTTAATCTCCAAAATTTATAGGGAACTTATACAACTTAACAAAAGGATGATAAACAATTCAATCAAAAAATGGGCAAAGGACCTAAATAGCCACTTCTTGAGAGAGGACACACAGAAGGCTAAGAGGCATATGAAAACATGCTCAAAATCACTAATCATCTGAGAGATGCAAATCAAAATGACTATGAGTTACCACCTCACACCTGTCATCAACAAATCAACAAATGACAAGTGCTGGCGAGGATGTGGAGAAAAGGGAACCCTGGTGCACTGTTGGTGGGAATGCAGACTAGTGCAGCCACTATGGAAAACACAATGGAGTTTCCTCAATAAATTAAAAATGGAACTCCCATTTGACCCAGTAATCCCACTTCTAGGAATATATCCCAAGAAATCAGAAACACCAGTCAGAAAGGATATATGCACCCCTATGTTCATAGCAGCACAATTTACAACAGCTAAGATTTGAAAACAACCTAAATTCCCATAAGCAGATGAATAGATTAAAAAAACAATAGTACATCTACACAATTGAACACTATGCTGCTAGAAAAAATAAAGAAATCTTTGCAACAGTATGCATGGACCTGGAGAGCATTATGCTAAGTGAAATAAGCCAATCAGAGAACGATAAGTATCACATGATCTCACTCATTTGTAGAATGTAATGAACAACATAAACTGATGGAAAAAAATAGATCCATTGACAGAGAAGCATCAAACAAACTGTCAAACCTCAAAGGGAGGGCGGGCAGTGATGGTGGTGGGGGCAGGGACTGGTTAAGAGATTAACCAAAGAACTTGTATGCATATAAGCATAACTAATGGACACAGGAAATGGGAGGAAGGGGTGAAGGCTGTGGCTGGGGGGTGGGGGCAGGCTGGGAGAGGACAATGGGGGGAAAAGGGTACATATGTAATATTTTTAACAATAAAGATTAAAAAAAGAGTTAAGATCAGTAAGTACTTATGATGTACTTGTTATCTCTTTCTAATTGTTTATTATATCTTGAATTCCTTATTTAAGTATCTATATTAACTATATATATATATATATATATATATATATATATATATATATATATATTGTAATTAAACAACTCTTCTGAGGCTTTTTCCTTTTATGTCTTTGTTAAAAGCAAGTTTAGCAGATGACAGCCCAATCAACCAACAACAGATATATAATAAACTTACTTTTTTGCAATCTCTTTATAAAGAATACATTAATTTTATATTGCTGTACTATAAAATTACCATAAACTCAGTGGCTTACATAATAAGATAATAAGGTCACAAGTCTAAGCATGGTGTAACTGGGTTCTCTGCTCAGAGTTCCAGTGTTACAATCAAAGTTGCAATCAAGTGTCAGTCACACTATCATTTTCTTCTGAGTCTCTGTGTCCTCATCCAAGTTCATTAAGATTGTTGGTAGAATTCAGTTCCCTGTAGTAACAGGGTTGTCCCTCATTTTCTTACTAACTATTGAACAGGACCACTCTTGGATCACCTGTGGTTTCTTACCAGTGTTTGCTTTTTTCCAGGCCAGCCGAAGTACGTTTTTTTGGACTTTGAATCTCTGATTTCATATATATATATGACATCTATACTCAAATTTAAGGGCACATATGACTAGGTCAAGTCCACCTGATAATTTATCTTACAGTGAATTGATTGGGGATTGTAATTTGAAGTGCAAAATCCCTTCACAGTAGCACCTAGAATTGAATTATTGGGATAAAGTGTGTGCACACCAGGGAGCTTCCAACACGTGAAGGCTGAGTTGACCATGCAGATATTTCATCTAACAATGGAAGGTCCAAATATTGTTGGCTCAGTTCTCATGTGTTGAAAACTAAATACCTCAAAGGGACCAACCACACTGCTCTCCCTTTCTCTTTATCCTCTCTTCTACTCTAATTTACATTCCCTTCTTTTCTGTCTGACCAAACATGTCAAACTTGCCTGTAGGCCACATGCAACCCATAATGAATATTTTTGCAGCCCATCCAATATAACGGTATGTAAGAAATATTTTAATAAAAATTTTGTAGCTTAATTTTTACAATATCCTATTATACATAACTAGAGGCCCAGTGCACAAAAATTTGTGTGCTCAGGAGAGGGGTCCCTCAGCCTGGCCTGTGCCCTCTTGCAGTCTGGGACCCCTCGGGGGATGACGACCTTCTGGCTTAGGCCTGCTCCCTGGGGGATTGGGCCTAAGCTGGCAATCAGATATCCCTCTGGCAGTCCGGGAGCCCTCAGATGATGTCCACTTGCCAGCAGGGAACAGGCCTAAGTTGCAGTCGGACATCCTTAGTGCTTCTGAGGAGGCAGGAGAGGCTCCCACCACCACCGCTGTACTGGCAGCCATCAGCCTGGCTTGTGGATGAGCAGAGCCCCCCCTGTGGGAGCTCACTGACCACCTGGGGGAAGCTCCTGCATTGAGCATCTGGACCCTGGTGGTCAGTGTGTGTCATAGTGACCAGTCATTCCCAGTCGTTCTGCTGTTAGGGTCAGTTTGCATATTACCCTTTTATTACATAGGATAGAGACCTGGTGCAAGGTGGGGGCCACCTGGTTTGCCCTGAAGGGTGTCCCAGATCAGGGTGGGGTACCCGCTGGGGTGCCTGGCCAGCCTGGTGAAGGGCTGATGGCTGTTTTCAAGCTAGTCAAGTCCCCCCCCCCCCAGTGGGGACCCTCACCCCATGGAGGTTTGGCCAGCCTGGGTGAGGGGCTGATGGCTGTTTTCAGGCTGGCCATGCCCCCTTTAGGGTGGGGGCCCCCACTGGGGTACCTGGCCAGTTTGAGTGAGGGGCTGAGGGCCGTTTTCAGGCTGGCCAAGCCCCTGGCAATGGAAGCTCCCAGCCTCTCCTTTTTTTTCTTTTTCTTTTTTTTATTCTGTGATTTATTTACCTTCTATAATTGAAACTTTGTTGCCTTAAGAGGAGCTCAGAGCTGGCCAGGGTGGGCAGGAGGGAAGCCTCCTGCTCGCTCCAGTTTTGTGGCCACGGCCAGCTGAAAGCAGGTATCTGGGGTTTAGTTACCTTCTATAATTGAAACTTTGTTGCTTTGAGTGGAGCTCAGAGCTGCTGCGGCAAGCGGGAAGCTTGGCTTCCTCCATCATTGGGGCAACTAAGCCTCCTGCTTGCTCCAGCTTGGTGGCTGCTGGCCGCCATCTTGGTTGGGTTAATTTGCATATAGTCACTCTGATTGGGTGGTGGGTGTGGCTTAAGTCCTAGCGAAGGTATGGTCAATTTGCATGTTTGTCTTTTATTAGTATATATTATTAATAATGAACTACAACATTCGCTAATGACTGATTACTATAGTTGTGTTGCATTCATTTCCTTTAAGCGCCTTACGCACAGGTGCACATTTCTCTCCACTAATACTAGCAGGGAATATTTTAGCAGCCGATTGTCACGTCATTAATCTTGGACTGACTTGTTTGGTGTGTGAAACAGGAAATATTTTGCTTCAGGAGAACAAGAAAAATAGGTTTATTTGTGTTATACTTACTAATTTGTTCAGTTATTCAGTGTCTGGTAAGTTAATGTTCAAGAAAAAATATTGATTTTTTATTAAAATGTTCTATTATTTTATGTTAACGATTACTCATTCATTTCAGTCCTTTGTATTCAGCATGTCTCTATTGGAATAAACCCACGTTTCAATGAAAATTGAAGCTTTTATTTTTTTGTGGCCCACATAAACTTAAAGCTTGTTTATTTGGCTTGTGTTAGCCTTTGACATGCTTGATCTAGATCAATTGATTTTCTCCCCTACAGGAAAAAAAAAAAAATTCAATGAAATACCTCTGTTAGCTGGAAGGACAAAAAAAGAAAGCAGATAATGATGGAATGGAAGTATGTCTTCAGAAAAAGTAGGAAGGATATAATTGAAGAGGAGATATGAAAAGACACAAAAACAAACAACAAAAAAGCAAGCATCCATGAGAGACTAGAGAGTTGGTGTCATAGTTCTACAGGTTTGAGATAAAGTTAGAACGAGAGAAAGCATTATAGCAAAATAAAGGGATGGAAATGCAAGGTAGAGATGACAGTTGAAGGTAACAATAATGATGGCATTTGTGGCCATGGATTTGTTTAAACAAGGCACTCTGCTTCTTTGTCCTAAATAATTTCCTCAGGTGAAGGAAGGCTGATGGCAGCACATATTTGTGTATATATCTTGATTTTGTTAACAACACTTCTCAACACTCACTTTGTTATGTTCTAGTTGCTGCTTCGAGGAGCCTGGCAAAGCAGTTAATATTATACTTAATAAAAACATGTGAAGGCCAAAAACATAGCTACAAACAAAATAAATAAAAAATAGCCCAAGGTAGTCTTATAGTCTCCTTGCAACAAATTGTTTGGACAAGAAGGTGATAATGTATATAGCTCAGTTTCTACTTTTTATTTTTTGATATACTAAAAAGAATAAACACAATTTAAAAGAAATTTCTTAAATCTATTTTCCCCAAAGCACAATAGAATAAATACTGCTTATGGGTGCCAACTGGTTCTTAGTTACTAAATCATAAAGGATCAAATGAAGTTAATGACAGAGGGTTGGCTAACATTTTTTTGTGTGTGTTGTGTGTCTGTGTGTGTGTGTGTCTGTGTGTGTGTGTGTGTGTGTGTGTATAATAACTAGTACACATGTGTTCCCAAATAGCCTCCCTTTAAGTAGGTTATATGCACCTCTTTTAAAATAAATTACTACAAATTGCAGATATGTTTTTATTTTAAGAAGGAGCATATAATATTACAAATATAGGAGACTTCGTTTGGATTCTGAATTTTGTTTTTGTTTATTTTTTGTAGGTTTTTGTTGTTGTAGTAAATCCTCACTCGAGGATATTTTTCTATTGATGTTGGAGAGAGTGGAAGGGAGAGGGAGAGAAAGAGAGAGAGAAACATTGATGTGAGAGAGACACATTGATTGGTTGCCTCCTGCCTGAAACAAGCCCCCAACCAAGATACCTGCCCTTGACTGGAATTGAATCTGGGACCCTTCCGTCCCCAGGCCAATGCTCTATCCACTGTACCAAACCGGCTAGGGTTGGCTTCTGACTTTTTGGTATTCTTGAACCTTTAAGTTCTTAGCACCATAAAAGAAGGGAGAAGTTGATAGTTCCTATGATATCATCAGTCGGCAGCAAATAAAGTAAGCATATACTCCTGGCTGCTCCTAATGTTCTTTATAAAGATTCACTTTTGTCTTTGATGAGACATTGTTGACCATAAGGTTATGATGTTGACTCCTTTTTATTTTCTTGTGGGAATTTGTGAGAGTGCTGCAAAGAAAGGTGAGAGATTGAAAAGAAACATGTTTCTCATGTTTCTGTGTGTGTGTGTGTGTGTGTGTGCGTGCGTGCGTGTGTGTGTGTGTGTGTGTGTGTGTTTGTGTTCTAGGATTTAGCAGTATAATGATTCAGAATCCAACATCCAACATTCCTATAATGTTGATGCCCATTCTAATTATACTAGAGGCCTGGTGCATGAATTCATGCATGGGTGGGATCCCTCAGGGTGTCCTGCAGTGATTGGGTCCCAGATTGCATCCCCAGCCTTGCAGCCCCGCCTTGACCTGGTGCCATCCCCTCACCTGCTCCACCATCCCTCCTGGAGGGCAATCAGTTGTTGCTGGGCCCCCCTGCCCAACTCCCTCAGCACCTGGGAGCCTGGCAGTGGCCCTGCCGCCTGTCTCCGCAGCTGGTCACCATCTGCAGGGCTATTGGTGGGGTGATTGGGCCCCTGCTCACACCCGCCTTGGCCTGGCGCTGCCTGCTCAGCTGCTCCAGCATCGTACCATGGTCCTGCTCTTGTCAGGGCCCATCAGGGCCAGCAGCGCCTCCACTGCTGCCCGCTAAATCACCGTCGCCCACCATGTTCCACGCTATCCCTTGGTGGTCAGCACACGCATAGCAAGCGATTAAATTTCAAGTCTCCCAGTAGAACTCCAGGTCGAATGACCGCCCGAGAAGACAGTTTGCATATTAGGCTTTTATTATATAGCAGGGGTGGGCAACCCCTGGCACGCATGCCAAACATGGCACACCAGTAACTTTTGCTGGCACGCGAAACCCTCTCTTATAATCTTCCATTTACAATTTTTTCTTAATATCGACTTTTTTATTTTTCAGATAAATTCAGTGTAGGTGCATCTTAGATAAATAAATAATTTTACATAACATGTATACATTAAAAAATAAATGTATTTTTCATCATCATATACTGTGTTTTTGTGACTCGAATGAATTTTATTATTTCTTCAAGGTTCTTCACATATGTACACCTTAAGAGATATTAAGTAGGTGTAACATGTTCTCAAAAATTAGGGTTGGCACGCAGAAGAATTTTGAGTCAGAGATTTTACTGGTTTTGGCACACACTCACAAAAAGGTTGCCTACTGCTGTTATATAGGATTACAACTTGTTTGGACTTTTGTAAAGCATCTCACATAACAATTAAAAGGAGAGTTTCTAATACTAGAGATATAGATTTACAGGAGTGTTGGTAATGGCTGCCAAAGGCAACAATGATGCCAAGATCATGAGTCTGAAATGAAGGGCACAATTTAAGCTAATATTTAATTGAATTAATTTATTAATTAAGTCACCAACATTGTCTTCAGGTATGTACTCTTTCCTTTTCATCTGGTTTGTAGATCTGGGTCCTTCCATATGAGTTACCAAGCATGGTTTCTCTCATGAAATCCACAAATTTAAAAACATGTGTGTGCTCTATTCCCCATGTCATTCACATTTTAGGGTTTGTTAATAAGCTACCAGAAAGCTGTGAGACTTTTTGGGTTTGAAGATATGTATGGCTTTTCAAAATGCAGTTCATGAAAGCCTCCAATTTCTAAAGTAGATCATGATATTTTTTTATCATAGGGCACTCAGTAGTCCTGTAATTCTTTGGTTCAGGAAAATATTCTGTATCATTTTGCAAATTATGACTACAAAATACTGAAGGCAATCTTGTCAAGCTGATGTGTTCCTTCAGTTACTTGAATTTTATCTTGGTTGGGTATAAACTCTAATGAGGACTGGCATGGATGATTCTGGTTTGAAAAGGTCACAGTTATACCAAAGACTATATAAATATTTTTAACTTATTATGTCTCTACCACACAGCTGCTATTTAATTTTCCTGGAAGACTATACTAGAAGGGCCAAGATCAATGTACCAGTTTATCAACAGAATTTCTTAATATATATGTTGGGGTCCAGTCCCAGCAGGTCCAGGGGTTCCCAAAGGTGTGGACGGAGTCGGCAAAGAAGGAATGACATGGAGACAGCGTTCAGTTGATCAGCCTAGCCAGGTTCTCTCTCTATTCTCCTGTTACATCTGTATTTATACCATTTGATCCTATAAGCATGCCTCTATAGTCACATCATGGTATGTTTTGGGTCCTCCCTTAACCTTCTACAGTTCCTTGTTTCATGTCCATAGTTTCTTACCTGACCTTTGCCAAAAAATCCTGTCTCTATCTAGTTCTGTTGATTTTAACCTTGTCTAGGTTAATCTCTGTGTTCCATTATAAGGGCTATTCCAAGGTCACTATTCTACTGCTCTACTGATAAGCTACAAGGAAGTGACTGAAGGAGATTATCCTATCCAGGAAAGGTTATGTCCTCCCAGCTCCACTGCTTGCCTTCCCTGGGACTGCCCTGGGTCGGTGGGTCTCCAGGGGTATAGACTTTGGTGTTTTCCCTGGTGGGCAGACCCCTAGGGATGTGGGCCCAACAAGTCTCAAATTTATTGCCAACAGTCTTAGTCCAAGTTCTTCATATGTCCTTTCTCGGGGAGGTGGCCCTGGCTAGAACACATAGTGCTAAGAAGGGGAGCAAACATATTAAGAGCAGTATGCCAGGTCCCTTGAAACATATGCTGTGCAGATGTTTCTTCCCTGCAGTGACAGTGTCAAGCAACAAGGATGGACTGGCTTCCGGCATATATACAGCACTTGGGGAAAATAAAGTGACTTAATGCATAGTAGTATTAAATAATGTATACGTGGGATCAAAGTTACTTATTTCTAAATTGTTTAAAAATTAGAATTTCACTTCAGAATAAAAATTATTTTAAATATAAAGTAATAATAATGCCATCATTATGCATCCCTATTCTAAAATTTGTGAATGACTTATTTTTCTAAAGACAATTCTTATGAGTGACATTTTTGTTTGTTGCTATGTCCTCATTTGACAAGCCAAGCTGATAAGTTCATAGTTATGGTTTAAACTGATTATTTCATTATATCAGGAATGTAAGAGTGAATTAAGAATTTATCAAATTAATTGAGCTATTTTAGTCAAATGCTTTTAGAGTGATTATCATAATACCTAAGTAATCAGACTCAATCTAAATAAATTAATTCAATAAAATATTAGCCTAATTTGTGCTTAATGAGATCATTTCCTTAATACTGTCAGGAGTGAGTAAAAAAGCTTCCAGACATTTTAAAGAGCATGAGCAGGGTAAGTGTGATCAATACATTATGGTTGACACTGGAACTTACCAAGTTTAGGAACCTATGTTACTCATTAAAAAAGGTTCGATGATATTATTCTTTAATTTATGGACAAATTAAGGTTTTCTACATGCAAATAATCATCTCCCATCTTTTTCATTTCTGAAATCACTCCATAGCTTTTTCTCTTTTTCATTTTACTGTCTTTGCGAAGGAAAAATCTTTTTTAACGAAGGCTGATCTTTCTGCTTACACTCTAATCCAGGGGTGGGCAAACTTTTTGACTCGAGGGCCACAATGGGTTCTTAAACTGGACTGGAGGGCCAGAACAAAAGCATGGATGGAGTGTTTGTGTGAACTAATATAAATTCAAAGTAAACATCATTACAAAAAAGGGTACGGTCTTTTTTTTTTTTTTTTAGTTTTATTCATTTCAAAGGGGCCGGATCCGGCCCACAGGCTGTAGTTTGCCCACGGCTGCTCTAATCCAACTCATTATTCTGTCTTCTGTAGGGCTTTGATTTATCAAATATGTTCTTTAAAATTATCTATATACTATCTGTCTTTTCTCTACAGTTGACCCTTAAACAACACAGTTTGAACTGCATGGGCGCACTTATATAGAGTTTTTAAATGTAGACTTGACCCTCTGTATCCCCAGATTTTGCATCTGTGGATTCAACCGATGGTGAATAAAAAAAGAGTATTTTCCATTTCCAGTTGGGAAGCTGCAGCTGTGAAGGGCCATTGTATGCACTGTTCTATGCCATATTGTATACTACTAGAGGCCTGTTGCACAAAAATTTGTGCACTTGGGGGGATGCGGGGGGTCCCTCAGCCCGGCCTGTGCCCTCTTGCAGTCTGGGACCCCTCAGGAGATAACGACCTGCTGGCTTAGGCCTGCTCCTGGGTGGCAGACAGCAGGCCTAATCCCTAGGTGCAGCCCCTGGTCGGGCTCAGAGCAGGGCCGATTGGGGAGTTGGGGCACCGACCCCTGTCATGCACAGAGCAGGGCAGATTGGGAGTTTGTGATGGCACCCTCAGTCATGCTCAGGGTAGGGCCGATTGGGGGGTTGGGCACCACCCCCTGTCACACTCAAGGCAGGGTCTATGGGAAGGTTGTGGCGCCACCCCCTGTCATGCACAGAGCAGGGTCGATGAGGGGGTTGGGGAGCTCCCGCCTGTCACGCACAGAGCAGGGCCTATCAGGGGGTTGAGGAGCTCACCACTGTCACTCACAAAGTAGGGCCAATAGGGTAGTTGGGGCACAGCACCCTGTCACACACAGAGCACGGTGGATCAGGGGGCTGGGGTGCCACCACTGTCACACTCAGGGCAGGGACGATGGGGCAGTTATGGCTCTACCCCGTCACACACAGAGCAGGGCCCGTGGGGGGGGGCGGGTTGGGGTGCCGCACCCTGTCACACACAGAGCAGGGCCTATCATAGGGTTGGGGCACCGCACCCTGTCACACACAGAGCTGCAGGGTGATTAGGGGGTTGGGGAGCTACCCCCTATCAGGCACAGAGCAGGGCTGATCAGGGGGTTGGGGCGCCTTCCCCTGTCACAAACAGAGCAGGGCAGATAGGGAGGTTGTGGCCTTGCCCCCTGTCACACACAGAGATGCAGGGCGATCAGGGGGTTTGGGCGCTGCCCCCTGTCACGCTGATCCCGGTGCTGGGAGGCATATTACCCTTTTACTATATAGGATAGAGGCCTGGTGCACCGGTGGGGGCAGCTGGTTTGCCCTGAAGGGTGACCTGGATCAGGGTGGGGGTCCCCACTGGGGTGCCTGGCCAGCCTGGGTGAGGGGCTGAGGGCTGTTTTCAGGCTGGCGGGTGACTGAAGCTCTCAACCGCTCCTTTTTTCTTTTTTTTTAAATTCTGGGCCAGCTTTAGATCTGAGGCTTGGCTCTAGCTCTGAGGCCTTGGCTGCTGGAAGCAGGTATCTGGTTTGTTTGGGTTCTATAATCGAAACACTGTTTCAACTCCAGCTCTGTGATCCCGGCTGGCTGAAAGCAGGTTTCTGGGGTTTTGTTTAGCTTCTGTATTTGTAACAATGTTTCAAACTGCAAGCTCAGAGGCCGGCAGCGGCAGGCAGGGAACGTTAGCTTCCTCCGTCACTGAAGCAAGCAAGCCTCATGTTAGCTTCCAGCTGCCTGGCTGCCGGCCGCCGTCTTGGCTGGCAGTTAATTTGCATATCTCGCTGATTAGCCAATGGGAAGGATAGCGGAGGTACAGCTAATTATCATGTTTCTCTTTTATTAGATAGGATAGGGACCTTGAGTATCTGCATATTTAGGTATCCACAAGGTCTTGGAATTATTCCCCAAGCAGATTCTAATGGATGATTAGGGAATCAAAACTTACATAAATATTCAACTATGCTGGGTTCAGTTCCCCTAATCCCCATTTTGTTTAAGCATAAATATAT
The DNA here is from genome assembly GCF_014108235.1 of Myotis myotis. NCBI lineage: Eukaryota > Metazoa > Chordata > Mammalia > Chiroptera > Vespertilionidae > Myotis > Myotis myotis. The sequence goes on along the minus strand of NW_023416324.1, from coordinate 143,975,831 downwards.
ATATATATATGTATATGTGTGTGTGTGTGTATATATATATATATATATGTATGTATATATATGTATATGTATATATATTTAATTTGTTGCTTATACTTTCTCTCCCTCTGCCTGAAAATATGCTTGGATGCAGAACAGAAAACCTCCTGAAAAAAATAAATACACAAACTTCTCTGAATGTTGCTGTATCCAAACTACTTGGTGTTTTATCTCATTCTTTCCATTTTCTTTCATCAATCAGAAATTTAGTGTATCCTTGGTGCCTTATTTTCTGCATAGTGGACTTGTTTTGTGTGCTTAGACTTCTCTACCTAATGGAACTTAGCTCGAAATCACTAGATAACTTTTAATTAACAATTTTATTGAATTTCTTTTCAATTCTGATACCAATGTCTAAGTTTTTCTTGAAATATTTTCCTGGCTAGTGTTCATCAATTGCCTTATAAATTTCCAAATTCACAATTTTCCCCTCTTACTTTTCTTTTCCACTCACTTTTACTAATTTTCAAAGCTCTGGTTCTACCTACCAGCTAAATTCAGAAATATGTGAAAACCCTGACTTGTTTTTCTTCACTATGCTTTTAACTTATTTTCTTGGTGACCAAATGCATTTCCTTAGTCACATATTTATTCCTGTTTGATGGAGTACCAAGTCTATTTACTAACGATCTAATTCATTCATGGACTTCTGGCCTTTATTTTTATTTTTATTTATTTTTTTAAAATATATTTTTATTGAATTTTTACAGAGAGGAAAGGAGAGGGATAGAGAGTTAGAAACATTGATGAGAGAGAAACATCGATCAGCTGCCTCCTGCACGCCCCCTACTGGGGATGTGCCTGCAACCAAGGTAGATGCCCTTGACCAGAATCAAACCTGGGACCCTTGAGTCCTCATATTTTTAGATAAACTTAACTTGCTAGTACCATAATATAAAAAAATCTAATAATTAAATGTTTTGAAGATATCTAAACTTAAATGTTTTAATCTTTTGAAACCCTTTTTTTTTTTAACCCCTGGTAAACATTTCTAAGTTACTAACTTGAAATTTTGGTGATATATTTTGCTACTTCTTTTCTCTAATTTTTCATATCTATTCAGATATCCTGTCCATAGATTAATTCTTCTGTGTTTCATTTATATCTCCCTTCCTTTTCATGACCACGACCAACATTTGTGTGCAGGATGTTGTTATTTCTTATGATATTGCCTTATTTAATATGATAATATTCTGGTAGGATTCCCTCATTCAATTTCTCCTTCACAAAATTGGTGTATATTAATAGTCTCTCCTTATTTACCACTACTTTATTTCTATGAGATTGGCATTTTCCCTTGCTGTTCTTCTGATAATTTTCTCTCAATAACTGATTTTTTATTCCTATAATATTACTTGACACCATGTTTTTGCCAAGAAGACTTTATGCATTCCTGATCTCTAACCTAATTAAAACAAATTCTTACATTTACATTTATTTGCCAGTATCATCAAAATAAGCACTATTTATCTGAAACTGAAACTTTTATATTATGATTTTTATACATTTTATTGGTAGCTGCTCATTTAATTGTCAACAACCCTACAAAATAAATATTAATTAATATTTCCCCTAGGTACATAGTGGAGTTGCAACTCAGAAAACTGGTTGCTAGAGGCCACTTTGGGAGCCATAAATATGTGCCTTTTAGAGTGGACAGTATAGCTGACCATGAACTGTGGGATCCATCACCGTGTGTGCACCAAAGTCACAGTTCTTATGGGCTGCTCTCAGTCATTCATCAGGTGACATATGAGTCCTTTAAAGAACAACCTTGGCTGGAAGAGTCCCTGCCAACTTTGTAGAAACTTTCTGACTTACATGTCAGTTTAAGACCTTCCATGCATTAATCCCAATTGGTCTCTGGTATGGCCAATTCTGTCTTGCTATGTGCTTTTCAGAGAACCCTGACTAATACCCTCACAATGCTACTTAGAAACTGAGCTAAATTTTGCACTCTAGAATATCCATCTCTCAAATCTGTGTACTTAACCACTTAATATATGGTCTTCATCCACATTCCTGGACTTTTCACCTGTCTTTAGTCCACCACTGTTATATTCTATTGCCTTCTATTTTGAATTGCTTCCAATTTCCTCTCAACTTACATTACTCTTTAAGGTCTATCTCAAATATTACTTATCTTTTGGAGCTTTAAAAAAATTATTTGCCTCAACTTGAAGTCTGTCTTCACTTTATCTCTACTTGTGCTTCTTTTATAGTTTAAGAAAAAATCTGACATTCTGCGTAAAATAGTGCCAAAATATATAAATTAGCTACATTCTCATTCCTGCTATTGACTTTCTTTGTCACTGAATTTAATCATCAGACCATGAGATATGGTGCCTTCTATGCTTGACTGTATTCAATCTTATAGTAAGCAGATATACATAAAAATAATTTCCAGGCTAGAGAAATAATCTTCATAATGCTGAGGTCTTGTGGGACTTGAAAATATATACACATTTAATTTAGCATTTACATCAAGATAATGGCTTTTATTCATTAGGATTTCTACAGCATCAATAAAATAACTTGCCAGATATTATTGGTGAATAACAAGCTTCTTAAGAGTAACTTGTTCAAAATTAATTCTCTCTCTCTCCTCTATCTCTTTCTTTCCAGAAGAAGAAATACCATTTGCATCATTTCCCCCCTATATTCAGTTGATGGGGGTTATGAAGAACACAAGATTTTCTTAAAACATAGTTAATAAGTTGATTAATCAAAAAGTGATTTAGATCTAGGCATTAAGCATCCATAGCTGCTAACATCACACACACAAAAAAGATTGTCTCATGATAGAACAAACAACTATGAATTAACCTTGTAAGAAAATAAATAAAATGAAGGAGGAACTTGATTTTGAGGAAAACTTTAGATCCAAATGCTAACTTAGTACAAATTCTGAGATGACTGATGAACATGCCAACTGACACTGCAGGGATTCAATAGGCACATAGGTTCTTTTTCCCAACACCTAAATTACAAGTGAAAAAACAGCAACACAAAATTGCATGGTATCTTTATAGATTAAAATAAGATTTAAAAAACATGAAAAATTGCAATGCACTGCCCTTAATTTGATCCTGATTCAAATAGGTGTTAAGAAAAGTAATATATATGAGACAACTGTAAATTTGAACAGCAAGTATCCTATCTAATGAAAGACAAAAAGGGTAATTAACCGTACCTTCGCTACGCTTCCCATTGGCTAATCAGGGCTATATGCAAATTAACCGCCAACAAAGATGGCGGCTAATTTGCATATGTAGGCGCAAAGCAATGGAGCGAAGCCTGCTGGCCCTGGGCAGGTACAGCAAGCGAAGGCCAGTGTGGCAAGCGAAGAGCAAAGCCTGCAAAGAGTTAAGCCCCTCGCCCGCTGCTCTGGCACCGCCGCCGGGGCCTGCTCGGCCAGCACAGAGCTAAGCTCTGTGCCCACGTGGCCAGCACAGAGCTAAGAGCTGAGCCCGCCACACCAGCTCCGCCCCTGGGGCCCCAGCGGCCAGCGCAGATTGAAGCCCGCTGCACCGGCCCCTCCCAGGCGAAGAGCGAAGGCCTGGGCTCCGGGCACTGGAGGAAAACTGGTGCCAGGAGCCAGTGGAAGGGGCCGCCAAGGGGCCCCAGACTGCGAGAAGGCACAGGCCGGGCTGAAGGACCCACCTGAGTGCACAAATTTTTGTGCACCGGGCCTCTAGTTCAATTATATTAAGGAACTATTTTATTTTATTTTATTTTATTTTATTTATTTATTTATTTATTTATTTATTTATTTATTTATTAATATTTTATTGATTCTTTACAGAGAGAAAGGGAGAAGGATAGAGAGCTAGAAACATTGATCAGCTGCCTCCTGCACACCTCCTACTGGGGATGTGCCCGCAACCAAGGTACATGCCCTTGACCGGAATTGAACCTGGGACCCTTCAGTCCGCAGGCCGACGCTCTATCCACTGAGCCAAACCAGTTAGGGCAAGGAACTATTTTAAATTTTTAAGTAAAAACTGGTATTGAGGTTGTTTTCACCTTTTGAAAAGACATTGTGCAGAGATAATAGTACTATATTTATTGATAATGGATCCTGGCCACATGGGCATATTATTGTGCTATTTTGTTTTCTGTGTTTGAATGCCCATAATAAACTGCCTGGTGAAATTAATATAAGATAAAAAGAAAGATAGTGGCTGACTGGATCAGAAACAAAGATTAACTACCTTTTTACTGACTCCCCCACACTCAATTTTTGATCCTCAAATTGTCCTGTATCAGTTCCCACTGCATGAAAGAGGCCTTAGAGAATAGTCATAATCACTAAGTCACAAGCACCTGATAGGTCAGACATAATATATTATTTAGTGAAAATGGGGATTAGAACAGCCAAGAGAGTGTATTTTTTTAATACATTTTATTCATAAAATAGTAAAATTACTGTCAGAAAGTTGCCCCTCCCCCCTCTGTACCATTCTCTCTCTCATTTGCTACAGGAGAATATTTAGGGAAGAAGAGTTAGATTTGCCAAATACAGAGAGTTAAGTTTCCAAATGACTGAGGGAAAAACAAAAGACAGAGAAAGAGGTCTGTGACCTCTTTCTTTAGTGCGTTCTTTCAATTCAAATTACCTCTCCCTTAATAATGGACAAATTGATAAATATAGTTTATTCAGTCAGTCAAAAACTAAATACAAATTAAAATATTTTAAATAAAAACAGAGTCAAAATTAAGATACTGGATGATTTAATGAATTACTCATATCATTATGAGAAATAATATGCTCACCTTTGCAATCAGGATAAGTCTGCAAAGCAGATGAGGACACCGGTGATAGCAGCCAAAACAGGTCAATCCAACAATAAAGCTAGTATTTCACTGAGCAATGGATGCTGCTTGTCTCTTGTATTTCAGATTCAAGGCAGATTATTTTTGTTATTTTATGGTCATGTGTTGGGGCACAGCTTGCTTATTGCATCTCTGCATCAGCAGTATTTTCTAACATATAATAGGTACTTAATAAATATTTGTTGAATAAATAAATACATTCATGTAGACTTCACCTTATATATTATATTCATTACATTAAATTAGCATTTTTCTGGGGGGGGGTGGGATTCTAAATAGTGAGCCATTAACTAAATGCAATAGTTTCATCAGTTTTATATTAATGGTCGTTAGCTTCAGTGTCAAGGGGTGCATTTTCTGGTAAGATTTCCAAACGCCAAGGCTGTAGTGTAAGAGTGTATCATATCATATAGCCTAAGGAAAGTGTGTGGTTTTAAGTCCCAGCTCAATATAATGTTTACCACACTGACCTATTTGCTTTTCCCCAAGGGTGATAGCTTTGTCTTTCCTGTCTTTCTCAAGCTGTTTCTTCTGCCTTAATGCTTTTTTCTCATTTGCTTGGTTAATCCCTATTTTAGCTTGAAGATTAAGCTGAGGACATGCCTCCGCCATGAAGCCTTCTCTAAGCATCCCTGGCCTGAATGAGATAATGCCTCTCCCCATATACTCAAAAACTCCACGCACGCCACCACAGATCTTGTAGTGTTGCAACATAATCATCTACTTATTTCTCTCTCCCCCAGCCCTGGTTATTAATCTTACTCTGTCTCATCCCAGAACACACACATACATAATAACAAAATACCTCAAAGCAAAGCTAAGCCTACCATCCTTGGTGGCCAGAATAATGGCTGGTACACAACTGATTCTCAATAGATCTTCACAGTTTCTGGTGAGGCTTAAAATAAAATAATTGTGTGAAGTTGTTATAAAACTTTCATTTCCTACTTAAGTGGAAATTTTTTCTTTGTCATTAGATAAAACAAACATATACTTCAAAATGATATGACTCCTGTTGGTAATGGACAGAGTCACCTTCACAACCAGTTTAACGTCATAATTACCTGGGATGATTTAAGGAGCATCAAAAAGACCCAGACTTCCTACTTGGAAATAACATTCTGGCTGTGACACAATGCCTTAAATAACCATAATTATTCATCCCTATACTTTAGATAATAAATGCTGCTGTTAAAGTAAAAAGTTAACTTATAGAGGAAACCTGTTCGAAAGTTTGCCAGGAAGCATGACATCTATCTATAGAACTTAGGTCAGGTAAGTTTGGAGAGAAGAACTGAATTCCAAATATATGGAGAATGGTTCCTTGGTAACTTCGAGAGTATCATGAGGACACAACTCTCATGAGGAGTTCCCAGAATGTGGTAGGTACAGAAAATAAACTCACCCATCTCCCCTAGTATCAGTTCTAAACAGAACCTACTCAACAACGCTGTGGAATAGAGATGCACAATAGGTCACTGAAGAATTTCCTAAAGTTCAGTCAATCACGTACCATTTTCCTGATTTTGCTACATCTGGTATCATCTATACTATTATTTAATATTTATATTTAAATTAACTTACCTTAGAAATAAAATGTCTATGATAGTCTCAGTTTCAAAATCATATTTGTAAAATCATGGGTTAAATGTGCTACTTTCTTCAAAATGCACAATAAGATAATAAAGTAACTTCTGCAATAATTGAATTCATCTGGGCATCTTAAATTGGGAAACACTTAAGAAATTATTCTCTGTAAATGTCATAAAAGACAAGGAAAGACTTAAAAATTGAAGGAGACTAAGAAGGAATAACAATTAAATGTAATGTGATATCCTAAATCAGATCCTGGAAACACAATGGGACATTAGTGAAAAATTCAAAAAATTGAAGTAAGGTCTGTAGTTTAATTAATAATAGTGTACTAATGTTAATGTCCTACTCTTTGTTATATAGATATTAAGGGAAGCAAGGTGAAGAATATAAGAAAACTTTGTACTATTCTTGCAACTTTTCTCTAAATCTAAAGCAGTTCCAAATAAAAAGTTTCTAAACATGCAGATAGTGATTAAAACAAAGCTACCACTCTGGTGTGGTATGTTGATAGTGGAGGAAGGTATATACCTTTTGTTCAATTTGCTGTAAATGTAAAACTGCTCTAGAAACAGAGTCTATTAAATAGAAAAAAAAGGCACAAATAAAAAAAAAAAGAATGAGATAACAAATAAAAATGAATTATCTGCTGAAATTTGATTAACCAGGGTTCAATTACTGAATGTAAAATGTACTTTCAATATCTTCAGACACTTTATTTCAACTATCTCAGCTTTAATTTATTAATCAGTAAAACAGGACCAATAAGAGTGTCTCCATTTTAGAGTTCTGAGAATTAAATGCAAGGATGCCTGTAAAGAATTTACCACACTGTGACTTGGGAGTATAGCAGATACTCAACAAAAGTTAACATTTACATAAAAAATGGGGTCTCAAATGTTACCCAGTCTAATTGTCAAATAACTCCAAATGCATTATTTTAATTGGCATCATTGCCTGATTTATATTGAGGCCTTGAGGCAGTAGACAGTGTTATCACCATACTATTAAGCCACTTTTTACTGAAATAAAGATGAGCTAACATATGGATTCCCAATATTTCATTATTAGAATCCTTCTCTGTTTAGGTTTTTTTCCTTTTTCCGTGTGTGTGTGTGTGTGTGTGTGTGTGTGTGTGTGTGTGTGTGTGTAATTAACATTGATTTGAATCACTGTATACCCAAATGTTTAAGGAATTGTTGATGATAAATAGGTTAAATAAACTATCTGAAGTAACAATATAAATCATTAGGAAGGTTTACATTTAGAAAAAATATAAATTTAAAGAAAAACTGACTTTCATATGGTTACTGAACAGAAGCATCCTATCTAATAAAGAGGGAAATGCTAATTGGCCCTTACAGTCGTAAAGATGGTGACACCCACAGCCAGTAAGGGGGGGGGGGGGCTATGCTAATTGACTGCCACAGAGATAAGATGGCAGTGCCTAGTCCCCTCAGCCCCACCGGGGTGCCTGCCTCCAATTCCCCCAGTCCCCTCAGCCCCCCAGCCACCCACGGCCGGCACGAGGAGCACGTAAGCCTCAGATGGCAGCTGCCCAGATGCCCAGGGCCACCCGAGGCTCAGGTAACCAGGGCCAACCAAGGCTTGTGCTGCCAGCAGTGGCAGCAGCAGAGGTGTGATGGGGGCATCGCCTTCCCCTGATCACCAGGTCGCCTCCTGCCCCTGAGGGTGGGCAGGCTGGGCTGAGGGACCCCCCCTCCAGTGCAGGGCCTATAGTCAATACATATAAATATGGGATTTGAGAGAGAACGAGGTGGGGTTCTACAAGCACAGAGGGAGACAATAGTTTACTTCAGCAAAATGAACAACACTTTTTTAGTACCAAGAAAGTGATACACTATGGTGCTTAGTAACTTTGAGGAATCTGGCTGGAATAGGGGAGGAAAATCAACCAATTAACTAATGCAATTCAAAAAAGTTGGTTTTAAAATTTTAAATAATCAGATTTGTTATTTGTATGGGTTTTTATCTGATACCATCACTATAACAACAAAAACCCAACATATTCAAGTGCATGATCTGAAGTTAAGAGTTGGACAATTGGGAGCTACTATTCAAAAGCTTAAAACTTTAAGTGATAATCTATACTAATAAAAGGGTAATATACTAATTAGACTGGATAGACTGGATGTCCTTCCAGACAAAGCTAAGGTGGTGGGGGGCCAAGGCAGAGGTGGTTAGGGGTGATCAGGCAGGCAGGCAGGTGAGCAGTTAGGAGCCAGCGGTCCCAGATTGTGAGAGGGATGTCCACAGGGATCAGGCCTAAAGCAGCAGTTGGACACCCCCTGAGGGGTCCCAGATTAGAGAGGGTGCAGGATGGGCTGAGGGACACCCCTCCCCCCATGCATGAATTTCATGCACTGGGCCTCTAGTTTATAATAATAAAAGCATAACATGCTAATTACACCAGAGATCCCTCTTGACGACCTTCTGGATGAAGCCGGGACTGCAAGGACCGAGCCCATTGCATAAATTTCATGCATCAGGCCTCTAGTATTTTAATATCAATTGTCCCCCATCTTAAATTTCCACAGTTTGTTGAGTCTGGTTTATTGAGTCCAGTCTCAACAAGTAACATCTGAACATCTGTGGCCTTGTTGCTCACACATCACAGTTTCATTTAGCATTTCAATTTTGCGACATGTGGTTCGTGCTTCTTTTCACCTCTGTATAAAATGAGCTAGCCTGTCACTTGAACTGTTTATCCCTGAGGTGCTTTTGTCACTCAGTAAATATTATTGAAAGATTAGGATAATGGTTTTCAAACATCTATCTGTTGACTATAGCATACATTGGCTATTTAGATAAATGTAAAATATTTATACTCTCTGAGTTTCTTTTAAGATGAAAAAACATTGAGTTTAGCCATCTTTCCATATTCAATGCTTGCTCTTTCTCACCTTTCCCATGTCTCTTATAATAATCTTTCCTGTTTTGTCTAGACTTTTTTTTTTTTATTGCTTTGTCCCCTCATGTGCTTTTCTGAAAGTCTGGTATTTGCATATTTTCTAAACTGAATCTTTCATTACCACAGTACATAAATCCTTTTTAAATTTTAAGAGATTTGCAAGAAATTTATTTTTATTATTTTTTCTATATAAACATCATGACATTGGTGGGAAAAAGTTAATACAGGAAACTGGGTGAAGCAAGTCTACTGAATAAAAACAAATAAATTAGGCTTCTTTAATTTAGAAACACAGAGGTTAAACAATGACCTGTATTCATTCCATGAATAGTGATTAAAATTATTTCTTATTTTAGATCCTAAATAGAATTTTTATATATACAGTGAACAAATGAAAAACAAGTTCTGCTCTCATGGAGCTTGCATTCAAGCATAAATAAAAAGTATGAAGATATTTCTGGCCACAGTCCATTTTACAGGGTTTGAAGTGAGTATAATTGAAGACAGGGGTATTTGAGAGTTGGGGGGAGGGAGAGGGAGAATGCAAAATTAGAAATGCAAAGTTAGATATATAACTAAATACTTATTTAGAACTAGTAAAATTCAGAAAATTTAATAAATTTAAAGCTGATACAATACTACAAACATAAAATTCAGGAAAATAACATAATGTTTCTATTAGTAAATTTTCCCATACTCCTCTATCATACTTTATTCTCTAAGAATTTGGCTGTATGCTTTTTTATAGCATCTTCATCTATTAATGAATTATATCATTTTCTGTAGAGTTTAGAAAAAATTCAGGCTTTTCTGTAAAATGATTGAAATAAATTTAATTATTGATGGCTTATAAAAATTCCTTTTAGTTTCACAACTCATTGAAAATATAATGCTAAAGTACAATTTATTATAAAAAACAACAACTAGAGGCCCAATGCACAAAATTCGTGCATGGGGGCGGGAGATGTCCCTCAGGCTGGCCTGCACCTTCTCCAAACTGGGACCCCTCGGACATCCCTCTCACAATCCGGGACCACTGGCTTCTAACTGCTCACCTGCCTGCCTGCCTGCTCACCCCTAACTGCCTCTTCCTGCCTGCCTGATCTCCCTTAACTGCCTCTGCCTGCCAGCCTGATTACCCCCTAACTGCTCCCCCATTGGCCTGATCTCACCCCTAACTGCTTGTTTCCCCACCAGACTGATCGCCCCTAACTGTTTACTCCCTTGCCGGCCTGATCACCACTAACTGCTTGCTCCCCTGCCAGCCTGATCTCCTCTAACCACCTCTGCCTCAGGCCCCACAACTGTGGCTTTGCTTGGAAGGAAGTCAGAAGTCCATAAGGTGTCTGGTCAACCCGGTCTAATTAGCATATTACTCTTTTATTAGTATAGATAAAAATTCATTATTCTTTACACTGACATACTTTCATACTCACAAGTTTGTGCCCTAAAAATTCAGGAATTCTGAACATTTATGTTTTATGCAAAATAAAAAGCAAAATGGTCTAATTTCACAAGCTGACTACTAACCCTGCACATAACATGAACACATGTGCTTTGGGCACCATGAGAGGCTAGAACTAACTTAACTCTTCATGGAAGGAAATATGAACCACACACATATATCTCATGAAGACCAAACTAAATGTACCTCCAATGCAATTTCCAAATAGCTGTATTCCCCCTTAGTTGGAATCCCTGATATAAGGACTATTATGCGTAAAGGTAAGTCAGAGTGGAAAGAGGCAGGTGTCTTATGCAGTGGTGGCTAAAATATCACTTTGGAACATTTTGCACATACATCTGAGCATTGCAAGAGCTCCTCCCAGCACCTTGGGAGAGGCTTGAACAAGGGAGAAGCTCTGGGGTCTCAGGAACATTAGAATTACCCTAAATCTCTCTCCGTGGTCACAGACAAGTTGAACAAAATTGTCTTATTTCTCTGGGGCTGAGGTGACATTTAGCATTAACCTATCTCTTCAAGGTAAACTCAGTTATATCAAGTTTAACACAGGATCATTTGGACAACTATTTAGTTAATTTAGTTTGTTGTTTTTGTTTGTTTGTTTGTTTGTTTTTTAGGTCAAGCTCTCTGGAAGTGATTATATATGACCTTAGTTTTAGAAGAGTTGATCACCCACACTAGTCTCCGATGAAGGTAACATCCCACTTGATTCCCATCGTCATACATTTGTACTCATTGTTGCTGTGCATGGTGTCCAAGTTTGCACTACCTCCACTATCTGAAGCTGCTCACTTTCAGCCCTTTTTAAGGTTCTCTCAAATGTAATGAAAATAATCCAGGTGCTTCCCTTCACCACAATGGTGGTGCTCACACTGCCCATGAGCCCACCACCAACCCCACTGCTCAGCACTTGAGATTCTACTACTCTATCCCCTCAATGGGAGACAAATATGCCTCTGATTTCCCTTAATTTATTAGAGTTTTTAATATAGTAGTCCTTTATATGTTTCAAGACCCTCAGTGGATTCCTGAAACCTCAAATAATACCAAACCTTAATATACTGGTTATTTCTATACTTACATATCTATGATGAAGTTTAATGTATAAATTAGGTACAGTAATACATTAACAATATAAAATAATAAAATAGAACTTTAACAACATACTGTAATAAAAGTTATATAAATATGGTCTCTCAAAGTATCTGTAATTTTACATTTAATATTTTCAGACCACATTTTACCTCAGGTAACTGAAACCTCAGAAAGTAAAACTGTGGATAAGAAGAGACTACTGTATCTTTGCTCCTCTAGGTCTTGGCTTAGAAGTTTGGGTATCTCAACTTAGTTTTGCCATTAAGATCAATCTTTCACAGATGAGTCAAACATTTATCTTCTTCTAGTATAGATCTAAATCTTATGAAATATCCCTGTTTCTTTCCAATTCTGTCTATGTCTACTAGTCAAGATTTAAGAAATTAAAAAGCATTCATTCCTGTGAAACACCTATGTTTTCAATTGAAAATTCTGATTTCAAGATATTTTTCCTCTGCCATTAACTTAAAAAATATCTGTGGGGAAATTTAATGTGTTTCGTTTTGTTTTTTCCTGACATTAACTACTTTCCCCACTAGGCAATGGATGGCACTGGAACAATCAGTGGGATGTTGGTATCATAAAACAGTGTGGCCATAAAAATGCCTCTATGTAAAATTTCCAAGTTTTATCTTGCTATAAATAAAAGTGATGAAAATGAACAATTTTACCAAATGCTAATCTATTGAAAATATCTTTAAAATATTGCAACAAAAAAACACACTGAGATACATTAAAAATTTATAAAATGAAATTCTACTTCAACTACATAAATACACTGAAGTCTTATTTTTGTCAAAATTAAAATAGCTTTGTTCTAATTATAAAATCATGTCGTATTTATATTTAACATCATATCCTATCTAATAATAGAGAAACATGGTAATTAACCATAACTTCGCTACCCTCCCCATTGGCTAATGAGCGAGATATGCAAATTAACTGCCAGCCAAGATGGCGGCCGACAGCCAGGCAGCTGAAGCAAACTGGAGGCTTGCTTGCTCCAGTGATGGAGGAAGCCAAGGTTCCTCGCCTGCCGCAGCCCAGCTCTGACCTCCGGATGCAACAATGTTGTAATTATAGAACTTAAACAAACCCTAGGTACCTGCTTTCAGCCAGCTCGGCCTCAGAGCTTAGAGTGGCCAGTGTTGGCAACAGAGTTTCAATTATAGAATCTAAACAAACCCAGATACCTGCTTTCAGCTGGCAATGGCCTCAGAGCTGGAGCCGGCTCTCAGCTCCAGTGACAGCTATAAAAGGTAAATAAATCCCAGAATTAAAAAAAGAAAAAGAAAAAAGGAGAGGCTTGGAGCTCCAGTTGCCCACCAGCCTGAAAACAGCCCTCAGCCCCTCACCCAAGCTGGCCAGGTACCCAAGTGGGACTCCCACCCTGATCCGGGACACCCTTCAGGGAAAACCAGCTGGCCCTCACCCATGCACCAGGCCTCTATCCTATATAGTAAACGGGTAATATGCAAACTGACCCTAACAGTAGAAAGACTGGGAATGATTAATCACTATGACACACACTGACCACCAGGGGGCAGATGCTCAATGCAGAAGCTGCCCTCTGGTGGTCAGGGCACTCTCAAATGGGAGGAGCTCTGCTCAGCCACAAGCCAGGCTGATGGCTGCCAGTACAGCAGCGGTGGTGGGAGCCTCTCCTGCCTCCTCAGCAGCACTAAGGATGTCCGACTGTAGTTTAGGCCTGCTCCCCACTGGCAAGTGGAAATCCCCTGAGGGCTGCCGGGCTGCCAGAGGGATGTCTGATTGCCATCTTAGGCCCAATCCCCTGGGGAGCAGGCCTAAGCCAGCAGGTGGTCATCCCCTGAGGGGTCCCAGACTGCGAGAGGGCACAGGCCTGGCTGAGGGACCCCCCCTTCCCCTCGAGTGCACAAATTTTTGTGCACCGGGCCTCTTTTATTATCCTAATAAAAAAGTAATATGCAAATTGACCATCATCCAACACACAAGATGGCTGCCCCCATGTGGACACAAGATGGCACCACAAGATGGCCTGTAGGAGAGGGCAGTTGGGGGTGACCAGGCTGGAAGGGGAGCACTTAGGCATCAATCAGGCTGGCAGGGCAGCAGTTAGGGGGTGATCAGGCAGGCAGGCAGAAGCGGTTGGGGGCAATTAGGCAGGCAGGCAGGTAGGCGAGTGGTTGGGAGCCAGCAGTCCTGGATTGTGAGAGGGATCCCAGATTGGAGAGGATGCAGGCTGGGCTGAGAGACACACACCACACTCCCCCTATGCTCCCCCCTGCATGAATTTCGTGCCCCGTGCCTCTAGTATTTTTTTTAAATATATTTTATTGATTTTTTACAGAGAGGAAGGGAGAGGGATAGAAAGTCAGAAACATCGATCAGCTGCCTCCTGCACACCCCCTCCTGGGGATGTGCCTGCAACCAAGGTACATGCCCTTGACTGGATTCGAACCTGGGATCCTTCAGTCCACAGGTCGACGCTCCATCCACTGAGCCAAACCAGTCAGGGCTAGTATTTTTATAATCCTATATAATAAAAGGCTGATATGCAAATTGACCAAATGGGGGAATGACTGGTCACTATTATGTGCACTGACTACCAGGGGGCAGACACTCAATTCAGGAGCTTCCCCCTGGTGGTCAGTGTGCTCCCACAGGGGAAGTGCTGCTCAGCCAGAAGCCGGGCTCATGACTGGTGAGCGCAGTGGCCTCCCGCCACCGTGACATTGCTAAGGACCCCTTGGGGGATGTCCACGACTGCCAGGCAGACATCCCTCAAGGGGTTTTAGGCTGAGAGATGCCTCCCTCCATCCCCCAGTGAACAAATATCATGCACCAGGCCTCTAGTATTATATAAAACTAGAGGCCTGGTGCATGAATTTGTGCACCAGTGGGGTCCCTTGGCCTGGCCTGTGCCCTCTCTCAATCCAGGACCTCTCAGGGGATGTCAGAGAGCCTGTTTTGGCCCAATACCCAGAGGCCAAGCTGAGAGACCCCACTGGTGCACGAATTTGTTCACCAGGCTGGTTTCAGCCTGATCCCTGAAGGCCAGGCCAAGGGACCCCACTGGTGCATGAATCCCTGCACCAGTTTTCTAGTATGCATATAAGATCTTTGGTTAATCTCTTTCTGCCCTCCGCCCTCCTTCCTCCCCCCTTCCCTCTGAGTTTCATCAGTCTGTTCCATGTTTTCATGCCTGTGCACTGAGCGTCTGCCCCCTGATGGCCATTGCATGTCATAGGTACCAGCTGGTTGGACAGTCGGCCAGTCAGGCAGTCAGCCAGTTGCTTAGGCTTTTATATTTATAGATTACCCATAATGCCAGTACTCAAAAATACTGCTAATACATCATGCTCTTATTCAAAATTTGAAGAATTACTTATTCCAAGAACTAGTATAGGTAGAAAATAAAAATAAATTTAAAAGTTCTTTTAAGAGTTTACAAATGAAAGTAATAGATCTATTAATGTAAACTGGAATATAAGCAATAACTATCGTGATTTCCTATTACATATTCTTCAGCTTCTGTTGAAAATGTAGTCCTGGGCTAACCTCGGTCAGCATAAAATGGTTAATCAAGAAGCCTGAGGATATGGTGAAAATGATTTTTTGGAGGGACATGAGAGATGAATTGTTCACAGAAAGGGAGGATTCTTTTTATAACTTAAACTGGAAGTTGCCCCAAACTCCAGGAGTTCAAGAGAAGATAAAATGAAAAGAGGAAATATGGGTGCAGTGCAATGAGACAGGAAATAAAAGTCTAGGGAAACCTGGCAGCTATCTTGGGCACTTTGGAAAATATATTTTGGAGGACAAACATTTTCATATTTCAACATTACAGAAATCTCTAGAGAAGGAGCAAATTAGGAAAGGCCGTAAATTGAACTTTAGTAGTGGAGTTGATGACAACTCTGAACTCAAGTTCTGACTTTTGAACAGTTGCAAAAAGCAATAGTAGATATCTCTCTCACTCATTCATATCAGATCCCAGAAATGTGCCTGATCCAAAGCAGTCTGGAACAACATGTTCAGTAACAAACCAAGTCTTGCCTTGACGACGATGAGTAGGTCTCAGTAAGGCAGGACAACAATAATTCTTTCAACTTCAAATTAGTTTTTGCATGTTAACAGTTTCTTACATAAAATTAAAATCAGTATCACACACTATGAAACATTTATATGGCAATGTACAATATAATTATATGACAGATACATCAGATAGAAAGAAAACCTGAGAGAAAGTCAGGTATAGACGAGTAGGTATGACCTGAGGTTTTTTTGAAAATATTTTTTTTATTCTCACCCAAGGACATGCTTAGAGAGAGTGAGGTAAAGAAAAAGAGAGAGAAACATCAATTGGATATCTTCTGCAGGTGCCCTGACCAGGGCTTGAGCCTGCAACCCAGGCAAGCGCCCTGACCAGAAATCAAACTGGCAACCCTTGGGTGCACAGTGTGACACTCAATCAACTGACCCACTCTTTTGTTGTTAGGCTAATTTTTCTTTTTAGAGGCTATTGTGCCAGGCTATGGAAAATATCTTAAGGCAAGTGTTATTTGAACAGGACCTGAAAGTTGGAAACATAGATAACTAAAGAAACTTTGGAAGGCTTTCAAAGCAGAAACAACAAAAATTAAATTGTACAAATGATAATATTGTGATGTGAAGCAAGAGATACATGATAACAGTAGGAAATAAAGTAGATAAGTAAGGTAAATAAAGTAATTTTTGTACAGTAAACAAAAGTATTAGTATTGGGTTAAATATGTCAGTGTTTTGCTCTTAGACCTGATCCTACATCTCTGATTGATTTTAGGCAAATCTCTTGTCTGCATACTATTTTATTTTTCTGTAAAATGATGTTAGATATGGCCATTCTAGTTCTAAACTATGATGTCAATGATAATAACTAAAATGCATTAAATGCTTACTCTGTAAGCAGAGTTATGCTCTCAAGTCTACATTCCTTACTTGCAACAAGATCATGTTATTATTCCCACTTTGGAGATGGCAAAACTTAAAATTGTAAAAATTATTCAAGTTTATTTTATAGATAGTTGACTAGATAAAAAATATGATTGAAAGAAACATTTTAAGAAAAAAGAGTTAGATTATAGTATACACTATACAGTGCTAAAAATTCTGTAGGGAAGTGAATTGGTTCAGAGCATATTCTAGAAATCAATATGTAGACTGATGAGAATATAGAATTAAGAGGTGGTAGTGGGAACATAGAAGAAAGATTAGCTTAAGAGACTAATGAATCTTATTGAAAAATGGTTTTGGATGAAAAAAAAGAAAGACTGGCAGAATGCAGCTTTGGAGTTTTATAGCCTGAATGGGCCTGAATTTTATAGCCAACTCTGACACTTTCTATCTGGTTTTTGAGCATTCACTTAACCTCTTTGAACCATAGTTTTCTCACTCTAAAGTAAGATTCAAGATGCCTACCATGTAAGGCTGTTTTAAAGATGAAATTAGATATCATGCAAAGTGCCAATGCTGTCCCTGGCATTCCTTAATTTCTAGCTCTCATTATCATGTTAATAGCAGTCTGGAAGTACCATCAAAACATATTGTAAAATGACATATTAATGATGCATTTATTATTTACAATATTAGTAATAAATATTTACTGAGCATCTATTATAAGCAGCCCCTAAAGCTATGGGAAAATACAAAGAAATATGTGATGCTAACCCCTTACATTACTATTTTACCATCCATCAGAAAAGACAAGAAAAGTATATAAAGAAAAAACAAAAATTCAAGCCAGCATATTATAAATGCAATAAGATAAATATATAGTACATTGAAAATTGAGAAATGAAAAAGCTAATTTCTGGTTATGAGATTAGCATAAAAACCATAATCTGTCTCTTATAAATAAGTAGCATTTTCAACATACACAGTTGGAATCATACTAGGCATTGAGACTAGAGTGAACACAGGTACATTAATAGGACAATGACAAAAATAACATGGTTAAGATGATGAGTGCATATTGGGGGGAAAAAGGGAGGGAAAGTTACACTTAGATTGCAGATAGTTTTGAGTGATAGGCCAGAATTGAATTTTAGCCTTCAAGAAGCAGGGAAAGGGGTGACATTTTTGTTTAAATAGAATCACATAATGAAACTGTGATGTAAGATTAACAGAGTTAAAACAAATGGCATTGCAGTCATGGTGCAGGGTAATACAATGAGATTGAAGTCAAGATAAAATATAACATTTTTATAACCCTACTAGAGGCCCGGTGCATGAATTCATGCACTGGTGGGGTCCCTTAGCCTGGCCAGCAACTGGGGCAGAGCGAGACCACAGGAGGTAGGCCAGGGGGAGGGGCCATGGGAGGTTGTCTGGCTGCCCTGATCAAAGCTGATGGGGCCAGCCTGCCAGGGGGAGGGACTGCAGGAGGTTGGTCAGTCAGGGAGAGGGACTGTGGGAGTTTGGCCAGTTAGGGGGAGGGGCCATGGGATGTTGGCCAGCCAGGGGAAAGGGCTGCAGGAGGTTGGCTGTGGGAATGCACTGACCTCCAGGGAGCAGCTCCTGCATTGAGCATCTGCATTCTGGTGGTCAGTGTGTATCATAGCAACTGGTCGACTGGTCGTTCAGTCATTCGGTCGCTTAGTCTTTTATATATATACTAGTGTCCCGTTGCATGAAGATTCGTGCAATAAGCCTTCCTTCCCCTGGCTGCCAGCACTGGTTTTCCTCCAGCACCCAGGACCCAGGCCTTTGGTATGGCTGCAGCAGCGAGGCTTGGCTTCTCTGCTCCGGCTGCTCTCAGCCCCTGCTTTTTTTTTCCAGCTCCTCAAGCAGAGGCCAGGGCAGGCTGGAAGCCTGGGTTGTCCCCGGCGACCCAGGTCCCAGCCACTCCTTGAGCGGAGTCCAGGGCTGGCGGGAAGCTTGGCTTTCTCCATCACCGGGAGCAACCCAAGCCTCCTGCTTGCTCCAGCTCCTCGGCCGCCGCCATCTTCAGTTGTCTTCAGTCTTCGCTCTGTGCCTGTGTATGCAAATTAACTGCCATCTTTGTTGGGTTAATTTGTATAGTTGCTCTGATTGGCTGGTAGGCATGGTGGAGTGACACCAATTTGCATGTTTCTCTTTTATTAGTGTAGATAGATGCTTTTAAACAAGGATCTTTCATTTGAGGGAAAAATTACCCCTCATACTTCTGTTCTTTCTAACACCTATCTATTTTCTCCCTTATGAACAATTATTTCTAAGGGTATACCCATAGTTCCAAAGATATAACTGATAGCAAAATTCCAAGGAAGGCCTGAGAAGGCTATGAAAAGAACCAGGAATTGGGTGAGAAAAGTACATATGAATTTGGGTGAACAGTATTTTGTTATTAGGTTTATTTTCTTATTGGGCTAAGAATATCCTCGAATTTTTTTTCTAAAAACTCATTATTCTGATGAAAGGAGACAAAGAAGGAAAGTAGAGGCATTCTAGCTTAGTTGTTCCTTCTCAGTAACCTGGCTTCAACTCCTTCCATCTTGAATTAGTTCAATAATACTGGGAAAGCTGCATAAATTCTCTGTACCTCAATATTAGCATCTATAGTTGGGAATGATAGTACTTCATAAGGTTATTGTGAAGATTGCCTGACAAAATGTATTGATTTAACTAGAAGGGTATTTACTACATACTAAACATTACATGATGATGACTTCTGTGTCAATTATCTTTAGGTTGAGTTATTTGTAATAGTTCAAGGATATATTAATGAAAATTCAAATCAGAATATTTAGCAATTGAACAGAAAAATTGAGAAAAAGGCAAGAATATTTTAGTTTTTAAAAAAGATAGTTAACAATATAATATGGAACAAATTAAAAAGAATAATAATCCTTAAGCTCATATAACACAAAACTCTGTGGCCAGTCCTAAAAATTTACCAATCAAAAAATAAGCTAAAATAAAAATATTTGATTTACATAAGCACCTGGAACTTGAACCAGAGATAGGAGTAATCACCAAAAATAATTACTATGGATGTAACCTAGCCTGTTTACTGTGAAAGATGAAGTGTAAACAACTTTATAGGATGGAAGAGAGCCTTGAATAGCACTCAAATATACAGAATTCATTAATTAAAAAAGAGGAAAAAAAAGATGAAACCAGAATATTAAATGGAAACAAAATAATACTATTTCAAAAGCCCGAGTGGAAAAATATTATCACTATAGTGATTTACATGAACTTAGTGTTTCTTGCCTCAAGCTCAGAGAAATGGGAATTGAAGGGGAAAATTAAATGGGATTAGAAATGACAAGGCTAATGATTTCCCTTAGTTATACAGTATTATTAGAATCATGTGAAAGGAAGTCAAATATAGAGAAACAATGGCCAGTGGATAGCAAGAATGGATAACAAGACTAAATAGGCCTCCATATCCGTCATCTTTACAAAAATAAAGTAGGCAGATCTGGATTTAATAATCATCCTTAAATGTTTTCTTGTGGAATATTCTGGAAAACTGGGGAAAATTTAAGTCAGAGCTTAATTTCATGAATTTGCAGGGCAAGATTCACAAGATCGTGTTTTGCAGTCCTGGTCCATAAAAGAGAAATAGACCAGGAATGAGTAACCCAAGGTTTAGAATGGGTATCCTCTGAGTTGAAATCAGTGACAGTCTTAGGTAGTAGTTAATATGACATATAAACAATTGATGACAGAGGCAAGTTGGCCCCCAAATAAACTCTAGAACTGTATCTTGTCAGCATACATTATAGTGGTGGGTGCCTGTTTTAGAAGCAATTTGATTATTTCTTAAAGTTGGCTGTATGCCTGAAAAGAATATGCACTGGAGTTGGAGGAACCAATAACAGAAGAACTATAGCAATTAAATCCGGGGTTAGCCCTCTGCTAACCCTTTTCACTGTCTCAGCCTGACAGTCTGAACTTGGCAAGGGAGTTGCTCAGTCTGCTCCGCCCTCCTGGCAAGGCAGCCATCTGGCCAGTTGCACCTGTTTCCAACAGTCCTACTACTCCCATGAGCCCTATGTTGGTTTAAATGAAGTGGGAGCTAATGGGACTTGAATTACATGTGGAATGGGATGGAAATGTGTGAAAAGGAGGGCTAAGCAAAGCCAATTAGTTGACCTGGAATGGATACTAAACCAAGTAATTGGAAAGAATGGCAGAACAAGGTTAAACAAAATAGAAACCAAGATGATGAATGTACTGAGAATAAAGAAGCAGACAAGTTCATAGTCTGGGGGGAGAAAACAAAGCTCCATCTGCCTACTCAAGTGGCTCCAGCTTCTCATTCATATTGAAGGTAATTCTGAACTGTGCTCTAGCAGAATTGCTGAAACAAATTACTTCAGAGAACAGGCTTCCTCTCTCCTAACCTCCGCCTGATGACTGGTATTTAATGAGTGCTGTGCTGCCGTCAGAGGAGCAGAATCTGCACCTAGAAGAAATTACCTTGGAAGAGGGAGACAGCCCCCAAAATAGCATGTCTTTCCTCCCTGCAGGAACAGTGATGATGCTTTAAAGTAAAAATTGCTAAAATGGTGGAGATGTAAAATTTTCTTCATTTTATACATCATTTTGGATTTTCTCAATCTCTTAGCATTACTTAACTGTTTTAGTCATAATTACTGCCCCACCTTCTGTTTGCTCAAGTTTACACGAGCAAAATATGTCACTTGTTTAATATTTATTTTGTTTCTATATTGTAATGCTGAGGATTTATGATATGGTTATGCCATATGCATGATATATGAATTACTATGATAGTTTATAGAATTGAACAGCTTTCTACTAGCTCTGACCATAAAATAATTAACCTTAGATACCCAAATTAAGACAGAAATCTCTTGGAATCACTTGTCCTAGAAGTTAATTGGTAAACAAGTATAATATTGAAATTCTCTGCATGTGTGCACATGTTTGTGTATTCAACTATCTAACTCATTGTCAGTTTTTCCTTAGGACTAACAAGTCATAAAAAAATACTGACATATCTTAAATTTAGGTTATTTTTTTGCTAATCAGCATGTCTCTGAGTTAAACATTTCAGAAAAAAATGGGTAGCAACTATTTTCTATGATCCAAACATTATATAATAAATCCATATGGTGTCATTACATTAACTGAGTTTTGCTTCTTCATGCAAAGGCAGAAACACAGTGAATATATTCTTTTAGAAAAGGTTAGTTGTGGCAAAATATAGACATTTACCATATTTTCTGACAAATTTTGTCTCCACATTTTCACTCCAAAACTTGGGCATTCATCAAAGTTAATCATTTTGGTAGAAAGGAAAAGTTTTAGAATGTAAAAAAAAAAAGACCAAAACCAAAAATACAAAATAAAACAAGTTCCAGTGTGTGTGTGTGTGTGTGTGTGTGTGTGTGTGTGTGTGTGTGTGTGTGTTTCAGATCAGATAACTGCAGGTAGTGGCTTATAAAGTTGGCAATTTTATGTCAGTTTTCACATTTTATCTCTGTACTTCAAATCTCCAACTCTGAATATTTGTATTTGAACCTTATGGCACCATAAGATAAAGCTAAGGGAGATTAACAAAAAGACACACGGTGGTTGGGATATTTTCTTCATATGAACCCATTAGATACTCTATCAGGAAGAAAAAAATAACCATTAGAGTTTCCTGTCACCTAGAGATTATCTTCTTTTTTCCTCACCTGGCCCATTATAAACACACACATGCAACTTTATATACTGACATTGCTTTTCCTCTTTCAAATTAGCCTAATGTGTTTCTTTTACCAATGGCCTAAAAGGAAGGCTTTGATTTGTAAATAATTGCAGCCACTTAATTTTTTTATTTTATTTTTTTTCTCATTCATTGCAAAGTCTCAAAATAACCTTACTCTATATGGGATGTTCTCTAGAAGTAAATAAAATGAGACTAACTGGGCTAAATGCCGAGAGAAAGCGTTTATGAGACAAGCCCAAAAGAAGAGGAAAATCTTCTACACTCTCAGAAAAAAAGTAAAGAGAGAAGCTGAAATGGCACTATGAATACAATTTTAATTTCACACTATTCTCAAGATTCAAAAATGTCATTGTCATTAGGGAGAATATAGAATGTGCTACACAATAAAGTGCTATTTAGAAGTCAAGAGGCTTAAACTCAGGTCTGAAAGAATTTAGTGTAGATTAATCAGGATACTTACTCTTAGAAATGTTTGAATTTTCTTTGTAAATTCACACTCATTTTCTCCAACTTACGTCTTCCCTGTATTTGTAGATTTGAATCTTCCTTCTTTTAGGTATTGTGAGAGATAAATTCTGTGACATTAATGAATGAATATGTGGAATTCTTTCAAAATATTTTGAAATATTTATAGAATATTTCAAAAACTTCTTCCAGATGCAAATGGGGCCTCAAAATGGAACTTTAAAATGGAGAAAGAGGATTTGTTAACTTTCCAATAAATTAGGACATTGTTATAGAGAGACAGCTATATATCTACAAGCAGATCATGTTATTTTAAGCATAGAATTGAATTGAAGATTGCGTAGTGAATTTAAAAATTAACTACAGCCGTGCCAATCCTACAACGTATAGACATCATGGCTTCCAAGTCTCCTAATAATTGAGAATCTCTTTCCTTCACATTCTCCAAGAAAAGAGTTTAAAAAACATCTCGTCCTCTGTCATCCCAACAAAAAAATATAATAATGATGACGATGATGATGTTGATACCACAAAGAGAATAAAGCCAGCAACAGACATGAATTGAGAACAAAGGTTGATAGAGAGCTGCAACAACACAGACCTAAGGCCAACATTTACAAAGCAGACCTGAGGAGAACAAAACACGTGTTTGAAAACTGTAGTCATACCAAACTTAATAACAAGGGCCTAGACATATAAGAAGCTGACATGCCATTATAAATGATGTGGGACAGGCAATGCTGTGACAAGAACCGTTCCATTAGATGCACTGGAGACGTGTTGTTAGAGCAGGGAAACTCAAGACTGAAATCCAGATCCTCTGTATGAACTCTTCATTTCACATGAGTATTTCTTAATCTCCAACAACATTTTGTTGCCTCAACAGTATCTTAACTTAAAGACCTGCTTTTCTGTTATAAAAATGCCTGATGCAGTAAAACAAATGTAACTATTATAGTCAAGGTTCTATTTTCCAATGTAGAAAATAAAACAAGTAAATGGGACCCTTTTCTAAATTGTCTTTCAAAGCTTATATTTGTTAGGTATGGGGCATTGCAAAAACAACCAGAGACTCTTCTAAACTGAAGATACAAAACATCACAGTCAAGATCGTGGTGATGGATCACATTTTAGAAGCCAAAGGTTTTGGATCGCATCAGTTTCCACCTTTGTCATTTCTAGACATATTTGGCAACCACAAAGATATCAAGTCCAGAGACACTATTTTCACCCCAATTTGCCACTAAGCAATTCCTTGGTAATGTTCTGTAGCCAGAGATGTCTCTGATGCCGTAGGATGAAAATCATGAATACCAATAAACCCATCATTGATAATATCATCAACTCATGCTTCTTCTGGGGACAATTTCTTCATTAAATCTCAATCCTCCTTTTGGACTAGATCTTTTTCATAACCAATCAACTGATAAATGAAGCCTCACATTGTTTAGAAAACCATGCTTGCCATGGAGCCTACATTTGTCAGATCATCCCCCCAGAGAGTCCCATTCATCAGGCCTTGTCAGGTTGCATTACTCAGCCTCATTAATGCCCCCTCACAGGCTGCAGCGGCATATTCCGCCTGGAGCTGCCTGAGAGACTGCTCCTCTCTGTTCAGCCTTCTAAGGGGTCCTTTGAGAAATGCTTTATTAGGGGTCTGGTGAAGAAAATAGCACCATAATGAAAGACTTGCACCAGCACATAATTAACTATTACTATGGACACATCTTAAGAAGCCAGGGTTCTTTGGAAAATACAGTAATTTGGTGGGGTGGGTGGTGGGGGGGAGGGGGAATAGAAGGCAGCAGGAAAAGAGGAAGACCAAATATGATATGGATTGATTTCACAAAAGAAGCCATAGGTGTGAGTCTATAGGATCTGAGTAGGGCTACTGAGGAGAGAACATTGTAACATCACTCATTCATAGGATCGCCAGGAGTCAGAAACTTCTCAACAGCACATAACACACAGCCCATTGCTGTTGCTGTCAGTAATTTTGCCGATTTGTCACTGATGAGGATGACAGCTAATTTTCTTAATTGAAAACACAGGTGATAGGAAAAACTAAGTAATATTGGAGGAGGGGTGTATTTCTAAGCTGCTTTTATAGACATGTTTTCTATTCTTTTGGCTTAAACAGGATCAGCCCTGATCCTCTCAGTTGGAGTAGTTAGAGGAAGAAAAACAGCCTCAGGAGAACTGAAAACAAAGTCAGAACAAAGGCCAGAAAACCGTTTAGCATAGGAGGTAACTGTTTATTTGAATTGTGACAAATGTTGTTAGGAGAAGATCAAGATGTGGTAGATTTAGCTCTTTGTCATTGCACATATCCTAAACACAGAGCTTGCGTGAAGGATCACGTAAGTCATGGCAATGCTTCTTGAAATTAAAGGTGACAGGAATGAGAAGGGGAGATTGATGACAACCATGCCTTTCACAAAGCTCTTTCTAGTTCTTCCTTATTTTCCTAATGCGGGCTTTTTTCATAGAATTAAAATAAATAAAAAGATTACTATTTACACCTGCTTTAAAATGCTATGTGCATACAGTAAGCACACACACACACACACACACACACACACACTCACCATTCAGCATTATTATAGAATCACATGCAGTTGCTGCCTCTCAGGTCTAATTTCCTTTGCAGAGTAACAAAAGAAGTAACTGACTGTTTTATTTAAGGTGCAAATCAGATTCCTCTCAGCTGTGGGTATAGGGCTCCCTATAGAATGACAGTATCCAATTACTAACAATTGCTATGATCCCCAAGGAATACAGAATTCAGAGGGTCTGTGAGGCAGCACTGCCCAAATAATCTGATGGTTTGATTACCTTTGACATTTTAGTACTGTGCTTATTTAGTGCTAATAGTGGTCGGATGTATTCCTGCCTACATGGAATTCACAATTTGAAAGGGCAGGTTTAAAACCTCAAGTGCTAAGGCTAGATAAAAGCTGTGTATATTCAGTCTCTTGGCAAATCTATAATTACCTGGAAAGCCCTGTTGGCAAGATTTTCTGTTTTACTTATGAGAGAATATTTTTTTTTATCCCAATTTTTAGGGTCTCATTTTTTTACCCCTAAAAATACACTCCACTATATGTGTATGCCCTCCTATAATCACTTCTTTAAAATTCCAAATATAATGATAAGGCTATAATTAAACACGTTTCCAGAGAATCCTATATAATAAAGAGGTAATATGCAAATTGAATCTCACTCTATCATGCCATCACAAGATGGCTGCACCCACAGCAGAGGCAGGGTTCCCATAACACAAGATGGCTGCGCCCACAGCGGAGGCGGGGTTCCTGTAATGAGCCATAACAAGAGATCATCAGGGACCTGAGGCTGCATAATGCTGGGCGGAGGTGGGGGGACCTGAGACTGCACCCCTGCCCAACGGGGCTTGAGGGGGACCTGAGACCATGCCCCCCACCCCAGCACTGGGCTGGGGGACCTCAGGCTGCACCCCCCACCCCGGCACTGAGCCAGGGGACCTGAGGGTGCACTGGGGGACCTGAAGCTGTGCCCCCTGCTCAGCAGGGCTTGACGGGGGTGGGGCCGGCCAGGAAATAATATTTGCTGAGGCAAAATGTTGACTTAGAGCACCTCTGATTAACATGGATTCAATTAAGAAAGAGGGTGAATGATACTTTCAGCCAAAGACTATGAGAATTTACTTCTTCCAAAATGTACAAACAAGTAAACTGACAAAACAAGGAGTGGGATGCTAGGAGCAACTAGCAAAGAAGTTGATGAAGATGTTTGTAAATTTAAATAATCACTGATTGGTACAACTACTACTCTTACTATTAATACTGATAATAACCAATTGGGAAGAGGCAATGGTTAATAACAAGCTGAAAATAAAATACTGAAAATAAATAATAAGAAAGATGGGAGATGTACTACTACACAGCATTTCAAATGAATTGTATCAAAAGGAATACATCTTACAATGAATGCTGAGTGTTGGAATGCTGAAGTTATATGAAGTAACATTAAGCAAAGAAAGCAGGATGCTGAAGAATATGCATGGTATTATATCATGCAATTTTATTTTAAAAATACACAAAATTATACAAATGGTGGCTTTGAATGTACACATACATAATGCCATTTTAAAAAGCAGATGGGAAGAATACCCACCAATTTCAGGGAATTGCATTTGTTTGGGAATGGTGGGAAGGAAATGAGAATGAGGAGTTCAAAGGAGTCTTCAGTTATATCAATAGTATTTTATTTCTTAAAAAATAAAAACTTCCAAAGCAAATATGGCAAAATGTTCACAATATATAAGCATGGTTCTATGTTATGTTATACTCTGTAGTATCTTGTGTATTTGAAGGATTTATTTCTTAGAAAGAAAGGTATATTGAACATCAATAAATAAGATGAATTAGAAGAGCTTTGTGAAGTAAAATCAGAAAATTGTTACAATTCTATTGTAGTAACCCATGCAAGAGATGATCTATGATGGTGTCTCCAAAAAGGGAAAACAAATGAGACCTTTAAAATGTAAAATCAATATGACTTGATGATCAATTTTGTATGAGTGGCAAAGGAGACTGTCGAATCAAGAATGACTGAGTTTGCTGTCTTTGGAAATCAAATGAAAGTTAGAGCTTTCAATTTACTGAGACAGAAAGTTGTAAGGTCTTGATAGACTTGTCTAAAAGATATCTGGGAATATTATTCTAGATTGTAGAGAGAGTTTGGAGTCAGATGGATGGATGGATGGATGGATGGATGGATGGATATATAAATACCTCTATATCTGTTCACCCACTGCTTCATTATTCCTCTCAAGGTTTCTGTTCTTTATTTTCTAATGACCCAAATTGCCCATCTTATTGCCTTCTAAAGTTTACTTTTTTATTTTATATTATTTAAAACTATTTAACAGTGTATCGTTTTTCTTTTGAATGTAATTTTTCTGCTTCTGCAATCTGCTAGCATTTTTCCTGAAGCTTTTAAAATATAAAGAAGGAGTTATGAAAGGAGCTGTACATGATTACAAAGAGCATAAACATGGGTTGTATGATGTAAATATAAAAGAAACCTCATAACCACACATAAGTAAATTTTTCACAATTTGACTCAATCAAGTTTCCTCAAAGTTCAAATTTCAACTTGAAGTTATTATTTTCCCTCTCTATTATCTTTAATTATAGAAAAAGTCTATCAACTTGTAATTTAGAGAAATTCAGTCTAACAAAGGAAGTTTATTTACTGTATGGGTATTCTCCAGATTATAGTTTGTTTCCAGATAGAAATTAATATAATGTTTGGAGCCCTGGCTGGGTGGCTCGGTTAGTGCATTGTCCTGGGCACCGAAAGGTTGCAGGTTTGATTCCCAGTCAGGGCACATACCTAAGTGATGGGTTCAATTCTTGCTTGGGGCTCTTACCTCCTGCTTCTCTCTCTCCCCATTCCACTGTCTCAAAATCAATAAAAAACATGTCCTCAGGGAGAATTGAAAAAAAAGGGGGGCGGGGGGTTGGTAAATAGTTGGAGAGTAAAGTTCTTTGGAAATATTTAACATTGAAATTTATTATAAATATTGTTGAAATGCTTATATTCTCTAAAGCTGTAGATAGCCTTAAAAATCAAACTACTCTCCTATGCATGTAGTTTTATTAATTTCCCTCCTTTTCTTTAGAATTGCATTTCTTATTCTTCATTTGCCTAAGTCTGTGGATCCTTCAAGTGTTTGCAAATAATTAAGCTTCTCTCTGATGGTACTTGAGATGCTTAAAAGTTCTTGGTAAACCAACTATGATACTTCTGTAAATAACTAGAATTAGAGTTGACATTTATTTTATATTAATACAATTTTTTAAACTAAAGAAATAAGTCAAGAGAATAAAATGTATTTTTCGTGATAGAGATTGATGAGGAGATGGTAAGAGAGAAGGGACTTAAAAAGGAAGAAAACATTAGGATAAAAAAAATCATTCTACCTAAAAATTTAGGCAAAGCTGCTAAAAATAAGCATGGAAAATTTTTTTTCTAATTACAATCCTTCATTCATTCAACACATTGTTTGAGTACTTAATGCAAGTAAGGACCTTTGGCAAAACCAATAGATTTATTGCAAAAAAACTTATACCAGCAGTGCTGCAATAGATGGTAGACTATGTTGAGTGGACATATCTGACATATCTTCTCTGCTCCTTCAAATGTGTTTTTTTTTTTCTCAGTATTTTGCTGGATTACTGTCCAGCAAACTATATTTCAAGGAGAAATGTAGTATTCTCTGCTTTACTTTGAGGTGGTTCAAGCTTCATATGCTGACTATATCTGATAGCCCCTCCAATTATTAATTACATTTGGGAAAAGAATTCTTATTTTCCCCATTGAGTATTTTATTATTATTAGAAAGTCTTCACCATAAGTGGGCCTGAAGCAATTTCCCTAGGTATGACTCTGCTAACCTCACCACCCCCTCATCTCAGGGTTATAGGAACCATAGCTTTTCAGTCCACATTTCACTGGCTTCCAGAGTGTGTCCCAATAGCCTCTCTGCATCAGACTATTTTGCTCCTTTTCCTTTGGCCCTCAGAGAGTGTCAGGGCGAGGCATGGAGATGGTAGTGGAGACTGAGCATTTTAGTCAAAGGCAGCATACCTGTTCTATGTATGATGTCGTATGTCTCTTTAGGGCCTGGAAGCAACATTATGTGTTTAGGCCTCACCACTTCCAACATTAGCCTTCAAGTCTCTAAATTACTACCACCACCATAACCCACCAGCAACCTCAACTAGATTCCTCTTTTGTAAATATGCTGGATTTGCCTCAGAATATTAATGATAGTTTCTAATTAAATATTTCTGTGACTACTTGATTATGTTTTTATTTTAATCAACTAGAAGCTCCATGAGTCCAGGAAGTATGTCTGTTTGATAACACTATACCATCAGGGCTAGCCAATAGCTAGCCCTGGTGGTATATGTTCTCATTTAGGATCTGTTGGATAAACTCTTCTAATTGAAATATCACAGATTATTAACTAGACTGAAAACAAAGAGGTAGCATCATATTTATTTTCCAGTCTCTTACTGTTTCTAGTATTTTCCATAAAGTGGGAACTCAACAATTTCAAAACTGAAATAAAGAGAAAGAACATGATTAAAGTGCCTGCTTGAGAATTTTTTCCCGGTCTCCACTATGTGACAGGGCCATGCTCACCAGCAGTTCTAGGGTCATATATTTTAATAGCTCATGATTTAAAGGGAAAGATAAAGAAAGCTTTTCCTTTAGTACCTATATAAAATGCCAGATAAGACTCTAATTTGTACAACTTTTGTCACACGACTTTCCCTGAGCCAATTTCTGTGGTTAGGAGGATTATTTTTTGATTGGTCATTTATTGTACAACATAGCAATCACAGGAGTGCAAAAATTGACAGACCAGTCCTAGCTGGTTTTGTTCAGTGGATAGAGCGCTGACCTGTGTACTAGAAGGTCCCACATTCAATTCTGGTCAAGGGAACATGCCCGGGTTTGTGGTCTAGATCCCCAGTGTGGGGCGTGCAGGAGGCAGGCAATCAATGATTCTCTCTCATTATTGATATTTCTATCTCTCTCTCCCTCTCCCTTCTTCTCTGAAATCAATCTATATATATAAAGGCCTAAGCAACTGAATGACAAAACAACAGAATGACCTAATGACCCGTCGACCAGTCGCTATGATGCACACTGACCACCAAGGGGCAGATGCTCAGTGCAGGAGCTGGCCCCTAGTGCTCAGTACACTCCCACAGCCAACCTCCCGCGGCTGGCCAACCTCCTGCAGTCCCTTACCCTCCCCCACCTCAGCAGGCTGGCCAACCTCCCATGGTCCCTGGGTGAGATGGCCCCGATTGGTGCTGATCACAGGCCAGGTCAAGGGACCCCCCACCTGTGCATGAATTCGTGCACTAGTCCTCTAGTAAAAATATATATATATTTTAAAAATTGACAGTCCAAAGAGAATCACATGGAATGAGAAATAGATGATGCCCAAGGAAGCAGCGTTGCTGTCCCCCAAAGTAAAAGGAAAGAGATGCAAAACATCCACCACATACATCATTACCACCACCATCATCAACAACCACTTATATTTACTGCAATGTATATGGATGCCCACATGTGGTGAGGAGAAGGTGGGATAGTTCCATTAATTTTATAATCATAAAGGCTATACTTTACTAATAAATAAATTACTGTTCTTAATTTACTAGGGAAAAACTAAATAAAATTTGTTTCAAACTTCACAGTTATTAGTTAAAAAAAAAAAAAGGACTGAAAATAACTTCTTTTAGGGCCTGAGGTGGAAAGTTTTCTATTATGAGTGATGAGAAACTTGTCTCTCCTTTGATTTCAAAAAATAATTTCACTTGAAGTCACAAGAAATACTGAGTTTCTCTAAAAACATACCCCTTAAATGAAATTATTGTGGATTTTTTTAAAAGCACTATATTTTTCTTTGCTAAATGGAATGCTTGCATTATGCATGATAATGAATCAAGGCTTAAGTGATCCTTTTTGGTAGGGCTCTGCAGGGAATCACATGAAATAAAAACTGAAAGGTTCATGTTTTTAAAAAACTGAATAGAAGACCAAGCATCAAAGTTTGGAATTATGTTTAAAATGAAGTTTGAATGGATTCTATATTTGCTTAATTGAGGTTCTCAACTTTCCTCTATTTGCTTGCTACTTTAAAGGCAATGTAGTTCTTCCCAATGTTCAAAATCAAGATTTGCTAACCCTTGCAACTCTGTTCCATTCTCCACTGCACATTAAAGCTTTTGCTGAAAAGTAACACATAGTCTTGTCTTCATTTCAATTTATTTAACTCCCTTCTCAGAACTTTATTTTTATTGTTTCTTTGTTTGTTTGTTTGTTTGGTTGGTTGGTTGGTGAGTTTTTTTGTTTTGTTTTTTTCATCCAATCTATCAATCTATGAGCTCTTTGGGATGCTTGCTATATCTTGTCACCTTTTCAATGATTTATTTTAGAATTGCTATGCTTTTCTAATATTTATCCCCAACTTTCTCATAACTCTAGCCCCTCTGGACTTTCCATTATATCATTATGCCTCAGTTTCCAAAGACAGTGTCCCAGGTGACCAAAATGTATTCTCTGCTGCTGATTATTGACAACCGCCTTCAGGACAAATTCAGTGTCTGTCTCCCTACTTTCATTTCCTTTAAGATTCTACCTGACATCATATTGACTTCTAATTACCTCTCACTCAATGTCTGCATTCCTACACACTAATTAATTTTCTTCTTGCCCCCAAATTAACATTGTTCAAAAGATACCATTATGTGGTTGAGTTATGTTGGCAAATTCTGATATAAAAAGGAACTTATTTGTAAAATGTCTTTAAGTCTTTGCCATTCCTACTAACTTTCTCAAGCAAAGAATTATATAAAAAGAATTTTGGACTATAGCTCCAATTGTGCTAATTAACTAATTAGCTATGTGATTGGATCAAGTTCTCTGTGTCTCCATCTTTCTTTTTTATTATAAAACTAGAGGCCCGATGCACAAAAATTTGTGCACTTGGGGGGGGAGGTCCCTCAGCCAGGCCTATGATCTCTTAAAATCTGGGAACCCACAGAGGATGCCCACCTGCTGGATTAGGCCTGCTCCCTGGGGGATCGGGCCCAAGCTGGCAGTCAGACATCCCTCTGGCAGCCTGGCAGCCCTCGGGGGATGTCCACTTGCCAGCGGGAAGCAGGACTAAGCTGCAGTCGGACATCCTTAGCACTGTTGAGGAGGCAGGAGAGGCTCCCACCACCACCGCTGTACTGGCAGCCATCAGCCTGGCTTGTGGCTGAGCAGAGCTCCCCCTGTGGGAGTGCACTGACCACCAGGGGGCAGATCCTGCATTGAGTGTCTGCCCCCTGGTGGTCAGTGTGTGTCATAGTGACCAGTCATTCCCAATCATTCTGCTGTTAGGGTCAATTTGCATATTACCCTTTTATTATATAGGATAGAGGCCTGGTGCATGGGTGGAGGCCGGTTGGTTTGCCCTGAAGGGTGTCCCAGATCAGGGTGGGGGTCCCGCTGAGGTGCCTGGCCAGCCTGGGTGAGGGGCTGATGGCTGTTTTCAGGCTGGCCATACCCTCTTTAGGGCAGGGGGTCTCCACTGGGGTGCCTGGCCAATCTGGGTGAGGGGCTGAAGGCTGTTTTCAGGCTGGCCAAGCCCCCCAGTGACAGAAGTTCCCAGCCTCTCCATTTTTTATTTTTTATTCTGGGATTTATATACCTTATATAATTGAAATGCTGTAGCCTTGAGAGGAGCTCAGAGCCGGCCAGGGCAGGCAGGAGTGAAGCCTCCTGCTTGCTCCAGCTCCATGGCCATGGCCAGCTGAAATCAGGTATCTGGGGTTTATTTACCTTCTATAATTGAAACTTTGTTGCTTTGAGTGGAGCTCAGAGCCCGCCATGGCAAGCGAGAAGCTTGGCTTCCTCCATCATTGGGGCAGCCAAGCCTCCTGCTTGCTCCAGCTCCATGGCAGCGGGCCGCCATCTTGGTTGGGTTAATTTGCATATAGTCGCTCTGATTGGCTGGTGAGTGTGGCTTAAGGTGTAGCAAAGGTACAGTCAGTTTGCATGTTTGTCTTTTATTAGTGTAGATGAGGTTGAAAGGTAACTCAAGTAATCTATGTATCTCTGATGACAATACTCATCTCATCACATTTGTTCCATCCTAATACAAATTTTCACCATATTGATTGAGATGAAATTATCCAATAGGAAGGTTGCATAACTGCATCAGTACTACTTCAGCTACAGAAAAAAAATTCTGCAATAAATTTCAATTACTATGTTGTATGAGATTGGGGAAGAATGAGGTCCATCTTATTTCTAACAGCAACATGATTTCACTGATGGGCATTAAGAATCTGAGTTCTTTGTGGGCCAGGATTCGGTTAGATCTGTTAATTGCTGCATCCTCAACATCATGAAGATTGCCTGTGATATTTTATGTAACCAATGAATATTTTGAATGAAATGTCCCTTGATTAATCCACCTCATTGCTGATAGCTCAGTGATCAGGTGCTGCTTTATGCACATTCTATTATATGACTGGAGCAGGGATTGGCAGCTTGTAAAAGTTCTGCAGAAGAGTTTCACTGCCAGAGAAGCTTACTAAATTCCCTCTACTCTAGCAAATTTGGCAATTTACATTCCAGCTGGAGTGCTTCCATTTTCCCTCATGCCAGTGTTTATCTAACCTTTAGCCCTTTACACTCAGAATATGGCAATAGCAACATTTTTCAAGAATAGCTGATTCAGGGACTAGGTTCATCTGTTAAGAGTACTATAATTACAAAATCTAATTAGGTATAGGTAAGTACAATTTTAAGAATTTGCACATATTCAAGTATTGTAAAGAGATAAAAGAAAAACAAATCTATAGAATAAATTAAGTATAATTTCAATTCTCTCTCTTCTGTCTGTTTCTATCTCTTTCTGTTGTTTTTAGAATAATTATATATGACCCATGAACTTAAATATTCCAAGGGAAGGCAGGAGTGGATGGGAAGAGATTAACCAAAGAACTTATATGTGTATATGCATAACCCATGGACACAGACAATAGTGTGGTGAGGACCTGGGGTGGTGGAAGGGGCAGTCTAGAAGGGTTCAATGGGGAAATAGAGGGTACATCTGTATTACTTTCAACAATAAAGATAAAAAACAAACAAACAAACAAAACGATTTTACTAAAAAGAAAAAGATTTAGCACTCTTGTCTGAAGGCTCCATGGAGTAAAGCCCTGCTTTTTTCAATTTGAGATTAAAATGTTCAAGAATACAAATAGTTAGAAGGGCTAACACTGCTGTGATTTAGTTTCAAATCAAAGGACAGAGGTTGACTTCAGCTCTTTTCTTGTTTGGCCCTCATTTAGTCTCATCTGGGCTGAGATAGAAAGAGAAGTTTCTGCTGCTACCCTGTGTGTCAGAATAACTATCTGAATAATATCCAAACACCTGAATGAAATCTCGGTTAAGAATTCCAGACCTGAGGAGACAGTTAAGCTTGCTTAAGGAAGAAGCAAGAGAATCAAGAAAATTCTACACCAAGAGTAATCAGTAAGCTCAGAAAAACAGCTCATCTGTCAGGCTGAAACAGGAGCTGTGTTCCCAGCATAGGAGCTGAACTGGCAGGCTCCATTTTCTCATTCTGGCTCAGGCCTGCTACACACTTGTCATGTGAGTTTAAGCAAGTTTCAAAAACTCTGTGTGTCTCAGTTTCCTCATGTATCAGACAGAGAAAATGGTAGCACTTCCCTCATAAGACTGTTGAGAGGGAGAAATGTGTCAATATATGTGCTTAGTACCACCCCTGACAGTAAGCACTCAGTAAGTGGTAGCCGTTACTGCAGAGATTGATGTATTAGGTGACCTTAATCTGACCATAAAACATTCATTACATATACATGACTCCCCTTTTCTGAGTCTATGTTTTCTAAGCCCCCCTTGGATAACTTGGCTTTCCTAGAGGATACAACATCTATAGAGGTAGAGAATGTTTTATCTGGCCATAAATCATCCTCTTGAGGGTTTTATTTATCTCTTAAAAATATATGTAACATCAGGCACTTACCTACTTTAATATATTATTAAAATCTATGAATTAACCTTGGAATAAATTAGAGAATTGAGGATAACATGGGTAATGCAATTTTCTCAAAGCCATTTGACTGTAAGTGGTCGAGGCATTACTCAAACTCAGAATCCTTCCTTTATTCCCATATACCAGGTGGTCCTTCCTACATATAGCAAGATGAAGTCTTGAGTGATGGTAATCCAAATTAGGGAATTTTTCTTTTGCTATCAGTTAGACTGTGAGTCTAGTTGAGAGTGGGAATCTAGGTAAATCAATCCCTTGTATTTTAGTTAGAATAAAGATTCCCTCTCCCACCTCCCCCGCAACAAAAGTGGATCTAGGTTGAATCCTCCTTGAGGAATGAAAAATAAATTCATGTTAAAAAATTCACTTTGAGTAGTTTGTACAAGGCAGCTTCCTCCCTGGTTTGTTTTGTTTGGTTGGGTTTTGTAGAGTGGTTCACAAACTTCAGTGTGCATCAGAGTCGCCTAGAGGACAGTGGTAAACACTCGTTTGGCCCACCCTAAGAATTCCAGATGCAGGAAACCTGGGCTGAGGCCTGAGGCCTGAGGCTCTGCATTTCTCAGGAGCTCTCTGATGAGGAGAAGGCTGGGGGGTGCTGGGACCATGCTGTCTTAAAATCAACGGAATCAGTGCTCAGAATTGTTCATGTGTCAACTCAGTAAAGCCTATCTGATCTGACAGTCATCTTTAACTAAAATCCCATGCTTCTTTTGTTTAGTGCTTCAACTCAACTTTTATTTTTAAAATTTATTTATTTATTTTTAATTAATCTTTATTGTTGAGATTATTACAGATGTTGCTCTTTTTTTCTCCCCTCCACCCGGTTCCCACACAACCCCAGGCCCTCGCCACCTTATTGTCTGTGTCCATAGGTAATGCATACATGCATATAAGATCTTTGTCTAATCTCTTCATGCACTCCAATACACACACTCCCTTCTCTCTGAGAATCATCAGTCTGTTCTATTTCCATGCCTCTGATTCTATTTTATTCACCAGTTTATTCTGTTCATCAGCTTTTTTATTCATTTGATTTTTAGATTCACTTGTTGATAAATATATATTTGTTGTCACTTCATTGTTCATAGTTTTAATCTTTACCTTTTTCTTCTTCCTCTTCTTAAATAATACCCTTTAGCATCTTATATAATAAAAGCCTAATATGCTAAGTGTCCAGTTGACTGGTTGGCCGTTCAACCAATCAAAGCATAATATGCTAATGATATGCTAAGACCACACAACTGCTCGCTATGACATGCAATGACTACCAGGGAGCAGACACTCCGACTGGTAGGTTAGCTTGCTTCTGAGGTCCTGCCGATCAGGACTGAGTGAGACGAGCCTGGCATGCCCTGGATCCCTCCTGCTGTCCCTCTCTGGCTGGCCAACCTCCCGTGTTCCTCCCCGGCCTTGATTGTTCATTGGTGGGATCCCTCAGCCTGGCCTTCACCCTCTCACAATCTGAGACCCCTAAGGGGATATCAGAGAGCCGGTTTTGGCCCGATCCTGCAGCCCAGAACAATGGACCCCACTGGTGCATGAAACCAGGCCTCTAGTTTCATATAGTACTGGTTTGGTGGTGATGAACTCCTTTAGCTTTTTCTTATCTGTAAAGCTCTTTATCTGACCTTGAATTCTAAATTATAGCTTTGCTGGGTAGAGTAATCTTGGTTGTAGGTTCTTGCTGTTCATCACTTTGAATATTTCTTGCCACTCCCTCCTGGCCTGCATAGTTTCTGTTGAGAAATCAGATGAGAGTCGTATGAGCTTCCCCTTGTAGGTAACTGACTGTTTTTCCCTTGCTGCTTTTAAGATTCTCTCTTTGTCTTTTGCCCTTGGCATTTTAATTATGATTTGTCTTGGTGTGGTCCTCTTTGGATTCCTCTTGTTTGGGGTTCTCTGCACTTCCTGGGCTTGTAAGTCTATTTCTTTCACCAGGTAGGGGAAGTTTTCTGTCATTATTTCTTCAAATAGGTTTTCAATATCTTGCTCTCTCTCTCTTCTGGAACCCCCATAATCCGAATGTTGGTATGCTTGAAGTTGTCCCAGAAGCTCCTTACACTATCTTCATATTTTTTTATTCTTTTTTTCTTTTTGCTCTTCTGGTTGGGTGTTTTTTACTTCATTGTATTTCAAATCATTGATTTGATTTGCAGGATCCTCTAATCTACTGTTGAATCCCTGTATATTATTCTTTATTTCAGTCAGTATATGCTTAATTTTTGACTGGTCCTTTTCCATGTTTTTGGCATTCTCACTAAGATCCTTGGGAGTCTCACTAAGTTCCTCAAAGGTTTCTAGAAGATTCTTGAGTAACCTTATAACCGTGGTTTTGAACTCCATATTCAGTAGTTTGCTTTCTTCCATTTCTTTCATTTGTGACATGTTTCTTTGTCTCTGCATTTTGGCTGCTTCCCTGTGTTTTTTCCTATGTATTGGGTAGCTGCTAAGTCTCCTTGAGTTGATAGTGTGTCCTTGTGTAGTAGGTGTCTGATAGGGCCCAGTGGCTCAGCCTCCCCAGTCACCTGAGGTGGACACTCTTGGTGCACCCTTTTGGGGGTTGTGTGCACAGTTTTGTTGTAGTTGAGTCTTGATTGCTGTTGGTGTCACTGGAAGGAATTGACCTCCAGGCCAATTGGCTGTGGGGACCAACTTTGACTACAGTGGGAGAGCTGCTGTGCAGGAGACCCTTTATGGAGCAGGACTTGCTTCAGTGGTGCTTTGGTGCTCACTGTGTCTGCCCCTTGAATGTGTCGCTTATGGATTTGATGAGTTGTAATCTGGTATGGTCTCACACTGACCACTGGTACACTGTCTCTTAGGTCTCCAGGGAGGTGCAAAGTCAGCCACTGCCTGGGGCCATCCAGCAGGAACTACAGAGACATCTGCAGATTCCTCCTCTTTGTATCAGGCTTGGAAGTGCCCAGCTGAGACCCAGCTGTGAAGCAAGACAGGCTGGTGCTGGTACTGGCCCTGTGCCTTTTATTGATAGCTTTGGGGCTCCCTGACCCAGCTGCTGCTTGTTTGACAGGTTTTTAGCCTGAGAAAGGACAGACCATTCATATGCAAAAGCCACTGCTCACAGCTTTGGTGGGGTTGTGAATTGGGTGGGGCGGGGTCTCAGGGACTCACCAGGTTAGAGCAGACAGAAATGGCTGCCAGTCAGCCCTGCACTGGGGATGTCCCAGCATGTGAACAATGTCTGCTGTGAGCACCTCCCTCTGGAAGAAAGCTGTCCCCCGCATTCCTACCCCAATACCAGACAATCCAGTTTCTCCCCAGATGTGTCTGGGTGCCCCAGAGCCCTACCTGGCACTGGAGCTCAGAGGAAGTGGGAACTCATAAATTCAGTTCATGGTGCCAAAATTTTAAAAGGAGCAGCTGGGTCTCCAGCAGCCTGTGTGTCACTCAGCCCAAATCCGCACTGGTTTTTACAGTATGTAGTTCTTATGGCTGGTAAGGGACTTCTCTCCCCAGCTCTGGGACCCTGGGCTGTAGGTCTGGTGAGGGACTAGGACCCCTTGCTCCTCATGGGCAGCCTCTGCAGAGGAAATCTCCCTCTCAATTAAAAAAGCAGCATACCCAGGTGCTGGACCAGCCTGTTCCATGCCTTGGCACCTCCTACCAGTCTCAGTATGCTTTCTTCTTTACCTCTCTAGTTGTAGTACTTCCACTCAGCCAGCTTTCCAGTGATTCTGGATGATAGTTGTCCTGTATTTTAGTTGTAATTTTGCTGTGGTTGTGGGAGGCAGCAAATACAGGCCTTTACCTATGCCGCCAGCTTGGTTCAACTTTTATTTATTAACAAAAGAGTTCTGGTACAAACCAAAGACCTTGAGATATCCAAGGCAGAATTGAAGTTTACCATGTAGCCACACACTAGTCTCAAGGGTGTAGCACATACAACAGTGATTTCCTTTTGTTCTCTTCTATTATATAATTATTAATTCAGTAAATGTATAAATGCTTTTCCTTTTACCTTTATATAAGATGCAATATTATGGTGGCATGTGTGATAAAAATTTGGAAAATGTCAGACAAAAACTTTGTATAGGGATTGTTGGGTTTTGTTTGTTTTGTTTGTTTTACTATTTGGCAAAGTTCTCTTTAAGGGCTTATACTGAGTTGCTAATTGTCGAGTGTGTTTCCTTCCACGTCCTGCGTGGTTCAGGGTTCGGGGTCTGGAAGAGGAGCCGCACACAAATGAAAGAGAAATGACACGAGATAATTTGGAAATATTGGGGGACCAGGAGGGCAAGTCCAACTCAAGGAGAGGGACTTCCACTTATGCTCAGGCTGCTCCAACCTTTTATTTGATCTGGGGTAGCCCTAAGGTAAGGAGGTTTCAATGACACACAGATTAGCTCATCAGAAGACAATTTCCAGTAATAGGCAGACTATCCTATCTAATAATAGACAAACATGGTAATTAACAGTACCACCGACACGCTTCCCATTGGCTAATCAGGGCGATATACAAATTAACTGACAACTAAGTTGGCGGCCGGCAGCTAGGCAGCTGAAGTGAACAGGAGGCTTGCTTGCTCCAGTGATGGAGGAAGCTAAGGTTCCCCGCCTGCCACTGCCGGCCACTGAGCTGCACTCTAAGAAACAATGTTCCAATTATAGAAGCTAAACAAACCCCAGAAACCTGCTTTCAGCCAGCTGGGCCTCAGAGCTGGAGTTGCAACAGTGTTTCAATTATAGAAACCAAACAAACCCAGATACCTTCTTTCAGCAGCTGACGCCTCAAGCTGTAGCCAGTCTCAGAGCTAAAGCCAGCTCTCAATTCTAGTGACAGCCATAGAAGGTAAATAAATAGCAGAATAAAACAAAAAAGAAAAAAAGGAGAGGTTGGGAGCTTCAGTTGCCCGCCAGCCTGAAAACGGCCCTCAGCCCATCACCCAGACTGGCCAGGCTCCCCAGTGGAGACCCCCACCCTGAAGTGGGTATGACCAGCTGCAAACAGCCATCATCCCCTGATCCAGGCTGGCCAGGCACCCAAGCAGGACCCACACCCTGATCTGGGACACCCTTCAGGGAAAA
Source organism: Myotis myotis (assembly GCF_014108235.1). NCBI lineage: Eukaryota > Metazoa > Chordata > Mammalia > Chiroptera > Vespertilionidae > Myotis > Myotis myotis. Next base: position 143,935,030 of record NW_023416324.1, on the reverse strand, counting down.
CCAGCCGGCCCCCACCCGTGCACCAGGCCTCTATCCTATATAGTAAAAGGGTAATATGCAAACTGACCCTAACAGCAGAACGACTGGGAATGACTGGTCACTATGAAACACACTGACCACCAGGGGGCAGATGCTCAATGCAGGAACTGCCCTCTGGTAGTCAGGGCGCTCTCACATGGGAGGATCTCTGCTCAACCACAAGCCAGGCTGATGGCTGCCAGTACAGCGGTGGTGGTGGGAGCCTCTCCTGCCTCCTCAGCAGCGCTAAGGATGTCTGACTGCAGTTTAGGCCTGCTCCCCACTGGCAAGTGGCCATCTCCTGAGGGCTGCCATGCTGCTAGAGGGATGTCTGATTGCTATCTTAGGCCCAATCCCCTGGGGAGTGGGCCTAAGCCAGCAGGTGGTCATCCCCTGAGGGGTCCCAGACTGCAAGAGGGCACAGGCCGGGCTGAGGGGTCCCCCTTCCCCCCCGAGTGCACAAATTTTTGTGCACCGGGCCTCTAGTCTTATCAATAAGGATTTATATGATTAAAGGTGGGGAGTTTGCTTCAGCTGCCATTATCTAGATTAACTGGGTGGTGCACAGCTCTGACCTTTGCTAGAGCTTCAAAGGTCACCAGCTTTAGGGGGTCTCTGTCTAAGCTTCTCAGCTAGTGAAGATAGGTGGTCTCCAACACTAATTCTGAGGAGAGTACCAAGAACAGGGAAAACATTCACAGAAGAGAGTAAGCATTTGGATTGAAATGCTTTAACACTTACTGAAATGGTAAAAACTTATCAATACATTTTCCTTGATGTCACTGTTCCTACAGCATTTTCTTTTGGCTGGTGACTCAAAATAGCTATAGTAAAAAGCAAGGTTTTAACTGGCATGGCTGTGTAGTCCTGAAACCAAGGGTCTTTATCACTTTAATTCAATTTAGTTTTAAGTCCTAGCTCTAGGAATCCCCTCTCTCTCCCTCAGAGACCTAGACTTTCCCCCAAGGCAGCAGAAGACAGCAGATCAAACCTTTCTGATGGTCACAGGGTCCAGACCTCTGGCAGGCTAAAGATAACATCTTGACCTAAGTTTTGTTTCAGCTCCTGAGCCCTAATTGGAATGACCCCTAGCCACTTTCCTATAAAACCAGACAGAGGGACACTGAAACAAACCTCAGAGCTGTCCTCAAGACCCAAAGAAATGATTTATTACCATTATCTCACCTCTGGCCAATCAGCTCCCAGCACAACACTGAACCCCGTAACCATGGTGTCTTGAGATTTTGCTCTATATGATCTGTAACCTAAATGCCATTGGGGAGTTAGGGCTTTTGAGAATTTGCTTCCTGTACTCCTGGAACATAATAGCCAATATTTCTCCACTGCAGTTCTCAGTGTCTAATGCCTGGCTCTGCTAGTGCTGGAAGGACAAATTCTTTATCTCCAGTAACAGTAACCAGTCTCTGATCACCAGCTAGCTGCGGTGAGATTTATGTCTTAGATATGCATTTTCTTTTTTAAATATATTTTATTGATTTTTTACAGAGAGAAAGGGAGAAGGATAGAGAGTTAGAAACATTGATGAGAGAGAAACATCAATCAACTGCCTCTTGCACACCTCCTACTGGGGATGTCTCCGCAACCAAGACCAAGGTATATGCTCTTGACTGGTATCGAACCTGGGACCTTTCAATCCGCAGGCCAACACTCTATCCATTGAGCCAAACCGGTCAGGGCATGCATTTTCTTTGTTGCACATTTTCTTAGTTGGATCTTAGAATATTGTTTATATTTTTTCTCCCCCTCTTCTTGTACAAATTCCAAAATTCAGTATTCTTAAATGATCTATCAAATTATATATATATATATATATATATATATATATATATATATATATATATATTCGACTGTTACCACAGAACGACTGGAATGACCAGAACAACCAGAATGACTGGTTGCTATGACATGCACTGACCACCAGGGGGCAGACGCTCAACACAGGAGCTGCCCCCAGCCCTCAGGCCCTGATCACCAATGGGGCCTCCCGGTGTCTCCCCCCGGCCGGAAGGCCCAATTGCCTGATTGGGGCCAGGCCCTCCAGCTGGGATAGGGAACAGGAGGTGGGTGGCTGCAAATGCATTTGACCATCTCCCTTCTTGGGGCCAGGAGCCAACCTCCTGAGTCCTTCCCCCTTGTCCCTCCCCCAGCTGGCAGGCACCAATCAGCCTGCCACCGGCCCACCATGGTGGCAGTGGCTCCTCCCCCTGGCTGGCAGGTCCCAATCGCCCAATCGGGGCTGGGTCCCTGGCTGGGATAGGGAACTGAGGGTGGGTGGAAGTAGATGCAAGTGTTGAGGGGAGGAGAGGGGGAGGCAGGGAGGCGGGGAGGCAGGAAACCATATGGTGGAGGGAAGGAGGAGGCAGGGATGTGGGGAACCTGATCAGCCCTGATCACCAGCCAGGCCTAGGGACCCCACCTGTGCACAATTTTGTGCACTGAGCCTCTAGCATGTGTATAAACTTCAATTGAAGTTGAGATATACTGTGTATTTTAGATCAACCACATGCATATAGATAGGTGATAGATGACAGATAGAAATAGACAGAAAGACAGAAACAAGTAGACAGTTAGAAATCTACTCTATAAAGCATGGAATCTACATTGCTTCTAAGAGTCAGTTGGGGACTCAGGTTCTGGTCCTAAATGAGAAGAACTGGTGATTGTAATAACTCCTTTGAGAAAGAGGACAACTTACTAATAAGGTAATTGGGCATATGTAAACATGGATAATATGAGGTCATTTATTCCAGAGTAGAACAGGTTGAAGAGATATGGGGTTATAAACTATCCACATTAAGATAATTATAGATAGGAGAGAAGAAGAACCTAGAATTTATTTATTTATTTTCCAGTTATATATCTATTTGTTTTTCTTTTACTGAATTTTTTACCCTCACTGATGGATTCACTTTACTGATTTTAGAGAGAGGGGAAGAGAGAGAGAGAACGGTTGAGAGAGAGATATCACTGTATGAATGAAACATTGGTCAGCTGCTTCCAGCATGTTCCCCAAACAAAGACCAAACCTGGGATCAACCACCACCTAGATATGTGTCCTGACCAGGAATCAAACCAGCAACCTTTCAGTGCACAGGTCAACACTCCAACCAACTGAACCACACTAGTTAACATTGGGGTCACACTAGTTAACAAAATTATACAGCTTTCAGGTGTACAATTCTACAACACATCATCTGTACACTGTATTGTGTGTTCACCATCCCTAATCAAATCTCCATATAGCTCCATTTATCCTCCCATACTCTCCTCTACTTCCCCTCACCTCTTCTCCCCCTGGCAATTACCACACTGTTGTCCATGTCTGTGAGTTCTTTCTCATTTTTTTTCTGAATCCTTCCACCCTCTCTACCAAGCTTCTCTCCCCTCTTCCCCCCCCTCCCCGCTCCATCATGACTTTGTCTCTATTTTGCTTGTTAGCTCATTTTGTTCATGAGATTCCACATATGAGTGAAATCATATGGTACTTGTATTTCTCTGCCTGGCTTATTTCACTTAACAGAAGACTTTCCAAGTCCATCCATGCTGTCCTAAAGGGTAAAATTTCCTTCTTTTTACAGCTGAGTAAATGTACCACAGCTTTTTTATCTCCTCATCTACTTATGGGCACTTGGGCTGCTTCCAAATCTTGGCTATTGTAAATAATGCTACAATGAATATAGGGGTGCATGTGTTCTTTCTAATTAGTGTTTCAAGTTTCTTCAGATAAATTCCTAGAAGTGGAATGGCTGGGTCATAAGACAGTTTTATTTTTTATTTTTTTCAGAAACTCTATACTGCTTTCCACAGTGGCTGCACCAATCTGCATTCCCACTAACAGTGCACATGGGTTCCCTTTTCTCCACATCCTCACCAATATTTAAATATGATGTAAAGGAAATGGATATGCCTTCTCAGCACAATACATATATACACACACACACAAAATCATATATCTGACTTATTGCAATAGATTCTATAAAATTTGCTTTCATATACTTAGAAAAATATTTTAATGGTTAGGACCTACATGAAAAGAAATATAAAATTTTATTTAAAAACATAAAACAAATGTCTCAACAAATGGAAAGGCAAATCAGTTTTTTGGATGAGAAACACTATAATAAAATTATGCTTCTAAAACTAATATGTGGGCTTAATTCAATTCCAATCAGAATCCCAATGGGGATTTTCAAAATTGTAAAAAATACTACCTTAAATCTTAAATGTATATGCCAGAATAGATTCTCTCTCTCTCTCTCTCTCTCTCTCTCTCTCTCTCTCTCTCTCTCTCTCTCTCTCTCTCTTAGAATAGTAAGAGAGAACAGAACATAACCATAGTAAAACTATAAAATACTGATAGCTAATTATTTTTATCAACATAACATAAGCAAATAAATCCATAGAAAAAAAGGGAATCTATACATTGATTGTAATATATAATAAAAGATTTTAAATTTGACAAAGGTAGTATTTCATTTCACAAGGAAAGATGGATCATTAGTAATTAGCCCTGGCACAATCAGTTATATATTTGAATCTTTTTTAAAAAAAAAAACTTCTTTATTGTTGAAAGCATTGCATATGTCCCCCTTTCCCCACATTGTCCTCTCCCAGCCTGCCCCCGCCCTCCAGCCCCGGCCTTCACCCCCACTCCCCCAGTTGTCTGCGTCTATTGGTTATGCTTATATGCACACAGTTTTTGATTGATCTCTTATCTTCCCACACCTGCCCACCCTCCCCTGCCTTCCCTCTGAGTCTATTTGCATCTTATATCATGTACAAAAAAAAACAATTGTCAGATGAATGAAAGACTTATTTGTAAAAAGTAAAACAAAAACAGTTGTACAAAAATCCAGGAGACTACATATACACTAGCTAATGGCAAGTATGATCTTCTTAACCGAGGCTGAAAACCAGAAGCCAGAAAGGATAAGCAATGTAAACTTGTAGGAAAAGATTACAAAATAAAAAGACATATAACATATTTGGGGGGAGGGGATGTGCACTGGAGAGTACAGACAGATGGTGGTTTGTATCATACATATAGGACATGAAAAATTTATCAGGTGAGAATAGAAGCTCAATAGAAAAAAAAGGATAAACAATCAATTCACAGAGATTATCTCCAAATAATCAAGTATATGAAAATGATGCTAAAACTGTTATTCAGATGAATGCAGAGTAAACTAAGAAATATCACATTATACCCATGAGACTGACAATAATTTGAAAGGGTGATAACTTGACTGACAAGTGTGAAATCTAAAGTATTAAAGACATTTAGGAATGCAATGTCTATTAAAAATAAATATGAATTTATCCTCTGACACAGAAATGTTCTCTTTTTTTAGCCATACCATAAAAGAACATAGTGCTAATATGCACTGTGTTCATATTATCCAAATAATAAATATGAAGCAACGGCTTTCAATAGAAGAATGACTGAAAATATGGTAAATTTTTATCATAGACTATTTTATAGCAATTAAAATAGAATGAATTAAAGCTATGCCAATGAATAATTGGGTTAGAGCGATTCCTATGATTTGTTATTTAGTGGAAATAGGAACAGATACGCAGTAGACAATCTTTTTGAGCAAATTAAATAATAAAATAATAACTAAAATTCTGCATTTGTTTATGTGTGTGAGCCTCTGATAGGGGATACTTATATATGCTTGGGTGTTATCATATGAACATGGGGAAATATGTGAAAATGTGGTTTTACAAGGCAGAGAGGAAGGTAGAAAATTGGGAGTAAGGAGGGTTGAGCATTAAAATGAATGAAACATTTAAAAATACAATAGCCCTAGCTGGTTCAGCCTGTGTACTAAAGGGTCCCAGGTTAGAATCTGGTCAAGAGCACATGCCTGGGTTGAGAGCTCGATTCTCCGTGGGGGGCATGCAGGAGGCAGCCAATCAATGATTCTCTCTCATCATTGATGTTTCTATCTTTCTCTCCCTCTCCCTTCCTCTCTGAAATAAACAAAAACATATATTTAAAAAAAATAAAAATACAATAAAATGCATGGATGTTTGCTTACTACTTATTAATGTATACAATATTTTAAATGTGAATTAAAGTTAGGGTACACTGGTATTATTTGGAATTACTCAAATTGAGACTTGTTTTTTTTTCCAGATTTCAACCAGAAAATGATTCTTAAGATTTCAAATGTATATGTGTAAACCATTTCCTATAGATAAAAGGTCAAATTGTGGGTAAGCAAAAAACAACAACAACAAAGAAACCTTAGCTTGAGGCCCTGTCAATTCCTGTTTTCCCATCTCCTACCTGGAACTCTGTTCCCTGGCTTCTGTTCTCTCTCCAATCTAAGGAACCACCTTAGAGTAACTGTGTCCCGAGTTGGCATACTTTTGCTGATTTACACATTTCTGTCCCCCTTGGACAAAGGACACCCCGGCCTCAAACAGACATGGCACAGTCCCAAACTAGAACACTGCACAAGCACAGCAGCTGATCCCAGGGAATCCGTGGCCTTCAACAATACATCCTGAGTGATCGCTCCACTGGATGCTGTGAATGATATAAAAGCACAAGAGACTAGATAGATCTTTCTTCCAAAGCTTAATAACTTACAGAGGGGCTAAACCTTACATTGACTTAAGTTAAATTGATGTCTTTCAGTCCTTGACTGTAGATGATTGCTTGAATTAATTGTAGGCTGGAGAGTTAAGGAGACAGTTTAGTCACAAGAGCCTATTACACCAGGTAAGGGGAAGACAAAGATCTGAAGATGAAGTGCTCCGAGGATCAGGCCTTGGCGTTTATATCAGTTCCGGCGCTCAGGCCTATATAATTCAACAGGAAGAAAAGGCCACGTCTGAGCTAGTAAAGTAAAAGCAATTGATGTTTCTGTCTGAAAGCGCTAATGTGATATACAACAGAGGCTTTCTGGCTAGAGGGATAGTTTACCTTTAGTAATTAAAAGGAGATACACTGTTGCCAAACAGCCAGTTCTTGCTCTGGACATGTTTCTAAAATAAGCCACATGTTTGGGGTTTTTTTTTTCCCACAGAGTACTATTTTCCCCACTTCTTGTTAGGGTCAGGATAAGGAGAAGGAATTCAACAGAACTTGGAGTTCCTTCTAGATGCCCCGGCCAACCCATGGCTGCTGAAGGGTGGGGGTGGGGGTGGGGTGGTGCGCTAATGTGGGCGGGGCCTCAGAGACCCACCTGGGCAGTGAAGGCGACAGCTGAGAAGAAGAAACACTCAGATGCCCAACTGGCAGCATAAAAAAAAGCTTAAGGAAAAGAGAGTAAGAGTCTGTGGGAACTTTGGGCTTCTGCCCTGGCTCTTAAGTCACCTTAGTTAACTGTCATTGCCTATGATGTCACTATAGTAGCTGCTGAGTGGAGGAAATTGCTCCTAAAATCATGATCAATGGCTAAGAGGTGTAAGTCAGGAAGATACAAATAAGCCTGTGTGTTGTCTTTGCCATTTGCTTATTTGTCCTTTGTTTTTATACAGTTATTCAACAAATTATGTCTTTGTCCTTAGCAGTCACCTGAAAGTCCATCTGTTTTGGTTTTCCTACCTCGCTATATCTTCACCTATTTTTTCAGCCAAGCCTGCCTGAAGTGGGTCACAAGGTAATACCACAGTGAAGAAGTCACTGGCTATGCTACAGTAATTTTTAGCTTAAAACTTTTTGCTATTAATCAGAGCAGAAAAACTAACAGAGAATAATAAAAATAAGAAGCATAAAGAAGTTACAAAATCCCAGAATCTTGCTATGTTCTTAGAGTCACTGTCTGTTTTACAGATAGTGACTTCCTTATCCTATATAATAAAAGGCTAATATGCAAATAGACCAAACGGTGGAACAACTGAACAGCTGGACAACCAAACAACCGTTTGCTATAATGTGCACTGACCTCCAGGGGAGCACACGTGCAGAACTTGGCTGATATTGGCAGCAGGCAGCAGAGCAAGGAACATGGCAGGTGTCAGCTGCAGAAGGATGGATGGTGGATCAGGTGAGTGGGGGCACCATACCAAGGTGGGGAGCCTGTTGCTGTCATCAGAGCAAGTCTCTGGTGGTTACTAAAAATTCTTCGCTTCCGTGTGCCACGGTCCTGATGGGCACTTGCACCTGCTGCTGGCACCAGCACCTGCTGTCAGCGTCTGGTGCTGGCCCGATCGCTCAGCACCCTCAGTGGGTGCAAGCAGCAGCTGCTGGCCCTAATCACCCCAGAGAGCTTCTCCACCTCCCCCTGCTCCTGAGAGGCGATAAGGGCTGGCAGCCACCTATCACACCCGCTGCCGGCAACGGCCTTGCTTGCACCCACTGCTGGCACCAGCCCTGCTTTCACTTGCTGCTGGCGCCAGCCCCAATCACTCCATACCTTCCTCGGGTGTGAGCGGGGCTGGCACCGTCAGTGCATGAGCAGTGGCAGTGGGAGTGGGGCTGCAGGCATACAGGGGACTGGGGGCCATGGTGGTAGGGGCCGGGTGGGGGCATGGAGGATGGGCTGAGATACGCCCCTGTGCCCACAGCAGCCTCACGGCCCACAGTTCCTTTTAAGGTGTACGAATTAGTGCACTGGGCCCCTAATACAATGATAACTAGAAATCCCCTGGGCCTTGGATTATGATTTTATTTCTGAATCTGAATCACAAACAGATCTCTTTTCCTCACTCTAACCCCTATCCTTAACACGAGGCTAGATGGCTATACAATTTCCTTTCCTCAGATGGGCCCTTCTTTCCAGAAAAAAAGTTCAGGTCCAATTTCAGCAGGACAGAGATAGGAACTAACATTTCTCTTCCTTTCAGGTTACCTCACCTCCCAACTCACACGTTTACCATAAAGGAGATATCTGCATTTCTGTGGACTTTCATTCAGTATATCACCTCTCACCACACTTCTAAACAGAACTTTGTATTTTGAATTTTACAGTGATAAAGATTGTAGCACTCACTTCTTAAGTATACTAACTAGCATGTAACCTCCATTGACTGAAATAGAAATATTGACTATCAACCACAAACACAGGTGAGTGACACAATCTTTATGACTATATTTAAAACATTGGAAGACCAGAATAATGGGTATGAAATCATTGCAAAGAGTAAACCCATTCATTCATCCATTCATCCAGTTCAAGACTATTAATACACAGGATATAATTAAGGCTCTGGAAAATATTTAAGACAAGTAAGAATTGTAGGTAGTAAGAGATAATGTCTTCTCAGAGGAGTTCACAGGTTATTATTTAATCAGGGACCATTTTGTTAATTATATATACTGAGTTGTGTTCAACTGAAATGTGGAAGGGTCATAGATGAACAAATCCTAAGAAATCATGAGAATAGTACTGAAGGCTTCTTTTTGAAATAACCCTATTATAATTTACTAAAGTGCTTCCCTGACCCTGAACCTTTATCCTAGCATCTTACTAATGTGCACAGGCATAATAATTTTTAAGAGTTTTGAACTATTATATTGACTACACTGGGCTTTATATCCTGCAATCTATAGAATGGATACAATAAGGCACTTGACTAAGTGGGCATTCGCTCAATAATAGCTCCACTTCCAAAACCAGGCTGTGCAGGCTTCTTAATTTGAAGGTACTTTCATGGAGTATTAATTCTTTTTCTACATCAGAAAGGTGGACAGTGACAAGGAAGGCTCTGTCGTTTTAGAGAAGGCTGAGTAGTATTATTTGAGATTAATGGTTTTAGAAACATTCCGTTGAGATAGAAAATAATGGTTTCAAGGATTAGTTAAAATCTGTGGTAGTTTAAATATGTCCACAAATAATTTAACCACTTCTCATTGAAAGGTGAGATCTATGTTCCCGCCCCTTCAATTTGACTTTTTTAGGTGGTTAGAAGTGATGGTTCTTAGGAAGAAAATAGTTAAAAGATGGAAATCCATGCTTTCTCTCCTTTAGCACCATCCACTCTCTTTGTCTAGGCTTCTCCCATATCAGTATCAGTTTCTCTGTGTTCCTTCTTTCTGCCTCTCGTCTATGTCTCTCTGATGGTCCCTTTTCTCTCTGTTGCTTCTGTCTTCCACAGGCTTCAGCCACTTTGTGCCTCTAGTTATTTCATTGCTGTGTTTCACTTTACCTTTTTATTGTGTTCATATTATTGCAGTGCTCTTGTTGATGTTATAAAACAATGTAGGATAGCAAAGGCTTGTTCTGTTCAGTGAAAAGCAAAACAAAAGGAATGCATCTACCTGACAGATCTGGAGCAATTAATGTCTACATCTAAGGTTTACACCACTACAAATGAAAAAAAAAAAAGATGTTTCCTTATACTTTTTGTCTCTATGATTGTCATAGCCAAGATTAAATGAGGGTAAACAGGGATTACTGAAAACATGGGTGGGGTGAGGTCTTATTTTTGCAACTCAGAAATAACCTCATAAACAGAAAAGAGCCTGTTTTACTCCAAAAAAGAAACCTAAAGTTTGAATTACATTTAAAAAATCAAAGGCAGACCAGGCAGCACAAGAAATGTATGCCGGCAAGACGAGGAGGCATGGACTTAGAGGCACAAACATTTTACCCATTAGATGCATCAGACAGATTGCCTGGTTTAACAGTACTTTTAGGAGCCCATGAAATGCTTCAAGTTTCTTTAAAGTCAGAAAAAAAGTAGAGTTTTAGGTAGAAGAAAACATTGCAACATATAATATTCATATCTTTGTCTTTTATCTCAGTAAAAATATAACCATTTTTTTTATAGTGTAAAAGTTACAGGATACCCAGGACCTATATATGTCATAATGTGACCCTACCCAGAGAACCACATGAGACAGGGCCCACAGGAAATTGGACAGCCTCAGGTTCTGCCAATATATTGGTAGCTTCTCTGCCAACCTGAAGCAGCAGATTTTGTATGTCTATACCTTAGGCCTTGTGTTTGGAGTTTCAGTACAGTCTTAATGATGCTTTATACAGCCAATTAGTGCAATTCCATAGCACATAGGTTTTACTGCCATACTCCTTCAGACTAATTATCCTATATAATAAAAGGCTAATATGCAAATACACCAAACCATGGAACAACCAGTCACTATGATGTGCAGTGACCATCAGGGGGCAGATGCTCAATGGAGGAGCTGCCCCTGGTGGTCAGTGTGCTCCCACAGGGGTAGTGCCGCTCAGCCAGAAGCCGGGCTCACAACTGGCGAATGAAGTGGCAGTGGTGGGAGCCTCTCCCTCTTCCATGGCAGTCAGACATCCCCCGAGGGCGCCCGAACTGTGAGAGAGTGCAGGCCAGGCTGAGAGACCCCCCAGAAGTGCACGAATTTCATGCACCGGACCTCTAGTCTGTTATAATAGGGTCAGTAGTTTGGAAGGAGGAAAGACACAAAAATGTATCCCCTTCTGAGTTGCTGTTATCTCTTGGCACCAGTGGGTGCCTGGGCTCACAAGAGGATGAGAAGATCCTGCTACCTGTGGAAAAAATACCCTTGGTTGAATTCATTCTTTGAAGGTCTGTTCAAACTGATGGTCTCATTTGGTCAGATAGGATATTCAAGGAGAAGTTTGAACTTTTTATCAGCCACATTCAGGTGCACATTACCAAGAAGAAAACTGGGAACTATAGAAATTGAGAACAAACTTTTAAAATCAATACAATTTGTTTTGTTAATTCTCAAGTAAGGATATTTTTCCCATTAGTTTTTAGAGAGAGTAAAAGGGAGGGCAAGAGAGAGAGAGAGAGAAAGAGAGAGAGAGAAACATCACTGTGAGAGAGACACACTGATTGGTTGCGTCCTGCACATGCCCTGACAGGGGTGGAAGATCAAGCCTGCAACACACGTATGTGCCTTTGACTGGGAATCAAACCTGTGACCCTTTGGATGGCAGTCTAATGCTCTCACTGCTGAGAAAAACAGGCGAAGGCTAAAGTCAATACAATTTGAAAACTTTAAATATTTATATTAGATATGCCCATGCAAATATAAACTCAAACAAAGCAAATATTGAGGTTTACTAGTACATGTTATGTATGATTAGTCATTTTTAAAAAGCTTTGAAAAACCACTTAAGGAGCCTACTCTCTCCAAAGCTACCAGAAGAAAAACATTGCTGCATCCTTCTTAGAGATTTTTCTCACCCAGGTATCCGTGAGTGGACAATGGAGGAGGAAAGCTGTTTTAAGATACATTTTGTTCACTTGTACTTCCCTATGATTCAGCACAGTGCCTGGTGCGTATGAGTCATGCAATAAATATTGGTTGAATAAATAATGAAGGGATTGACAAATATAAGGCTCATTCTTATATATTCATTGTCCAACTCTGCCTACTTGCGGGTTTTGCCCAGCAGCAGTCTGGCTTCCTAAAAAATTGTTCCTCAGAAGAGCTGTGGGTTCCCTTTATTCATTCCTGCCACCTTCTCATAACTTCACCTTCTTGTTTCTGACCCTCCCTCTCCTTTTTTTTTCTGACCACCACCTAGCTCATGCTCCAATGCTCCCAACTTCTCATCCTGACTGTACACTATCCTGATTTCAATTATGCCATCCTGACTTGATATACTCATGTATCTATGTGTAATGACCTCTTTCTAATTGATGATTCTCGGTCTATCTTCTCTTGACTTCTTGCCTCTTAGGTAACCTTCAGTCCACCGGGACGATGGAACCCAGTCAGCTATAGCTTCATAACGAGCTCAGGTTTTAAATAGGTGATTTCCTCTATGTTTCTTACCTTCCTCAATATGCTGCCTGGAAAAGCTCCCTCCAAAAGGTTATACTATAGTTCACTTGACTCTCAGTTACTGGTTCTTCATCAAAAATTGCAGTTTTTATCCAATCAAAGCTTTGAAATCTCATATTAACTCTCTATGGTTTTATTGTTTTATGTTAAGAAAATAATTTCTGTTACCTCCAAAACTTGAAATATTATGAAGGTTACCCATGGTGATAATACACAATGTAAAACTTCAAAAATTGAGAGAATGCTTTTTATTTTCTGCCATACTTTTTAGATATTTTCTGATAGTGGGGAGAGGGAAAAATTAAAATCTATAAAGATTTTTATTAATTGATTCTTTACAAAGGAATACTACAGAATCATATTTGCAATGCACATATGTTTTGCTCATACATTTCTGTTTTCTATGCTATTGTGAATTTCAATAAGCTTTCAAAACATGCACATACACACAAAAATAGTCAAGTAAATAAATCTGGGGAGGAGTAGATTTTATGAAATCCCAGTTGTTTTTACTTACCTGTACACATTCCAGTTGCATTTATTTATCTCTACTCTTAGAAACTAAAGTATCAAACTAAAATAGATGAGGTTGATTCTTGGGTAGGATTTGAAACAGATTGCTATGTATTCCAGCTAATCACAAGAAAGGGAGCCAGATCTTCTGCTGGGTCTTTAGAACATTTGTTTCTGTCCAAATAGATAGCTACATGTCATGGTGTGACATTCAACTTGGTGGATTTAAAAAGGAGGGTGGGAGGTAAAGTAGAGGTTAAGAACTTTTGCCTAAGGACCAAGTTTAAACTCATTTATGGATATGAGTGGGGTTCCAGAAACAGACTCGAGCCTTCCAGTGAGAATGGGAACATAGGGAGGTTTTGTTCCTTGTCTCCAGCCCCCAACTCCATAATTAGTACTTCTTTGGTTTAAGGACTGCCCAAAGCCAGACAGCCCAGAATGGATCCCCCCTGGACAGGCTACTACATTAACCTCCCAGAGTGCAATGGATTTCATCTTTCATTTATTGAGAGGCAACAGCTAGCATGAGATTTCCATTGCTTATGAACCTGAAATTGAGTGATTCAGGGTCACTTCTGCTCCCTTCTGATCTTATTATCACAGGTGTTTTTAAAGAACTGGAGATAGTGAGTGTGTATATAAACAAAAAGCCAAGTAACAAAGTTATAGGTAAGATTAATGAATTCATATATACTGTTCATGTATAAATACACAAGTCAACATTTTTAAACAGCACCACTTCCAGGTGTGTCCACAATATAATTATAATGGCACAATTTTTAAAGGTGGAAAATGCTAGTTGTTTCATAATAAAAGATCCGGGGCATAAAAAGACCCAAACTTACGTTTGAAAAGCCTGAATGGACTTAAAAACAATATTGATGTCCAACTCCACCCTGGAGCAATTAAAACAAAATCTCTAGGGTGCAGGGGGTAGCAAAGATGCATTTGTAAATACTATGGTGATTCTAATGGACATCCAAAGTTAAGAACTACTAATTCAGAAGATGCAGTTGCTGCATTATTTTTCTCCCCTTTAGTTGAAGAAAGACTGATGATTTATATGATCCCGGAAAAATGAAAAAAGTATGCAAAGCGAGCAAATACTTACAAGTAAGTGAGGCAAAGGGTTCTGTTTTATAACTTGATAGACTATTGCCAGAGCATAAGCAGAACTAGGTCAGGACCCAGTTAGAGCCACAGAATTTGCAGCAAACGCCCCTACAGCTGGAAAATAAGCCCAGAGGTTATCCCTGGCAATACACTTTCCCAAACTCCCCTCTCCATTCTCCACATACTGTTTCCTGAAGATAAGTGCTGTGTTTGTTATTTGCCGGTTAATGCTAATTACATTTGTTCTTTAGAATTACTCACAATACATTTTGGAATCCAGTGACTACATTAGTGTCTTAGAGTATCAACATTTCTTCCATTTTGTTCCTTTTACAAAGCTGAAGACCAACTATAAAAATAGACGCTCTAAATGATTTATTTCTCATCCATTGAAATATAGTTATTTGAACAACTGGAGGAAATTATTCAAATGATTTACTACATTCAAACAGAGGACTCCAAAACCTATACATAGAAATTCAAGTCCTTGTAAATAGGGCAATGACATTTCCTGAGTACGCACTGATGCTTAGCACTATAATAGGAACTGAAAGTATCTTGTTGAGATTAGACCTGACTTATGCCCTGAAAATTTAATAGTCTTTCAAAAAAGACGAGATAGGTAGGTAGTCAATGAATATTCTGACATAAAGCGATAAAGAAGGAATTGTGCAGATCAAAGAATGAGCCCAAGTTAATTGAGAGAAATTTCCCCTGAGAAGCTCTCCTGAGATGGGCTCTGAACTTCAATTTAAAGTGAGGGATACGGTTTGGAGGACAGAAATGTTGAGATTGTTCCTTGGGCAGGTGATAAATTAAATGAAAGCTCTAGGAAGTGGGTAAAAAGGAGTGAAATGGAAGGGAAAAAAAGAAAAGAAAGCTCTTGGATGTCTCTAATGACTTGAAAAGGGACAAATTACATCTTGCTCAGCAATTTTTCTTTAAAATGAACCATTTACTGACAGTTTTTGGAATTCAATGCTTTATATCAATGTTGATGGATGGGACAACATGTTTCCCTTATGATAAACATGCTTTTCTTCTATTCTGAAAGTTAAGTATTCTTTAGATAGAAAATACTCTCATTATGCCTCTCTTGTTATAAATATTGTTACTCCTTGTTGGATTATCCTAACACTGGCTGCCTGTGGGGGACACAGTTACCCTTACCAAGTATTCACACGTGTTTTCAAAATTTTCAGCCTCCCCTTGAAGATAAGTGGGACCACTTAACTAGCTTCTGGCAAGTGGGCTGTGAGCAGAACTGATGTATGCAACTTTCCTGCCAAAGCTGGAAGAGTCAGTGTGTTCCTTCAAGTTCTCTCTCCTAACTTGACTCCTGGAAGCTGATGCAAACAAAATATGCAAGCCAGATGCACCTCTAAGTCACTATTTCGATAGGGGCTGCCAGGATGGGCCCTAGCATTGTAGTAAACTTTATTAGGTTATGTCACTGAGATTTTAGTTTCCTACCCTGGAACACCCTAGTCTAATCTCACTAATGCACTAATGCACCCTGTAAGTTTTCTGTATGAGTGATTTTTTTTTTAAAGGAAAGTGTTGGCAATAGAGGATGTAGGAAGAACAAAGTATTATTACAATTAAATACTCATGTTCCAGTTACATATACTTTCCCTCTTGAAAATAAACTTCTATGCACCTTCTAAGATTAAACTGCCTTTCTTTTTACAGAGTTTAGCTAGAATGAGGCAAAACCTTTCTTTGGGGTTTCTAAGGAAGATTTTACTTCTTCATAAAATTGTACTTTGGCAACAGAGTCAACTCATCTCACTTTCATGTTAGCTGGATTGCTTTCAATTCTCCTATTGATTTGTATTAATCTAATAAATTAAGACTAAGACTATGCCTCTCCTCTGAAATTCAGCTGAGAGTTATCTCTAGCTGGAAAACTCAAGTGTGATTTAGGACTTGTCTTATGCACCCTTGCAATTAAGACATTTGTGAGGAAGATGAGACTTTCACCAGGAATGAGGGAGGGATACACTTTTGTGGGGCTAATCAGAGCCTAATGTAATTGAAACAAACAAATTATTCTTAAGTGAAATCAATTTCATTAAGGTTCGGCCATGTCCATCCTTCACCTTATATGTCCATCCTTGGCCCAGACTAGAAAAGCGAGTCTGCTGTTGTCATTGTGACGGAAATGGCTCAGTTCCAGGTTCTAAGAGCTTCTTGTTCAGTTGATAGGACTCAATAGTCTTCTTTGGATTAACAGAATATTTTTTTTTAATTTGGAAGAAAGAAAGGCATTTCTTATCATTCACCCCACTCTTTAATGATAATGACGATAGATGCAAAATACAGCCAAGTAAAAATTCACAGTAATAGTCCTTATTTAAATAAACTTTAAACTTCATTAAAAGAATTTTTGACCATTTAGGAAATGCAATGCATTTGGCAGCTGACATTTTTCTATTTTTATAAGGTATCAACTTCACCGCCAAAAATGTTTCATACATAATCATAATACTTGTATATTTATAATAAAGGGCATTGTTTTTAAAGACCATTCCTCTGAGAAACATGGTTGACACTTTGGGTGTGCAGACATATGTATCTGAAAATACTGAGTATAAATCAAGCTCCATAAACCAAAATAAATATAAAGGGGAATGGTAAAAATATTTTCATTTAATAGAAATTTTAAACTTTCTTAGAGCATCTATATGTATACATGCATAATCCTCAAGACAATTTATGTTAGACACTTAATTTTATCTGCATATCATATGTTTTATCTAATACTTGAAGAATGTTTCGATGTATATTTGTAAATTCCTACTATCTGTAATATAGCTGAGAACTAGAAAATAAGCAAAGTATAAAATAAAGTCCTCATGTTTTTGCAGGTTGTCTGGTTTCTCAGACATATCAGTTAAGATGAATTCAAAGGTAAGGGAGGACAATGGAACCAAAAAACATATGGCATTGATCTCAGATTTAGGTAAACCCAAGTTCAAATCTTAATGTTACCCCATAATAACCAGATGAATGTAGTGAAGTCACTTAATCTCCATGAGATTTAATTTCTTACCTTGCAAAGTAAAAACAATTACATCTATCTTATAGGATGCTGTGGAAATTAAATGCAATCATGTACACAACATGCCATAGATAACATCACACTGACACTGTACACTAACAATGGTAGGGCCATCTTTTATTTATTTATTCTACAAATGTTTACTCAGAAACTACTACATGCTAAAAACCATGTTCATTCACAGATGGATGAGAGGCAATTCTAGTTCAAATGCTAGTATAAGATCATCTTAGGAGACATCACAACTGCTCATTGTTATGGAGTCCTCTCTACTTCCTGGGACACTGAAAGAAGTACTGCCTGAGCCACTTGAATTATCGCCTCGCCAATCCTGACTTGTATAGGTATATCTGTATGAATAAAAGCCTACGCGACCATTCGACTGTCTGACCAGTAGCTGTGATGCGCAATGACCACCAGGCGCTCAATGCAGGAGCTGCCGAGCTGTGGTGACTTGCCAACTATGGTTCTCTGATGATGCACCTGGAACCAGAGGGGAGGGAGCCTGATTCTGGGGTGTGTCACCTGAGAACTGCCCTCTCACAACCCGGGACCCGTTGGGGGACATTGGAAAACAGGTTTCAGCCCTATCCCTGCAGGCCAGGCCAAGGGACCCCACCTGCTGGAGGGACCCCAGTCACTTCGCAGATGCCTTTCGAGCAATGGCGCCACCCCAGCTGCGGCCAGCCCAGGAGGGACCACGGGAAGTTGGCTCCAGGGCATGTTCAGTCCCTCTTACCCAGCCCCGCCCTGCTGGCCACCTTCTAATCAATTTCCTTTCAATGTACATAAATCTGTGCACCAGGCCTATAGTGATTTAATAACATCAAGAAGGGACAATTAACAGAAAAAATTTAAGCACATTCAAAAATAAAAATAAAAAGAAAGAAAGAAAGCAAAGCAATATGACATCATTTAGTGAAGGGAAAATTATCCTAATGTAGCATCTCTGAGAGTATGTCTATATTTGACAACCAGCCTAAAAATCTTGAGACATTAAAATGGTTAAGAAATAACATGAAAGAATTAATAAAGGATTCAGTCATCTTTTTAAAAGTTACATTCTAAAATTTTGTGATTACAGTGTCTAATAAATAGTTGCATTTCATTGTGTACAACATAATTTGATGTGGAATTCCCCCTCCCTCTTAGAACACAACGTGTGTTTATATGTTGTGTCAGTAGCATTAAGAATGATTCTATGTAGATAAGGCATGGGGCTAGGTATTATAGGAGAGAGAGAAAGAACGGAGACACCATTTTAACAAGTTTTCTCTCTGAGTATAGCATGTACCACCACAGGATTCTTGGCATCTTTCGACAATACTACCCACTGCCATTCATTTGCTATCTGGCAAGTTAACAAAAATGTCCTGATAAGGAAAGGCTACTTGTCTTTTCTTCCTTTATCAGTATGTCAGGTTCCTTCGTCTTTAAAAGGTGTAAATTCAGACTTGCCTATCAGAGAGAAGACACTGGCACACCAGCATGAGGCAGTCACAGCTTTGTTCTTTTGTGTTTGGGGAAATGCATCAGGTCTAAGTTTACTAGTATGCTGTCATTTCTTCCTTGGAAGCTAATGGTATCCTAATGTCATCAGAGGAGCATATTATCAACCCAAAATAAAAATAATTCTCAATTGCTGTATCTGGAAGGTTGGGGTACAACCTGAGTATGTATTTTAAACTTTTAATAATTTCAAATAGTGCTTATGTTTCTGTTGATGTTTGCCATATGCTGATAGAAAAAAAATAATTAAAAAAAGCAATAGATGGAAAATCAAGAGAAAATATGTTGCTCTAATTTATTTTGGTATTTAAGTAATTTGAGGTTTTAGGGCAGAAACTAACAATTTTCTTCTTTTGAAGTAGAAATCTCTTCAAGTCTCTTTCACTTTGTAAATCATGGCGAAGACAAGTTCAGAGGCTTGAAGGGGGATATTGCTTTAAATATTCACTGAGGAAAAGGGCTATATCAGATTCCCTTCCTGTCACACAAGTCCCTAGAGGACTTTCTCTACAGCAAGATTTTCTAGAAAGAATTTCATCCCACCATTAGCCTTTGTAGATGCAGACACTTCATGGACAGTTCTGAGTGAGAAAGAACATTGAAACACAGATCAGTTAATCATAATGGCTAGACTTTAATTCCAAGCATATCATGACATATTATGTGAAAATGGTTTATACTGCTTGAAGTTATAGCAAGCTGTTTATTACATCATTCATTTCTTTTAAAGCAATAAGCATTTCTGTATTCAGAGAAGAGGGTAAAAATAAACCAGGGTTTCTAGACTATCAATGTTCCTAAATAGACTTCTTTAGAATTTCTCTGAGTTGGAAAAGAATTTACATAACTGTTTAACATGGGTCTGTTAAAACAGCATGTCTACATCTACATGGTGCACACTGCATCTATACCAAAACATATGACTGCTCAAGCAATGTCATTGTAGTCTCCAAAGCTATTTTAAACTTCTGTTCAAATAAATTAGTGTTGCCAATTAAGTGCTTAGAGCAATTAAGAAATATACAATAGTTCAAACATGGAAGGAAACTAAGTGCCCACCAGTGGATGGAAAGATTTTTAAAAATGTGGTATATATGCATAGTGGAATATTATTTCATAATAAAAAAGAAGGAAATCTTGCCATTTTCAACAACATGAATGGATCATAAGGGCATTATGCTAAATGAAATATATCAGACAGAGAAAGACAAATACCGTATGATCTTACTTATATGTGGAATCTAAAATAAATAAACACATGAACACATGGATTGGTGGTTGCTAGAGTCTGGGTGTGGAGGTGCAGGGTGGATAAAATACATAAGGGTAAAGAGAGGCAAAAGGTACAAACTTACAGTTATAAAATAAATGTGTTGGGGATGTAACGCACAGCATGATGACTATAGTTAACAATAATATATTTGAAATTTGCATAGAGAGTAGATCTTAAGTTCTCACCTAAATAAAAAAAAAATGTGTGTAGTGATGGCTGTTAACCAGACTTATTGTGGTGATCATTTTTCAATATATGCAAATAGCAATCATCGTGGACACCTGAATCTGTTATTGGTGGGGAGAAGTCCTCATCCCCACCTGTTTCTAGTGAGAGTGGGCTTCTTGCGTTAGCCCAAGAAAATGAATTTTCTGAGACTCACACAGGAAGATGAAGTATTCTAGAAAGCTTTATTTCTGTGGAAAGACACCCCTGAGTTTCCAAAGTCCCATTTCCCTTTGTTGGACCAAGGAAAGAATGTAGCTGTGACTTCAATAGGGAGAGAATCAAAGCCAGTGTCCAGAGCTCCCATTCCATGCCTGCACAGTCCACTGCAGCACCAGGCTAGCTTAGTTTGTGCCCCTCAGCTGCAATCTGTCAGTCCAGTGCATGTGGGGTTCCCAGGACCACATGGAAGGAACACAAGCTGGAACAAAGTCAAAGGAACCAGAGACCAAGAGCCAGGAGCCAAAAGAGCGTGAACTTCATTGTTTAGGGGATTATGTATCCCCAAATTTTAATGGGATTGCATTAGTTCCACCTCTTCCAGCCAGTGATTTTTGTTCCCACATTTGATTGACAAGTAACTTCCTTATATCACCCCCAACTTCACTGTGCATGCATCTATCTCCCCTTTGTTGGACCCCTTCCCCCAGGGAATGGGCCTGTGGTTCCCTGGGGAGTGTGAAATTGCAGCTTCCTAGTGAAGCTGCCCAAATGGCCATGCTTATAGTGGCTGACCTTCCCTTTGATCCTTTTTAATTATTAATAACTAGCTAATTACCATGGTTATAATATTATTTGTCCATTATATCTTAAAAAAATAATTTTTTAAAGTAAATAAATATTTTTTCTTAAAAAAAGAAAGAATTCAAAAATATTGGATTTAGGAAATTTTGAGTAAAGGACTAATAAAGAAACTACCAGGGTACTTCTTTTATCTTCTTAATCCAAGACTCCACTATCAAACGTATGCAGAAAAACCAATAGGAAAGTAAAGCACACACACACACACACACACGAAATGCAATATTCATAAGGTCTATGTTTTGTCTTATCTTCAATTATATTTAAACTAGAGGCCTGGTGCATGAAATTCTTGCACTGGTGGGGGTGGGGGAGCCCTCAGCCAGGCCTGTGCCCTCTCACAGCCCAGGACTCCCCAGGGATCAGACCTAAGCTGGAACTCAGACATCCCTCTCACAGGCTCTCTCAGTCCAGGACCCCTTGCTCCTTACTATCCGCCTGCTGTGAAGGCAGGAGAGACTCATGCCACCTCTGCTGTGCTAGCCAGCCATGAGCCCGGCTTCTAGCTGAGCAGGGGCAGGGGGAGGGTGGGGAGTGTGGCTAGACCAGAAGCTGGGCTCCCTGCTTCTTAGCACTGGCCCCTCCCCCACACACACTGGTGGGGGGGTTCTGGGTCCAGGCCGGCTGGGGGAGGGGCCATGGCACTGGGACCGGGACCCTGGGATCCTGGGATTGCGCCACAGCCTCTGCAGAAGGAGGGGTTGCAGTGCAGGGTCCAGGAGCCCAGGACCCCAGGACCACACTGCAGCCTCTCCCACATCCTCTGTGGAATAAGGGACCACAGCACTGGGACAAGGACCCTGGGACCCCGGGACTGCACTGCAGCCTCTGGGGAAGGAGGGACCGTGGTGCTGGGACCAAGACCCTGGGACTGCGCTATGGTCTCTCCCTCTGCCTCTTGGGGAAGCAACCGGGCCTATCAGGGAAAGGCGCTGCCCTCATCATTCAGCTGTTGCTGCCACTGCCAGCTTCCTGCCTTTGCTCAGCACTCACAGCCGCTGTGGCTTTGTCCGGAAGGAGTTCCAGACTTCTGGAAGATGTCTGGTCTATCCAGTCTAATTAGCATAATACCCTTTTATTAGTATAGACTAGAGGCCCAGTGTACAAATTTGTGCATAGGTGGGGTCCAACTGGCCCACCCCAATCAGGGCCAATCAGGCAGGGCCAGCCAGGGGGAGGGACCATGGGTGGTTGGCCAGCGGGCCCAGCTCCCTGGTCAAACTCCCAGTTGAGGGGACAATTTGCATATTAGCCATTTATTATATAGGATTTTAAAAACATCTTACTTCCACTTTCATTTTAATTTTTCTTCACTTAGGAGAAGTCAAAAGTCATTAGATTAATTGCTACATTGATAATGATCTGATGCACATTTTCATTAGGAAGTCGGGTCTCTCAGGATGAGAGCCAAGTACTGCCTGGCATTTTCTACCCATGTCTCTAAATGTTCTTATTCTTATTCTTTGGCTGTCATAAAGGTTGTGTACAGTATTTTTTTTTTTAATTTAACATGCTAGGTGATTAGTGCTGTATGTACTGATTTATGATACATTTTCCATAGCCAGAACCTAGCAGAGTTCCCAGTGTCTATCATATGCTCAATATGTACTTGCTAAATTAGATAGATAGATATATAGATAGATAGATAGATAGATAGATAGATAGATAGATAGATAAATAGATAGATAGACAGACAAAGGAGTATTTGCTACCTTATAAAGTGTACACTTCAACTAAGCATCCAAACAAATACATAGCTTCTTCTTCATGAATACTTGCAGAGCAGAATGTTTGCTCATCTTAGGACCAGTTTCAGGACCAGAACTAGGCAATACTAGAAAACAAGTGGAGCCAGCCACTGGCCTCTTCTATATTCCCCTGTTTCTCTTCATCACACTTTGTATCTAGAAATCTCAATGTCCTTATGATTCAGCTCCCTTCCTGAAAAGAGTAAGAATATATCAAAACTAGAGGCCTGGTGCACAAATTTCATGCAGGGGCAGGGGGGGAGTGTGTGTACCAGCCTGCACCCTTTCCAATCTGGGACCCCTCAAGGGATGTCTGACTGCCCATTTAGTCAGACATCCCTAAATGGGTAGTCCAACATCCCTCTCACAATCCAGGACTGCTGGCTCACAACCAGGACTGCTGGCTCCCTGACTGCCTGATTGCCCCTAACTGCTTCTGCCTGCCAGCCTGAACACCCCCTAATCACTCCCCTGCCAGCCTGATCAATGCCTAACTGCTCCCCTGCTGGCCCGATTGCCCCTAACTGCCCTCTCTTGCCAGCCTGGTCATCCCCAACTGCCCTTCCCTGCCAGCCTGGTCACCCCTAACTGCCCTCCCCTGCTGGCCCGATCTCCCATAATTGCTCTTCCCTGCTGGCCATCTTGTGTCCACATGGGGGCAAGCATCTTGTGTTTTGGAGTTATGGTCAATTTGCATATTACTCTTTTATTAGATAGGATTGTTAAAACCAAGTTGTTTCCCACACAGGAGCAACAGCATTCATTTTAAAGTAAAATTTAAAATATGTGAGTTTACTATATCCCATACAAAAAGAAAGTCTTCCTATTTTTTTATGAAACATCTCTGACATCAATACCAAAGCTTTAAAAAGGGAACCAAAAGAGAAAACAAAGGAAAGAAACAACAAAAGAAAATGCCTAAACTCATTATAAATACCAAGCAATAGATTTCCAACTGAAAATCAACAAACAAAATCTAGAAACCAACAAAGAAGAATACACTCTGATGGCCAAGTACTTGTAAATGGTTCAATATTAAAATATATTAATATCCCTCAGAATATCAATAGAATCAAGAAAATAGATCTTCCCCACAGATATTAGAAAGTTATTTGATAAATGTCTACATCCAGTTATTAAAACATTAGAAACTTTCTAACTTTGATCATAACAAAATTCCTCCATTTAAATTTGTTTCCTAATTACTAGTGGATAAATTAAGCAAAAGGAGACAAAATCAGCTATGAAAATAGGAAAAATGGAGATAAAATTACTTACTTTAGATGACTGTTACTTAGAAGGAAAGAGAATCAATTGAATAATTGTTTTAATGGTAAAATAAGTGGTTGGAAAAAAAAATAATACACAGGATCCAATAGTTGCCATATATAATGTAACAACCACTTAAATTATATGTTGAAAGAAAAGATTTAAGTACAATAGCAAAGAAAAAATATCTGGCAGGAAATGTAGAAAAAAATGAATAGGATTTATGGATACAATGTTAACATACAAGTAAAGGACATGCAATACTTTAACATGTAGAAATTTATACCATGTTCTATGATAGGAAGCTTAAACAACATTAAAATGTTAATATCCTCTGAGTTATTTCATATATGGTATAGCAGTTTTATTCCAGTCAAGGCCTTCTATTTTAAAAATGTGTTCCCCTAACACAAATAAAAACAATGTTTTTTAAGGTATACAAGTTGATTCTATAATTCACTTAATACCTAAGTAAGTATATCCAATTAAATTACAAAAAGAAGAATACTAAGTCAAAAGGTCGTTAGAATTAAAACAATACAGTAATTGGTATACCAATGAAGATGTCAGTGGAATAAAATAGAAAATACAGAAATAGATTTCAGTTACATATGAAACTTTAGTAGGTGATAAATGTGGCACTTACTAGTTGTACCGGTTAATAATGCGGATTTTTTTCATTAGATGGAGTTACACATATGTTGATATATATGTGATTTGATATGCATGCTATTTTGTTGTATTGACAACAAGCTTCAAAACTTCATATGTCAAATTTTCTGAAGGTGTTAACATCATAGATATTTTTACGCTTAAAATGTCAGAATTTCATGCCAAAATAAAAAAACATATATGGGAAGTTTTAATTCATTACTTTATTTTGAAGAAAAGTGCTGCTGAAAGTTATTGTATACTTCAGGAAGCTTATGGTGAACATGCTCCATCTCAAGATACTGTGAATGCTGGTTTAAATGCTTTAAAAGTGGTGATTTCGATGTGAAAAACAAAGAACGTCCTGGTTTGAAGACTGGAAAGGTTTGAAGACCAACAATTACAAGCATTATTAGATGAAGATGCCTGTCAAACTCAAAAACAACTTGCAGAAAAGATTAAATGTTGCTCAGCAAACAATTTACGATTGTTTACAAGCAATGGGAGAGATTTTAAAGGAAGGAAAATGGGTGCCACATCAACTGAACTAAAGACAAATGGAAAACCGAAAAGTCATCAGTAAAATATTACTTCAATGGTACGAAAGAAAGTCTTTTTTTGCATAGAATCAATGAAAAGTGGATTTATTGTGACTGGCAATGCAAAGTAGATTTATTTTGAGAATCCCAAACACACAAAATCATGTGTTGATCCAGGTCAACCATCAACATCGACTGCAAGGCCAAATCACTTCGGAAAGAAGACAATGCTCTGTTAGGTGGGATCAGGAAGGTGTGGTGTATTATGGGCTTCTAAAACCAGGTGAAACTGTTAATATTGATCGCTACCAACAACAAATAATCAATTTGAACCATGCTTTAATTGTAAAACAACCAGAATGGACCAGAAGACACAGGAAAGTAAGTTTGCTTCATGATGACGCACCATCACACACTTCAAAAAAAAACCAAAACAGTTAAAGACATGCTAAAAGATTTTGCCTGAGAAGTATTAGCCCACCGCTGTATTCACCAGACCTTGCTCCTTCAAATTGCCACTTGTTCTGATTGATGGCACAAGCACTTTCTGAGCAGCACTTCAAAACACACGAAGACATGGAAAATTGGGTCTCTGAATGGTTTGCTTCAAAACTAGAAAAGTTCTATTGGGATGGTATCCACAAATTACCTGAAAGATGGGGGAAATGTGTAACTAGTGATGGACATTACTTTCAATAAAGCACTTTGGATGTTTCTCTTGAAATTATTGTGTTTTCTTTGGATTACAAAATCCGCATTATTAACCAGTACACCTAGTAATACATGTTTAGGAAAATACATAAGGTAAATTCTAGTTACATCAGATAAACAACCCAATCAAAAAATGGGCAACAGACCTAAATAGATACTTTTCGAAAGACGACAGAAGAAAGGCCAACAGACATATGAAAACATGTCCAAAGTCACTAATCACCCGAGAGATGCAAATCAAAACAGCAATGAGGTACCATCTCAAACAGGGGTGGGCAAACTTTTTGACTCGAGGGCCACAATGGGTTCTTAAACTGGACCGGAGGGCCGGAACAAAAGAATGGATGGAGTGTTTGTGAGAACTAATATAAATTCAAAGTAAACATCATTACATAAAAGGGTACGGTCTTTTTTTTTTTAGTTTTATTCATTTCAAACGGGCCTGATCCGGCCCGCAGGCCGTAGTTTGTCCACGGCTGATCTCAAACCTGTCAGAATGGCTATCATCAACAAATCAACAAATGACAAGTGCTGGAGAGGATATGGAGAAAAAGGAACCCTTGTGCACTGCTGGTGGGAAATGCAGACTGGTGCAGCCACTTTGGAGAACAGTATGGAGTTTTCTCAAAAAACTAAAAATGGAACTCCCATTTGACCCAGTGATCCCACTTCTATGAATATATCCCAAGAAACTAGAAACACCAATTAGAAAGGATATATGCACCCCTATGTTCATAGCAGCACAATTCACCATAGTTAAGATTTGGAAACAGCCTAAGTGCCCATCAGCAGATGAGTGGATTAGAAAACTGTGGTACATCTACACAATGGAATACTATGCTGTGGTAAAAAAGAAGGAACTCTTGCCTTTTGCAACAGCATGGATGGAACTGGAGAGCATTATGCTAAGTGAAATAAGCCAGTCAGAGAAAGATAAATATCACATGATCTCACTCATTTATGGAATATAATAAACAACATAAACTGGTGAACAAAAAGATCCAGAGACAGAGAAGCATCGATCAGACTGTCAAACCTCAGAGGGAAGGTAGGAGAGGGTGAGGGTAAGGGGAAGAGATCAACTAAGGACTTATATGCAAGCATATAGGCCTAACCAATGGACACAGACAACAGGGGGGTGAGGGCATGAGTGAGGGAGATGGGGGGTAATGTGGGGATAAGGACACATATGTAATAACTTAATCAATAATTTTTTTTTAAAAAAAGGAAAAAAAATAAAAACACACACACAAAAAAATTAAACCTTCAAAAGTTGAAACATAAAAGTAATAAAATAAATTTTGTAAGATTTTAGGTTAAATAAGGCCTGTCTTAGTATAAAACAAAACCTGAAAATCATTTAAAAATAATAAATTTAATTACACACTTAAACTATTTTTTGAAAATAAAACTCATAAATAAAATTGGAGACAAATGGAAACAAGAAAAACTATTTGCAATTTATATTATAGAAAAAGTAGCTGAATTCTTTAATATATAACAAACCCCTAAGAATAAATAAAGCTGTATTAAAAATTCAGTTAAAGGAAGAAAAAATTATTGAACTCCTCAGAAAAGAAGGCATAGCTTCTAAACACAGGAAAGTATCCTTAATCCTACTCATAAGAGAAATGCAAATTAAAAGCTACATAGAGACATCATTTTGCACCTGGGACATAAAGATATAAAGGTTTAATAACACTCTGTTTTATTAAGAACAGGGGAAAATAAGTTCTTTTACATTACTGGTGGGAGTATAATTTTTATGTCTTCATGGAAATAAACTTAGTACACTCTATAAAAAGTTAAGATGTATAAACTCTTTGCCCCAGTAATTTCACTTTTAGAAATTTATTCTACTGATAAACTCATGAAAATGGTTGATATAGAGGTAAATATATTGTGCCATGGTTTGTAATAACCAAAGATTGACAGTAATCTGAATGTCCTTTAATAAAAAACTTATTAAATAAATAATGATAAAACCTATATAGCTTTTTTTAAAAAAGCTGAGACAAAACTATATGTACTCCTGAGGACTACCTCCAAGATATGTAGTTTCATATAGTATATAATTTTTAAAAGTTAAGTTCAATACAAGATATTGTATGTATGTGTATATTTATTAATTTACACACATATACATATGTATGGATGTATGTATAACTTTAATGCTTACATGTACAGACTATCCTCTGAAATTTGGAAGATCTAAATTTGGGAAATTGAGGTGGGAAGAAGAGCTGTTCTGTATTTCTTTACATATTTTGAATTTTTACTAGGTATATATATATATATATATATATATATATATATATTACTTTTTTCAAAAAATAAGTAGAAGAAAATAATTTTTATGATAAATAGCAGCACTATGACAACTGACAAAGAAGGAAACCTTCAGTCTTGTTAACCTTCAGCTGGAAAAAAAGCGTTTCAACTATATTTCTGATTGTATGTAAGTTTCTTGAGATCTGAGACCATCTTCTTTTTAAAAAAACAAAAACACAAATTACCCAGGGTTTCTTTTTTATTTAATTAAAATTATTCATGAGACACTGGTTAATAAAATATATAGGTTTCAGGTGTACAATTCTATAATATATCATCTGTATATTGTATTTGTATGTTCACCACCCAAGTAAAGTCTTCTCCCATCACCATGTATCCCCGCTTTACTCTCTTATACCCCCATCCCATCTCCTTTTGGTAATCACCATACTGCTGTCTGTACCTATGAGTTGTTTTTATTTTTTTTGCTTAATCCCTTCACTTTTTTTTTGCCAAACCCCCCGCCCCCAACCACCCTCCCCTCTGACAGCTGTCAGTCTGTTCTCTGTATCTATGAATCTATGAGTCTGTTTCTGTTTTGTTTGTTAACTTATTTTGTTCATTATAGTCTACATATAAGTGAAATTATATGGTACTTGTCTTTCTCTGACTGGCTTAGTCCCTTAGCATAATACTCTCCAGGTCCATCCATGCTATCACAAAAGGTAAGAATTTCCTTCTTTTTTGCAGCCAACTTGTATTGCATAGTGTAAGTTTGCCACAGTCTTTTTTGTGTTGTTTTTAGAAAAAGGAAGAAAAAGAGAGAGAGAGAGAGAGAGAGAGAGAGAGAGAGAGAGAGAGAGAGAGAGAGAGAGAGAAGAGATATCCATGTAAAAGAGAAACATCATCAGTTGCCTCCCATATTCATCCAACCAGAGATCGAACCCTCAGCCTGAGTATGTGCCCTGATGGGAATTGAACCTGCCAATTTTTGGTATAATGGCACAACACTACAACCAACTGAGCCACATTTGCCAGAACTCCAGTCTTTTTATCCACTCATGTCCTGATGGACGCTTGGGCTGCTTCCAAATCTTGACTATTGTAAATGCCCTGCAATGAACATAGGAGTACATATATTCTTTCATATTGGTGTTTTGGGTTTTATCCTATGTATTCACAGGAGTGAAAATGCTGGTTCATAAGACAGTTTCATTTTTACTTTTTGAGGAAATTCCACACTGCACCAATCTGCATTCCAATCAACAGTGCATGAGAGATCCCTATTCTCCACATCCTCACCAACATTTGTTGCTTGTTGACTTATCGAGGATAGCCATTCTGACAGGTGTGAGGTGATATCTCATTGTGGTTTTAATTTGCATTTCTCATATGTCTTTTGGCTATCTGCATAATCTCATATGTCTTTTGGCTATTTGGATAAGTGTCAACTCAGGTTCCTTGCCCATTTTTTAATTGGATTGTTTGCTTTTTGTTACCTCATTGTCAAAATTCTTTATAAATTTTGGATATTTACCCCATATCAGATGCATCACTGATGAATATATTCTCCCATTCAGTAAGTTATCTGTTCATTTTATTGATGGTTTCCTTTGCTGTGCAAAACTTTTTAGTTTGATGTAATCACACTTGTTTATTTTTTCATTTATTTCTCTTGCCTGGAAATTTATTTATCAGAAAAAAAATGTTGCTATGAGCATGTCCAAGATTATACTGCCTATGTTTTCTTCTAGGATTTTTTATGATTTTGAATCTAACATTTAAGTATTCAATCCATTTTAAGTTTATTTTTGTGTATGGAGTAAGAAGTTGGTGTAGTTTCATTGTTTTTGCACATATCTGTCCAATTTTCCCACCATCATTTATTAAATAGGCTATCTTTGCTTCCCTGTATGTATTTGCCTCCTTTGTCAAATATTAATTGGCAATAAGTACATGGGTTTATGTCTGGATTCTATTCTCTGCCATTGGTCTATGTGTCTATTTTGATGTCAGTACCATTGTTTTGATTATTATGGCGTTGTAGCATAGTTTGATGGTAGGTAGCATGATCCTCCAACTTGGATCTTCTTTATCAAGATTGCTTTTGCTATTCAGGGTCTTTTGTGATTCCATATGCATTTTTGGAAGTATTCTAGTTCTATGAGGCACACCATTGGTATTTTGACAGGGATGCATTGAATTTATTGATTGCTTTGAGTAGTATGGACATTTTAATGATGTTAATTATTCCTGTTCATTAACACCGTATATGCTTCCACTTATTTGTATCTTCTTCAATTTCTCTCTTCAGTGTCTTATAATATCTGAATACAGTTCTTTAACATTCTTGGTTAAATTTATAACTATTTTATGGAATTGTTAATGGGGTTGTTTTCTTAGTTTCTCTTTCTGATAGTTCATTATTAGTGTATAAAAATACAATTTGTTTCTGGATATTTATTTTGTTTCCTGCTACTTTACTGAATTCATTTATCAGCTCTAGTAGTTTTTTTGTGTGTAATCTTTAGGATTCTCTTTACACAGTATCATGTCATTTGCAAATAATGACAGTTTTACTTCTTCCTTTCCAACTTGGATGCTTTTGATTTCTTATTCTTATCTGATCGATGTGGCTAGGACATCCAGTACTGCTTTGAATAAGAATGGTGAAAGTGAACACCCTTATCTTTATTCCAATCTTAAGGAAAATGCTTGTAGTTTTTGCCCATTGAATATGACGTTGGCCATGGGTTTGTCGTATATGGCCTTTATTACATTAAGGTATATTCCCTTTATTCCCACTTTGCTGAGAGTTTTTATCATAAATGGATGTTGGATTTTATCAGATGCTTTTTCTGTACCTATTGATATGATTATTTTTATCCTTTATTTTCTTTATGTAGTGTATCATGTTTATTGATTTGTAAATATTGTACCAACCTTGCATCCCCAGAATAAAATCCACTTGTTCATGCTATATGATCTTTTAATGTATTACTGGATTCAGTTTGCTAATATTTTTTTTTGAAGATTTTAGCATTTATGTTCATCAGGGATATTGATCTATAATTTTCTTCTTTGTAGTACTTTATATAGTTTTAGAATTATGATACTGCTGGTCTTTTAAAATGAGCTTGGGAGTCTTCCCTCCTCTTGAAGTTTTTTGAATAATTTTAGGTGTTAGTTCTTTGACTGTTGGGTAAAGTTCTCCTGTGAAGCCATCTGGTTCAGGACTTTTGTTTGTTGGGAATTTTTTTTTTTTTATAATTACTCCTTCAATTACACTATTTGTAATCTGTCTGTACAGATTCTTTGATTCTTCCTGATTCAGTTTTGTAAGTTTCTAGAAATTTATCTATTTTTCAGATTATTTAATTTGTTAACATATAGTTGTTCATAATATTTTGTTATAATCCTTTGCATTCTTTGGTGTCAGCTATTTCTCCTCTTTTATGTCTGATTCTATTCATTTGTGTCCTCTCTCTGTTTTCTAAATGAGCCTGGTTAAAGGTTTGTCCATGTTGTTTATACTTCAAAGAATCAGCTTTTAGTTTTATTGATCTTCTGTATTTTTTTAGACTTTATTTCATTTATTTCTACTTTGATCTTTATTATTTCCTTGCTTTCACTCACTTTGGACTTTTTTTGTAATCTAGCTCGTTTAAATATAAAGTTAGGTTACTTATTTGAATTTTTGTTTTGTTTGAGATAGCCCTGTAGTGCTATGAATTTCCCTTTGAGGACCTGTTTTCACAGTGACCCATAGATTTGGGGTTGTTGTGTTTTCATTTACATTTGTTTCAAGGTATCTTCTGATTTCTTCCTTGATCTCACTGTTAATCCATTCATTATTTAGTAACTTAATATTTAGCCTCCATGTCTTTGTTTCAGTTTTTCTTGTGATTAATTTCCAATTTCATACCATTATGGTCAAAGAAGATGCTTGAGATGATTTTAATATTCTTTAATTTATTAAGACATGGTTTTTGTCCTAATATGTGGTCTATCCTAGAAAATACACCATGTGCACTTGAAAATAACGTATATTTTGTTGCTTCAGAGTGAAATGCTCTGAAGAAATCAATTAAATTCATCTGATCTATTTCCTTATTGATTTTCTGTCTGGAAGATTTGTTGATTGAAAATTTATTGAAAGATTCAATAGAAGATTTATTGAAATTTTATTGAAAGATTTAGTAGAAGATTTATTGAAAATCTTCTACTAAGACTGTAGTACTGCCAGTCTCACTGTATTCCCATTAAGATTTGCTTTATATATTTACTAGAGACCCAGTGCACAAAAATTTGTGCACTCGGGGGGGAGGGGGGGGTCCCTCAGCAAGGCCTGTGCCCTCTCCCAGTCTGGGACCCCTCGGGAGATAACGACCTGCTGGCTTAGGCCTGCTCCCGGGTGGCAGAGGGCAGGCCCAACCCTAGGTGCAGCCCCTGGTCGGGCTCAGAGCAGGGCTGATTGGGGGTTTGGAGTGCTGCCCCCTGTCATGCACAGAGCAGGGAGGATTGGGAGGTTGCGATGCCACCCTCAGTCACGCTCAGGGTAGGTCCGATTTGGGGGTTGGGGCACCTCCCCCTGTCACACTCAAGGCAGGGTCGATGGGGAGGTTATGGTGCCACCCCCTGTCATGCACAGAGCAGGGCCCATCAGGGGGGTTGGGGCTCCGTACTGTGTCATGCACAGAGCAGGGTCGATCAGGGGGTTAGGGTGCTGCCCCCTGTCACTCACAGAGTAGGGCCGATAGGGGAGTTAGGGCACTGCCCCCTGTCACACTAAGGGCAGGGCCAATGGAGAGGTTATGGCTCTACCCCATCACATACAGAGCAGGGCCCATAGGGGGCGGGGGGGTTGGGGCGCCGCACCCTGCCACGCTGATCCCGGTGCCGGGAGGCCTCGCGGCTCCACTGATCCTGGTGCTGGGAGGCATATTACCCTTTTACTATATAGGGTAGAGGCCTGGTGCACGGGTGGGTGCTGGCTGGTTTGCCCTGAAGGGTGTCCTGGATCAGGGTGGGGGTCCTCACTGGGGTGCCTGGCCAGACTGGGTGAGGGGATGATGGCTGTTTGCAGCTGGTCACACATCCTTCAGGGTGGGGGTCCCCACTGGGGTGCCTGGCCAGCCTGGGTGAAGGGATGATGGCTGTTTGCAGCTGATCACATACCCTTCAGGGTGGGGGTCCCCACTGGGGTTGCTGGCCAGTCTGGGTGAGGGGCTGAGGGCTGTTTTCAGGCTGGGGGTGACTGAAGCTCCCAACCGCTCCTTTTTTTCTTTTTTTCTTTTTTTATTCTGGGCCAACTTTAGCTTTGAGGCTTGGCTCCAGCTCTTAGGCCTCTGCTGCTGAAAGTAGGTTTCTGGCCTTTGCTTACAATGTTGCGATCTTGCTGGCTGAAGCCTGGCGGTGTACTAAAGCAGGTTTCTGGGGTTTTGTTTAGCTTCTATATTTGTTACATAGTTCCTTAGAGTTGCAGCTCAGAGGCCTGCAGAGGCAGGCGGGGAACGTTGGAGTCCTCCGTCACTGAAGCAAGCAAGCCTCATGTTAGTTTCAAGCTGCCTGGCTGCCGGCCGCCATCTTGGCTGGCAGTTAATTTGCATATTGCCCTGATTAGCCAATGGGAAGGGTAGCGGTCGTACGCTAATTACCATGCTTCTCTTTTATTATATAGGATGTGTTCCTATGTTGGGTGTATAAATGTTTATAAGAGTTATATCCTCTTGTTAGATATATCCCTTTATCATTATGCATTGTTCTTCTTTGTCCCTAAAGTTTAAAACAAAATATGAAGTATCAGATATAAGTATTGCTATGTCAGCTTTATTTATTTCCTTTCAATTTGCATGAAATATCTTTTCAATTTTTTTACTTTTTGTCTGTGTGTATCTTTTGTGCTGCAGTGGTTCTCTTGTAGACTGCATATATATGGCTCTTATTTTTTAAAAAAATATTTTTTTATTGATTTCAGACAGAAAGGGAGAGAGGGAGAGAGATAGAAACATCGATGATGAGAGAGAATCATTGATCAGCTGCCTCCTGCATGCCCCCTACTGGGGATTGAAACCACAACCTGGACATATGCCCTTGACTGGAATCAAACCTGGGACCCTTTAGTCCACAGACTGATGCTCTGTCTACTGAGCCAAACCAGCTAGGGCCTGGGTCTTATTTTGTTATCCATTCAGCTACCCTGTGTCTTTTGATTGGACCATTTAAGGCATTTACATTTAAAGTGATTATTGATAGGTATTTATTTATTATTATTTAATTCCTTTAACTATGTTACATTATTATTATTATTATTATTATTATTATCATTATTATTATTGAAGCTCTTTAACATTTCCTATAATCTGGTTTGGTGGTAACAAACTCCTTTAGGGTTTGTTGTTTATTTGATTGTGATTTAAATGATAGTCTTGTTGGGTAAAGTAGTCTTGGTTATAGGTCTTTGCTTTTTATCACTTTGAATATTTCATGCCAATCTATTCTGGTCTGCAATGTTTCTGTTGAGGAAACAGCTCTTAGTCTTATGGGAGCTCCTTTGGTGGTAACTGTCTCTCTCTCCTGCTGCTTTTAAGATTCTCTTTGTCTTTAAACTTTGGCATTCTACTTATGATGTGTCTTGGTATGGGCTTCTTTATCTTCATCTAGTTTGAGATTCTTTGTAATTCCTGGACTTGTGTGTCTTTTTCAATTGCCAGGTTAGGAAAGTTTTTGCTTATTATTTCTTCATACAGGTTCTGTATCTTTTGCTCTCTCTCTTCTTTCTCTGGAACCTCTTTGATTTTATGTTTTATGTTGTCCCAAAGTTCCCTTAAACTATCCTCACTTTACTAAGTTTTTTTTCTTTCTTTTTGTTGCTCTGATGGGTGGTTTATTTTTAACTTGTGTTCCAAATTACATCATCCAACCTACTGTTTATTCCTTCCAGAGTATAACTTATTTCAAATATCATATTATTCATTTCTGACTAGTTATCTTTTATGAATTCTTTGTCATTTTTCATGTTGTAGTTCTCACAAAATTTCTTGTAGTTCTCACTACATTTTTTTGAGCATCTTTATAACCATTTTTTAATATCTGATATATTGCTTACCTCCATTTTATTTAGCTCTTTTTTTCCTGGATATTTCTCCTGTTCTTTCATTTGGGGGATGTTTCTTTGACTCCCCATTTGGCTGCCTCTTTGTGCTTGTTTCTATGTATTAGTAGATCTGCTATGACTCCCAGGCTTGGTAGTGTGGCCTTAAGTAGTAGGTGTCCTGTTTTCTCACACAAATTTGTGATGGGGTGGGGAATCAGGGAGTTTTCAGGGTGAGAC
This sequence comes from Myotis myotis, assembly GCF_014108235.1. NCBI lineage: Eukaryota > Metazoa > Chordata > Mammalia > Chiroptera > Vespertilionidae > Myotis > Myotis myotis. The sequence goes on along the minus strand of NW_023416324.1, from coordinate 143,899,256 downwards.
CAGTAGAGCCCATCAGGCCCAAACAGACCAGATTTGTCCATATAAAGGGAGGGTTCTGTACCACTTGAATATGTGAGGGAAAAATATCCTTCATTGTAGAGCCACAGAATTCAGCCTGTCCCAGGTTTTGCACAGAGCCTGATCTCAATGGGGCAGGGAGGGGGCACTGAGAGTTGAAAGAGTTGGGCTGGTGGACGTCCCATAAGGAGAGGTGCAGGTCAGGCTTAAAGAAGGTGGAGGGTGTGGCCTCCACCCGAGGGCCACACAACTCTGTTTGTCCCAGATCCTGCCTAGACCTCGAGAGAGTAGAGTCACCAGCAGTTGGGAGGGTTGTGCCACTGGGAACCCAGAGATGGGGCTTACAGATTTCCTACGAAGGGGAGGCACCAGTGAGGTCCTCAGGAATGTGGGGGGAAAGGTCACTGATCCAAGATCACACCACTCAGTCACTGACAATCACTGAGTATGGTCAGACCACACCCTGGCCCCGGCAGCTGACTCCACAGCAGGGCATAATCTCCACAGGGTGGTGCAGCAGGAAGTCCAGAGGGTGAAGCTATTGCATTCCCCCAGGCTGTTGCTACATAAAGAGAAGTGCTTCACCCAAGAAAGGTGTTGTCTGATGTGTGGGAGAAGAACTTAGTTCAGGGATCCTGACGGCTGTCCTTTCGGCTCTCTCTCCAGAGCCACAAACCCCAGTCTCTCCTTATGTGATTATAGTCTGTTCTGCTTTCCCTCTGCCAGAACCCATGGTGAGTGGCCGTGAATGAGAGTTTGTGGCCCTGTGAGAGGGCACCTGCTGATTTTCACAGCCAGATATTGTATGGGGGCCTCTTGCCATCTCGGGAGCTCTGGTGTTCAGGTTCCCTCTGAGGAGTGTGAGATCTCTCTGGGACCATCTTCTACACTTTTTGCTTCTTACCATGGCACTGCCTCAGGCTGGAACCACAGGTAATTCATAAATATTGGTTGATTCTGCAGCATCTGCTCATGAGGACTCTCTTCAGAGATTTCCACTTTTCATGTTTTTGTTGCCTATACTGAAGCAGTGTCAAGGGGCCCCAGTTTAAGACCATACATTCATTTATATCTCAGAAATAGAAAGACCTTAAGCAAAATATACATCACAATAGGGGGAAACAATGAAATCTGTGGTGACATTAGCAAACCAATCATATTTCCTAATGATATTTCAGAAATCAATTTGTGCCATAAACTGGAGGAGTCAGGAAAAAAAAAGCAGAAAATCTCTCTTCAGCACTGCCCATTTTCACTCTACTCCTTAATCCTGTGGCCTTCACCCCATCAACTCAGCCCTCAAAAATAATAATTGTTTTGCTTATTGTAAGCCATTTCTCCAATCCATGTTTCCAAGCCTGGATGCTATTTACACTGTTCAGACCTTCCTGGTTATTTAGCTAAGGGAAAAGAGCAGGCTGGCTGAGGAAGGAATGATAAAAATGTACAGATAAGTCTACAATTTCAGCCTAGAACTGCAAATACCAAGTGTTCACTAAAGCCAACAGCCCCTGTTTTGACACTTGAATGTGGACCAACTATATTTTGAAAAACAGAATATGTGTCCAAACCATAAGTGCTTGGTGAGGAAGAAAAAAGAATGGCCAATGAAATGGTTCTTAAATGAGCAAATAAACATAAGTCAAGAGGAAGAATTTTAGAAAGTATAGTTAAGGCCTAAGCCCTAAAAGATGCAGAATATGCAATTTAATATTATTCAGTCCAGAGAGGAAGAAATAATTCAATAAGTAGTAGCCATTGTTCAGCAGGAAGAGTGGTATTTCTAATTTTCTGTTTTTCTAATACAAATACTACAAACAGACTTTTTTTTTTTTTTTTTTTTTTTTTTTTTTTTTTTTTTTTTTTTTAGGCTATGGCATGACTAATGGAACTTAATACTTAAATGGCTTGTGAGTTTTCTCAAAGTCAAAAATCAGTGTTTCTCTCTCTTTCTCTCTCTCTCTCTCTCTCTCTCTCTCTCTCTCTCTTTCTCTCTCTCTCTCTCTCTCTCTCTCTCTCTCTCTCTCTCTTTCTCTCTCTCTCTCTCTCTGTCTCTCTCTCTCTTTCACTTTAATGCATGGTCCCTAAATCCTTATGCTAAGCTTCAGTTCTATAGCTGTGATTGGAGCTGCTCTGGACAGGGGGCTGGCCCTTTTGGAGATTTTAAATAGAATGGCTTGGCTGGAAGAAGACTGGCAGCAATTCAGCTTTACAACCTTTTATTTTCTGAGTTAGTGCCGATAAGGGAGCTATCAGCTTGGGCACTAGGCAGTAGCAGAAGATCCGATTGAAGCAGAGATTACAGTAAATTAAGAATTTGTTATCACTTACAACAGGCTGTCCTCCTTGCAGGGCTTCTGGGCAAAGTCGCAAGCTGACTGAAGGGCCTTCTTGTTCCAACAATACTGAATATTTATATTTCTGAGGCTGAAAGAAAAACTTACAGATGTGTTCATTTGCCAAATTGGGAACTTCCTGAGTAAAGTATAAAACTGACCTCTTTACATGGAGGGCAAGGAGTGACTGAAGAAAGACAGGGGACCCCAGATTGGTAGGTGACAGGTTTAATGATTAAGGGACTTATATATACCTTGGACACCACAAGATCAGTAGACCTCTGTATCCACCTGCCAGGATCTTAAATCTTTATATATAGGCCTTACCTGGGTTCGGTCCTATATTCTGTCCAGATGGTCTCAACACCTTACTCTCTCAAGTTTGTAGTGTACAAGGGAAATGGAGCCTCCATTCAATGTCAAATTCTTTTACCCAGTCTTGCACGTCATGACCTTTGAAATGTCACCCCTGGTCACTGTCTACTTGAGGACAGTATTCCTACATGGTACTCAGTTTTTCTAATCCTCTAATAACAGTAAACTCATTTTACATGAGAAAAGCTTAGATCCACACATACTTTCATGTGGAGTGAAAGGGCTAGACTCTAGCCGCTAGAGTAACCAATTTTCCAATCACTTATCTATTGGGAATGGCCCCAGACTCCTTTGGCAGTTGCCTTGGGCCTGTTTTAGAACACCCAGGACGTGCTGTAACTGCATTACCAAGTCACTGTATTTCGAGGACAATCTGGAATCCTTGGCAATATGTCATCACACATGAGTGCTGGTGGCCGCTCTTTCTATGCACCCAATCTTCTGGATCTACTGAAGGATCGGTTGCTAGGGTTTGTACTCAAACTAGAACACCAGCTTCCTGATTGCCAGGGGTTGTTACGACCTGGGGCATGGAAGACAATGAGGACAGCTTCAGGTTCTTGCAGGAGAACCCAGATGCTTTCCCACATGTCCAGACCCCACAAGGGCTCATTTATGATTATCTAACCCTCAGTCCAAACCATAGAATTAATTCCTTTAGAACAGCCTGTCAGTGCACAGGGTGAAACACCAGGGCTCATGAGGGATAGATCACTAGTCAAAAGGCTCTGAGCTCAGTCCACTGGCTGCTGTGGTGCATTCCTGTTTCCATCCAGATGGTGTCAGTGTTGGGGTGAAGAGCAACTGCAGTCCATGTGTGTGGTTAGCCCCAACTAGACTCATCAGTGTAGCAGGTGTCAGTGGGAATTTCCCCTACTGCCTCCCTAAAGGCCGCAGGGACCACCACTGTTCCAGAATAGGGACAGGGGCTTTTGTAGTATCTGCATCATCTGTAGGACCTAGGAGCACACACATTTCTAGAGACTGAGCTGGCTGACAGTGGTGCTCCTCTGCAGCAAATAGGCATATCAATTAGTCAAAGTGGGAGTTTGAGCCATGGTAGCAGTGGGTCAATGGAACTTACTCTCAACCTACCCTTAGATAGAAAGGAAAGTTTTTGCATGATATGCTGTTGCTTCATGAGACTGCTTGGAGGAGCACTGTGTACACACTTAGGAGCTGTTGCTCTGAGGGGCTATATTGGTTTCAGGCCCCTTCCAGAGCTTAGACCAAAATGCTATGGGCCCTCTCCTCTTCTGTTGTCTCTGCCACAGTGCCAAGCCCACATCTTCTGGAGTTACAGAAACATCTAATTGAAATGGTAGGTCTGCTTGGAAGATCTCCAGAACTTTAATCTGTTTCACTAGTATTTTTGTCTTCTCAAAGGCAGCTTGCTGCTCTGATCCTCAGTCTAATGTGCCTTTCTTTACCAGGTGTTAGAAGGAATGGAGGCACTGTGCCAGGTGGGGAATAAATGTCCTCTAAAACCTCCAAATCTCTACAAAGGTTTGCACCTTTTTCATGTTATTATGGGTTGCATATGTTACACCTTTTCAATAATAGCTCTTGGGACAACTCTTGTCTTATCTGACCAAAGGATTCCGAAAAACTTGACAGCTATTCTTGGGCCTTGAACTCTCTGTAGATTCACCACCCATCTTCTCCCTTGCAAATGGTACATACAACGGTCCAAAGTGTGTCCTGCCAAAGAAGAAAATCTTTACATGTTAATATTATATTATCAACATAATAGGCCCATTTTACTGATTTTGGGAAGAAGAACAGTGACAGACCTCAGGTTACCATCCCATGACATATTGTGGGGTTTACACATACCCTTGGGAAGCCTGCTGCCCCTCCCATGTGAAGGCCAACTGACCTTGTAACTCAGCAGCCAGAGATAGATATAAAAAAGCATTTGCTGAGTTCAGTGCAGCATGGTACACTCCTAAGACCATGGCCAAACTGCCTCAGATTGTGGCCATGTTGGGCACAGTCACATGGATTGGGCACTGTTTTTTTCAGACCTCAGTAGTCCATGGTCCTCCACCTTGAGCCATCTGACTTTTTTACTGGCCATGTGGGGTTATTGAAAGCACTTAACAAAATCTCAATATTTGTTGTATTGAATTGAATTTCATTAGAATTGCATAAAGGGTTATTCCTTGAAGATAATAAATTCCTTTCCTCCTTTAATGAAGAAGAAAAGGCAGAATCAAGAAAAAACATTACTAAGATGGGCTTAACCAACTGAAAATCGTTAAAAGCTTCCCTGAGCTTGAACCTTATTTAATGATCCATCTGTTTTACAGATGAGATAACAGATTCAGTGACTTGCCCAAAGGCACCCAGATAATAATTGGCAGAACTGGAATAAGGGTCCAGGTCTCAAGAACAATACTCGGGCATGTCACAATTAGTCTTTCTTCTATTTCAATATATTAGAAGAGAATTTGGAGGCACTTGTGGCATGGTCATGGAGGGAATTCATCAGCAGGCTTTGGCAAACATCTGGTAAACATCAGCATGTTAGTTATCTACTTTTATGAAGGTCTTACCACCAAATGGCCTTAAACCCTAGATGTCTCTTCTTTGCTGGAATAATTGGTTCCATTGGCTTGAAAGAAAGATGCTGTACTCTCCTATGTGGATAACTGGAGTCTGAAATAATGAAAAATCTTTTTGGGGAATCTGTCTGAAGAATTATGGCATCTCTGACACCTGTTAGATGGTGGAGTTTTTATTTCCTGACTTTATTCTGCACATTTCTACAATATTGTTGTTGACATCTAACTGACATACTGGGTAGTTATCTACTAATAACATAGTAACATAGTAAATTTGCTTAACTCACTACCTTTAAGTTGGTTAAAACAAAGGCTCATTGGGGAAATGCCTGATTTTAGGAGTGGAGGATTAAATATACAGGATAATCCTGATGGAGCATTTTATAGTCCAAAAAGAAAACCCATAAACCAACCTATGTTGATGAAAGGAGAATAAAAGAGACATAAGAGCCAACTGAAAGTGTTTATAATGGCCAAAACCAGAACAATTTCCGCAACAAAATTAATAAAGTAATATTTAATTAAAACCTAAAATATAAAATAAGTATTCATGATCCATTCTGTTGTAAATATATTATTTAATAAATGAATAAATGGTGGAGAAGAGACAAATCTCTCATTCAGAAGAATTCTAAATAAATTTTACAGATAGTCCACCCTAAAAAGGGAAAATCATAATCACTTCTTACCTGTGCACTGTACATATTGACTTCCTTCCAAAGAGTACAGTACAGAAAGGGAGGAAATAAGGAGCTTTACAGTGGAGAAACCTGACAAACACTGCCTAAATCAGATGGTCAAGACCAATAAATAGCAACGAGGATTTTGTGTTGATAATGTGTACCTCTGATATAATGTGATGAAAGTGTTACTTTACTTCTGTGACTTTTCTCCCAAAAAGTCTTAACCGCAACCTAACCATGAGAAACACATCATACAAATCTCAACACTACAAAATATCTGACCAATACTCCTCAAAACTGTCAAGAACATCAAAATCCAGGGAATTCAATAACTCTCCAGCCATGGCAACTAAAGGTAATGTGCTATCCTGGGTGAGATTCTGAAAGTTAAAAAGGATGTCAGATAAAAACTAAGGATATATGGGTAAAGTGTTTGTTAGCAATAATCTATTAACATTTGTTTATTAACTGTCATAAGTGTACCATAGTAATGTAAGTGTACCATTGTAATGTTAATAATAGGAAACACTGGGTATGTAATATATGGGAATATGTAGGAACACTCTATATTATCTTCCTGATTATTCTATAAATCTAAAAGTGTTCTTAAAAAATAGAGTCTGGTTTTCAATAAAAAAGTACAAATATAGTTTTTATTTACATTTAATGTAGACCTGCTTATTTACTCTGTTTTTCAAGACTTCTCATTTCTGTTGGTCATTAAGATTTAACCATAGTGGTTTTGCCTTCAAATATTTGAAAATTTAATACATGAAAGGGGAGGTAACCAGTTTCTTCTTTAGATGGACAGTATTAGGACCATGTAAAAACAAACAGCAAGGCAGATGCCAGATCCCTAATATAGAATCCTTTTCTAATTCCAACAATGGAAAATGCAGGAAACTTTCAGTCCATTCAAGCAGAGACTGATACCATCCATCAACTATGCCTTAGTGAAGATTATTTGGGCACAGTTAGGTTTAAAACCTCAAGTATTCTTCCAACTCAGTTCTAGAAATTACTTAGAATATTTATATTCATACACACACACACACACACACACACAGTTGTCCAATTTTGTGTAATTAAAGCTTAGACAATTTATTCCAGTGTGACGCTGGACTCACAGCCAAGACTAAGTGGAGTATGTCTGTCTATTGACCACATTTCTAAGTTTAGCTGATGGCTTAAAACCTACCAGCTGCTCTAGTCATCCAATAAAGGAGAAAGAAAATTAGCCTAGTAAGCTATGTCCCTTTTGAGCCATGCCATTTGGTATATTCCCGCTTAAAGTCTTAAAGAGTCCTATGATCCAAGTCGCTGCTTTAGCAGTGCTATGATTACCTTATGACGCCAATCCTAGAGTTGCAAATCTAAATGCCACCATCCCACAGTTTGGCTCCAGCACTCTACAGTTAGGATTTCAACGATTGCTAGTGAAGTGAGAGACTTTGCAAATGGAAGTGTGGCTAGATGGGTGGGTGGGTGGATGTGTGGATAGAGTTTTATATTTCAATCACATTTTATGAGCACAGCTCTCCCGTTTAAGTATAGGAGCTGGAAAATTCTTTTGAGGACAGGGTAAACCAAATCTTTTTTGGTGTCACAGATTCTTTGAAAAAGATAATTCCTAAATTTGAGCCACTTTTCAGAAATAATACTAAAATCTCTTCTTGTTTCCCATACCATGCAAAAAATAAAAAAGAAAGAGAAAAAAGAAAAATAAATGCCTCCTTGATCTAACCAGTGTTTACCACATTTTTTTAGCTCACAGTGTACTTAGAAAATGATTCTTTTTTTTTTTTTTTTGCATCCATACTAGAGTAAATAGAGAAAGTGCTAGAAAACAAAATTACAGGCCTGGATTCCAGCTATCACAACCAATAAAAGTGTTGGGAGATCAATCTCTCAGCCTCTGTGTTGGGAAGATTATTTTTTAAGCAAACAATCTAATATAACTTTTGATTACAAAGTACCTCGTATAAATTACATAAGCTTGAACCTTATGAAATGGACATTTGCAGATCACACACAGTTAAATAAAGGCAACTTCTTATGACTCATCCTAATATAAAATATGGAGTCTCTAGAAAAACACATACTACAAAATATCTAACCAATACTTCTCAAAACTGTCAAGGACATCAAAAATCAATATACTTAATTTTTATTTACATAGATATTTTACATAATATAAATCTCATGGAGGTACATAATTTTTGCAACCCGCTTTTTCCCCTTAATATTTAATGGGTATTTTCCCATGCCATTAAGTATTCTATAGCATAATATTCAATGACTGTTGGTATGCCCTCATATGTATAAACAAATTAATTTAAGCAATTTTCTGGGGTCAAATAATTAATTGCGCCAATATTTGCTATTACATGTAACATATGCTGCTATATGTGTTGCTTATAACCATATATTGGTTATAAGGGGGAAATTTTGCATGCATCCCCAATCATTCTCCAGATACTGCTGGATCAAATCATGTGCACATTTTCAGACTTCTGATACCTTACCAAATCACCTCCCAGAAGGCTGAACCTACCAGGAGCGTATAAACGACATCTTCTCATTAACATTTTGTATTATCATTGTTTTAAATGTCAACTACTCATTTATTTGTTATCTGAATTTCTGAGGGGGATTTCAGGGTCCTGAAAGTCCTATTGCATTTGGCATTTATGGTAAATTTTCCACTAGAATGTTAGGGATAAAAACAACTCAGAAGCCTGCTTTGTGTTCTGTTTTTCCTTTCAGATACGCAGCCCATTGCAGAGATAGATTGCTGTGGATTGCAAGCAGAGAGTCAAATGGCACAGACAATAATCTAGGTCTTTATCCTTGAAATTATGCATCTCCAGCCCCTAATCTGATATTCAATTCACTTCTAATTTGAAGTGGAGCAGAGGTCCTACCAAGTGAATGATAGTCCATTCATTCTTAGAGACAAATCCACTGCCTCCACCAGCTGCTGCCATGTTAGATAGATCCTGGCTAAGTTAGCACAGGTGCTGGGAGATCCAGGGCTTCTAATAGGAAGGGGCAGTAGTTAAAAATAGAAAAGGAAGTGACCTGCTTACATATTCAGGAAATAGGCAATGATTAAAGAAAAAAAAATCCTATTCACCTAAAATATTTGAAGAATTGTAAGTTTTTTTCCCTACACCAGAAGCCAGTATTTAGCTAATATATAAAACACATGGAAGCAGTCTTCAACTAGACAAGAGGATAAACAGTTTTAACTATTAAAGCTGCCCAACAATAAAAAGACTGATTTATAAAATAATAACTTTTTTATAATACCTCATCAAATTGATCACCCCCCCATTTAAATAGTCACATTATTAGTATGCCATAGAAAATTATAATTGGTTTTACACATTTGCTTATACTAAAAATCCGTTAGCTGTTTGTTGCTAACTAATATTTATTAATATTATAGCAAATGGATAATGAGATTTTAGGACATCTGAGTTGGCCTCTTATCTCCAAAATAATCTTAGCCAATAAGAAGTGGATTCCTGCCCTAACCGGTTTGGCTCAATGGATAGAGTGCCAGTCTGCAGACTAAAAGGTCCCAGGTTCGATTCTGGCCAAGGGCATGTGCTTTGGTTGCGGGCACAACCCCAGTAGGAGGTGTGCAGGAAGCAGCTGATCGATGTGTCTCTCTCATCGATGTTTCTAACTCTCTATCCCTCTCTCTTCCTCTGTAAAAAATCAATAAATATATTAAAAAAAAGAAGTGGATTCCTATGATTTAAGAGTAAAATAGCTGAGGATATTAATATATAAAGTTTCATTTGTAATTCAGAGTGAGTGAGTTATGAAATTCTTTCCTGGGGGAGGAGGGTGAAGTGAAAGAAATGGGTACCTTAGGGAAAGGAACACAGGGAAAGATTTAAATATATATAAAATATGTTGAGGCATGGAGTGCTAAATAAAAACTCTTTATTGTTTTTGTTGTTGTTTTTTAAGGGTCTCTTTTGGACACAACTGACTTCCAGCATGACTAAAAACTTCTTTATTTTCTTTCATTTATTTTTATTGATTTTAGAGAGAGAAGAAAGAGAGAGAGAGAAGCATCCATGTGAGAGGGAAACATCCTTCAATTGGTTGACTCTGATACACAACCCCACCAGGGATTGAACCGACAACCTGGTATGTGCCCTGACTGGGAATTAAATTGGCAACCTTTCCGTGCATGGGACGATGCTCAACCAACTGAACCACACTGACCAAGGCTAAAACTGATCTTTATTTTAAAAATCCTGACTTAGGGCAGTGATAACTGTGGGGAAAAGTAAGTTTTCTTGCCCTAGAATCACTATGGTATGAAAAGTCATTCAGTAGCTCTGCCAACTTTCCCACTTGCAAAAATTCAAATGAAACTTGTTGTTGTTGTTTTGGTTTTTTTTTTTTTTTTTCTAAAGTAGTAGACTATGGGCAAGGAGGAAGCTATGGAGCACAGAATGTGGTTGGGATCCAAATGCTCCTATCATTGGGAGGATGAGCTTCTTTGAAACCAAGTATTTAGGCTCCTCAATTGATCTTCATACAGTGGCATCCTCTCCTTCACCTGAGACTAAATCTCATGCATTTATTCAATCATTCACTTAATAAATATATCAGCAGTGCCTACGTATGTGCCAGACCCTAAAGTGGGCTTAGGGAACCAAATAGGGAAAAACTCCTAACTTCATGCAATTTGCATTAGAGTGGGAGCTCTTTTGGTAAAACAGCATTAAACAAATGAGTATAATTGTATGGAATCAAGGAGAGGTTTTTAGTTTAATCCTAAAGCAATTCAAATTTAATAAATCTAATAAAGCCTTAATTAGCAATGCAAGTGCCAGTCTGCTCCAGAATTATTGGGTTTTGAGATTTGTGAAAGACACTCCTGCTAAAGCTTCCCCCCTCCCCCCCCCCCCAAAAGGCTTCCAGCATCCAAGTGGGAAACCGTGAACTGTGACTAAATTTAACCCAAATTAGCATCACGCAGTCTGTGAAATTTTTCAGCCAAGCAAACTGCATTACCTAAATTCAATCATTTTTCCTTGCATCCTTTCCTGAGACCCTTTCCAACATTTATGCTGCCAACATTGTCATTACACTTTGCTGTAAGAGATTAAAGGTTGGCTACAAATAATTTCCATCGAATAACTCTAATTAGCCGCTAAAAGTTGGCATATTTCCCACTATCTGAAATTAGATCGCAGAGTTGACTTGAGACGAAAAAGCCCTATTAACTCTCTAGCCTTCCAATTCCTATTTGCTAGGGGAAATTACTGTTTTGAACTTTATCTGCTACTATCTGAAGAAGTCTGGAGTCAGCGGTAATAAAAAGATACGTGGAAGTCTGGACTTCTCTTTGCTTCCACTCCAGTACTGGGGCTTCCTAAAGTACACTCCTCAGAGCAATGGCCCTGGGAGATATTTTAGTGGATTTGTAAGAATAAAAGAAAGAAGCTGTTTTAAAAGATGTTAAAACACAAAGTTTTGTAGTTGTTTATACATACATGGTCCTCTCTAACAAATAAATGTATTTTTAACCTAATGCTATTCATTAATAGAGTATCGAGTTTCTTTAGACCCAGTTCTGAATCCTTTTTTATCAGAAGTTTAGTGTGCCTCTAATCTTCAGTCGGAGAAATTGTGCTTATGCTGCTATTAGGTGTTTGGGAAGAGCTGCTTAACAACAAGTGCCATTTCACGTGAGCCCAATGCCAAGTCTTTTCAAGGCGACATGTGTGCCTGGAGTCTTGCATTGTAAATAAGCACCGGGTTGCTGCTCTTGTTTTGGAGTTCTATCTGCTGTCATCAGCTCATGTGTGGCTGATCTGCTGATAGTTAACACACCAGATGACGGGCGTAGCCATGTACATTCTGAAGGTCTATTTTTTTTATGTGATTAGTCATTCTGGATCATTGACTCCAGTGGCACAATCAGGAAGATATAATAAAGGGGATGGGGCATGGAAAATACATGCAAGAGTTTTGAACAGATAATACAATCCATTGGAGTAATGAAGTGGCTATTTTAAGTGTTGGAATTTATTTGTATTTTGCTGTAAGTTAAATTTTCCCTTGACAAAACTACCTTCAATAATTCATAAATAGCTTTCTGTCTTTTTCTTGGAAAGTGTCTGATAATAAATCTCACAGAAGTGTACACAGCAAGATTAGTGTCTGGCTACCAGTGGCTGGCATTTAAATTAAATAAAGAAGTAGTATAGTTTTCACAATTATCATGAAATTTATTTAAAATCTGAAACCTAAAGTATAAAAATTCATTTATAAAAATGAAAGTTCATGGTTTTAATTATTTAATAAATTATTAATTATAACTGATAAAATAATTGACTAATTTGCTTCCACATTTTGTGTGTACCAGACTTCTAATAAGGGGTAGTAAGTACTTGAACCAGAATAGTCCTGTTTTCTGTCTACATGTGGCTTTACTCTAAATAACTTGAATATTTTTTTAATGTATTCATCTAAAGCAGTGGTTCTCAACCTTCTGGCCCTTTAAATACAGTTCCTCATGTTGTGACCCAACCATAAAATTATTTTCATTGCTACTTCATAACTGTAATGTTGCTACTGTTATGAATTGTAATGTAAATATCTGATATGCAGGATGGTCTTAGGCAACCCCTGTGAAAGGATCGTTTGACCGCCAAAGGGGTCGCGACCCACAGGTTGAGAACCGCTTATCTAAAGCATATGTTGGCATATTTTATTCCTATTACACAGAGGAGAAAGTGAGGTAACAAATTAAGAGAAGATAATCCTGGTGAAGGCCTGGGGAGGAGGGAGGAGCAGGGTAGAAGGGGTCAGCAGCAGGGGGAAAAGGGGACCTGTAATACTTTCAACAATAAAGATAAATAAAAAGAGAAGATAATCCTACTTTATAATTTAGTGATACAAACATACTGATTCTATTTACTTTCTAAATGAAAATATTAATGAACAGATTGAATGTTTTAAAACTGTCAGCATAGAGTAAAATGCAAATTTGAGTGTCAATCCTATGATATATCTTTTTTTTCAGACATTGCAAATTAAAAATAAGAAGTAAAATAATAAATAAAATTAAAAATGTAAGCATTATACATACATATATATATATATATATATATATATATATATATATATATATATGGAGAGAGAGAGAGAGAGAGAGAGAGAGAGAGAGAGAGAGAGAGAGCCTGGGCCCCCACTAATGCCTCTAATATATATATATATATATATATATATATATATATATATATATATGTTTCAAGCTGAACTTTCTAATAAATATACATGGAGAGTCATTAAGGAAAATAAATAATTTTGGTTGTAACCTGGTGAGACGGTGTATCAGTCAGGGTTCTCCAGAAAAACAGAACAAGTAGCAGTATACATATATGCATTTCAAAGAGTTGGCTTATGCGATTTTGTGAGGGCTGGTAAGTCTAAAATCTGTAGGCCAGGCTGGCAGGCTGAAAACTCAGGCAGGAGCTAACGTTGCAGTATTAATGTAGAATTTCTTTTTTTCCAAGGAAACTTCTTTTTTCCAAGGCCTTTTGTTCTCAAGGCCTTCTACTGATTGGAGAGTCACACCCACATCATTGAGAATAATTTAGGCTAGTGTTTGATTAAATAACTGAGTATGGGAGCCTAGCCAGGTTGACAAGGAAAGCTGTCACACAGGGCAAGAATGTGTCTAGTGTCCAGACAGCCCTACCTCCCCAGCATGCGAACGTGAACAGAGAAGGAGACTGACTACATCTGATTTTAATGACTTTAATTCATCAACAGAATTTTAAATCTTTTATTTTAGAAAACTATTCACTATTGTAAAGTCCCCCTTTCTGCCCAGCAAACCTACTACTCACATTTTCATGAGAATGAGTATATGCTATAGAAATCAGACAGAGAATATGAATTCGGTTTCTTATTTGAAGAAAAGAAACCTGCCTCAAAATAGTGAGGGCCATGTCCTCGCCTTGTGGCATAGCTTAGTGGTCAGACTGGCCCCTCAGGGTTTGTACCCACTTCTGACACTTCCTAGCTGTGTGATCTCAGTGTCTTTATCTGTGAAATGGAGATGGGAGAATTCCACCTGAGCTTGTAAAGAGTGTCTATCTCACTCACACCAAGAGTTATGAAATTCTTAGGTAATATTATTCCTGGGGGGTGAATGATACAACCCTGGCCATCAGTTTGTCATCTGGGTGCCACTGAAATAAGTAGTATAATTTACATTCCTGTTCATGGTAAACTAAGTCAGTGGTACTCAAGTTTGGACCTGCTGGCTATCCTGACCAGGAAACAGTTGGTTACAAATCCTCATGGGATAAGCATATAAATTGTTATAGCAATTTGACATTGTTGTGACATTTTTATTGTATTTTACACAAGTGGGAGCACACAGTGCCTTTGGATAAACAAAACAAAACAGATAGATAAAAATATTAGTTCCTTACCACACCATAAATAATTGGGATAAACTCACCTTAGAAACCTGTATGTATAAGATATAGGAATTTACTTCTAGATAAAAATGTGTTAATTTCAAAATATTAGTGCATTACCTCCTCTGGGAAAAGCTACAGTTGTAGTCCCTGTAGTCGGTGTATGTTGTGTCTCCCAGGGCTTTGTAATAGTCTGTGTAGTTATCTCCCTAACTGCAGTGTGAGACCCTGGCATTCAGGGCTCTATCTTAGTCAGGATCCCCAAGACTAGAACAATGACTGGCACATAACTGGTGCTGGTAATTAGGTTTTAGATGAATAAAAGCATAAGTAAGTGTCAAACAAAACTAGCCAGTGTTGGAACAATGAAATGAGCTTGTAAGCACTAGAGATATTTAAATATCTTAATGGATAGTAGATATTAAATTATATTAATAAATCATTGAAAATTTATATTAAATGTCTTTTTATTGATTAGAGAAAGAGAAAGGGAGAGAGGAAAAAAATTGATGTGAGAAAGAAACATGCCTTGATTGAGAATTGAACCCCCAACATTTTGGTGTGTGGGACAACACTCCAACAAACTGAGCCACCGGGCCAGGGCTTTATTGACAGTTTTAATGAGTGAGCTATGGCATGGGTGTAGCTTAGAGAAAGAGAAGGAAAGGTCATGGAGATTTGCTTGAGGAAAATCACATCCTTTGCAAACTGGTCGATGCTCTTTATTCATGAAATAACGGTGCTGGTTTCTTCAAGAGTACACCAGGAGTCACATTTGTTGCTCATTAAAACTTTCGAACAGGAGAGTTTATGAGAATACATAATTGTATCAGTCTATAATTGAGGGATTTATTTAGGTCCTTTTACCCAAAACTTAACTGACAAGGAACATTACATTTATATATCAGGCTTTGAATGGACATTTGTTTGTGGCTTAATAATGTTTTGTTAAGGTGACTTCCTTTCAAGTAAGCATGTTTTCTTCTGTCATGTAAGATGACATCTCTTTTTCTGACTTACTGAAAAAAATTTTTTTCCCATAATTGGCTAGTTACCTGGCTATCAGCCATGAGTTCCTGATTCCACTTCACATGCTTTTCATTGTGCTGTGCTAACACATCAAGTCAGCTTATCATAAAACACTGACCTGAGGAACACGAAGAAAGCCAATAATTATTGATCTTTCAGGATGAGTAATTTGTATTAATCCTGGAAAGATCAAAAGAATGTGTTCAACTAAAACTTACTTAAACTCCCAAGAGCCGCCAACATTTCTTTGAGGTTTGGAAGTTGAAAGAATATTATTTCCAGTAGATATGAGAAAACCGAAAACAAACAAAAATTCCCATTGTCTTTTGAATTTCTAAAGAAAGATTATTTTGTGTTAAATTTACTTTGGACTTCACGTGTGTTTTATGACCTATAAAGTGTAAGCAAACAATGGCTCATTGGCCAAATGCTGCCTGCCATCTGTTTTTGTAAATAATGTTTGATTGAAGCAGCCATTCATTTGTGTATTATCTATGGCTGCTTTTGCACTAAAATGGTGTAGTTAAGTGGTGACAAAGACCAAGTGCAATGCAAAGCCCAAAATATTCCATATCTGGACCTTTTTCTGAAAAGCTTAGCCTATCATTGCTCTATATTAGCATTCTTGGCATGACTTGTGTAATAAGCAATGGTGCACCAAAGCCTTCTCAGCTCATGAGAGCTGATTGTGCATATCTTTTCTCACCTATATATTCAGTGATGTCAGGTTAGCAACTGGAAATTAGCCATGGCTGGAGTATTTATACCATTGAAACCATTAAGCATGAAAACTCGATTTTTTTTTCCAGCAAAAGCTGATTGTCCACAGCTCAAAAAGGATTGAGAAGCCAATATCAATAATCCCACTTTTTGTCCACTCCTGGTTAGCATACCCAAATTTAATCCCACTTTAGAAAATAATTCAAATTTTTAGTTCATTTTACTCTTCAAAATACATTCTGAGTGTCGTAGGCCAATTATCTCAATAAAAACACACACAAATATCACAAGCCTAGAATTTATCAGAGAGTAATTGTGTTCTAAATTCTCACCATTCATATTAAGAAGTAGAATATGTCTATAATTTATAAATCAAGAAATAGAAACTTGCCCTAGCTGGTTTATCTCAGAGCATTGGCTTGTGGACTGAAGGGTCCCAGGTTTGATTCCGGTCAAGGCCACATGCCCAGGTTGTGGGCTCGATCCCCAGTAGGGAGTGTGCAGGAGACAGCCAATCTATGATTCTCCCTCAGCATTGATGTTTCTATCTCTCTCTCCCTCTCCCTTCCTCTTTGAAGTCCAATATATATATATTAAAAAGGCCATCATGGAATTCACTTTTAATACATATGTATTTACAATTCTACATATTTCTTTAAGACAAATGCTAGAGCCTCATTTCATTAAAACCCAAGAATTAAGGTTAAAAAAAACAAGCAATTGATATTGCTGGAACCCATCTGATAGGAAAGTTTAATTTCAAAAACTCACATGTCATCCTCAGGGATATTCAATTTTCCAGGCTTTTTATTCAAACACTAAGGGCCCAATGCATGAAATTCATGCACTGGAGGGGGGTGGGGGTTGTCCCTCAGCCCAGCCTGCCCCCTCTCACATACTGGGAGCCCTCAGGGGATGTCCTACTGATGGCTTAGGCCCGCTCCCTGCTCCCCTTGGGGATAGGGCCTAAGCCACAGTCTGGCCTCCCTTTGTGGGAGGTGACTGGGCTGATCGGGGAAGGCACCAGCCCCATCACTGCACTGCTGCAGCCATTGCCAGTCACAGCAGTCACCAAGGTTTTTTTCATCAACACGGACTCCAGTCCTTTTAGAGAATGTGGATGAGAAAGGGAAAGACAGAAAGAAACCTCAAAGTGAGAGGAACACTTTGGTTGCCTCTTGCATGAGCAAGTATGGTGAAAAACTCTACATCAGCTTTTTGGATTCTTATTACCCAAGTTACTAAGAATATTACCAGTGGCATACAGGGAGCTTAACCAATGAGCGGTCAGAAAAGGTGTTTCCTCTGTAGTTCACACCAATCACCAGCTTGCCTGCCCTGCCTGCAGTATGCAAATTAGCCGCCATTTTGCTGGTGGTTAATTTGCATATCACACTGATTAGCCAATGGGAGACATAGCGAAAGTACAGTCAATTACCATGTTTGTCTATTATTAGATATGATACCTTTCCCCTGAGACTTTTCTTATCCAGTTCCAAAATTCCAAAACAAAATCAACACATTCCAAAAATAGATAGTATATACCCTGAGCATGAGTGAACTTACAGCTCATGTTCACAGATTGACTTGATTAGTACAGTTTAGAATATAGCATGTGCCATTTGTTTAAAATAAAGGTGGGGGCCTGCTTAGTGATCAGAAGAATTACTAAAATATGACAAAATTCTTAGATCACCCACAGAAGTCAATGGAAAATAACTTCGTAGTATACCTGTCTCAGGACTATCTCCAACATGTGATATACCTGAATCATAGGCCTTGTGCCAGTCAAAGATCAGATGAGGAAGGCAAGAGATCAATATCCAATTTACTGATAAAAATATCTTGAAACTTCTAGAACAGAGGAAAGTGTTCCTTTTCAGAACTCATGAAATATTTAATACACAGTGTTAAGACCGATTTTAGAATTCTATTTTATTCTAAAAATGTCTTTGTGACCTGAGGGTGGTGGGGGGGTGGGCGCTCATCTGTTTCTCCTCCTCCTTCTCCTCCTCCTCCTTCTCTCCCTTCTTCTCCTTCTTCTCCTTCTTCTTCTTCTTCTTCTTCTTCTTCTTCTTCTTCTTCTTCTTCTTCTTCTTCTTCTTCTTCTTCTTCTTCTGTCATTGCTGTCAAATAGAAATGTTATTTTATTTAAAAAATAAATGTCTCAAGGCTTTCTTTAAACATAAGTAATAATATTACATAACCATCTCTTATTTTGAAATATATGTAGTTTTTAAAGTTGTAAACTTATAATGGCATTAAATGGGGAGAAATAGAAGACTTTGAGTCTTAATAATATGGATTTGTGAAAGCAAACAACTAATAATCTAATAATTATTGAGCATGGTGGACAACTATAACTTTTTGCTGCCCCCAGGAGTTTAAAATCCTTTTAGAGAGATGAGTCATAAATTAAAATTTAATAATCTATAGCAAGGATCAGCAAACTTTTTTCTGTGAAAATTCAGATAATAAGTATTTTGGAGGCCTAGAGGGAAAGTAGAATTTATTATAGAAGCTGTGATTTAAGAAGAGAGAATACTCTTGCCTCTCCCTGTCCTGCCTTGCCCTGTTGCTTGGGCTGGACCATCCCTGGTAGTGGGCCACCATCGGGTTAGCTGCAGTCATCTGAATGTATTTTCCAGGCTAAGAGACATGAGCCTGAGGTGGAGGGGCCCTTTTGGAGGTGTGAGGAGGCAGCTGCTTCAGCCAGATTCACCTTTTGCCCCAGTGATACTCAGATCCCAGTATACTCTTCTCTCTTCCCAGAGAACTCCGACATCTCCACTTAGATGGATGGCCAGATGCAAGGTGGTCCCTTGAATTGTTAATTCCCCAACTGAGATTCTACTACTTGGTAGATTCCACCACTGGCAGATGCCAACAGCTGAGGTTCCACAATGTAGGTGGTGACACTGAACAGTGGTGAGGCCACAGGCTAGGGACAAGCTTGAGAGCAGGAGGGAAAACAGGAGCAGAGACAGATTCCCAGCTTGCTCTCTGCAGGTCTCAGTGCTACCTTGCTCAACAGGGGTGTCCTTAGGCCACAGTAACCTATAGGTAAGGACCATGTATAATCACTCTGCTAGAGCAGGAAACATTTCATTATAGGGATGTGCATTGTGCCCAGTGCTAAAGGATCAGTGGAATTTGTAGAAATAGAGAGGGGGAGGAGACCACTCCAGATGGGTGAAGTAAAATTATTAAAAGATAACTATTTTAAAAGTTAAATTATGACTCTTATAAAATATAAAAAAGATATATATCAAATATTTTACTTAACTGATTTTTATCTCATAATTTAGGGTGTTCATAAGATATAAAAAACAGTTCAAAAGTGTATCAAAGAATGGTACATATATGAATATTCAGGAATGCTGAGATAAATTTGCTAATGGATATAAAACTGTTGTCTTCCACAGGCTAGAAATCAATTTCATCTCCACCATCCAAAATTCATTTGCATTTCTATGAACTATTTGCATAGCCATCATCTCTCCACAAATTATCTTCAGAGTATTGCAAAATAGTCAATGACAATGAACGTCACATATACTTACAGAATTAGATAACCTCAGAAAACCTCAGAAGGGTTCTTTAGATAATGTTCACCATCCCATTGTAAAGGTAGCCAGTAGTCATTTTCCCCATTTCATATTTTTTAATTGACAACATGAACAAATGTAAAAATAAAGTATATTATGTGTGGTTCAGAGACAACTATTAGAATTGCTACATGTGCTATACTATTTTTGCCATACTAAACCTAAAAACAATGTTATAATTTCTAGCCCCTTGGTATGTGTGTGAAGAAATATTGAAGAATCAAAATTGGTGGGAAGCCCGGCTGGAGTGGCTAAGTTGGCTGAGCATCATCCCATGAACTAAAGGGTCCCCAGTTCTATTCCTGGTAGGGGGTGTGCGGGAGGCAGTGTATCAATGTTTCTCTCTCACATCAATGTTTCTCTCCCTCTCCCTCTACCCTCTGTCACTCTAAAATCCATGAAAACATATTTTATACAAAGAAAAAAAATTGTGGGAAATAGGAACTTTTGATGCTCTTTAAATTATATAATATATATATAGTAACCCTCTCAATTCCATGCATAAGGATAGTTTCACTCAGTGCATTGCTTTAGCTCAAAGAAGTACAAAAAAGAAAATAATAATACAAAATAATAAAACAGTAACACGTAAATAACCAAAAAAATGTTAGAGAGAGAGAGAGAATGCAAAACACGGAGTTCATTTTGTATTATTGTTTATTAATTATTGTATTATTTATTTGTATTACAACTGTAAACCTTTTGCCCACCCCTGTATATAATTTAATCCTCAAAATCAGCTTGTGAGAAAGATGCTACTATCTCTATCTACATTAATAAAAGACAAACATGCAATTTGACCATACCTTTGCTACGCCTTAAGCCATGCCCACCAGCCAATTAGAATGACTATATGCAAATTAACCAAACCAAGATGGCGGCCAACAGCCACAGAGCTGAAGCAAGCAGGAGGCTTGGTTGCCCCAATGATGGAGGAATCCAAGCTTCCCGCTTGAGGCTCTGAGCTCCACTCAGAGCAACAGAGTTTCAATTATAGAAAGTAAATAAACCCCAGGTACCTGCTTTCAGCCGGCCGTGGCCACAGAGCTGGAGCGAGTAGGAGGCTTCCCTCCCACCAGCCCTGGCCGGCTCTGAGCTCCACTCAAAGCAACAAAGTTTCAATAATAGAAGGTAAATAAATCCCAGAATTAAAAAAAAGAAAAAGAAAAAAAAGGAGAGGCTGGGAGCTTCCATGCCGGCGGGCTTGGCCAGCCTGAAAACAGCCTTCAGCCCCTCACCCAGACTGGCCGGCACCCCAGTGGAGACCCCCCAACCTAAAGGGGGTGTGACCAGCTGCAAACTCCCATCCCTCTGGCAGCCTGGCAGCCCTCGGGGGATGTCCACTTGCCCGCGGGGAGCAGGCCTAAGCTGCAGTCCCATATCCTTAGCGCTGCTGAGGAGGTGGGAGAGGCTCCCACCACCACCACTATACTGGCAGCCATCAGCCTGGCTTGTGGCTGAGCAGAGCTCCCTCTGTGGGAGCGTACTGACCACCAGGGGGCAGCTCTCGCATTGAGCGTCTGCCCCCTGGTGGTCAGTGTGTGTCATAGTGACCAGTCATTCCCAGTCTTTCTGCTGTTAGGCTCAGTTTGCATATTACCCTTTTATTATATAGGATAGAGGCCTGGTGCATGGGTGGGGTCCGGCTGGTTTGCCCTGAAGGGTGTCCCGGATCAGGGTGGGGGTCCCTCTTGGGTGCCTGGCCAGCCTGGGTGAGGGGCTGATGGGAGTTTGCAGCTGGTCACACCCCCTTCAGGGTGGGGGTCCCCACTGGGGTGCCTAGCCAGTCTGGGTGAGTGGCTGATGGCTGTTTGCAGGCTGGTCAAGCCCCCCCAGTGGGGACTCTCACCCCATGGAGGTTTGGCCAGCCTGGGTGAGCAAGCCCCCCAGTGGGGACTCTCACCCCATGGAGGTTTGGCCAGCCTGGGTGAGGGGCTGATGGCTGTTTTCTGGCTGGCCACACCCCCTCTGGTGGTCAGTGCGCTCCCACAGGGGGAGCTCTGCTCAGCCACAATCCAGGCTGATGGCTGCCAGTACAGTGGTGGTGGTGGGAGCCTCTTCCACCTCCTCAGTAGCACTAAGGATGTCTGACTGCAGCTTAGGCCTGCTCCCCGCGGGCAAGTGGACATCCCCCGAGGGCTGCCAGGCTGCCAGAGGGATGTCTGACTGCCAGCTTGGGCCCAATCCCCCAGGGAGCGGGCCTAAGCCAGCAGGTGGACATCCTCTGAGGGGTCCCAGACTGCAAGAGGGCATAGGCTGGGCTGAGGGATTCCCTCCCCCCGCCCCCCGAGTGCACAAGTTTTTGTGCACTGGGCCTCTAGTTTTATATAAGAGGCAATAGAAGCTTTGATTAGAGAGGCAGAGGCAATTTTGGACCCAGATTGTATGAGTCTATCACATGTTTTCTAAGCATGTGGCTACTTTTTTCTAATTAATTCCAAAACTATCTACTTTAGGTAAGTAGTAATCTCCTTATTTTATATGTAAGGAAACAGAGGTGCAGAAAAGCAAAGCAGCTAACCAAGCGCACACTGCTAGTAACTGTCAATGTGCACCTAGTAGGACTTTTTCCATGGCCACGGGCACAGTAGACCTGTCTAATGTGTGTTTGCTTGCTCAGACCTTCCTAAAGGAGATCCCCCATCTCTCAGCCTAAGGGGCAGCTGTGTACAGCTTGTGGCAAAACCAAAAATGCAAACACTGCCTTGACAACATTCAAATTCAATTTTTAAGGAAAACAAACAAAAAACAGTTACTTGCTGTTTTAACAAAGAGTTGTCTCCAGGAATTATTCTTCCCTAGTCTGCCAGTTCATGACCTTGGGAGTGGAGGGTAAAAGACCAGTTGGGAGGGAATTTAAGAAACAGACAGAAGCTGGCTCACAGAGCATCGCCAGGTTGCTCTAATGGCAAGCAATTAGAACAAATATCCATTAATTCCCATGGCTCTGGTCCCTGGGGCGGTCTTGAATTCTAAAGAACCTTCTGGTTCCAATCTCCATTAAAAAGGTATGGCCTTGTTGTTTATTTTTTTTCAAGATTATATATATCCCATCATAAAGCCTCATTACATGAGGTAGTGAGCCATCTCATTCCCTGCAACCCAACGAACCTAACAAAACCATCGCGCTATCACTTGCTTTGCATTTTCCACATGTATTTTTCCAACCTTTCATTCCAAACTGTGCTTTTGCTACACTATGCTCTGCCCTGATCATGACTGAAACTTGAAAGTATCTAATATATAAGTAAAAGAAAATTAAATAAAAGCAAAGTCATGAGTGCTCTTTCTACTAACATAAATAAAATATTCAGTAGAAAAATAGATGTTAAAGTACCAAATTGATTCGATTTAATAAACTACTTTTTTTAGAGAGAATTCTAAAAGAAAAGTGTTTCAGAGAGCTGCATATCATTTGGACATTTATATAGACTAATGGTTTAGACATATGGTATAGACCTGTGGTTGGCAAACTGCAGCTCGTGAGCTACATGCGACTCTTTGGCCCCTTGAGTGTGGCTCTTCTTAAGCCTTAGGAGTACTCTAATTAAGTTAATAACAATGTACCTACCTATATAGTTTAAGTTTAAAAAATTTGGCTCTCAAAGAAATTTCAATCGTTGTACTGTTGATATTTGGCTCTGTTGACTAATGAGTTTGCCGACCATTGGTATAGACTGATGGCGTAGACTAATACTCCTGACTTTTTAAAAAGGAAGGATCCACAATGTGAGCCTTTTTAGAGATACTCTTATGATTAATACATTGGTATCACTCTAGAGCAGTGGTTCTCAACCTGTGGGTCGCGACCCCTTTGGGGGTCGAACGACCCTTTCACAGGGGTCGCCTAAGACCATTGGAAAACACATATATAATTACATATTGTTTTTGTGATTAATCACTATGCTTTAATTATGTTCAATTTGTAACAATGAAAATACATCCTGCATATCAGATATTTACATTATGATTCATAACAGTAGCAAAATTACAGTTATGAAGTATCAACAAAAATTATTTTATGGTTGGGGGTCACCACAACATGAGGAACTGTATTAAAGGGTCGCGGCATTAGGAAGGTTGAGAACCTCTGCTCTAGAGGTAAGATAATCACACTTAAAACCTAGAACTAAGGGTGGAAATAAGAGAGAAGATTGAGATATTTCTTCTCTCTCTCTCTCTCTCTCTCTCTCTCTCTCTCTCCTCTCTCTCTCTCTCTCCCCCCTGGCTCTCTCTGATTGAGATATTAAAGGAGCTACAGTAATGATTCCCCTTTCAAAATGATAAGTAATAAATCTGGGAACCTCAGAGGCCTGGGCAGGGCCTGAGAGGCCCCAACAACAGGAATTAGCTCTAAGCAAGTGCTCAGGGTCATGAATAAACTATGGGAAGGCCCAGAATAGACATGGCTATTGATGTTCAGTCTTCATCTGCAGTCTCCACATCACAGTATTCCCAGGAGACTTCTAGAATGTGTGGTATAAAAAACATGAGAGGGAAATGTGTCTTTTCAATTTTTCAGATTAATCTCCCAAGTTCCCATCTGTCCTTTGGTAGCAGTATCTTCTTCTGAGGCTTCTTGTCACTGCCATCGCCATCACCACCAAATTTTTCAATGACATTGAGAGCTGACACAGTCCAAATATCAGTCCTTTTCCAATTCTCTGTGACATTGGGGATGCTTATTAAAGATTTGTCCTCCACTGCAGGCCAGGCAAGGATGATGGAAGTGAGTTGCCAGTGGTACAGACTACCAGGAGGCACTGCTCTCAGCTTGCTGCAAGTACTGGCTGAGCATTTGCACAAGACAGAGTGAGCACCTTTTAAGTGCTGACTTAGACGTTTTCCATTTAAGGAGTCTTTCACTCTCAGGCAAGACCTGCTGCATAATTTGTATGGCCCAGCACAAAGTGAAAATGTGGAGCACTTGTTAGAAAAATGATTAAGGCGGTGCACTGCTCCCAGGACCCCGCAGATGCAGGATTAATTCTTGCACTAACTGAGAGGAAGTGCCTCCTGAAGCTTTGTACCCTGTGTGCCTCTCTTCCCTTGTCCTAGGCCCAGCCCTGCTCCATAATCTTATTTATTCATTGTGATGGTTAATTTTGTCAACTTGACTGGGCTAAGGGATGCCTAGATACCTGATAAAACATTTCTAGGTGTGTCTGTAAGGTTGTTTCTAGGGGAGATTAGCATTTTACATTGGTAGGCTGAGTAAAGATCACCCTTGCCAATGTGGGTGGGCATCAGCCAATTTGTTGAAGGTCTGCATTAAAAAAAAAAAAGACAGAGAGAGGGCCCTTTTTGCTGGGGCATCATCTTCTGCCCTCAGACATTGGCACTCCTGGGTCTCTGCCCTTTGAATTTGGGCCAGGTTTTACCATTGGCTCTCCTGGTTCTCAGGCCTTCAGATTGAGACTGGAAATACACCCTCAGTTTTCCTGGGCCTCCAGCCTGCAGATAGCTAATCAGGAGACTTCTCAGCCTCCAAAGCCACATGAGTAAAGTTCTCATAATAACCTCTTTCTATGTATCCTATTGGTTCTGTTTACCTGGAGAAACCTGACTCGTACATTCGTCAAATTCTATTAAAGTGTAACAATCTACTCGATACTATTCTACTTGCTGGAGACAGAGCCAATGACAGTTTCAAGTGGAGATGCACAGAGGCCTATAGCTCAGCAGGCCCTGAGGTGGTTTAGCGTTCTGTTGTCATCATCTTGAAATTCTTAATAATATTGTAACAAAGGATCCCATATTTTCCTTTTGCACTGAGCTCCACACTTTAGGTATCTGCTCCTGAATAGAGTAGAGAAACAAAACAGTCCCTGCCCTCACTGAACTCATGGTTTAACTGTGCTTGCCTATTGCTCTTTTGAGATGTCTTAGCAGGATCTTGGCTCCTGCTAAATACAGTCTCAAGCTGTGCCCCAAAGCTCATCAGCATGCACATAGTTAGGCATGGCTTTCAATAGCACAATTTTTGTGGCAGCCTGGCCATGTCCAAGGGAATCTTAAGCCTTAGTCACAGGCTGAGATTGTGGTCCCCTGGCAGAGCCAGAGTCACCATTTAATCAGCTTCTCTTCAAGGTAATTTTATTTCGTGGCCTTATGCTCTTTGAGTCTTGATGAGAGTAATCTAGTTCACTGTGGTATAACCACATAAAAAATTGCAAGAAGAATGGCTTAAGGTTTCATGCATTCTCATTTGGGGAGATATTGTCTCCCAGGGGTGAAATAAATCTCACTCTCTTTTTTGTATAATGCACAGATATACATAAATATATAAACAGATGTATGGTATATATGAGGTATTAAAACTTTATGAGGGTGGGGGAAACAAATAGGAAAAAAATGTCTAAAAGGGCTCCTTAGGGGAATAACAAGGAAAAAAATTATAAAACACTGGATTAGGTTATTTATACCTTCTCTCAGAGAAAGTCATGGGATCCTTAAGCACATTTTTTCATCTCCTCCTCACTGACCAGTGTGTATAACAAGTAGTAAGTCAGCTCTTATTAAACTAAAGGCGGAACAAAGAAAACAGAGTAATGTGTTGTTAACTCTAATCCCGTGACAAAGCTTACATGTCTGGGCTACTCCAATGACCCTTCATAAAATAATAAATGTGTTAAATAAATAAAACTTCAAAAACAAATAAATTGACAGGATTTGCAGCTGTCGCTGATGAGAAGGACATGAGAAATACCATCCCAGAGCAGAGGAAGCATAGGTAAATGTCTGGGAGAAAGTAAGAAAAGTAAGAAGGTTAAAGCATAAAAATAAAAGTTTTTTCTCAGTGAAGGAGAAAAATAATATAGAAAAGTCTGCAAAGATTATATATATACATATATATGTATATATATATACATATATATGTGTATTACATATATATGTATATATATATACATATATATGTGTATATATATATATATATATATGAAAATGGATTTATATTTATAAAAATGATGAAGACAATATTCCTTAAATTGGCCACACATAGATGTGCATGGATTGGCTTCTTTCACATAGTAGCATGTATTTATGTTTCTTCCAGGTCTTTTCATGGCTTAATAGCTCATTTCTTTTTAGCATTGCCTATATATCCCAAAGTTTATTTATCCATTCACCTACTGAAGGACCTCTCAGGTGCTTCCAAGTTTTGGCAATTATGAATAAAGCTGCTATCAGCATTTGTGTGCAGGCTCTTGTGTGGACATCATGCTTTCAACTTATTTAGCTAAATACCAAGAAGCATAATTGCTGAATTGCATGGTAAGAGTTATATTTAGTTTTGTAAGAAATTGCCAAAGTGTATCCCAAAGTAACTGTACATTTTGCATCCCCACTAGTAATAAATGAGAGTTCTCATTTCTCTACATCCTTAGCAGAGTTTGGTGTAATCAGTTTTAGCATTTAGAACATTCAAATAGATGTGTAAAGGTATTTCATTGTTGTTTTAATTTGCAATTTCATAATGCCGTATGATGTGTTTTTTTAATATTTAAGCATTTTTTCATATACTTGTTTTCCATCTGTAGATCTTCATTAGTGAGGTGTCTGTTCCTGTCTTTGCCCATAGTTTAATCAAGATATTCATTTTTCTATTACTGAATTTTAAGAGTTCTGTGTATATTTTTAATAATAGTTCTTATCAGATATGTCATGTCTTTTTCAAATGTTTGTTTTCTCATTCTCTTGAAAGTGTCTTTTGTAGAACAGAACCTTTTAATTTTAATGAAGTCCAGCTTTTCAATGGTTTCTTTCATGTGGCATGCCTTTGGTGGTGTATCTGAAAAGTCATCACCATACCCAAGGTCATCTACATTTTCTCCTGTATTGTTTTCTGTGAGTTTTGTAGCTTTGTATTTGATTTGTTTTTTGAAGGGCTCAGTCTGAGTGCTATGTAAATAATGAATTTTAAAAGGCAAAAGTGAAAGGAGGGTGACTAATATGAGGTTATTGCAGTATCTATGACAGGAAAAATGATGATTTTTTCATAAAGAAAATAAAAGTGGAAATGAAAGTAAATGGACTCAGGATCTCAGTATGTTTTGGAGGTAGAATCTTGATAGACATCTTGTAGGAGGTGAAGGGGGAGAGTAAAACCAAGAATAACTCCTAGTTGGTTCCCATCTGGTCTTCGTGGCAAGCTGCTTCAGAGGCTGTAGGCACCCCAAATCCTGGGTTTTCTGATGTGTGTCTGTCGAAATGTAAATATTCATCAATGATGGTAGTTGCATTTTTTTTTACGGGGTGTATGGGAACAGATCTATTTTATCTTGACTACTTTTCCTGGGTTTTGTTAAAGTTTTCCCTTGGGAGAGTTTTGTGGAACTGAGATTCAGTTAGGACTTCATTTTTATTTCAATGCACATTGTTATACCTTCACAGAGTAGTTACATTATAAATTATTATAGGAAAATAAAAAATATATAAAACTTAGAATTACTAAGAACCCATTCAGTAAAACCTAATATATTGCTCTGGCTGGTTTGGCTCGGTGGATAGAGCATCGGCCTGCAGACTGGAGGGCTCCAGGTTCGATTCCGGTCAAGGGCATGTACCTTGGTTGCGGGCACATCCCCAGTAGGGGGTGTGCAGGAGGCAGCTGATCGATGTTTCTCTCTCATCACTGTTTCTAACTCTCTGTCCTTCTCCCTTCCTCTCTGTAAAAAAAATAATAATAAAAATATTTGTATATATTTTTAAAAACCTAATATATTCATTCACGTTTATAAACAAACATTTCTGAGCCTCCCTAACTTCAATAGACAATTCACTAAAGTGTGATTTTCCTGAATTTTTTTCTTTTTGTACATATTAAATTTTGCCAAAAATTTTTTTGGTGGGGAGAGCTTTGGTAGAATTTTAAAATATGTGTGGTAAATGGAATAATGACCCCTCCAAATATATCCATATCCTTAGCCCTGAAGCCTGTGAATATGTTACTTTTTATGGAAAGGAGATTTGGCAGATGTGATTAAATTAAGGACTTTGTGGCGAGTTATCTGGGTGGCCCCATGTATTTACGAGGGTCCTTATAAGAGTGAAAAAGAGGGGAAGGAGAGAAGATTATGTGACAGCCAAAGCAGAGTTGGTGAGAGAATTGAAGGTGCTCTACTGATGGCTTTGACATGGAAGAAGGGACTGTAATCCAGGAATGCAAGCAACCTCCAGAAGATGGGGGGAGAAAAAACAAGGAAACAGATGCAACCCTGCAAATTCCCTAATTTTAGACCAGTGTGAACCATTGTGGACTTTTGACTTCAGACTGTAAAATACTGAATTTATATTGTTTTAAGACACTGGGTTTGAAGCAATTTGTTACAGCAGCAATCAGAAACTAATACAATATGTTATTCTGAAAATGGGATTTTCTTTGAAAACTTTATGATAAAAGAATATTGCTATAGCTACTGTCTTTATGAGACAGATGCTCATCAATCTTTTGTTCTTTAATGCCTCTTCCAAAGCATGCTACTTCTTATCATTTTTTTGTACAAGGAAGAAAAAAGAATACCTATAATTTTGGTTTTAACAATTTTCAACTGAGTAGATGATAATACTACTAATGAATGGGGAAGATGGAAATAAGAACTATTGTGGTTTGGTAAGTCAAGAGTTCCTTTCTGGCTATATTAAGTTTGAGATGTGTATATATCAAAACTGGCCCAGGATAAGACAGGCAAATACCTCCACCTCCACCTGTTGCTTCCAGTGAGAGCTTTTCTTCTTCTTGGACACCTGTGGACAGAACACAATTTCATAAGCCTTTCCCTTAATTTTCTTTCACAAGTGAAGAGAGAACCATCGAGAGAGAGAGAGAGAGAGAGAGAGAGAGAGAGAGAGAGAGAGAGAGAGAATACTTTTTAGAGGTTTTCTTAGTTTTGCTGCTTTATTTTATTGCTAGGGAAAAAAATGCTAACCAAAATAAAAAGGCCTTCTGTGTGACTTTTTACTCTTCTCTATATTTTTCACTTAAATCGTATATCTATGCTACACAAAGAACCAAGCTAAAATTCTTCTACTTAGAGAAAACTCATAATTCGATCCTTGGGGAATTTTCTTAAAGAAGAGCAAGTAGAATGAAGGAAATGATGAAATGGGGGAAAGGAGGGTTCAATGCCGCCTAGGACCCGGGCCCACAGAGCAAAATTGTGGTGGAAAGATGGAGGTGGGGAGTGGATACTGAGATATTGACCTCTTTTCCTTTCTGTCACTAGACCTCCTTGGGGACCTAACTAAGGTGATAATAAGATGTATGGTTCAGCCCTAAACAGTTTTGCCCAGTGGATAGAGCGTCGGCCTGTGGACTGAAGGGTCCCAGGTTCGATTCCAGTCAAGGCCATGTACCTTGGTTGCGGGCACATTCCTAGTGCAGAGTGTGCAGGAGGCAGCTGATCGATGTTTCTCTCCCATCAATGCTTCTAACTCTCTATCCCTCTCCCTCCCTCTCTGTAAAAAATCAATAAAATGTATTTTTTTAAAAGATGTATGGTTCAGGTAGAAGTATCAAAACTATAGCCAGTTGTGGAGGAAGTGGGGGGAATTTGTTCTGAATTTTGGCAGCGGCTACATTAAAAGAATGTCTTTATTCAGAAAACAGTTGTGCCATCCTTAAAAAGGACATTGTATTTGGGAAATAAGGAGAGTATAATAAAAGTTATATATTTTTAACATTAATCTTTACGGTTTCTTCAAAAATAGGTAAATCAATGTTTTTATTGTTGTCGTTGATATATGGATGGAGTACTTTTTTTTTTTTTTTTTTTCAAAATGTGAACAGTTCTTGATTTATTCAGAGACTACAGGTGCTGACAGAAAGAAAAGCTGCAAATCTCTAGTTGTGCTACTCAGGGAAATTACATTTACATCTAAGAAAAATCAGGATCAAGAACCAAGATGGCGGCATAGGTTAACGCTGGAGTTTGCTGCTTTGAACAACTACTTCAAAAGTGAAACCAAAAAACGGAAGGGACATCACCCAGAACCACAGGAACGCTGGCTGAGTGGAAGTCCTACAACTAGGAGGAAAGAGAAACGCATACGGACACTCAGAGGAGGCACAGTGCTGAAGTCAAATTCTGAGGTGCGGAGTGCGCGAGCGGGCTGGCGGCGGAGGGCGCGGTTGGCGTTTTCAATCGGGAGGGAGTCGCAGAATCTGAGCTCCAGATCCGGGCGAGTCTTTAGGGACCCACACTCAAACGGGAGAAGCGGGACTGTCTGGCTTCGGTCAGAGCGAGTGCAGCTTTCTCTCTGAGCTTTGCAGCTGGTGCTGGGACTCAGAGAGGCAGAGCCCCTGGGGACAGGACTGAGAGCCGCCATAACTGCTCTCTCCGGCCCACCCTGTTGATCCTGTTCTACCCGCCCCGCCCAAGCCCTGCACAGAGCCATTTGCCGGATAGCCTCAGGCAAAGGCTAGATTAGCACCTCCCTAGAGGACAGAAGTTCTCTCACTGCTGACACAGCTGATTCTCATAGCCACTTGGCCTGGAGGTCAAACCCTCCCTGGAATTAGCTACAACAATCAAGATTTAACTATAAGACTGCGAACAAAGACCACTAGGGGGTGCACCAAGGAAGCATAACAAAATGCGGAGACAAAGAAACAGGACAAAATTGTCAATGGAAGATATAGAGTTCAGAACCACACTTTTAAGGTCTCTCAAGAACTGTTTAGAAGCCGCCGATAAACTTAATGCGATCTACAAGAAAACTAATGAGACCCTCGATCTTATATTGGGGAACCAACTAGAAATTAAGCATACACGGACTGAAATAACGAATATTATACAGACTCCCGACAGCAGACCAGAGGAGCGCAAGAATCAAGTCAATGATTTGAAATGCGAGGAAGCAAAAAACACCCAACCGGAAAAGCAAAATGAAAAAAGAATCCAAAAATGCGAGGGTAGTGTAAGGAGCCTCTGGGACAGCTTCAAGCGTACCAACATCAGAATTATAGGGGTGCCAGAAGATGAGAGAGAGCAAGATATTGAAAACCTATTTGAAGAAATAATGACAGAAAACTTCCCCCACCTGGTGAAAGAAATGGACTTACAGGTCCAAGAAGCGCGGAGAACCCCAAACAAAAGGAATCCAAAGAGGACCACACCAAGACACATCATCATTAAAATGCCAAGAGCAAAAGATAAAGAGAGAATCTTAAAAACAGCAAGAGAAAGAAACTCAGTTACCTACAAGGGAATACCCATACGACTGTCAGCTGATTTCTCAACAGAAACTTTGCAGGCCAGAAGGGAGTGGCAAGAAATATTCAAAGTGATGAATACCAAGAACCTACAACCAAGATTACTTTATCCAGCAAAGCTATCATTCAGAATTGAAGGTCAGATAAAGAGCTTCACAGATAAGGAAAAGCTAAAGGAGTTCATCACCACCAAACCAGGATTATATGAAATGCTGAAAGGTATCCTTTAAGAAGAGGAAGAGGAAGAAAAAGGTAAAGATACTAATTATGAACAACAAATATGCATCTATCAACAAGTGAATCTAAGAATCAAGTGAATAAATAATCTGATGAACAGAATGAACTGTTGATTATAATAGAATCAGGGACATAGAAAGGGAATGGACTGACTATTCCTGGGGGGGAAAGGGGTGTGGGAGATGCGGGAAGAGACTGGACAAAAATCGTGCACCTATGGATGAGGACAGTGGGTGGGGAGTGAGGGCGGAGGGTGGGGTGGGAACTGGGAGGAGGGGAGTTATGGGGGGAAAAAAAAAGAGGAACAAATGTAATAATCTGAACAATAAAGATTTAATTAAAAAAAAATTCAAAAAAAAAAAAAAAAAAAAAAAAAAAAGAAAAATCAGAACCAGTTTAGCTATGGGACAGATTGGGTACTTTTCAGGTAAATTTCTTATATTCCTAAATCAGCCTCAAGTTATTAGAAGATACAGACAAGTATGGGGATAAGCCCTAAACCAGTATATAAGCAACAATGTGTTTGTTTGATAGTTCAGACATTTGGAATGAAGCAAAGTACACTTTGATCATAGGGTGTTACAAAAGGAGGTATGCAGAGATCTGCTGCCCTCTTCCTCCTTCTCCCCACCCATGCATCAATTATACTGAAAATCCACCACAGGAAAATAAATAATTATTTCACATTTTTCTTTTATAAAATGAAATGATTATATTGGTATATTCCTTTCATTTAATAATAATTTTTGAAACATGACAGGGCAAGCTCTCCTTCTTGCCTTTTTTCAGAATTGTATTAGCTATTTTTGAATGTTTATTCTGCAAGATGAATTCCAATGGAGTTTATTGGTAGTCCATGAAAAATCTAGTTGTAATATTTTTATAAGCATGTTGACCTTGTAGATTAATTTTGAGAAAATTGCACTTGTTTTTTTCCTTATCGGTCCTCTTCTTAAATATAAGGTCTTTTTTTATGCCTTTTCAATCTTTGGTAATTTTCCCCTGCTCAAAAAATGAGTGTTTTTGTATTTATATCACTAAATAAAATACTAAATTACAACCACAACCAGATGTTCATAACTAAAATAAAAAAATTAAAAAAAAACTGATGAAAAGTATAAAATTAATTCTTCAGTTGATTCTCATAATATTTATATTTAAAAAAGTTTTTCTAAAATATATGCACATTTCCTTTTATCTCATTGTAACCTCCTGCATTGAATATAAACCCTTTTTTCCTGATTTAAAATATTTTTTTAAATTTTGTTTTATTGCTTAAAGTATTACAAACAGTGTTACATAGGTTTCCTTTTTTTTTCCCCTTGACATTCCCCCGGCCTTCCCTACCCTCCAGTGTCTTGTGTCCATTGGTTATGCTTATATGCAATCATACAAGTCCTTCGGTTGATCTCTTACTGCCCCCCACCCTCCACAACTCTCCCCGGGGCTTCCCGCTGTAGTTTGACAGTCTGTTCAATGCTGCTTTGCCTCTGTATCTATTTTTGTTCATCAGTTTATAATGGTCTTTATTATTCATAAATGAGTGAGATCATGTGGTATTTTTCTTTCATTGACTGGCTTATTTCACTTAGCATAATGCTCTCCAGTTCCATCCATGCCATTGCAAATGGTAAGAATTCCTTCTTTTTTACAGCAGCATAGAATTCCATTGTGTAGATGTACCACAGTTTTCTAATCCATTCATCTGTTGATGGGCACTTAGGCTGTTTCCAAATCTTAGCTATGGTAAATTGTGCTGCAATGAACATAGGGATGCATATACCCTTTCTGATTGGTGTTTCTGGATTCTTGGGATATATTCCTAGAAGTGAGATCACAGAGTCAAGTGGGAGTTCCATTTTTAGTTTTTTGAGGAAACTCCATACTGTTCTCCATAGTGGCTGCACCAGTCTGCATTCCCACCAGCAGTGCACGAGTGTTCCCTTTTCTCCGCATCCTCTCCAGCACTTGTCGTTTGTTGATTTGTTGATGATAGCCATTCTGACAGGTGTGATATACCTCATTGTTGTTTTGATTTGCATCTCTCGGATGATTAGTGACTTTGAGCATGTTTTCATATGTCTCTGGCTTTCTGAATGTCTTCTTTTGAAAGTGTCTATTTAGGTCCTTTGCCCATTTTTTGATTCGAGTGTTTATCTTCCTTTTGTTAAGTTGTATGAGTTCCCCATAAATGTTGGAGATTAAACCCTTATCAGTGATACATTGGCAAATATGTTCTCCCATGCAGTAGGCTTTCTTGTTGTTTTGTTGATGGTTTCTTCTGCTGTGCAGAAACTTTTGATTTTGATATAGTCCCATTTGTTTATTTTCTCTTTAGTTTCCAATGCCCTAGGAGCTGTATCGGTGAAGAAATTGCTTTGGCATATGTCTGATATTTTGCTGCCTTTGGATTCCTCTAGTATTTTTATGTTTTCCCGTATTATGTTTAAGTCCTTTATCCATTTTGAGTCTATTTTTGTATATGGTGTAAGTTGGTGGTCTGGTTTCATTTTTCTGCATGTATCTGTCCAAATTTCCCAACACCATTTATTGAAGAGACTGTCTTGACTCCATTGTATGTTCTTGCCTCCTTTGTCAAATATTAATTGAGCATATTGGTTCGGGTCGATTTCTGGGCTCTCTACTCTATTCCATTGATCTATATGTCTGCTCTTGTGCCAGTACCAGGCAGTTTTGAGAACAGTGGCTTTGTAATACAGCTTGAAAGTCTCCCCTTAATATTTGGTTTCCCCCTTCTTACCCATAGTGGCCTGTTTAGCCATATTTTATATTATTTCTAATAATTTTATAAATCAACTAAATCAATTCACCAGATCCACATAACAAGGTTTTTGTTGATTACATTTCACCCACATCTTCTGTTCTACTCAACTACCCACTAGTAACACCCATACCTTAGCCACTCTTCATGAGCCCAACATAAGCTCTTGCTCCTTTAGAAAACTTTGCTGACATCTAACCACAAAAATCTCTCAAGTTCACATTTCCATTTCACCTATTAACTGTTACCAAATA
Organism: Myotis myotis; assembly: GCF_014108235.1. Taxonomy (NCBI): domain Eukaryota; kingdom Metazoa; phylum Chordata; class Mammalia; order Chiroptera; family Vespertilionidae; genus Myotis; species Myotis myotis. The sequence goes on along the minus strand of NW_023416324.1, from coordinate 143,863,965 downwards.
ACAACAACAACAACAATAATAATAATAATACATAATTGAATATTGACTACTATCTAAATCTCTAGTAGTCTGTACTACACAACTAGACATTCAGTCTGGCCTCTAAATATATTATAATATTTTTTATTTAAAGAAAATAAAATAAGCGAACTTCTGCATTTCCACATCATCAGTCTAGTTATATATAAGTCAAGCAATCCCTGTGCTGTTACTCTGTTGGGTATTTCAGAGACTTAAATTTCCAAGACTGCTATCAGATTTTTTCCCTCTTATTTTTAGGGCCTGGGCACAGAGCTAAATTACATTCTCCAAGCTCCTTGCATTTGGATGGGACTCTGACTACTGACCAAGAAAGTGATATATGCCACTTCTAGATATGGTTCATAAAAATCTCCCATGCACCCACACACAACTCTTCATTCTCTCTCTCTTTTTTTTTTTTTTTTTTTTTTTTTTTTGTAGCAACCTTAGAGGTCACTGAAAGGTGATGGCATCAAGAACTGGATCCCTGAGTAACAACTTAAAGGGAACCCACTCTGTAACGTCACCAAAGCATCTGCCAATCCAACAACATTTGTATTGAATTTTTGTGGGCAAGAAATCAATTTTTATTTTGAGGTTTTGGTGTTGTTTGTTACATCTGTTAGCATCAGTTATTTTATTCAGAGATGTGACCAAAAAAATAAATAAAGGCTTTACTCTTGAGTAGCCCAAAGTCTAGGTACATAGCTGAATTTAAAATTATATATAGCCCAGCTAGTGTGGCCCAGTAGTTTAACATTAATTAACCTATGAACCAGGAGGTCACAGTTGGATTCCGGGTGAGGGCACATGCCCAGGTTGCAGGCTCGATCCCCAATTGGGGGCATGCAGGAAACAACTGATCAATGATTCTCTTTTATCATTGATGTTTCTATCTCTCTTCATCTCCATGCCTCTCTGGAATCAAATATATATATATTTAAAAATTTATATACATTAAGGTTTCATGTTTCTAAATTCTGATTTATCATTCTAGTAACCTCAGTAATTCTCAAAATTAAAAATGCCATAATCAATAACTACTTTATATTTGTTTTATGTAAAAATGCCTGTGTTCTACATATCAATCAAGCTACACATAGATCCCAATAATATGATATAGAGAGGAAATAAACCTTATTAAAATTTATTAATTGAAATGCTTATTTTTATTTGGTAAATGTGAGTCAGATTTGACATAAGAAACCCAAATAGTTTTTCCATTGCTATTAATATTTATATAATGTTTATGCTTGCATACATACTATAATCTGAAAATAAAATTGATAACAATATAGAACATACATTTTAAAGGTGATGTTCCTATTCTGTTAACTTTATATTTAGTGACAATCAGAAAATTATTTGACACTTTAAAATGTTAAGTATTGTTAGTATGAAGCAATGTTCTGAAGTCAAATTTTTTGGAGTTTATCCTATAAGCTTTCATATTCTGAAAGCTTAAAACCCATTTGAAATTGGCCCTTTTATTTCCTGTCAGCTTAGCGGTGAAGAGGGCAAGGTCCACAAATTAAATGTGTCCTTGACAACCAGGAAGAAAGTGGAGCAGGGTGTTTGAGATGCAGCACATACCTGCTGTAACAGCTGTCATGGGTCTTTCTCTGGGAAAAAGAAGACCAAGATTATGATCATAACCTTGAATTACCATCACCTATAATATTGGTGGCTTATCTACTTGTAAGAACATTTATGAATTATAAGTAAAAATAATTCTTACATTTATCGAGAGTCAGAAAACCATCATTTTACTTTCTTCTATCAGAGAAGGCTAACATTTTCTTTTATACATGTTCTTCAAACATGAAGTTTATTGTCTTTGTACCATGATGTTATTACCATTTCACAAGCTTAGCTATAACAGTGTAATTTAGTAAGCTATGACTTGACGATTTTATTTTGTACAAATCAATATGAAAGTATTTTTTATAATGATACTGGTTTTACTGGCTATGATTTTTCTTCCTTTTATTAAATTTCCCTTCCTTGGTTCTTCTCCCTGTCTTTTCTGAAAGATCTACTGACCTCTTACACTCTTGTGCCTTATTTTATGTTTTAATGCCCTTCAAAGTGTTATACAAGTTCTATAGTTAAAAAACTACTATAAGTGTATGTATATATACATACAACTATGTGTGTATATCTTTTTTCATTGCTATAACTTTATTTCCCTTATATGTGCTTTATTTAACAAATATTTAATGAGTGTCTTCTATTTACCTATCAATGTGTTGGGAGATTGGATAGCCAAAGGTGAGAAATACAGACTTTCCCTGATTTCATAGAGATTATCATCTATAGGCATAGACAGTTACACAGTCATTAAAAATAATCATGTAATTAAATGTAAATGAGTAGTTGCACTGAAAAAAGCATTTGATTTCATCTAACCAGGGAGGCACGGAAGAGCTTCCCTGAGGATAAGTGTGAGCTAAGATATCTGAAGAAAGAGGGAGAGCATTTCAGAAAGCTGGAGCAGGAAATGCAAAGGCCCTGTGGTAAGACTGAGCAAGGTACATTGGAGTTGCTGGAAGAAGGCCACTCTAACTAAAGTACAGAGAGCAGAATGGAGAGTATCACTGTGAGCTGATACTAGAGAGATCATCCTGGGCCAGACCAGACAGGAGACAATAGAACACATTAGGAAAATTAGTTTTTATCTGAAGAGCAACAGTAAACTGTTGAATAGTTTTAAGAGAGGGAGTGGCATGATCAATATTCCATTAGAAATAAAATATTTCTGAGAAGGCCTAGAAAAGAGAGGAGATAGAAAGGTACCATTACTCCCTCCATCACCCTCATTTCCTTCTGAAGCAAGCTGTAATCACCTCACAGATACAAATACAAATCTTTACTTGGTTCCTGCCTCCATTATCTCCCAAGCATCTTATAAGTGAAAACCTCACTGGTTATCAGGCACCCAGATGGTATCAGACTAATAGGGAGTCATCTTAAATTAAGTCCATAGGGAGCAGCACATCCCCATAAACTGACGAATGGTGTTTCCCCACAAGAGCACTGGATCACTGACTAAAAGTTAATGTTATTAAGCTGTCCTCGTGCTTGGGAGCAGCTGCATTAGCAGGACATCTTTCCTGAGCTTTCTTTAGATGGTTCAGACTCTGCTGAGCTGATGGAAATGAAGTCCATAATTTCAGCTATGGTCATTAACCCCCTGCTTTGTGTTTTTACTAATCATTAACATGTCATTTGAATTTCACTCTAAAGATAGTCTTTGAGCAGGGAGCTAGACTTCAGTGCAGTGGGGACAAAGTATTAAAAGAAAAATGCATCAGAAATTAAAATGACAAAGCTGTTTTTGGTCACTTGGCACGAAGGAAAATACAACAGCTTTCTCAATAATGCAGATAGTGCTGAGATTTGTAACCTCTTGAATTGTGGGGAAGAAAAAGAATAGCCACCCAGCTGGTGTGGCTCAGTGGTTGAGCACTGACCTATGCAACAGGAGGTCATGGTTTTATTCCTGGTCAGGGCGCATGCCCTGGTTGCAGGGTTGGTCCACAGTGTGGGTGTGCAGGAGGCAGCTGATCAATGATTCTCTCTTATCATTGATGTTTCTACCTCTCTGTTTCTCTTCCTTCCTCTCTAAAATCAATAAATATATATATTTTTTTTAAATAAAAGAAAAGGGATGGGCAGGTTTGGTGAGCCTGGGGAGGGGCAGTGAAGGATTAAAGAAGACAGATAAGAGAATACAGCAGGAACTCGGTGGAAGGCTGCTTCTCTGATGGACAGACAGCACCACAGCTGCAAGCGAATCTTTATTTTATAGTCAGAACACACAAAGCAAGCCAAGAGTAGTGGTCAACATGTTTACAATGTTCTTGTGAGTTTCACTTGTTTTGGCAGCACTTGCTGCACCTCCCACAGCCCATTAGCTATCTAGGAAGGAGCAAGGGAGGACTATAAGGTCAAGCTTAATTATGCTAAGAGGGCTCTGCCCTCCAAGCTGAGACTTGTTTGTGGCCCTGCCATAGGTCAGTCTGAGGCTTGACCCGAGAGCCGCTGCCTACAAGGTACAACATGTGTGTTAGCTAGGAGGAGACTTGATTGCCATAGCTGAGAATTGCCACCTTGTCCTGTAACCCTTCAATAATTTAACACCACTAAGAAGGAAAAATGTGAAAAATGTTTAGATCTCTAGCTTCAGTTTCTACTTGAGTACAGAATGAAGGTTTAGGGTAAAGTTGTCATCAGTTCAATTCATCAAATATTTAGTAACCAGGCACTGATCAGAAATCAGTCTCATTCCTGCCAAATAATCTTTTTTTTTCCTTATTGATTAAGGTATTACATATGTGTCTTTAACGCCCCATTGCCCCCCATCCCACCCCCCCACTCATGTCCTCACCCCCTTGGTGTCTGTGTCCATTGGTTAGGCTCATATGTATGCATATAAGTCCTTTGGTTGATCTCTCCCCCTTACCATCACCCTCCCCTACCTTCTGTCTGAGGTTTGACAGTCTGATCAATGCTTCTCTGTCTCTGGATCTGTTTTTGTTCAGCAGTTTATGTTGTTTATTATATTCCATAAATGAGTGAAATCATGTGGTATTTATCTTTCTCTGACTGGCTTATTTCGCTTCACATAATGTTCTCCAGGTCCATACACGCTGTTGCAAATGGTAAGAATTCCTTCTTTTTTACTGCAGTGTAGTATTCCATTGTGTAGATGTACCAGTTTTTTAATTCACTTATCTGCTGATGAACATTTAGGCTGTTTCCAAATCTTAGCTATGGTAAATTGTGCTGCTATGGACATAGGGGTGCATATATCCTTTCTGATTGGTGTTTCTAGGTTCTTGGGATATATTCCTAGAAGTGGGATCATTGGGTCAAATGGGAGTTCCATTTTTAGTTTTTTGAGGAAACTCCATACTGTTCTTTACAGTGGCTGCACCAGTCTGCATTCCAACCAGAAGTGCATGAGGGTTCCTTTTACAAAAATACTAGAGGAATCCACAGGCAGCAAAATATCAGACATATACTGAAGCCATATCTTCACCAATACAGCTCCTATGGCAATGGACACTAAAGAGAAAATCAACAAATGCTACTACATCAAAATAAAAATCTTTTGCGCAACAAAAGAAACCATCAACAAAACAACAGGAAAGCCCACTGCATGGGAGAACATGTTTGCCAATGTTATCTCTGATAAGGGTTTAATCTCCAACATTTATAGGGAACTCATACAACTTAACAAAAGGAAGATAAAAAACCCAATAAAAAAATGGGCAATGAACCTAAATAGATGCTTTTCAAAAGAAGATAGAAGAAAGGCCAAGAGACATATGAAAACATGCTCAAAGTCACTAATCATCCGAGAGATGCAAATCAAAACGACAATGTGGTACCATCTCACACCTGTCAGAATGGCTATCATCAACAAATCAACAAATGACAAATGCTGGCAAGATTGCAGAGAAAAAGGTACCCAAATAATCTTTTAAACCACTTCCCCCTCATTGTTCTCAAAGCCGCTTCATATTTCACCGGTTCTCTTTGCATGCTCCTAAACTTCCTTTCTATTCCATAATTCCTGTCCCTGGTTAAGTCCACCATGCCTGCAAAGACTCCCTACCTGGTGGCTCCCTAAGAGAGTAGCCCCTCCTATGAACTCAGAAACCTGATTTGGTAGTCATTCCTGTACTTGTTGCAACATTTTTACTATTATTTAACTCCTGTATATTATTCAGTAGTAAATCTCAACTCTCCCACTCAATGTAATCTCCTTGGTGTTAGAGAGCTAACAGAATATTATATTTGATGTAATTTAATGAACAAAATTTAAGCTCTCTGGGTCAGACGGGGATCAAAATAACCATTGGTTTCAAAGGTGAAATTTCATATCAAAGTATTTGAATGCTAATTTTTACCTTCTTTTTTTTTAATTATATCTTTGGGCAATAAATTTAATTTTTTCATGTTAATGTTGCCAGTAGCTAAAATTGGTGATACTTGTATTCTGGTATTTGTACAATTTAAGTATGCCCCTAGTTATAAACACCTGCATGTATTTTTAAATTTTTATAATATTTGTTATTTTATTTTAATAATTATATAGGGAAAATGTAATAAATTAATCTTTGGTGGATTAAAAAAAAAATTCTCATAGTCCTAACCAGTTTGGCTCAGTGGATAGAACATCGGCCTGCGGACTGGAAGGTCCCGGGTTAGATCGGGTCAAGGGCATATACCTTGGTTGTGGGCACATCCTCAGTAGGAGGTGTGCAGGAGGCAGCTGATAGATGTTTCTCTCTCATTGATATTTCTAGCTCTCTATCCCTTTCCCTTCCTTGCTGTAAATAAATCAATAAAATATATTTTAAAAATGTTTCTCACATACTTATCCTATTAATTAGGCTTTACTGCATATAAAATATTGTGACTTTTGAAAATAATGGTGGTATTAATTGTGTATAATATAAACCATTTAAAATGAATAGGCATAAATTTATATCTACAAGAGAATAATGAATGAAGAAAATAAAAAGAATTTTAAAAGGCAAGCATAGCATGATACTTCAATAGTTATTAGTATTAGGAGCTATTTTATCTTGATCATGTATGTCATTGTTTTTTAAATATATTTTATTGATTTTTTACAGAAAAGAAGGGAGAGGGATAGAGAGTTAGAAACATCAATGAGAAGAAACATTTATCAGCTGCCTCCTGCACACTCCCCACTGGGGATGTGCCCACAACCAAGGTACATGCCCTTGACCGCAATCGAACCTGGGACCCTTGAGTCTGCAGGCGATGCTCTATCTGCTGAGCTAAACCGGTTAGGTCATGTATGTCATTTTTCTGTTAAAAAATATGCTTATTATTTCAAAACCTTTCATATGAGGAGTTTATTATTAAAACGTTATTTAATTTAACTTTACAAATTTAACAATACAACAAAACAAACATCTTTATTCCTGGTTTATTTATTTATTTATTTATTTATTTATTTATTTATCTATCTATCTTGATTGATTCATGTTAGAGAAAGAGAGAAACATCGATCTGTTGTTCCACTTAGTTATGCATTCATTGATTGATTATTGTATGTGCTCTGACCAGGGATCCAACTCAAAACCTTGGCATATCCAGCAATGTTCTAACCAACTGAGCTATCCAGCCAGGGCCACTCCTGGTGTAACACTAATGTGTTTTCCTTAGGCATAAAGTAAAATCCAGACTGTAATGTTTTTCTTCCACTACTGAAAAAGCTCTTGTGTATACTTTCATATAAGAAAATATATTTGATGGATGGTCAACCTCAGTTTTGAAATATATTTATTTTCTTACAATGTGCTAAAATAACTTTTAAGCTAAAAAGCATGACAAATCACATCTATTTCCTATTTGAAAAAAAGGCTATTGAATTATTGAATTTTTACACAATTGTCAGCATTCAAAACTACTTTGCCTGCTAGTGAACAACACTTGTCTTTATTTACATGTTGACTGCTGGCTGGGCTAACATTTTATTTGTTGGCTTATTTCCCATATGCAGCACCCGTGTACATGGTTCCTTCTTTTAGTGTTTAATAATCCACTGTATATTTTATGTGTGACTTTACTAAGAGCATGTCTTTCTTTGTAGCATGCATTGTGATACAGAAAATTCCACTGAAAATAATACCCTAGAAAACCTATTTTTATCCATGGAATTTAAATCACTTGATATAATAATCTTGTTATTCTGAAATATGGGAGATGATAAAATCTGAACTTTCTTTTTAATTCCTGACATTAAAAATGTGTGATATACATAAAATAGATATCTAAATTAGCATAATCTTAAAGATGTAAATTTAAAAGCAATCCGATTAGTTTTCTGAGAAATAGGGTTAAGATTGAAGGGTAATTAGAATTAAAATGAGACACTCTTCCTCAGAACACTCACAATTAGATTTTGCTCGGTGCTCATAAGTGTTTTATTTCTTTGATAATATATGTTAGAGGAGGGGATATTTAGCAGCCTGTTAACTACTCTCTGCAAAGTTGACATAGATTATGAAAGAGTGCTTTGCAGATCAGGCTTGCTGTTTTTAAAGTAAAAATTGAACTGCATTATGCGCTAGTAGAGAAGGTGGTATTCTACCATAACCTCACACTTCTTTGGGGCAAAATAAAATATTTCTTGCTTCATTTTGCATTTCTGTAAAATGATAAACTTAGTTTCTATCTTAGATATTAAGTAGTTTCTTTGATTCTATGGTTGTTTATATTTAGTTTCAGTGATTATATGTCATCTGTGACTGAATTGTCAACCAAAATTTTCTATCAGTGTTTAATAGCTTTCTTGACTTGTATTTGGCTACTTATATTGAAGCCTTTGTGCCGGGAGCCGGTCCATCCTTGCTGTTTCAAGGTACCTGGCATATATGGCATACTGTTCTTAATATGTTTGCTCACCTTCTTGGCACTATGTGTTTTAACCAAGGTCACCTCTCTGAGAAAGGTTGTTTCCCCAGGTAGGGATTTTCCCCTGAAGTTAGGGAGGGAATAAAACCCCTAAACTAAGTGCCAGGCGGGTAATTAATCACTTTAACTACGAACAATCATGCTTAAGCTACATAATGTTTACTCCCTGGAATGGAGATAAGAAATGCCCTAACCTTTGGAATAGAGATTGATAGGATTGGAATCAACTGGTATAAATACAGATGTAACAAGACAACAGGACACAGAACCTAGACACAGAAACTGGCCATAGAACCTAGAGACAGAACCTAGCGAGAGAACCTGGCAGAAGAACCTAGAGACAGAACCTGGCTACAGAACCTGGCAGGAGAACCTGGACAGAACCTGGCGACAAACCTGGCTGGAAAACCTAGCGAGAGAACATGGCAACAGAACCTGGACAGAACCTGGCAACAGAACTTGGCAGGAGAACCTGGATAGAACCTGGCTGGAGAACCTGGCTAGAGAACCTGGTGACAGAACATGGCTGGAGAACCTAGACACAGAACCTTGCTGGAGAACCTAGCAAGAGAACATGGACACAGAACCTGGCTGGAGATCCTAACCAGAACTTTGCTGGAGATCCTGATCAGAACTTGGCTAGAGATCCTGGCTAGGCTGCTGGTCAACTGAACGCTGCCTCTGTGTCATTCCTTCTTCGCCGACTCCGTCCACACCTTTGGGGAACCCCTGGACCCACTGGGGCTCGACCCCAGCATCTGGCGCCCGAACAGGGACCCTTAGGTAAGTCCCCCATTCCCCTAGGTAAGCCCCACTCTCGGGAAGGATAGGATTCCACCGTAGGAAGAGGGTGGATAGTCTTCGCCAACTCCGTCCACACCTTTAGGAACCCCTGGAACAGGATTCCCCTAGGTAAGCCCCCCCAACATTGAGAACCCCCACACTTGGGATGGATAGGACTCCACCAGGGCCCCCCTATAGAGGATAAGTAGGGTAAGAAGGTGGATAGTACAGAACTTAGATTGAGAAGATGTGCCATACTGAGTCCAAAGAAAGAAGACTCTGTATCGATCTTTAGATTGAGAAGATGTGCCATACTGAGTCTAAAGAAAAAAGACTCCGTATTGATCTTTTAACATATACTTGCTAGCAGAGGAGTTAAGGTTACGCCCAGTCAGACGGAACGTTTTATACAAGAAGTCTGTCCATGCTTTTCTGAGGAAGGGAAGGTAAATTTAAAGGCATGGGAGAAGGTAGGACCAAGGAGGCTTATCCTTAACCCCACTGCAGCCTTTCCACCCGGGAAAGTGAAGGATTGGCAAGCTCTCCCTGGGGTGATAGATCAGGACTCAGATAATAGTGGAAAGCGCCAATCCTACTCTTAAAATGGATACAAGAGAGCATTTGGGGTTTTTCTTTTTAATGCCTGCTTTTAAAAAATAAAAAAAAGAGCCAAAACTGGTTTGGCTCAGTGGATAGAGCGTCGGCCTGCGGACTGAAAGGTCCTAGGTTCGATTCCAGTCAAGGGCATGTACCTGGGTTGCGGGCACATCCCCAGTAGGAGATGTGTAGGAGGCAGTTGATCTATGTTTCTCTCTCATTGATGTTTCTAACTCTCTATCTCTCTCCCTTCCTCTCTGTAAAAAATCAATAAAATATATTTAAAAAATAAAAAATGAAATAAAAAAGGGGGAATTTGCCAGGAGCTGGTCCATCCTTGCTGTTTCAAGGTACCTGGCATATATGGCATACTGTTCTTAATATGTTTGCTCACCTTCTTGGCACTATGTGTTTTAACCAAGGTCACCTCTCTGAGAAAGGTTGTTTCCCCAGGTAGGGATTTTCCCCTGAAGTTAGGGAGGGAATAAAACCCCTAAACTAAGTGCCAGGCGGGTAATTAATCACTTTAACTACGAACAATCATGCTTAAGCTACATAATGTTTACTCCCTGGAATGGAGATAAGAAACACCCTAACCTTTGGAATAGAGATTGATAGGATTGGAATCAACTGGTATAAATACAGATGTAACAAGACAACAGGACACAGGACCTAGACACAGAACCTATACAGAACCTAGAAACAGAAGAACTTCGCTGGAGAGAACATGGCAAAAGATCCTGGACAGAAACTGGAGACAGAACCTAGAGACAGAACCTATCAAGAGAACATGGCAAAAGATCCTTCGCCGACTCCGTCCACACCTTTGGGGAACCCTGGACCTGCTGGGGTTGGACCCCAGCACCTTTGATGTTTGCAGACAGTACAAAGATCAGGAATATCTCCAACAAATGTAAATTAACTGGGGCCTTGGGATTAAACTCTAAAAACCCACTGAGGATAGCAGACCCCCCTCCCCTCTTGCTACTGGAGCCATCACACCCAGTAATCAATCACACAGTGAGCAATCACTGTGTAAAATCTGAAACTTGGACCCAGGCCCTCTATTAACCTTTTTTTTTTTTTTAACATATTTGTTCACAAGTAGGAAACGAGAAGCAAATACATGTTAGAATCAACATACTTGTGAATGTGTATATAATATGTAATATTTTTAAATCTAAACTATAGTCCTTGATGTTCTAATATGAAAAATACTTAACAAAGTAACTTCAAATCTTCAGGCCTCAATATCTTCTTCACTTGTTAAACACTGAATTAGACGTGTCAAAAGAATACAATAAAATCCCCTCTAGCTTTAATGCTTTCATTGCCTGGAGCACAGACACTTCATAGTCTTATTAAGATTAATGGCTACTGGACCTGGGTTCCCACAGGGAAGGCATTACAGAGAGTACAAGAAGGAATATGTTAGAAGAAGGAATGGAGGTATGATGGTAATAAAGATGACAACAACCACAGCAATGTGTACTTAGCTGGCTTGTCTAAATTTGATAATGTTTTTCTATCTGATCGTTCACTTGGCTATCCTGTAATCTCTTTGATATAGTTTCTACAAATAATACTTTCCTCTTTAAAAAAAAAAAAAATAGGAGATTGGTATTCAGAAATGTGTTTTCCCATTGCCTCATACAAGGCTTTATGGTTTGTTTGTTTTTTGTTAATCTTCACCAGAAAATATTAATTCCTTTGCTTTTCAAAGAGAGCAGATGTTTCTTTAGATATATTCCTAGAAGTGGGATCACAGGGTCAAATGGGAGTTCCATTTTTAGTTTTTTGAGGAAACTCCATACTGTTCTCCACAGTGGCTGCACCAGTCTGCATTCCCACCAGCAGTGCATGAGGGTTCCTTTTTCTCAGCATCCTCCCCAGCACTTGTCATTTGTTGATTTGTTGATGGTAACCATTCTGACAGGTGTGAGATGGTAGCACATTGTCGTTTTGATTTGCATCTCTCGGATGATTAGGGACTTTGAACATGTTTTCATATGTCTCTTGGCCTTCTTTATGTCCTCTTTTGAAAAGTACCTATTTAGGTTCATTGCCCTTTTTTTGAATGGGTTGTTTATCTTCCTTTTGTTAAGTTGTAGGAGTTCCCTGTAAATGTTGGACATTAAACCCTTATTGGAGAAAGCATTGGCAAACATGTTTTCCCATGCAGTGGGCTTTCTTGTTTTTTGTTTGTTTTTTGTTTTTTTTTGGTTTTTGTTTTATTTTGATGGTTTCTTTTGCTGTGTAAAAGCTTTTTATTTTGATGTACCATTTCTTGATTTTCTCTTTAGTGTCCATTGCCTTAGGAGCTGTATCGGTGAAGGATGTCTGAGATTTTGTTGCCTGTGGATTCATCTAAGATTTTTATGGTTTCCCAACTTACATTTAAATCCTTTACCATTTTGAGTTTATTTTTGTGTATGGTGTAAGTTGGTAGTCTAGTTTCATTTTTTAATGTATCGGTCCAATTTTCCCACACCATTTATTGAAGAGACTGTCTGGACTCTATTGTATGCTCTTGCCTCCTTTGTCAAATATTAATTGAGCATAGTGGTTCTGGTCAATTTCTGGGTTCTCTACATTATTCCATTGGTCTAAATGTCTGTTCTTGTGCCAGTACCAGGCATTTTTGAGAACAGTGGTTTTGTAATACAGCGTGATATCTGGTATTAAGATTCCTCCTACTTTGTTCTTCTTCCTCAGGATTGCTGCAGCTATTGGGGTCTTTGTTTATTCCAGATGAATTTTTGAAGAGTTCGTTCTAGGTTTGTGAAATATGCCCTTGGTTCTTTTACTTTAACTGTTCTTTTCTACTGTTCCTATATAGGTATTTCTTTTCTCTACAACAAATGTGCTAGTGCTAGTGCAGTGATTTTCAATTGGTGATGTGCCACAAGAATTTTTTTAAATATATTTTTATTGATTTCAGAGAGGGAGGGAGAGATAGAAACATCAATGAAGAGAGAGAATCATCGATTGGCTGCCTCCTGCTTGTCCCCCAGTGGAGATCGAGCCCAAAACTCAGGTATGTGATCTGACCTGGAATCAAACAGTGACTTACTGGTTTATAGGTCAATGCTCAACCACTGAGTCACACCGGTCAGTCAACAAGAATTTTTAAAACATGAAATATTTAGTTAGGGACACTGACCTCTATTCCCTTAGATTGTCAAATTAAAAATAAAAAAAATGACAACAGTCAGAAGTCCTGTGTAAATGAATCAAAATTATGCCTAATTTTTTGTCAGATGGGCAAAAAATATATGTTTTTGGTGTGACACAGAATTTTGTAGTGAATTTATGTGTGCCAATGAGATGAAAAAGGTTGAAAATGACTGCTAGTGACATCAGGGCAAATGTGATTTCTTCAATTACTAAATCTTCCACAATACCCCATACAATAAAATTTTATAGCTTAATTTCTTAGATTATACATGTTTGATATTGAAGCCTCCAATACTTAATTAGCAGAGATAATTACCATAGCACATTGTCTTCTTAGAAAGGCCATGTGAGGTCAGTGGAACAATGTCTAAAATAAAGGAGAATTTATTTCTCTAAATTGAAATATTTCACTCTATGCTCTATCTTTCTCAGATATGAGCAGTGTTGAAGTTTCAAGCATTTGATCATTCTCTAAAAAAATTACCTTCCCTTAAAGAAAAATTGACCCTCATCTTTAAAAACTGTGTAGATGTTCTAACAATTATGTATTTCCCTGTATATTATCCCAAATTTCCATTTTCTTTCTCTAAGACATCTACCTCCAAATGATAAGTCAGAGAATGAAAAGTATGCCTACCCCTAGTATAAAGTGGAAAAAATAGCCATTGGTGTATTGGGTTTGCTAGATCCTTTTGATGTTTTGAGTCCCTTGTAAGGCTATTCACTTTGATATAACTTTAAGTGGTAGCAAGTTTTATTCTGTATTTCTTTCTTATTACCACTAATGGATACCTTGGATGTTTCACCTAACTTAGATACTTCCAGAGAGCATGGATAGAAACTTATTATTTGGTGCTGCTCTTTTGGCTTTGATGTTCTGTAAGTGTGTAAGATTGATTTTAAGGGAAAAATCCAAACTCCCCCACTTTAGACATAAGTGAATTATCTCTAAAACTCAGATTTTGGTCCTGAATCATGAAATGCATAAGGGATACATAACAACTAAAAATTATTTATAGATGCTGAAAATATAGGCTATGTTTGTAACTCGTAGTTAGCAATATGTTTTCAAATTGATGCTTCTAGGATACAAGTGAGAGTGTGTCATCCCACCACCCTAGGTCTCTCTCTCTCTCTCTCTCTCTCTCTCTCTCTCTCTCTCTCTCTACACTCTCCCCTCCCTCCCTCTATAAATTCCTTTCAATACAGAGAGTGGAAATTTTTCATTGGTAAATGCCATAAACCCTTGGTGATGTCATTCTGTTCAGTATCTGCAATCCTCAGGTTATTACAGAGTTTCTTTTGAATTACCAAAAGTGCTAGTTAACTCTCTTAAAAAGGAATTCTAAGCAGTAAGACTGTGTCCTTAATAACGTATATTTAAGCCAGTAATTTGTAATAAAGAGCATATTTTCATATAGAAACAATGCTTTGTATAATAGTGAGGTTTTTTGGGTGGGTTTTTTTCTAGTCTACAAAAGTTGACTTTAACCATTTATAGTGTACTCATAAGAAATATATCTTTCTTCCTGGGGATAGGGAAGAAAGGAAATAATATAATATGTACCTTTTTTATTGGGTACCAGGCCAATTTAGGACACATTTCTAAAGAAGCAAAGATTGATTTTTCTATAACCATCTCTCACCTTAGTGGCAGATACCTAGCATACAAGTCACTGCTGCACTTCTTGTACAAATGATAAATACTGTTTATGATGAACTGATGAACTGATACTTGCCTTTAAAATCCTCAAAACAGTGATCCAACTTTTGATAATGGATCCATTTGGCAGATTATTAAACTAAATCTCAAAAAGGAATAATACGGCCTAACAGTAATATTTTTTGAAAATACATCACAATAAATATGAAAGTGAGAACCTAGTGAAGGATTACTGAAAATCAATGACAGTAATGGGTTAAACAACTCCAAATGGGTTAATTTTTTTGGGGTGGATCACTAGTATCATAATTATGCAATTCATTAGTTGTTCTCTTTAAATGAGAGTTAAATATGTTTGTAATAACTTCACATAGTTGTGTGTGTGGTGTGTGGTTTTTTTTTATTATTATTATTACCTCTAGAGTAATGGGCTATATCCAAGAGAACTCATCTATTTGAATACCTATAACTAAAAATGTAATGGAACAATAGAATGTTACTGCCTAAATAATAATATTTTTTTGCTACAAGAGCATATGAAATGTCTAGCTGCTAGCATCATGCCCAACAAAGAATAGGTGTCCTATACATGTTTGTTACTTTTTTTTACTTGACTTTCATTTAAAGACTCTAATTCAAATTCACTATAATGTTTTTCTTAAAAGGTTGATTAAGTATTTTACATAGGATGTTTCTGTTAATGTAATTTTTAAAAAATGCACGACAGATTAAATAATAGTAAAATATTTGTGTATTTATTAAGTATCCATTTATAGAGGAGATGGGCTTCCTGCCCATCTGGCCTCCAGAGTAACAGCCAAACCCACAGTGTTGTTACTTGAGAGGGTCACAGAGAGTTTAGGTATTCAGAAAGCCAATGTACAGGGTGGGTAGTTCACAGAAAAGCATTTCATAGAAAACCTTAACTTATAGGCACAGATAAGAAGAAGCTTTATTTTAAGAGGATTAAGGGATAGACTTATTTGTTCATGATCATTGCCAGGATAGCAAAAACTTTCTCCTTGAGCCCAGTAGATGGATCAGGAAACTCAGATCAAAAGAGCTGACTGTGAGGCTGGTGACCTTAGGGAGATGTTATCACAGACTCAATGCTTGTTGGGAAAAAGCAGTTTAAAAGATTGGGAGGGGTCATTTGAAAAAGCAGTAGTGCAGTATTGGTTACTGATAAGCAGCTATTAATACCTGCATCTATTCTGTGAGTAGCTGCACATTTCATTACCGTGCTATGATACACCCAAGTTCATGTAGATGACCCCCTGGGAATTATTTGAAGACCCATGAGTGACCCCCAAATATCTGGATCAAGGTAACAGAAGGCTCTGGAGTTTTATGTGTACCCCAAGAATGGAGGCAGGTGGGGTATTTGGAACCTAAACTATGTCTTCTATGTCCAAGAGTCTTTCTTTCTACAAGGAAAACATTCATTTGTTGATTTGTTCATTTTATATAAATACTTTCAGGATACCTGCTATGCGCCAACCCTGGTGCTATGTACTGTGAATGAATAATAAATAGCAGATATATTTTTGCCCTTATGACTATTATAAAGCAGTGAAATAGACAGACATTAGTTAACAAATCACAAAATAAGTCATTGCTATCTGTGTTAACTGATATGAAGGGAAAACACAATGAACACTGGTTTCACCACTGTTGGAGAAATGTTCAGTCCCAGACAAACTCAGAGTTTGTGCTCATTAGAACATAAAATACAGAATACTAGAGCTAAAGGAGGGCTTAGAGCTTACATAACAAAGCCTCATTATTTGGTCAACTGTATATCTTAGGCTAAAGAAAGTGAAATGAATGCCCAGAGCTTCATTTTAAATTTTAGTTGGCAATTTTCTTGTCAATGATGGAGCAAGTTTGACAGTCATAACATAGAGCTCTAGGAAGCACATATTCCAAAGTTGTGGGTCAAGCTTCTACACAATTTTAAACCATATACCAAAGATTTATGCAAGTACATGAATAATTTATATGCAATATTCAAGTATATAACTATAAAAATTTTTTCCTGGTTGGTGTGGCTTAGTTGATTTGAATATCATCCCATACACCAAAAGGTCATGAGTTTAATTCCTGGTCAAGGCGCATACCCAGATTGCAGGTTTAATCCCAGATCTGGGTGCACATGGAAGGCAACTGGTCTATGTTTCTCCTCCTCTCTCTCCATCTCCTTTCCTCTCTCTCTGAAATCAATAAGAACATATCCTGGGGTGAGGATTTTTTAAAAAGTACCTCATAATACTTGCAACATATTGAATATGTAAATTAAAACATAACCAACTATGTATGGTTTTTCTGTATATATGCAAATATTTTTCAAACTGTTAAATCTGCTCATATTGCTCAACTATCACAAAACTCAGTTGCTCTTATTTAAAATGTTCTACTTGGATAACTCCTAAATAGAGATGACTTAGAATAAATTTGCTCATTTGGGATGGGAAAAGAGAGATGAATGCCTAAGAACACTTTGAAAATGTTTCCTCATGCTGTTTATAATGCATCATTAGCATTGGCATTAAGCTGTTGATAGAGAATATTATTTAATATGAAATAAAACCAATAAATAAGATTAGAAAATTCTTTTTGGATAAGGTAAGTTATCTTTAATTTGATAACGTTTTAATCTCGCTTATATTATTCAGAATCTCCAAATCTGAAGAAAATAGATTTGGTCCAAATAGTCATAGTTGGTTTGTCCGGATGAGGGAATTTGTACACATGCCAATGCAATTTGGTTGGTAAAAACAAGACAACCCTGGCCAAGGCTTGAGGAAGGAGAGGTAGGGGAACTGTCTAAAGGTAAGGGGCATCCTTTAAGGTGATGAAAATGTTTGAAATTAAAGGTCGTGGAGCACAATGTTTTACAAGCCCTGAATTATTCACTTTAAAGTTATTACTTTTGTGTAACATAAATTTTACCTCAATCAAGAAAAAGAAAAGAAGAAGAATAGCCTATTACCATGGATAGGATCTGGAACCTCTTTCTGCCCATGAAAGAGAGTGGAAAGGAGTGCTTGCTTCAATCCTAAATTCTTGAGCACCCATCCACACCCTGCGTGGACACAGAGGCCATACTCACACAATCTTTTAATGCTAGCACTGCTGTTATGCATTTGTCTTTACCATTCTGCATCCTATAAGGAGTTTTACTTTCAACTTGCACATTCTGAAACACCTCTGCTTGAGTTTTTTGTGTTTTGTTTTTTTTCTAATATGTCTTGATTCTATTTGTATTCAGGAAATGTTCTAGGGAAAAACTGATGTGCTTATTTTTCCCTTTGAAAATCCATTGTAATTTAATCCTTCCTGGGTAGTTATTATTGGGTTGCTAAGAGTAGACCCACAACTATTTGTGGGAAATTTATTACACAGGTTAGGCTGCCAAAACTGGACCTCTCAACAAAAGCATGCAATGTGTTTAAAAACAAGCCACATCCTTTTGGTTTCTTATTCTTTAAGACTAAACAAGAATGCTTTGACTTTATAGAAAATAAGTATGAAGACCTTATAAGTATTATCCCCTAGGGGCATTCTGTAATTTGATTCAAACATTAGTGAAAAGTTAATGTCTGTAATTTCCTTTTTTTCAGAATTATTTATTGTCTTTGTTAGGATTTTCTTTTTTTCTTTGTACTGAGATTCATTAGTAGGCATTGTGCTCTTTTTCTCATGTTCAGCACTCAACTTCCTTGAATTAAAACCAGTGTCCTCATCGCTTCTCGGCCTTTTGGCTAAGATCAAGTGTAAAACCAGTGTCCTCTTTGGCATAATTCTACAACAGAAGGGATAGTTTATTTAATATGCTTTTTAAGCATCTTCTAAGTTCCAGGCGTAATCCTTAACATTGTTGGTACAAAAATGAATGCTTTGATCTTGCCTTCAAGGAACTGATAGTCTTCAGACAAGGAAAATAAATGTACATTATAGAGGTCTCTATACTGAGGCTCTAATGGAGGCAAGGATAAGTTGCAATAGACATAGCTACTATGAATTGACCAAGTAGGGAAGGAAGAGATTATAAGGTACATGAATAAGAATGAGAGTAAAAAAATGCTTCTAAAAGGTAAGAATGTTTAATTGAGTCTTGAAATCCAAGTAGTTTCTTAAGAAGATAATGAGAAAAGCATACAAAAGTTAAGAAACAGAAATGCAATGGAATGACATATCATGTACTAGGAGCTGTCCATGTTCAGTTAGACTAAAGCATAAAGTGACTGCTAGAGGATCAATAATGAAGCAGGAAAAATTCATAATGGTTTGGTCATAGGAGTTTAGATGCCATGGGTTTTGGACCATGTCATTAGGTAAAAGAAAGCCCAAACTTTTTTAAATCCAGGAGTAAACTGTTTAGATTTATATTATTGAGGGAAAATAATTAGTCTTGCAGAAGTGTGGACAATAGATAAAGGGAAATAAATGCAGACCACTTGACAATCAAGAAGGCTCTTAGAGTGGTGAAGGTGAGTAATGATGAAAGCTGGACTTAGGGTACTGATTGTGCAGACAGATAAGAAAGAGCCAAATGATGAATAAAGACAGTTGACAAAAATGGCGACTGACTGGAAGTGAGAAACAAGCTTGTAGAGGAAGTCATAGAACCCCCATATTTCTGACTTGGTTAATGGCATCACTATCCATGAGGTTGATCAAAACAGGGAATTTAAAGGGGAAATTTATTTGTGTCAAAGCAATGACAAGTTCAGTTTTAGAGCTGGAGAGTTTGGTCCAGTAAAATATTTAGGTAGAACAATCCAATAGGTTATTAGAGATACAAGTGTTTAGTTTAGGACAAAGTTTGATATTTATTTTACCCTTCTCTTCCACCCCTGCTCCAGACATGAATATGTCTGAGTGCTTGATTTTGGCTGAGGTCTCAGAGACTGGGATGAGAGAAACTGGATCACTGACTCTGGAGTATGGAGCTGAGCGCTATCAAACAGACTGTTTCTAGGAACAAAAAAATGGGAATAAAAAATATCAAAGTCTAAGCATGCAGTTCAACTCAACCAAGGTACCAAAGAGGTCCAACAGAAAACCTGAATCCAGGTTCAAGCACACCTTGCCAAAGCAACTGAATTCAAAATAGAGGCCCAAGGCAGAACTCTTCCCTGAGCCACTACAGTATTTTTTTATTCTTTTTTTAAATCATTATTGTTGAAAGTATTACATAGGTCCCCCTTTTGCCCCCATTAATCTCTTTCAGCCCACTCCTGTCTCCCCCAAACTCTCACCACCGCATTGTCTGTATCCACAGGTTATGCATAGATGCATACAAGTTCATTGGTTGATCTCTTCCCACCCATCCTCCCCTACCTTCCCTCTGAGATTCAATAGTCTGTTCATGCTTCTAACCTATTTAATAGATGAAAACAAGAGACAGAACCAGAATTAGTCCCCATAGGATCTTAAACAGTTGATTTGAGATTCATTAATATAAAATGATGGTAAAATAATAAAAATAATAGAGTTAGAAAGGTTAAAAAAAAAAAAAAAAAAAAAAAAAAAAAAAAAAAAAAAAAAAACAGGGATAAAATGTTAGAGAATATGTACATATAAGTGACCACATTTTTTGCATCATCTGAGAAGCCAATATGGGATTAGACTAGTAAGAAATGTATTGGGGAAAGTTCCTTTGGAGGATAAAGAGAAGAAAGCAGGAAGGGGTAGAAATAGTTTCAGACTATTGCTCTGTTATGAGAAAGTTTTGGCTAGGCTGATGGGGAATTCCTAAACAAAGCATCCTGCTAGAATGAAATAGGTCCTGTTCAGTGCAGAGTGAGAGTAGAGGTGGGGTGAGAAGGAGTTTGCAGAAGGCCTCAGCTGGGCTATCAGCCAACCTGACACCCCACAGCAGGGGATCTGAGCAGAGGACTTTTGTGACTGCCTAAGTAACAAGCCAGGGAATCAAAGATTCTGAGAAAAGTCAGAGAGGTAAGAGGAAAGTCAAGAGAAAGGCAGGTATTTGAAACTTTGGGGGAAAGTGAGTTTTAGGGAGGAAGATGTAGTCTAATGCAGGATTTGAAATTCTAAAATGCACTTATTTCATTTGCCCTTTCATCACTTATAACATCAGATGGTATTCCTCATTCATAATATAAATTTTTAGTTTAGTGACATAACCTATTGTTATTTTTTCTGTTGCCAGTAAAAATCTGACTGGTAAATTTGCTTATATGTTATTCTAAATAGAAATAACAATTTTCTCTTCTCCTCAACAGATGCCCAAGTCATAGAACACTGATGCTACAAGGGTTATGTTGCCAAAAAAATTTGGAAAGTGCTTTCTATATCTCTCTTTTTTAAACTCATTACACTTTAACATATTAGTAAATGTGGTGATCATGGGAATGTGGCCACTCATTATTTTTTTTTTTCAAGAAAACCTGCAGTAAGATAATGGACTGACAGCCTCCAGCTACCACACCTTTAGAGCCATCAGTATTGTCTCTACAGTCATATTTGCTCTAGGACTGTTGCCAGCAGCTGCGAGCACCCAAGAGTACAGGCCTTTACAACCCAAGGTAGGAACCCTCCAATGGACAATCTTTGCTCCAGGACCTCCTCATTGTCTGCCCAAAACTTTGTCTGAATTGTGTGGGAACTCATCCTACCCAATCCTCCTTCTTTCTCCTGTCTTTTATAGGTGATAGACTTCCATCATGATATGTAGGCTCTTCCCACTTTTTATCCTGCTTCCTCCTCCTTTAGCCTTTATAGATTTTTTTTCTTAATAAAATTATTTCTTTTGTACATTTAATCCCATCTTGCTATCTGCTTCTCAAAAAAAAAAAGACACCAAACAAGTCCTAAGGTAAGATGATGCCTAGCATGTTAAAGAAAAGCAAAGAGGCCATAAAATGAATGGCCAATGACATAGGAAGAGAGACAGAGAAGGTGACGTTCTGGAAGTCACGAGAAAAAAAGTGTCTGACATCAGAGAGTGGTCAGCTGTGTCATATTTTACTGACTGTCCAAGTAAGTGAGAACTGACCAATAGATTTAGCATTACCTAAGTTCCTGGTGATCTTAAAAGAGCAAAAGTTATGGGGCAATAATTAAATAGAGTGGGTTTAAGAGAGAATATAAGAATAGTAACCAAAACAACAGAGACAACAAATTCTAGGAATTTTGCTGCAAATGGTAACTGAGAGTACGTGGGAAGTGGGTTCAAAACAATTTGTCTTTGTTTTGTTTGTCAGTTGATTGGTTGGTGGTTGCTTTTTAGATGAGAAATACCAGCTGGTTTTTTAATGTAAGGAATAATCCAGTGAAGAAGGGAGAAAAATAATGATGTCAGAGAGAAAGGAATAATGGTTGGAGCAATGTTTTTTTGGTAGTAAGGGGAGATCGCACCTAACCTCCAAATGGAAATATTGACCTAAGATAAGAACATGGAATCCAATATAGCTGAGTAGAAATGACCTTGTTTATGACAGAATTTTATAAAGATAGTGTAATAGTAGTAATAATAATTATAATCACTAAACCCATGTCACAAGGTAGTATTTATATTAATTTATATATCACAAAGGGGAACATTTATATCTCTTCACTAAGAAACCAATGAAGAACTCCTTACAGAGGTGTGGTAAGAGAAACTCTGCATAGTGTAGTATGGTGTATAACATCTTTATTCCTAAGATGTCAGGTTCAGCTGATCCTTTTCTGTATGCTTTATGTTCTTATTAATCTATACGTTCAGTATCCTGATGGACTTTCCTGAAAGAATCCTTAGTATCATCACAGAAATTCCTCAGTCTGTTCTGATTAATCCTCCCCTGATTAATATTTTTTTCTTTAAGCATAGGATCTGTAGAAACCATAGAAATGATATATTAAAATTTGCTTTTAACCAGTGATTCTGGAATCTCTCTCTTTCTGCACAGCTCTCTCCCTCTCCATCTCTCTTGCAGTATGCAATCTGCCCCACTCTAGCTAGTTCAATAAATTAATATTAAACATAATCTTAGTCTCAGTCCTCCAATTCAATCATGCAAGAAATGGAGAAAATATTACTTCCCTTATTTGCATTAAGTCTACTTAAATTCAACTCTATGCTTCCATCCCACTAAACTAAGAGAACATTCGATTTCAATCTTAAAAGGGACATGTTCTTTAGTGGAGGCTTATATGATATGCTTCTTCCCCTCTCACCCTACTCTTTCCCCTCCCCTCCAAACAAACAACAAACAAAAACCCAACCAGAATATGAACTTCAGTTTTTATTTGCACAAGGATCTTTGCTGACATGGGGGTCCCTCATGCAGGGGCACGCCTGTGCATTCCACTCAGCAGTTTTCTCTGAGATCTTGTTACTTTCTGGTGGCATGCCCCAGAGTGGAGTGCCATGATGAATTGAGCTGTTTTCCAGAACCCAGAAATTGCCTGTTCTCCAGTTCCTACTTCATCAGGCCTCCAATTTATTCTTCCTCTTCTCCTCTTCAATCCTTTTAGGCATTCACTCTTTATAATATATAAATAAGCACACCTATGTCTTCAAGTATTTTCTGCTTATCATCTGTACTACAACATTGTGCTAGCTCCTTTAATGAGATACGGAAGAACAATAAAGCAGCATAACTAAAACAGTACTTCAAAAAGTTATCCTATCACAAATTATGTTTTTATCCAGGGAACTATGAACTTTTATATTGAATTTGAACTAAAAATGAATTCACTCTTTTTAGATAGAAATACAAACAGTTTTATACTCCCTAACGTTATTACATTTCCCCTGTTCCTAGGATTTTTATTCTACACGTCTTCTCACATCTGCTTCTCTCCCTGGTAAAGAAAACAAGCTTTGCTAAAAGTATCTTTTATTTAATCATTTTACTAGAATTTTCCCTTCAAAATAGGCCCCCATCTACTCCTCTTAAAAGTTTTACTTAAAACATCCTTTCCCTCAATTAATAGAATCCTATCTAATAAAAGACAAAAGGGTAATTGACCATACCTCCACTATGCTTCCCATTGGCTAATAAGGGCAATATGCAAATTAACTGCCAACAAAGATGGCGGCCAGCAGCCACGCAGCTGAAGCGAGCAGGAGGCTTGCTTGCTCCAGTGATGGAGGAAGCCAAGGTTCCCCACATGCTGCGGCCCAGCTCTGAGCTCTGAAAGCAACAGCTCCAAAAGCAACAAAGTTTCAATTATAGAAGCTAAACAAACCCCAGATATCTGCTTTCAGCCAGCCGCAGCCTCAAAGCTGGGAGCTCCAGTGAAGGCAACAAAGTTTCAATTATAGAAGGTAAATAAATCCCAGAATAAAAAAAAAAGAAAAAGAAAAAAAGGAGAGGCCAGGAGCTTCAGTCACAGGCCAGTCTGAAAACAGCCATCAGCCCCTCATCCAGGCTGGCCAGGCACCCCAGTAGGGACCCTCACCCTGAAGGGGGTGTGACCAGCTGCAAACAGCCATCAGCCCCTCACCCAGGCTGGCCAGGTACCCAAGTGGGTCTCCCCCCTGATCCGGGACACCCTTCAGGGCAAACCAGCCGGACCCCACCCATGCACCAGGCCTCTATCCTATATAGTAAAAGGGTAATATGCAAACTGACCCTAACAACAGAAAGACTGGGAATAACTGGTCACTATGACACACACTGACCACCAGGGGGCAGACGCTCAATGCAGGAGCTGCCCTCTGGTGGTCAGTGCGCTCCCACATGGGGGATCTCTGCTCAGCCACAAGCCAGGCTGATGGCTGCCAGTATAGTGGTGGTGGAGGGAGCTGCTCCTGCCTCCTCAGCAGCGCTAAGGATGTCCGACTGCAGCTAGGGCTGTTCCCCGCTGGCAAGTGGACATCCCCCAAGGGCTGCCAGACTGCCAGAGGGATGTCTGATTGCCAGCTTAGGCCCAATCCCCCAGGGAGCAGGCCTAAGCCAGCAGGTGGTCATTCCCAGAGGGGTCCCAGACTGTGAGAGGGCACAGGCTGGGCTGAGGGACCCCCCCCCAAGTGCACAAATTTTTGTGCACCAGGCCTCTAGTATAAACAATATTAGCCTATTTATTTATTAGTTATTTATTAGTTGTCTAATTACTAATTAACTTATGACCATGTCATCATAGGCAATATGTTTAAGAATCTAAACATTCTGTTCAACATGATTTTATCATTAAACCAATATAGATTTTCTTTTTATCTCCTCATGCATGTTGACAATTTTATTAACTACAAAATATATAACTTACTATATGATACTGGTAATTATTACTTAAGCATAGCCTTCCATCCAACCAAAAATGTCTGAAATTAGTCTCAATCATATCTGTGCAGTAAAAACTTAATTGTACACACATACAATTATATTTTTGCTTCTTATTTTCCCAATCAATTCTTAACTTACATCTGGAGAGGAAATATATTGGTTTAAGCATTTTTTAGGAAAAAAAAATGCATGTTGAATACAAACCAAAAGGATAAAAAGAAGCATTAAGTTATTGGGTAATTATTATTTGCCAGGTATATTTTTATAGTATCAGTAGAGGCCCAGTGCACAAAATTCATGCAAAGTGGAGGGGTTCCCTCAGTCCAGCCTTCACCCTCTCCAATCCTGGACCACTGGCTCCTAATCTCTCACCTGCCTGCCTGGTCACCCCTTACTGCCCTGCCCCCCTGACGGCCTGGTCACCTCCAACTTCCCCTCTCTGCCAGCCTGGTTGCCCCACGCAGCCTGCTTGTTCAGTCGTTTTGTCATCCCTCACTAACGCCCCTGCCAGCCTGGTCATAGGCAGCCATCTTGTGAGGGTGTGGGGGTTAATTTGCATATTACCTCTTTATTTTATAGGATACCTTTACTTTTTAAAAGTATTCTTTAGTTTGTGACAAACTGAAAGTTATTTGTGTAATATTAACATACTTATAAGTATTAATATACTTATAAAATACTTATAAATCTGTTATAAAAGATCCATAGTGAGGGTTTTTGTTTGTTTGTTTTTTAATTTGTTTTTCTATCCTCACCTGAGGATATGTTTTTCTATTGATGAGAGAGAGAGAAAGAGAGAGACAAAAAGAGAGAGAGGTGAGAGAAACATTAATGGGCTGACTCCTATACCAGGGATGAAACCACCAAGGTATGCGCCCTGACCAGGAATCAAACCCACAGCCTTTTGGTGTATGGGACAACACTCCAACCAACTGAGCACCTGACCAGGGCAAAGATCCATAGTGGTTTTTGAGTTCCAATTGGAGTTAAGCAATAAAACTAATAAAACGACTGGTTGGAAATTGTTTTAAAGCTGATTTATTTTAAGAAGAAAAATGCACCTTGTTAGAAGTCATTGTATTTTATCAAGTTTGTATACATGTAAGTTGATGATTTCTTTCGACTAAATTAGGCCTATTGTCCTACACAGGAAGCCAAGTGCATCAGAGTTTCCAGCATAATGCAGTCAGCCATCTACTTATTTTATATTGTCTTAATTTAGAATACTTTCTGTGATTTCTTTCTTCTTCATCTCAGCACCTTTCTTTAGTCCAGGATAAGAACCTATTCTTATTTATATCTTCCAAGTATCTAGCATAGGGACTTTCACACAGTAGGAGTACTACTAATGGGAGCAGCAGTAATAATAGTAGTACCAGCAGCAGCAGTAGTAGTATTAGTAGTAGTAATACTAGTTTATTTTATGTCTGAGAAACGAGGTGAGGAGAAAGAAGCATCAGACCACCCAATTCACCCACACTCCTACAGAATAACACAAAAATTAGGTTCATAATGAAAGTTTTTGTTTAGGGCTAGACATATAGATGACAGATATATTGAAAATAAATAAGAACTGATGATATTCACAAAAGAGTCTAGTATGTGCATGTGAGCCCTTAGAAAATTTGATGAATTCCAAAATCTAACAGGCCAGCCTGTTGTTCATTTGTAATATATGATGATGAGCAGTGAAATAGAAGACCCATCTGTGCACATGCATGCCTTTTGACAACTTTTTATTTATTGTGCTTGTTTTGGTACATATTTTAATAAAGAAGGCAGGGAGAAGGAAAAAGAGAGTGTGCAATAAAAAGATCTAAGCAATTGGATTAGAGCATAAGAGCTACTTTCCAAAGCAAGGAAAGGTGATTTTATAAGAATCCAAACATACTAGTATAGAAGTAAAATCTTCTGCAATACTTTAAAGTGCATCGAATTGTTAATCATAATGTGCCAATAAAGTCTAATACAACAGATGTGCTTCTGGCAGATGCTTAAAAATCTGTTATTTTGTGGAACCACATCCTCCATATGTATTGGTTAATTATAGCCATGCCTACTGATGAAAATCACAGACTCAAGCTTCCCCAGAGCTTCAATTATGGCAATTAGTTCAATATATAGCCACACTGAGTTCACCGCACATGTGTGTACCCTCAACACACACATGGGTATACACATACTATTTTATAATTTGAAGACTTTCTTTTATGTGTACAAATATATCAATTTGTAACTAATTATGAAAATGTAGTTATCTTCCCAGGAATTTTTAAAATATTATCTTTTACTCTTTGCCTTTCATTTTCTTTATGTCCTTCAAAATATACTTGTAAATTATTCTCAGACTCTTTGTATTATAAGGTTTAGAGAGAGGATGAGAATCAGGCATAGAGATCTGAGTAATATTGCCACTCAAATTTGTAAGGATACTCAGCAGATTTTAACAAGAGTCCTTTTGTACAGCTCCATGTCTATTTTTTTTTTTAAATATATTTTATTGATTTTTTACAGAGAGGAAGGGAGAGAGATAGAGAGCCAGAAACATCGATCAGCTGCCTCCTGCACATCTCCTACTGGGGATGTGCCCGCAACCCAGGTACATGCCCTTGACCGGAATCGAACCTGGGACCCTTCAGTCCTCAGGCCGACGCTCTATCCTCTGAGCCAAACCGGTTCCGGCTCCATGTCTATTTTTAAAAATTAAAAAGAACCATTGTCTTTTCTTAATTTTTCCTTTTTTTATTTTATGTGTCAATACATGGACACATACTCTGAAAATTATTCATATGCTTTTATGTTTCATTTTTACGTATTGCCTTTTTTTCTTTATAATTCTCACCCGTTGATATTTTTTCCATTGATTTTTAGAGAGAGTGGAAGGAAAGGGAGAGACCGAGAGAAACAGTGATGTGTTGGTTGCCTCCCACACGCCCCAACCAGGGCCAGAAGCCTGCAACCAAGGTACGTGCCCTTGACCAGAATCAAACCTGGGACCCTTCAGTCCGCAGGCCAACACTCTATCCACGGAGCCAAACCGACTAGGGTTACATATTGCCTTTTTTAGGTGTGAAGTTAAAAATAATGGTAGTCCATTTTATAGCACAGGCACACGGACTCTTCTTGTCCTAGAACTGAAGTTGAGATGGAAATGATTGGACAGGCAGCTATATTTGGGGAATTCCCTCGCTGCTTGAAGTGTTTCGTAATTGTCTCCAGAATCTGCACCAAAGACAGTGTCATTTAAAACAGCTTTATGGAAATGCCACTTCCCTCCACAATCTTTACTCCTCAGCTTTATGTCATTGTATATTCATAACAGACTTGTTATTAAAAACAGTCTGAGACCATATAAGTACTAATCATGGTTAGGATGTTTTGCTAAGTCAATTGTTTTTTAATTCTAAGTTTAGATAGAATCTATTTTTAAATTTAGGATAACAGTTTTTTATTGTTGTTGTTTTGTTTTGTTTTGTTTTGCAGTAGAAGACACGTTTGTCCCCTATAATAAGTAAAATTTTATACTCTTTATGATGTTTGTTGCTTTTAAATTGTGGCAAGTTTATATGTGACTTCATAGACTTTATGTCCATCTATTTATTACATGTATATACATGAGAAGTAACTGGAGAGATAGCATGTTAAAAATATTATTCCAGCATATTGATGTCCTTTGGGCTGCCCCAGAGGCAGTATTTCACTGTGGAGAATTTACTATATTGATTATATGTTTGTTGAGAAGTACTTAAATACCAGAGAATCTCACAGAACACACAAAATTGAGACACCCAGAAGATAAACGTCTTCTCAATGAACTAGAATGACTATTATAAGCACTGATGACTAAAGAAAATGATCTTAAAGATAGACAGAACGTATGGTACCCAATATATTTTGTTTTAAGAGGCCCCAGCACTCTTATCTCCAGAAAAGCAGCTATCATGTTATCACTTTAAACTTTAATATTTAACTTACTACCTTTAATTTGACATGAACTCTAATATATAAAACAGGTCATATTGAGGAGGGTAAGAGTTCAGATTTGATCTCTAATGCTTAAACATGGAGACATAACATCTGTGAATACAGGTGTCAATATTGATAACACATGAATAATAATGCCTCCTCAGGTGACTTTGAGAGTTAAAGGAAATGAGTATAAGAAAATGTAACAACAATGGAAATGTAAGGTATTATTACCCCACTTGAAATTATAACTTGACCCATCAGGTTATTGAAATGAAATCAAGATTTAATTTCTACTTGCTCTAGTATAGATAATATTAAAATGCAGACTCTAATCAGTAGGGGTCTATTTTGAGCCTAGATCACTTAACTTGTTATTGCACTCATATTGGCTCTGTACAATGGGCATCGGAAGACCACCAAAAGCCATAGATATATTATGTTGTTCTTCAGACTTTCTTAAAACTGATGAAGTTTAAACTTAGATGATGGTGAAACGGATGCTCTTAAGCCTATCTGCACCTTCCATTGAAAACTGTAAATATATTTAGAAAGGTAAATATATTTAGATTTGTTTTAGAGTGGAATGAAGGTTTTCTTAGGAGGGAATTAGGTATCTAAAGCTCTGAAGTGTGATAATCCAGTACTTATCCAATGTTTTTTTTCCACTACTTACCACTAAGGACCCAGAGTAGGCTGACTCTAAAGAGGACAGTATCCTAATTTTATTATTATTGCTTTTGTCATTCTTTGTCTAATCTCTATCTCCTACAAATACACACTATAGAAAGAAATAAAGTCATTCAATGTTGAGTACTGTATGAAAATAAACAAATCAGCAAACTTAAAATAAATGGAATCTAAGCAAAAATAATACAAACAAGAGAAATAAAGAATTTTTTTTAAAAAAGAGTAAATTCCAGAAATCTGTTGTTTCAGAGCTGAAAAATATTATCAAATTGTTGTCTATGAATTTTTAAAACATAGTGAAATAAAATCCTCTGTAGAGCAAGAACAAAAATAAAAAAGGTGAAACTATTGACATTGGGATTATGCTCTCTATTGGAACTTTGGGTACCATGCATTACAGTTGCTATAAATTTTTAACCTTAACCCCAAGTCGCAGATCTTGGGTAGGGGTTGAAAAAAGAAAAAAACTTGAAATTATAATCAAAATAAAGAAACATAACAAGAAAGAAAAATTATTATTGGGAGAGGGAGTAATATCAGAAATAGAAAATAAAAATGAGGAGTCAATAAATGTTTAAAGGAGATATTTTTAAAAATGAATAAAATGTGAGACAAAGAAAAAGATTCACTACATGGCCCTGGCCGATGTGGCTCAGTTGGTTGAACATCCTCCCATGCACCAGAAGGTTGCTGGTTAGATTCCAGTCAGAGCGCATGAGGCAGCCAATTGATGTTTCTCTTTATCATCAATGTTTCTTTCTTTTTCTGCCTCTAATCAATAAATATATATTTTTTAAAAGATTCAATATGTGAAAGATTTACATCTGCAAAGAAGCAAAATAAAGTAATGAGGCATAAAACAATTTTGTAAAGGTGTAAGTTAAGGAGACTTTCCCAATATAAAAAAAGACTTAGAGAACATATTGAAAGGTTGTATTGCAGCCCAGAGAAAATTGAGCAGAAATAACAACACAAAGATATATTGCAAGGAAATGATAATACTTGAAAGACAAATTAAATATTTTGGTAGCAGCCAGACCAAATATCAAACCACTTATTATAGAGGCAGAAAAATAGTCTTGCTTTTGCCTTCTCCACAGAAACCTTCAACTCATAAATCCAGTGGAATAAAACCTACAAAATTTTCAAGGACAGAAAGAGAGACCTAAGGACATTTTATATTCAGTCTACCCATCATTGTATATATAGGAAGCAAATAAATAGTTTTTAATGTGCTGAACTCAGAGTATATTTTTCCCCTAAGCCCTCTGCAGTTTTCTGTCAGAAGATGAACTTCAACCAACCAAGGGAAAATTGAATGAACTAAAATGAAATAACTGGTCCTGAACATTGACTATATTATCTGGGGACTAAGATTAAAAATAATAAAGAGATTGAAGTACACAGGGTATTAAACAATATTAAATGCTCTGATAATATAACTAACAGAATTTGGGAGAAAAAAGAAATGGAAAATGGAGAAAAATTGAATATGCTGATTTTCTCAATTTTAAGAGCTGAAGGAATGATCAAATATATTATTTAGAAATCAAAATGAATTAATAGAGATATAAGTATATTTAAGTGAACAAAGGGAAACAAACATTAAGTAAAATAATTCACTGTCTAACACCAAATGGTGGGGAAAAGAGTTGGTGAAGAGAAGAGGAAATATGTTAACTTTGTTTATGTTTATAACAAGGAATTAATAGTCTCAAGAAAGAGGAGTTTAAAAGAGTTTATCTTTTGAAAGATAACTACTATAATAAAAATGCAAATCTTCTTTGTAGGGCATGCATGTACTTTGGTCTTACACATGCATATGAAGTGAAGCAAATAGAGCACAGGGTGAAAGAATTTTATAGACTTAAAAAGAGAAGGCACAAAAAATAATAGAAATATTTTCATATTTGATTTCAAAGAAAAATCCATCATTATATACTTTTTGTACAAGAAACTCCTCTAAACAAACCAATTCAGAGTGGCCAAAAAAAATACATATATATATATATATATATATATATATATATATATATCAGACAAAAAGAGCAGACGTCTTCATTTGTATTTCTGATAAGTTTAGATTTAATAAAAAAAGACATTAAATAAAAACTAATAAAAATATGGATACTGTATAAAGCTAAAAGATGCTGTGTACAGTGTAGACATCAGTACTTTTTTGGTTGCAAGTAATAAAAATTCTACTTAAACAACTAAGGCTAAAACAGCCTTTGTTGGAAGGCACATCAGCTAAGCTTCAGCAAGAATAAGAACACAACTGAGGTGCTGCCAGCGCTAGCTTGGTCTCATCTCTGCTTTTTCTGCTCTTTCTGCAGAGCAAATCCTTTTATGAAGCAGAAAACCGTTGCTGGTAGCAACCTGACAGCCGCACATTTGCTCTATTGGAAGGGAACTAAATTGCTTTCTGTGACACACTTAAAAATCATAAAAGGTCCTCAAGAACCATTTTAAAGGCCCAGGTTTAAACAGGTTCCCATCTTTGGGCCAATCTACTCTGCCCACCTTGGGTATCCACTTAAAATAATCACTGTGAACAGAGAAGTGAGAAGCATCAAAAGATGACTTCTCCACTTGTCCTTTTGATTATAGTGGTTAGCACAGGGAGACAACTTTCTGAAAAAATTAAGCTCTATTTGGGGCAGACCAAACGTCAGGTGTATCACAAAATTTAAAGTGTTTATCTGGCGATATTTACCATAGCTAAAGCTTGAAAATGATTTAATTTTTTAACAAAAAATATTTTAGAGTATCCATTCAATGTCAGTGAGTCAAAAATGTAAAATTGTATATAGGGAAAAGACAAAGAAAATGCATTAAAAATCAGTGGAATACCTTATGTGATTTTTTTTCTGTTTCTATATAACTCAATATTTTTATAGTAAATATGCAATGCTTTTATGACAGAATAAGTAATAAACATTTTATTTTTTTAAACTCTATCTTTGCCAATTCTTTTTTCCCCTCACATATTTGGAAGGAACCTTAGTGGGGTAGCAGTTAAGCCTTAGGCAAAGGTTTTCTCATAAGAGCAATCGAATTGTAGAGTCATGTTATCACAGGAACTATGGAAGATGTGGAGATTAAGGAACATACTCTTTCTGAATTCATATTTCTATGGTGTTATTTTATGCAGGACCATGGTTATATACTATGACTTTGACCAGGGGTCCTCAAACTATGGCCCGCAGGCCACATGCAAATACAAATATTGTATTTGTTCCCGTTTTGTTTTTTTACTTCAAAATAAGATATGTGCAGTGTGCATAGGAATTTGTTCATAGTTTTTTTTTGTGTGTGTGTTTTTATTAATTTTTTTAAAATATATTTTATTGATTCTTTACAGAGAGGAAGGGAGAGAGACAGAGAGCCAGAAACATCGATGAGAGAGAAACATCGATTAGCTGCCTCCTGCACACTCCCCACTGGAGATGTGCCCGCAACCAAGATACGTGCCCTTGACCGGAATCGAACCTGGGACCTTTCAGTCTGCAGGCCGATGCTCTATCCACTGAGCCAAACCGGTTACGGCCATAGTTTTTTTTAAAAAACTATAGTCAGGCCCTCCAACGGTCTGAGGGACAGTGAACTGGCTCCCTGTTTAAAAAGTTTGAGGACCACTGATTTTGACTGTAAACTACTTTTTTGAAGAATCCAAAATATCAGAGGGGTAGAGAAGGGCACACAAGCTCTGAAAAGTGAGATGGATGAAGATTCTTTAAGTCTTAAAAAGGAAGTGTTCTAGGTAATGTCAATAGTTTAAACAAGGAGGATGTAAGAAATAAAAATCATGATATGTTTGGAAACCAGAGATTTAAAGTACAGCAGGAATAGTGTGCAAATGCCATAAATTTAAATGTTTTTTCTACTGTGAAATCTCTTGTGATCTAACTGGGACTTGTTTCTGTAACTTTTCTTGCTTCTTATTTAATAAGGGAATCTTGAAAAAGTGTATGACACCTTTCTAGAATGAAAACCTGTAAATACAAAAGCATATTGTCTGGGCTTTTAGTGTGTTCATTGTAGAATTTTTGCTAATTATTATAACATTCTGGCATCATCAGGCATGTAACCATGCAGTTGGCATTTTGCAGTTTACTTCTGTACTTTTTTTAACCTTCTGAGGCAACCTTGACTTGACAGTAGCCACAAGAAGTCTCAGCCCCCAGGACAATGATAACTTGGAAGAAACTCACAAGGCTGCTGGCTCATTGGGTAAAGATATGAAGCAAGAATTTCTTAAACTATTCTGATTTATTTTATGTAGAATCAAAATTCAAATGCTTAAAGGTGTGGGGATAGGGAAGCCAGAACTAATAAAGGGAAGGATAATGGAATAATGTCTGACCCGAAGAAAAGCTAAAAATATTTCAGCCATCTTTTTTTGTAAAACACATGATATAAACATAGTACACACACACACACACACACACACACACACACACACACACACACACACACACATCTTACCAAATAATAGACAAACATGTAAATTAACCATCCCTCTGCTATGCTCACCAGGAAATCAGGAGAGTATGCAAATTAACCAACAAGTATGGCAATTAATTTGCATACGTAGGGGCAAAGCAGCAGAGCGAAGACTGAAGGCTCTGTCCAGAGCCACGAAGACTGAAGGCTCTGACTGGAGCGAAGGCCTGGGTCCCGGGTGCCGTAGGAAAACCAGTGCCTGCAGCCAAGGGAAGGGAAGGCTTATTGCATGAATATCTTCATGCAACGGGTATATATATCCTATTTTCCCACCCATAATCATGCCTGTCTGTATGTTTGTGTGTGTATGCATTATATATATATATATATATATATATATATATATATATATATGCCTGGTGCACAAAATTCATGCATAGGGGGTCCCTCAGCCTGGCCTGCACCTGCTCCAATCCCTAGGGGGATGTCTGACTGCCAGTTTAGGCCTGGGATTGAGCCTAAACTGGCAGTTGGACATCCCTCTCACAATCTGGGACCGCTGGCTCCTAACTGCTCACCTGCCTGCCTGCCTGATCACCCTAACTGCTCTCCCTTGCTGGCCTCATCGCCCCTAACCACCTCTACCTCAGCCCTGCCACCATGCACCATGGCTTTGTCTGGAAGGACATCTGGAAGGTTGTCTGGAAGACGTCCAGTCTAATTAATATATTACCCTTTTATTAGTATATATATAATATATATATGTATATGATATATATATACCTTTATATATATCATATATATATTATATATATGTATCTTTATATATATATATATATATATATATATATATATATATATATATATATATATATCTTAATAATGGAAGAATGGCTTTCTAAGTACAAGAGTATATCATTTTATATACAAAGAAAAATGTAAATATTTTTCTATCTTCTTAGTCCCAAGTATATGGGCAAACTCTCAGAACATGGAAATAAATCTTCCTATTCCTAATTTTCTGTTTATATAACAAGAAAAACTAGTATTATTTCTGCCTCTTTGATGAATGTCTTTGGTCCTATACAGTAGGCAAGGATCAATAACCATTTCCGCAGGTATTTATTTAAAGATTTGAGTGGAAGATATTGAAAATGGCATAGAAAGCACCTTTTCATCCACTTTATTCATTTACTTCCCACATCCTCACTGGGACAATCTATCTTCATTTTTCTTAAAAAAAAAAATAACCTGCATATTAACTCTCCTGTGAATTCAAGCCCTTACATTTCCATTGACATCATTCCACTAAGATTTATGTAACCACTCTACTTAAGCTAAATGTTTCTCAGGCTTATGAACCATTAACACACTCAATTATTGCCAGAAAAGTCTTGAAATCCAAAGACTTGTGATTTAGCCTTAGGGTCATCTAAGTTCCTCTGATATTCTATTTTGTGGATCACACACATACGCACACAAACACACCACTTAATTATCTAAAAAATACATTTTTTGCCCTAACTGGTTTGGCTCAGTGGATAGAGCGTCAGCCTGCGGACTGAAAGGTCCCAGGTTCGATTCCAGTCAAAGGCATGTACCTTGGTTGCGGGCACATCCCTAGTGGGAGGTGTGCAGGAGGCAGCTGATCGGTGTTTCTCTCTCATTGATGTTTCTAACTCTCTATCCCTCTCCCTTCTTTTCTGTAAAAAAATCAATAAAATATATTTTTTAAAAAATACATTTTTTTTCAGGACAGGCTGATATGAGAGAAACTACCCTCCTTCTTTTAGATTCCTGCAACTATGAAATATATAAAACTTAAAGAAAAGTCTTAGATAGATGATAGATAGATGATGATGATAGATAGATAGATCTCCACACAATAGGTACTCTACTTTGACTCTACATGTCTAAGTCAACCTGAAGAGAATATTCTCTTGATCTCAGGATCTTTAAGTCGGAATGAGTCTTTTCAAGATCCTAGGAATTCAAGCTATTCCATAGGCAAAGAAAGAGTGGAAGACTGAGAGTTTCCATCTTAATTTTGAGCGCCTACTAAATTTCAGAGATTACTAGGTGATATAGAATATATATTTCATTTAATCTTTGCAATAGGCATAAAGATAGACATTATTATTCCTGTTTTTCAGATACAACAATAGATATCAAGTAGCAGGCCCAAAGTCACAGAGGCAATTATGGCCTGGGCCAGGGACATATTTGGGTTTTGTGGCTTTGTGTTTTTTGTGTTTCTAACATAGAGAAAAATGCAAATAGGTCGTTATCCTCATGTAACCTTTTCGTGTAAACTTTTGCCTTCTATTTGAATATTTTTTCTACATTTTAAGCTTAAACTATACTTAAGTTATCAATTAGTAAATTTATTATTAAAATAAATGATGCTAGAATAAATTAGACACCATTCTTGATCTCAAAATATTTAGAGTTAAGGCATAATTACTTGAAAAGTTGAATATTGGTATACAAACAATAACTGAGAACATTTTAAAATTCCAAATGGCATTGGCCTTATCATTAATTACCAGATTAATTATACAGTCAGCCAATATTATATTAATTAAGTGTCAAAACCAAGTTCACATTTAATATATCTCATATCTTCATGCAAACTTAACTCATTTATTCCATAAATATTTTTTAGTCCCCACTAAGTGCCAGACACATAATAGGCATTTTGGAGACAACTATTCATACATCACAGACTCTCCCTACAAGAAATTTATAATTTTTGAATTTATCTCTGGGTTTTTACAATATAATATGAAAAGTGTTATAATTTCAGTAAGTAACTATTCTAGTCTAGTCATAGGGAATTTTGACAATAAAATCGCTATTAATATTTGCATATGAATTCAGACTCAGTCATCAGTGAAAACCATTGCCATTCAGATAACTTGTTATTTACTGAATATTTCTGCATCATATTTCATGTTTCTGCTCATGGTACTTATTAAGCATGAAATGCTTTTCTTTCCATTTATAATGTTAAAAATCCTACTTATCCCCCAGCAGCATGGCTCAGTGGTTGAGCATCGACCTATGAACAAGAAGGTCCTGGTTGGGGCACATTTCTGGGTGGTGGGCTCAATCACAGTGTGGGGCATGCATGAAGAAGCCAATCAATGATTCTCTCTCATTATTGATGTTTCTGTCTCTCTCTCCTCCCTTCCTCTCTGAAATCAGGAAATATATATATATATATATACTAGAGGCCCGGTGCACAAAAATTTGTGCACTCGGGGGAAAGGGGGGGTCCCTCAGCCTGGCCTGTGCCCTCTCGCAGTCTGGAACCCCTCGGGAGATAATGCCCTGCTGGCTTAGGCCTGCTCCCGGGTGGCAGAGGGCAGGCCCAATCCCTAGGTGCAGCCCCAGGTCAGGCTCAGAGCAGGGCGGATTGGGAGGTTGTGATGCCACCCTCAGTCACACTCAGGGTAGGGCCTATTGGGGGGTTGTGGCACCGCCCCCTGTCACACTCAAGGCAGGGTCGATGGGGAGGTTGCAGCACCACCCCCTGTCACGCACAAAGCAGGGCCAATCAGGGGATTGGGGAGCTCCCCCCTGTCGCGCACAGAGCAGGGTCGATCAGGGGGTTGGAGAGCTCCCCCCTGTCACACA
Source organism: Myotis myotis (assembly GCF_014108235.1). Classification (NCBI taxonomy): domain Eukaryota; kingdom Metazoa; phylum Chordata; class Mammalia; order Chiroptera; family Vespertilionidae; genus Myotis; species Myotis myotis. Next base: position 143,826,282 of record NW_023416324.1, on the reverse strand, counting down.
CAGAGCAGGGCGGATCAGGGGGTTGGGGCGCCACCCTCTATCACCCACAGAGCAGGGCTGATCAGGGGGTTGTGCGCCGCCACTGTCACACTCAGGGCAGGGCCAATGGGGAGGTTATGGCTCTACCCAATCACACACAGAGCAAGGCTGATCAGGGGGTTGGGGAGCTCCCCCATATCAGGCACAGAGCAGGGCTGATCTGGAGGTTGGGGCACCTTCCCCTGTCACAAACAGAGCAGGGCGGATAGGGAGGTTGTGGCCCCGCCCCCTGTCACACACAGAGCCACAGCGCGATCAGGGGGTTTGAGCGCTGCCCCCTACACACTGATCCCAGTACCGGGAGGCCTCTCAGCTCCAGTGATCCCTGTGCTGAGAGGCCTCGCGGCTCCGCTGATCTCAGTGCTATGAGGCATATTACCCTTTTACTATATGGGATAGAGGCCTGGTGCATGGGTGGGGCTGGCTGGTTTGCCCTGAAGGATGTCCTGGATCAGGGTGGAGGTCCCCACTGGAGTGCCTGACCAGCCTGGGTGAGGGGATGATGGATGTTTGCAGCTGGTCACACACCCTTCAGGGTGGGGGTCCCCAATGGGGTGCCTGGCCAGTCTGGGTGAGGGGCTGAGGGCTGAAGCTCCCAACTTCTCCTTTTTTTCTTTTTTTTTTTATTCTGGGCCAGCTTTAGCTCTGGCTCCAGCTCTGAGGCCTCTGCTGCTGAAAGCAGGTATCTGGTTTGTTTGGGTTCTATAATCGAAACAATGTATAACTCCAGCTCTGAGATCCCTGCTCTCTGAAAGCAGGTTTTTGGGGTTTTGTTTAGCTTCTATATTTGTTACAATGTTTCTTAAACTGCAAGCTCAGAGGCCGGCAAGGCAGGCGGGGAACGTTGGAGTCCTCCGTCACTGAAACAAGCAAGCCTCATGTTAGTTTCAAGCTGCCTGGCTGCCGGCCACCTTCTTGGCTGGCAGTTAATTTGCATATCGCCCTGATTAGCCAATGGGAAGGGTAGCGGTCGTACGCTAATTACCATGTTTCTTTTTTATTAGATAGGATATATATATATATATTTTTTTTTAAATGTATATATATTTTAAAAATTCTACCTGTTTTAAGATAAACACTGTCAAACATCTCATATAAATTTTTATAATCTTTCTAGAAGGCTATTGGTCAATATACCATTCAAAATCCTAAAGACCATTTATAAATTTTAGTCAACTTTTATAAATGATAAAGAAATAAAAAGAAATGGGCAAAAGATACAAGTCAATGTTATATAAAACAGTAAAAAGCTGAAAATAAGTACTCATAAGATGAAAATAAATCATTTTATTTTTATTGCCATCACATGAACATTTATTTTGAATTGCATCATTTAAAAATTTTAAGCTACAAGGGAGGAAATAAAGGCATAAAGTTAAATAATTTAAGTTGTGATATTGATGTAGCCCAACACATAGATTTCTCTCAGTATATTTATGGCCCAAAGGAAATAAAATCATTGACACAATAATTTTATTACTATATTAATTTGTTATAAGAAAATGACATAGATATGCACAAAGATTTGACTATTTGCATTTCTATTGAATTGTTGTAATATCATAAAATTGAGGGGGGGGGTAGAGAAACCTTAATGTTGAAAACATGTATGACTACATAAACTTTAAATTAAAGTTGAAAAAGAATATTTAATATTAATAAAATATTTTAAATGAAAATAACAGATTTTCATAAAATATTTCTTTACTTTAACAATTATTTAATTAATATTTGCTATGTATTTGGCACTCTCCCAAACACTTCCTGTCCTCACACAACTTTGCATTTTTAGAAGAAGGCAGGCAATAAATGGTCGATAGATAGGTGAATAGGGGATAGATAAATGAATGGATGGATAGATGATAGATAGATGGATAGATCGAGAGATAGAGCTAAGTGATGATAACTGAGAACAAAACCAGACTAGGATAGATCACAATAATAGTGAACCTACAGGCATTGAGAAGGTTTTGTTTGTTTGTTTATTTGTCTGTGGGGGTTTTTTGTTTGTTTTGTTTTTTGTTTTTTGTTTTTTTTAAATATATTTTATTGATTTTTTACAGAGAGAAAGGAAGAGGGATAGTGAGTTAGAAACATTGATGAGAGAGAAGCATCGATCAGCTGCCTCCTGCACACCCCCCACTGGGGATGTGCCCGCAACCAAGGTACATGCCCTTGACCGGAATCAAACCCGGGACCCTTCAGTCCCCAGGCCGAAGCTCTATCCAGTGAGCCAAACCAGCTAGGGCTGTTTGTTTTGTTTTTAATGAAGAGTTGTATAACAGCTTATTGTACTCCAGGAACAGCAAGAGTATGCGAAGAGGGCAGGATGAGAGAGCAGACCCTACTAGGCCTTGGCAACTTTGAATTTTATTCTGAAGCCAGAGGGGGAATTTTAGAAGAAAAGTGAAATGATTAGGTTTGCTTTTAAAAGGATCTGATCTTCAGTTTAAAAAAAAATATATTTTAAAAAAATTAAATCACCATATGGACAATAAAGTGAAGATTAGACTAAATGCCATTCATAAAGCAGAAAATTAGATGACCAGGAGGGACACAGAGGTAATTTATCCATCCTTTTCTTCCTTAAATATTTATTGAACACCTAATTTTCACCAGACACTGGGATTATGGCAGCAAACAAAAGATTGAAAATTAGAATTTACATCCTAGTAGAAAGAAACCAATGGTAGCAAGTAAATAAGTATAATATATAGTTTTTAGATGGTGAGTGACAAATTCTGTGGAATAAAATAAAGCAAGAAATACAGATGGACAGTGGTTACAATGTATTTTTCGTTGCATGTCAGAACCAACCTCATTGCTAAATTAGCACTTAAGTGAAAGAGGTGGTAAACCACACAGACATCTAGGGGCAAGCATGATAAGTAGATGGGCACAGCAGTTGCTGATATTGTTGAGAGTGACTGGTGCATTAAGGAGTAAGGAAGAGGCCAATGTCCATGAGAGAAGATAATACTTGAAACAGTGGTGACAACTATCATAAGATTTTAAGCAATGTTGATGGTCATGCAAATAACATATTTGACAGTTCTCATGTGGAGTGTGAGAGAAGTCAACTATGATTCAGGTTTTTTGTTTGATTAATTAGAAAAGTTACTCAGTTTTTAGTCTGTTGGAAAAAATGGGGTGATATTTACCAAGACTGGGGAGACTGAAAGAGAGCAGTTTTAGGAATGAGGGCAGGGAACATCACAAATTTGGTTTTGAATATTTTAAGTCTGAAGTGATAACTAAACAGCAGAGTGAGACATACTGTTCTGGAGACAGATAAGAGATCTAAAATGAAGATAAAAATGTGATTGTTGTAAAACATCGATGATATTAAAATCAAAGGAATGGGTGTGGATAGAAAAAAAGGGAGGTCTAAGAATTCAGAGTGCAGATGTATCCATGGCTAAGAAAAAGGTCAGGGATACGGGGGGGGGGGCGTGGAAAAGAAAGCAGATGAGGAATGGCCCTATAGAGAGAAGAAAATCTAGGAGAATGTGATGTCATAGAAGCCAAGAGAGCAAAGTTTCATAGAGAGTTAATGAGTGATCTATTGTGTACAATGCTGTGGTGGTCATACAAGATGATAATGGAGGACAGACCATAGCATGGGGGTTGTTGGCAAACATGAGAAGATCGGTTGAGGTAGAATGGTGGAGGCAAAAGCCATTAAGATGAGGTTAAGAGGGAATGCGGACATTTTACAAAATAACTGGCCTGTACTCCTCAAAAATTAATATCATGAAATATAGACTGGGATTAAGTAGACTAATGGGATATGCTAAGTAAATGCAAAAGGTGATGCTGGATGCAAAAAACATTTTTTTTTTTTTACCATAATGGACAGTAGTGAGACAATTGGTAAAATTTGAGCTAGATATCTAAAACATAATTTTAGTAATATAATCTTCATGATTTTAATAATTACATTGTGGTATGGAAAATTTTGTTTTGCAGAAATACATGCTGAAGTAGTTATGATTAAAAGGGCATATCATACTCAAATTGTTCAGAGATAGGGAAAATGAAAGTTAATGTGGTAAAACAATATTTGAGGAATCAGAGTAATGGGTATGTGAGAAATGTTTGTCCTATCTTTTTAAACTTTTCTGAAATCTTGAAATTATTTCAAAGTAAAAATAAAAATAAGCAGTTAAAATACTAAAAAGTAAAAAAGAGAAGGAGAGAGGTGGAAATAGAGAATCAGTAGACTGACTTGCTGTATGTAACGCCTTTCCCTTTCATAACTTTCTAACTAGCCTGTTCTTTAACATGGTAAGCCTTCTCTTACAGCTGTTTCTTTCTTCTCTTGCAGCTAAGTTAATGGATCTTTTTTCCACTTCTTCTGATTTTTAAAAATCCAAAATCTCCTTGATTATTTTTAGAGAACATGATTCTGAATGTTTTAATATTAGACATTTTAAATTTTTTTCTTATTCTTAAATAGAGGCCCAGTGCACAAAATTCATGCGGGAGGGTGTGTCCTTCAGCCTGGCCTGAGCCCTCTTGCAATCTGGGACCCCTTGAGTATGGTCCCTAGGCCTGACTGGTGATCAGGGCCTATCAAGGCTTTCCTTCTCCTGGTTGCCTCCCTCTGCAGGTGACAGGCGTGGGATACGCTCGCTTGGCTGGCCTGGGTCTCCCTCTGTGAGGTGATTGCTGGCCAGCCCTGCACACCTGCCACAGCATCTCTGGCCAGTGGCCTGGGCCTCCCTCTGTGGGGCGATCGATCACGGGGCCCCCAGATCAATCGCTCAGACAAGGGAGGCCCCACCCACCTGGCCGGGGTCTACAATCAATCGCTGCACAGAGGGTGGCCTGGACCTTCTTCTTTGGGGTGATGGCGGAGCTCCCCCCGCTTGATTTCCCTGCTGGCCCGTGGCCTGAGCCTCCCTCTGTGGGGTGATCATGGGGCAATGGTGGGACCACCCCACCAATTGCGTTGCACCAACCTTGGCTGGCCTGGCTCCAGTGCATGTCATAGCGTAGTCATCCGCAAGGTCGTCCAGGTGGTTGTTCTGCTGCTCAGTTGTTCAGTCAATTTGCATATTATGCTTTTATTATTATAGATTGATCAGTAAGCTCTTACTCTTTGAGTTTACAACAAAATTTATTGAATTTTATCTTCTTCAATCTAAGAGGCTTGCATGTCCTCTATATAATTAGGTCCTGTATTGCTTTGTATTTGTTGATTAATAAAGTTCCTCATCATTCTGTTAGGGAAGCTTTCCTCAGTGTTTCACAAATCTCAAGCCCATGAAATGAACAAACAAAAAGCCAACTTGATAACATTTTTTGGAAAAATGATTCCTAAATTTGCAGACAAGCCACTTGAATCTAAGAACTTAAAATTACCACAGTTGCTTCCCTGAGCCCTGAAAATATAAGAATAGTCTTGGGGGAAGGCAGGGATTTGTAATAAAATAAAATAAGATAATAAAATAAAATAAAATAGTAAAAAGAAAGTGAGGATGTCTCTAAAAGAGGTTATTCTTCTAAAAGACAAGGATTCATTTATTAATAGTGAGACAATGACTATTTCCAAGCTGGAGATTGGTATCAAATCCAAGTCACAGGAAAAGTTTTCTGGTGACAGTGTGAAAAAATGTATTGATGGGAACATTTAGGACAGGGTACCTACTTACTTTTAATGCAGATAATAATCCAGTGTAGTTCATCTGAGAAAAAACGGGGTCTTGTGTGGAGACAGAAATAAGTGACCTTGATTTATAAGACTAGACAACAAATGATTATCCTCCACAATAGAACAAAAACTTAGCTCCATTTCATTAATTTGCTAATGTTTTTCCCCTGCTGCACATATTAGCCTTGTTACCACATTTATTCATGACAGTGTGTTCACACGAGCATGCAGATGCCCAATTCCTGTCTCACTCAGTGGTGATGTCTCTGCTCATCACCCTGTCATTGGGAAACATCCCCCCAGGACTAAGTGCTATAACACTTGAGCTCTCAATCTTCTCAGGCTTCTCAAAGACTTCGCTTCCCTATAAGACTCTCCTGGCTTCAGATAGCATGAATCTGAAATAAAAGTTAGAAAGATTCCTACATCTCCTGGTATAGAGACAGTAAGAACTCAATCAAAACTGTGTCAAAATCTCAGCTCTGCCATTTACTTATTGAAGTTAGGCTACCTGCATTAGTTTCATTTTCCTTATAGTAAAATGATGTGGGTAATGGATGCCTGAAAGGTTTTGTGGAAATATTAAACAAGCTGATTTTTAAATCATTATAATCATAAACAGCACATAAAACCACACAATAATTGTTAGCCAGAAATAGTAGTAGTAGTAATAATTGTATTTATAGTAACACTGCCTATTAATACATTTTAGGATTCTTAATTGTCTCATACCTCTCATATATATCTATACATATAAAAGGCTAATATGAAAAGTGTTCCCTCAGGAGTTCGACTGAGACCTAGAGTTCAATCACTTGCTATGATGTATGCTGACCAATAGGGGGCAGTGTGGAAATGGCAGTTGACCAGCAGCAGAGGCAGGGCACTGAGGGTGTGAGGGAAGGAAGAGGAGGGGAAGTAAGGAGGCGGGGAACCTGATTGGCCCTGATTGCCAGCCAGGCCTAAGGGCCCTACTGTGCACAAATTTCATGCACCAGACCTCTAGTTTATGAAATAAAGCTCTATCTGAGAGCATGTTTGAAAATAGAAAATTTGCTTAAAAATAATGTTTAAATAATTTTGTAGAAGTTTCTCTTTAGTGAGACTATGCATACTTTAAACCAGCTGTTGCCAACCTTTTGAACTTCATGGACCACCAGTGGTCCATGGACCACTGGTTTGCAACCACTTCTTTAAACTATTCTCAAAGTATCATATTCTTGGACTCAACCAGATAAAATCAGAAGAAAAAAAAATAAAGTATGAGATAATTAAAATATACTACAATTGAGTGAGATTTTCAATTGCTTGCTCCTAATACAGTTGACCATGTATTGAGACCAATTTCAATTTGTATTTACCATAGTCTATTAGTTAGAAACAAGTTGCACATCCCTCCTAAACTCAAACTCAAGAGGAAGGGGTCACACAAAGGAATGGACAGTAGGGGGGAAAGACAGGAAGCACAGGTGGCACATTAGAATTTTATCTTTCATAGTAGATAATCTCTAAAACTAAAAAAATGAAGAAATTGTGTGCACACAAATATGTGTGGGAGTGTTTTATTATGGAGTCAAAATCTAAAGAATCAGCTAAAATATGTTAAAGTCATTGCAGCTATAGAGTAGTATAGAAAGTAAGGCTATTTTACTTTTTAATTATTTAGTCCTTTATACTATGTTCATGCATGTGTTGTTTTGCTGTAATTGGATTTTACTTTTATCAAATAATTGAATGTGGATCTTATAAAGAAGATGCTTAAACTTTGCTCAAATAATAAAAAGTAATGGAAGCAGAAAATTTGGGCTGGAAAGCAATTCCTGAGAAAAGATCTCAGAGTTTGTGTGGACTGAAAACTTAATATAAGTAAAAAAAGGTGAAAGGTTTAAGAAAAACAAACAAACAAACAAACAAATCTTCATAGACCTAGACAATAGTATTGTTATGGTGAGTACCAGAGGGAAAGAGAGGCATGGGATGAGGTAGAAGAGTGTAAAGGGAGGAATAAATGGTGACGGAAGCAAACTTGACCTGAGGTGGTGAACACACAAGACAATATACAGATGATGCATTATAGAATTGTACATCTGAAACCCATATAATTTTATTAACCAATATCCCCCCAATAAACTCAATAAAAAAGAAAAAATCAAATGCAATGTCATAATCCTATTCATTGAAATATGATGAATAAATAGAAAAAAAATAATTGTCCAGTATTCTGCATTAAAAATTCCATATTTGAAGTTGTGTTCACTTGGCTTCAAATTTAATTATGTTTTTCTATTGTTATAATATCAAAGGTTTATTTTTATTATAGAATCAATATATTCTCTCTGTGGAAAACTTTAGAAAAAAAATCTGTAACATCAATACTTGACAATACATATTATAAACATTTTGGTGTTGATCTTTTAAACGTTTTTCTCTATATACTAGAGGCCCAGTGCACAAAATTAATGCACTCAGGGGGGTCCCTCAGCCCAGCCTGTGTCCTCTTGCAGTCCGGGAGCCCTTGGGGGATGTCTGACTGACGTCAGTCAGACATTCTTAGAGCTGTCGTGGAGGCGAGAGAGGCTCCCACCACCGCCACTGTGCTCACCAGCCATGAGCATGGCTTCTGGCTGAGCAGCGCTCCCCCTGTGAGAGTGCACTGATCACCAGGGGGCAGCTCCTGCATTGAGCGCCTGGCCCCTGGTGGTCAGTGTGCGGCATAGCGACCAGACATTCCACCATTCAGTAGATTTGCATATTAGCCTTTTATTATATAGGATATTATATATATATATATGTATATATATATATATATATATATACATATATATATAGTGTATATGTAACTACATATGTCCTTTGGATGTTGCTTTTTAACTTAATAGTGTATTGTAGAATACTTCCTTTTTCAGCCAAAACAAAGAAACAAGAACCAAATAACCCCTCATTTCTGAAACAACTAAAAACAAGGTAATATATGTAAAATAATAGTTCTTATAATATTTTCATCAGGCAAGAAGAGACAGTGATCTATGAGAATGTAGACAAAAAAGGGGCCACATACCAGCTAAACCTCACAAGCTCAGGGGAGGCCTTCATGGTGGCCTTATAAATTCAGACCAAAAGTAACCACATAAGATCATCTGAAATTAAAGCTTAACTAAAAGCTAGTCATGGTGGGTGGGACTTCAACCTATAAATAGGAGTAGGATGGGATATTTCAAACCTTAACAATAGTGATGGTTGGATAACACTGAATAATCTACAGAAAACATTCAATTGTACACTTCAAATGAATAAATTGTATGGTATATTAATAATGCCTCAACGAATCTGTTACATAAATAAATAAAAATATAGAATGAACCTTTTAAAAATCCTAACAGACAACTTAATCCCAGAAAAGATTAAGTTAGGGGTGGGTAGAAAGAGATTAACCAAAGAACTTTCATGTATATATGCATAACCCATGGACACAGACAGTAGTGTGGTAAAGGCCTGCAGTGGGGGATCAGATGCGGGCTAGAAAGGGTCAATGGGTGGAGGAAACAGATATCTATAATAGTTTCAACAAAAAGATAGATTTTTTGAAAAATGGGACAAATTCTAACAGACATATCACCAAAGACATAATAATTACATGAAAACACATGTACAGTTCTCAGTATCATTGATCATTGACAAAATTCAAATTAAATTCAATATGATACCATAGTACACCATGTAAAATGGCTAAATTTAAAAGATTGATTGTAGCAAGTAATAGCAAAGATGAAGTCCAAGTGGAAGGCCTATGTACTGCTTATCAGAGGTCAAAATTTCACGGCCACTTTGAAAAAATTTTTGTGAATTCAAACAAATGGAACATACAATCCCATTCCTAGATGTTATCCAGTGTTGTATAATGAAGAATCGACTGGCTTTTTTCCATAGTTACAGAAAAAAAGCATTTGAATCTTCAGAATTGCCTCCTAATATGTTTTTGTTATTCTTGATGTGCCTTTAGGACAACACCGTCTCAGATTAGGCTAATGAGATGATGCTAGACAGTTTCAGAATGGACATTAACCATGCCAGAAAGACCAAGCATGTCAATAGAGCATTGGCATTTTAGAGCCATGTGATATCAGTCCAAACCCCCCGGAGAAGGAGACTGAACTTGAGTTTAATTATGTAGTCAATGATTCAATCAATCATGACTAAATAATAAAACCCCACTAAAAACTCTGGACATTTTAAGCTCAGGCTGTTTTCCCTGTTTAGTAAAGTACATTTATGTGCTGGAAGGGTGATGTATTCTGAGAAAATGGAAGCATCCTTCCACCTGTCCCAGTATGTTTCTTCTCTTAGCTGATAGAGATGTGTCTTTTTGCTATAATAAAACTGTAAGTAGGGCTCAACAATTCCTCATGGTGATGGCTGCTGGTGGCTGCAGCGGGGCAGTGACTGAGCAGTTGCCTGGCGGGCAGGCGCCGAGCTAGCCTGGCCTCAGCGTCCCCCCAGGCTCTGCACCCCTGATGCTGCTCGGGTGCTGACCCCTCCAGGCCGGGGCAATGGTGAAGCATTTTCTGGGCCAGAGCGTGCTCCAGAGCTCCCGGGACCAAGTGTCCGCTGCCTTCTGGCAGCGATGCCCGAATCCCTATAGCACACGTCTTGACGGAAGACATAGTGCACCGGGAGGTGACCCCTGACCAGAAGCTCCTGTACCGGAGACTTCTGACCAAGACCAACAGGATGCCCCTCTGGGCCGAGCGACTATTTCCTGCCAATGTTGCTCACTCGATGTACATCCTGGAGGGTTCTATTGTGGACCCACAGAACCAGACCATGACCACCTTCACCTGCAACATCAACCACGCCCCGCTGATGGTGGTGGAGGAACGATGTGTTTACTATGTGAACTCTGAGGACAGTGGCTGGACCGAAATCCACTGGGAAGCTTGGGTCTCCTCTAGCTTATTTGGCATCTCCTGAGCTGTCCAGGAGTTTGGTCTCGCCTGGTTCAAAAGCAGTGTGACCAAGTCAGTGAAGGATTTTGAATACATCTTGGCCAACCTGCAAGGTGAGGCCCCTTCCAAAACCCTTGTTGAGACAGCCAAGGAAGCCAAGGAGAAGCTAAGGGGATGGCCCTGGCAGCTACAGAGAAGCCAAGGTCCTTGCCAGCAGCAGTTTGTGTAGCCAGCTCAGACCCCGGTGCGGCAGCACACCACACGACCCGCTGCACTTCCTTTGCCCTCCCCTCTCTGTGTTTTATTAAAAGTCAATTTCTAGCCTGGTCTACTCTCTGGGTAGTGGTTTGGAGGTGGTATCTGTTTGGCATCTACAGTGCACCAGACATGTTATCCATGTCTGGGTCAGGCCTGCTTCTTCCTGCATTGGATAGCTGAGGAGAGAGTTGTTCACGTTCACAGACAGCATGCAGGCAACGTGGTCATAACACTAGACTGTAAGCTCCATGAGGGCAGGGACCTTCCATTTGTTCTCTGCTGTGTCCCAAGTACCTGGAACAATACCTAGCTCATAATAGACAATAACTATTTGTTGAATTAAAAAATAAACTGTAATTATAAGTATAGCACTTTCTTTAGTTCTATGAGGCATTCTAAAGAATTATCCTGTGGGGGTTTCTGGGTGGGGGGGTGGTTAGGAACCTCCCTGAACTTGTAGTCAGTTGGTCAAGAGTGTAGGTAGCCTGGAAACCCTCAATTTGCTGCTGGTGTCTAAAGTAAGGGCAGTCTTGTGGAAGGCTGTGCCATTAATCAGTGAAGTTTGATCTGAGTCTGGGTAGTTTGTGTCAATGTTGCATTGTACCCAAGAAAATTGGAAACCTATTCACATAAGACTACGTGAATGTTTGCAGCAAATGGTATATTAAATGTCCCAAAATTGGAAATAATCTAAATATCCATTTATAATGAAAGGATAAATAAGTAATAGTATATCCATTCAATGCAATATTATCAATTAGCAAAAAGGAATTAATTACTGATACATGGAACAAATGAACAAATCTCAAATTCATTTTACTAAATAAAATACTCTAGACACAAAAGACCAATATTTGTGGGGAAGCACGGGACTTGGTTGGAACGTCTGTAAGGAGGATTCTCTGAAAGGTCGGGCCTCTGAGGGGACCTTGCCAAAGGTGGCAGCCTCTACCTTGACTTTTCCAAACAAGTTCGATCCCCCAGGGGTGTTTTGCTGGAATCTCTATGTTTAGTCTTTAAAGACCTGACCTTGTAGAAGCATATACTTTCTCAAGGATACTTGCCCTGCTGATTGTATCTAAAGGTTAATTTAAGTTCAAGCTGTTGTTACAATAAAAAGCCAACAAGGCAGGTGAACAGCACTGCTTTTACTACTGAAGTAAGAGTCCCCTAGCCCTCTCTTTCACAGAAACCTGTGTCAGAGTAATCTGTTCATCCATCACTCAGGGTCTGCTGGTCAGCACTGGCAAATATTGTATAATTTCACTGGTATAAATTCAAGTGACACTTGATCAGTTGTTGCCAGGAGCTATGAATAGAGGAAAGGTATTTTTTTAATACATTTTTATTTATTTCAGAGAGAGGGAGGAAGATGGAGAGAGAGATAGAAATGCCAATGATGAGAGAGTCATCAATCGGCTGCCGTCTGCATGCCCCTTACTGGGGCGTGAGCATGAAACCCAGGTATGTGCTCTGACCTGGAGTTGAACAATGACTTCTTGGTTCATGGGTTGACACTCAATCTCTGAGCCACAAGGGAAGGAAAAGTATATTTGCCTGTAAACAGGAGTGAGGGAAATTTTTGAAGTGATAGGAATATTAACAGAAAATGGCACCAGATGTTATAGGCCTCAGTCTTTGAGTTTTGGCTAAGAAAGAATTCAGAGCCAACACTCATATATAAGCAAAATTTTATTTAGAAAGTCGCAAAGGTAGAAGAAGTGATTCATGGAAGAAGTGAGTCAGCTGGACTGTGTGGGCTCAGGAAACATGTTGTAGAGGCAAAAGAAGGGCCCTTAGAGCTTAGGAGAAAGCAAGCAAAGGTATGCACCTTGAAGGAAGAAAGGGAGGAAAGGTGCTGGCATGCTCAAGAGAGAGACCTTTATCTTAAGAGGTTGTATCTGCTTCCTAAAGGTGGAGATTTTAGGGGAGAATCTCAATAGAATATTTATCAGATGTTCAGGTGTGTATCCTCATGGTTGTGGTCACCACTGATTCATCCGTGCCAGAGCAGTGGATCATTAGTCATCACATCAGGGTGTTGTCCTGCCTGACCTTGCTGCTTTTCTGGGCTAGAGCTAAAACACAACTGAGTCCTAGATGTTATCACTAGTTTGACCAAAACTTTGTCTCTGTGGTCAACAGACCCACGGCTTTGTTCCTGAGATTACTTGATGTAGATCAGAACCTCGTCATCTTGAGGGTTTAATGCTTAAGGGAATGGTCCTGCATGGGCTAGTTTGGGGTCTTATGGGGCTGTTCTCCAGCCTCCTTGCTCCTCCTCTAAGAGGGTCTACCACATGACCACTAATATGTTAGGGGAAGAAAAGTCACCCTGGAGGGTCACAATTGTCCATCACTAGTCACCCAGGGTTTTCCACCCTCGTGACCTTCCATACCTGGCTTTTCATTCCTACTCTGCTCATGTGTGTCTAACTGCCTACTATGTCATAAATATTTTATATCATGACTATAGTGGTGTTACAAGACTTTATTCAATATCTTGGCCCCACTGTTACAAAATACATAATAATAGATTCTAGTCAAATTATAGATATTAATCTAGATGACAATATTCAATTTCTTTACTTCTTTGGAGGTTATGTGGATGTGTCTACTGTGTAAAAATTTATCAAACCGTACCTATATTATTTGTCCAACTTTTGCTATGTATATTTAATTCTTACTTCATTAAGTAGTATATGTTTTTAAAATGTTATTATTTGCAACTCAGTAGTTTTTGTTTCTTTTATAGTTCTTATACATTTCTTAGCTGTATATAACCATTTATTTTATGGGTTTTGCTGATATTTTAATAGAATATTCATTATATTGTTCTTATTTATATTTGGCATATGAAAAACTACTGAACTTACAAAAATTATTTTGTAAAGTAACCATTTTCCTGAATTGTCTATTTCTAAACTTATCAACTAGATTTTTAGTGTTTCCATGTAGGCTATCAAATCAATAATAAGAAATGATAATTTTGTTGGGTTTTCCTGTTTATGGTTATTGCCTTCTTTTTCTTGTCAACTGCACCTTCTTAAAGTTTCAGGAATATGACAAATAATAGTGGTGATTTCATACATTCTTCTCATCCTTTTTATTTGAATGAAAATTCTTTCAATATTCAAGTCTGCAATATGATGCTGGCTAGCTCAAAATCTGTATCTACCAGGTTAAGAAATGCTCTTTTTTCTATTTTACTAAGATTATAAAATCAGAAATACATATTAAATTCTATCCAATGCTTTGTCATTTATTGTAAAATCTTTTATTTTTCTTCTTTTGGTAAAGTACTATTGTTGTAGTGTACCCCACGAATCACACAAGGATGCCTCAAAAAGTCGAATTAAGGAGCCACATTTATTTCAAAGCCAGCAGCTACAAGGGGACAAATGTTCTCCAAATCTCACAGCCCCAAATGGCAGTAACATCAGGCTTATAAAGGCAAATATCACAAAGGTATTGATTACATCTCTAGATTTGGGATGAGGAAACTGGTTTGCAAAAGCAGTTTGTTACAGAAGCTAAAATGAGCAATTTCATTATCTACAAAGATTAATTATAATTTTAGGTCTTGGAGCCACTGAGTCAACGGAAAACACATTTTCTGGAGCCACTGAAGCAATTAAAGCAATTGTGCTGTCCTGGTCTCCAGGTGAAGAGGAATGTGTTTTGAAAGACCAGTAAAACCACAATCAATGGGGTATACAATCGAATGGGGTGATTTATATAAGTTCAGGAGATTAAAATAACTTGTCTATTCTTTTAGCAAGCAAATAATTATAGAAGCCAGAATAGCAGAGTTAAAAATTAAACAGCAGTTTTTACCTGAGATGATTGCTACCATGCTTCACTAGGCTATATTATTTTTATTTTTATTTTTTTTGAGGTTCCAAATGTCAACTTTACTGCTGGGACAGTAGTGGTGCTAAGCAGGGGTCCAAGTCCAGAGAACAGCCGGGAGCCAGGGTCAAGGAGCTCATGCTTGGCTGGGTTACCCCTCACTGGAGAAAAGGGAGCTCAGATAGACGCAGACCCACAGGGGCATGAAGGCCCCTGGACCATGCCGTTTGGCCCTGTCCTAGAGAGGGCACAAGACAGCCTGCAGGTCTTTGGGTGAGAAGCCGATGGTTGTCTCAACATACAGTTGGGCCCGCTGCAGCGTCTCCACCTTTACAGGGAGCTGGTGGCCCTGTACCTGCACAAGCTCCTCCTGAAGTTTTTAATTGATTGTTTTAGTCATCTATCTCTACATTCCTGAGTAAATCCCATTTGCTATTACTATATTAATATTCTATAGGATTACATTTCATAATTTATTGTTTAGTATTTAAGCATTTATTTTGTCTATCAATACTCTATAAGGTTAAATATCATAATTTAGTGTTTAGTTTTAAGCATGTTAATTTTTAGTTTGCTTTTTCTGTGACTTCTTATCAGGTTCAGGATGCAGGAAAATTTCTCAGTCATAAAAATAAGGCCTTTATTTTGTTACCAATGTGTGATAACACAGACAATATTTTGTCTTTGAAATAACTTGCCCAATGAAAGTGTTGGAATTTAATCCCAATAGATAAGATGAGAGATTGAGAAATTGTGTTCTCTTGGGGAACCAACTCCATCATGTTGGTTCTGGAAGATCAGACCCAGTGTGTTGAATTAATTGGGTATTTCCCTTCATTGAGCAAGAGAGATTGAATGATATAGCTTTTATATAATCTCCTTTTTTATTTACCTCATTCAGTATGATTCAAATATCTTCCTCATTAATAACTGTATTAGTCATCGGATCCCTTCTCTCAGGATCTCAACCTCCAAAGCCATAGCAGGATCTGGATCATCATCACCACAGACAGTTCCTGAAGGGAAACAACAGAGCTCAGAGTAGAAAATGAGAAGAAACAGACCTTGAACCTGAACCATAGAATTAAGCCATATGTCACCTGGGTTGCATAAATGCTGGAGCAGAAGGGAAATGGGAGAATCAGAACAGAGCTTCAATGAAAATCTAAAAGAAAAAAGAAAATGCAGAGATCAACAAATTCATATCTTACAAATGTGAAGAGCTTTAAATTGAGTTTATTGTACATTTGGCTCCCTGTGGATCACATTCTGGGCCTTAAAAGACAACACCAATGTAAAATAGATACACTGTGCAAAGCCTGAAAAGCATTCAAGGGCAGCAATAACTGATCATGAACATACTTGTAATCCAGAGACTAATAGAACTCGTTTCTTTACTTTCTCTTCATGTTGACTTCTGTCTATTCTGTCTTTGATGGAAAAATAGAAGTTCTTCCTCTCTCACTCTCTCTCCCTTTCTCCCCTCCCTTCCTATTCTACCTACATTGCTTGAACCTTCCAGGCTTTATGCTGCTTTAGCCCTTAATATTCCATGCTGTGGTATCTCTTACAGTTTATTGCTTGAGCCCCATAACAATCAGATTTTCACTCTGTTCTAGGAGGGTTCCATTCTTCTTGTTGACCACATGTAAAAGAAATATTTATTTGTCTAAAGCTAATTGCCTTTAATGCCATAACTTTGTTGTGTTATTATGCAAAAAGATCTCCTTTTAACCATGGAATGAGGAGGATGGACAAATAGAAAGGCTGCCCCTGCTTGCAACAATAGCATTTTAATTCCCTGTCCTACTTTAGTTAAACTCTTTGAACTTCCTTTTCTGAAGGCTTGCTTTGAATTCTTCCACCCAGTGCCAATGAAACAAATACATTAATAAAATGACAAAGGCAGATTTTTTTTAAGAAAGACATTGGCACTAGTCTAGATATCAAGTCAGAACTCACCTTAAAGTTACTATGTCATCCACAACTTTAAGAGCATTTTCACCCATCCCCATAACAGTTGCTAAATATAAGCATAAAATGAAAGAGAAGGAATATAAGCCATAGCAATGATGTTTCCTCAGCTTCTTTATATAAAATAATTTCTGGGAATTCTATAGTCTTCTGAAGATTTAATAATAGTATTAATGAATAGCATTGCTGATCAGAATACACCCTAAACCTCAATAGAATTTTAATCTCCTCATTCACTTACTCCAGCACCTTCCCCAACTAAATTTCTGATTTAGAGTATAAAAACTATTATTTTGTTATTTTCTCTATAAAATGCCTCTCTTGACTGATCAAGAAAAAAAGAAAGTAAATATTTTGTACATAGCAATAGTTTGAGAGTAATATCACCAACTACTAAGAAATTCTCTCTATTGGAATTATTACTTTGGTAGTAGAAGAAACATAAAAACAAAATATTGCTATAATTTGTCTTTGAGTCCCCAACATTACATGTTTCTTATGCAGAGACACTTCCCGACCTATCCAATGCTTAAAACAAATAAAATTTAATGTTAAAAATTGGTCAAGAAGTCTAACGTCCTCTCACTTTGTAAATTCTTTCTCTATGTGAGCCTTTGACTTAATACTGTGCATTTACCTGATGGTAGAGGAGAATCAAATTCAAATATATTTCATGGCAGGACTACCAATACAATAAAATTTAATGGCTATCTTTAAAGTTTTGGGTATAAGTCATTCTGGAAAAATATTTTAATTTATTTTTCAAGTTTCTATAAGTCAGAGGGAAAACCCAGCCTGTCCTCAAAAATCAAACAAAATAGTTTAATAGGCAGGGCACTTGTCATTTGACCAAAAAATCCTCAGATTTCTACCAGAGTCAAGATAGAAAGATCAATTCAGCTTTTTAAAGAAGCAATGACTCAGAAAACCAATCACATCAGGACAGGGCCTGCTATTTATGCTGCTTAGATTTTACAAGGTGCTATTAGGTACACTTAGAGTTGATTGGCTTATAAATTTAAAAAAAAATCCATTTCATGTCTCAAGAAAAGGAGGTATTTCTGTGAGTTCTAGAAGGCTCTTTCCTGGACAGAGAAATGAGAAAATTATACTCCAGTTCTTCATCTCCTTTTCTACTCCCAACTTTGCTTCTTTCTTAAGTTTTCTTCTTCACCCAGGAAAAGATAATTTGATTTATCACTGCTCGTCTTAAGTTTTAAGAGACTTATAAAGCAAGGTCTCCTTTTCACTGTTGTCACTGTTCAATAGAGCTTTTCTACATGTGTGTGGCTCCATTTTGCTGAAGCGTATATGAAATGTTTCTTCTACTGCAGTTGAATGTTCTACCATCCAAGATAAATGTCTGATTGTAAGACTAAAATCAGGCATTAACCCTGAGTGCCTGCAGTATAAATATAGTGGAAATGTATATGTATCCCAAATTTTTTTCCCAAAACAAAGAAAATTTTAGTTAGAGAAACAATGTAAGGTGGGGTTTAAAGCTCAAGTTTTGAAATCAGAAACACTTAGATTTAAATGTTTTATTCGACATTATTAACAATAAGGTTCTTCATCTTAGCAATACAGATATTAATACAAATTTCATAGTATTATTGAGATAAATTGATTAACAAATGTAAAATGCTGAAGATTCTGTTGGAACATAAGCTTTTCGATAAATGCTATATGTTCAACACAAGCTGTCTGAGACCATCATTCTTTCATCTGGATGGGGCAAGATGCCAGCTGATGGAGCTGCCAGGTGCTTCCGAGGCCCATCCTGCTCTGTTTCCATTTAGCAATCCAGGCTCCCTT
Source organism: Myotis myotis (assembly GCF_014108235.1). Lineage (NCBI taxonomy): Eukaryota > Metazoa > Chordata > Mammalia > Chiroptera > Vespertilionidae > Myotis > Myotis myotis. The sequence goes on along the minus strand of NW_023416324.1, from coordinate 143,807,745 downwards.
TGTCACTGGACCTCAGCCTTCACCCAGATCTTACCTGCATGGGCCACCTTCCTTGCTGAGATGGTAGGGCTGTTTCTACCAGTTTAGCAACCCTGCACCAGCTCCCAGACTCTGCTGTGCTCAAGCCTTGGTCAGCTCTCTGGACAACTGCAGTGAAGGCACTTTTCAGCAGTCATATCTGAAAACCAGATTCACATTTCCATCATTTCAGGCCATCAACCACACAAGTTTTTATCTGGTTATAATCTCAGTATCCCTCCTTATTCTCCCATCACCGTATTGTCCTACATGGCTCTTCATGCACTGAGTGGCTCTTTATGCCTTGTACTCAATTACTATCTTCCAAGTATTGCTATTGCACTGGCTGAAAACACATATAACCCTATCTTTTTTTTCACTATCATTTATAGATTCCTGAACTCTCTTCCATATGTATTAAAAATATAAATATTGGATCTTTCTATATATGGAACTTGAGTATAAAGATAGATTGGAAGACAGTTCCTAAGGATTTCCCCTTCCTGAGTACTTTCAATTTCCATGTAAGTGACCAATTTGATAAACTAGATTTACTATTTCTTAAACTCTTCTACTCCATTCATCCTCACCTATGTTTGCACACTAGCTGGAACCTAAATTTTCACATTACCTTTTCCTAGCACTCTTTCTATTACACAAAGTTGCATGTGTCTAAAACTAGTGATTGATTAGCTAAACGAGATCATATGTGTTGAGCAACTAGCTCTATGTCTGGCATGTTAAACAGTACCTATTAAAAGGTAATCACTTGCCCTCCATTCTCAATTTTGATAGACAAAGTTATGAATATGGTTCTTTCCCCCCTCACACAGCTTTAAAATATATGTTGAAATGACACTAGTTAGATTGTCATAAATCATGTAGGAAATTGTAAGTTTGTCAGTGAAAATAGCATATTATGTTCAAAGCAGAACGATTGTTTATCATTTACATATATAAGGCATATGACTGTGTTTCTTTTCCTTTGTGAGAGTAATTTCTTTATTTTTCAAAATGTCTGATTATGCAAAAGTTTCAAGAAAAACACTCACATTGACCTTTAAAAACTTAATAAGAGTCATTCTTGGAGATTGGATAAGGTGTTTAAATTGTGATATGTGTTGCTTTGTTTCTTTGCTGTTTTAAAATGAAAACTAATTTATAGCCTTTGTTTCTAGAATTAGTTAAAATTATTCTTAAAAGATTAAAATGACTCTGTTCCCAAGCAGTGACAAGATGGTCTTCAAAATTAAAGATCTGTACCAATAGCAGTTGTCTATTTTTCCCAAACATCTTTCAGTAGAAGACTATAAAGAATATTGCAAAAAGGAAAATACCTAATTTCTCCTCTCCGATGTAATCTTAATTTTCATATAAAGAGCACAGAGCACTAATATGACTCTTAGTATCACCTCAAGAGAGTTCTCATCGTGTCTTTCATGGAAAAATAAATGTCAGTTGTACTCACCCTAGAATTATATTATTTTTGGCTCCCTTCATTAACTAACTCTGAAATATTTATTGATGTGGTATTGTAGAACAAATTGCTTAAACTAGGGAAAATGTTAGCAAATTGGAAATTCCCAACATATTGCAATATGTTTCAATGCCTAACCAAGACTTATTTGAAACTCATTTTATTATGATTTGCTTTTATGTTCTTGTTTTCTGTTCATCCCCTGTGAGCAAATTGACATTTCTCAGTCATTGGAAGGCCTTTCTTCTGCTCAGGCTCAAAGCATGAGAAGAAAACAATGAGCAATTTACCATTCTTTTTGCTTTTGCCTCCTAACAAAATGTCAGAATGTACTCGCCTTTTTTTTTTTTAGAAGTTTCTGCTTGCTAACTTTCTACTTAAATGCCACATGGTCTTGGATCTCTGTATAACCAGGTTAATATAATGGTTTATATTCAGTGGAATAAATTGACTGCTCACAATTGACTTCTAAGGACATGAACTCAGGAATTGATGTTTGATTTGCCATATCTCCTCCCTCCCGATTACTTTGTCCTTTGTACACATCTTTCACTATCATAAATGATCTCTAAAATCTGTTTTAATATAGTACCTTTGTTATATGTTTATTTCAATATATTTGGTTTGTTTATGGCTATTAAGAAACTATATGTTAATAAGTCCAATAAAGTCAAATGGGTGATTTTTCTTATCAGATAACAAAAGTGAAATAAGTAACTAGCTTTATAATTTTAATTATTTATTGTTACAAACTGCAAGTTCTACATTCTATTTGGGCAGTTAACACTTGTCAGGAAATATTAAAATTTATATTACAATAAATTCTTAACATTAAATATATATTGAATAGTAATAAAATATTCAGTGGAAACACATACAAGGACAACTCTTGCCTATTTTTCTGCACTGTTTACATTTTTCTGTAGGGCCTAAAAAGTGAGGTAACTTATCTGAACTTAATTTCTCACAGATAATGCATGAAGAAAAATTCTATATCAGTCTTCAAGGGATAAACACAAGATTGAGAGAATATATATTTCTCTAGTACCTAGAAGTAACTGAGCAAAATTTTCTTATTTTCCTTCTTCTTTAGTTCAGATTTATTTGAAAGAAGAATTCATCTAACATAGTGAAAAGAGTTATGTGAAAGATATTCTTCTTTATGATGTTAGCTACTATTAATTCATCATATGTTACCTCTACAATATATGTATAATCATTGCATTGATATTCCCACCAGATGGCAATATTAAGATTTATGTTGTTATCTGATGGATTACAGATATGTATATATATATATATTAGAGAAAGTATTGCTGAACAAACTTGAGATATCTGTTGATAAAATTTATTTCAATCACCCTTTCTCTGTTGAGTTTCCAAATATTTATACCATATTTAAAAATTATGTTTGACATTAACTTCAAAGAATGTGATGGTTGTCATATTAAGTAAATAATTTAATAGCATTGTTACTGGTAGTTAGGAAAGACTCTTTTGAGCTTTCTTACTCTTGAAAGTATTATGAAATGCTGAATAATATAAGATTACCTGCTTTCTTATGATAATTAATAAAATCAAACCATGTAAGTTTATTAGAGATTGCTTTGTAAGAATATCAGAATAGGGGAATATGGAAAAAAAGCTCTGTGAGACTTATATTTAGAGGGATTTTATATATTTTGAGAAAGTGGGATGTAAGGAAAAAGAGGATTACTTATATTACACAAAAAAAGATGTGAAGAAACACACACAAAACAAACAACAGAAAATTGGCTGGCTGTTCAAGTCTTTGCACTGGTATTCTACCCAAAGTCTATTTCTCTGGCCAGCAGGAGAATTCCCCAAGTAGTCTAAGCAAAAATAATACAGCTTTTGTTTCTTTGCGTGCCACATTTTTTAACTGCTTGTGTTTAGTAGGCAACTGTTCTCTAGATAAAAAAAAATGATATTTATACCAGTTCTTCTTCAAGTGTGGGTCTGCAGACTGGCATTGGTGTACAAACTCTTTGCTACTAGTCAGTGACAAAGTCAGTGACTAGCAGAGATCTAGAGTAAGCATTCATACCAGTTTGGCAAGGTAATTTTTGTCTATTGAATCTGAGAGTTTTTAAAAAATGGAAGTTAGATTTTATATTTCTCTTTTTATATTTTGTTTTTGTAGTAATTGATTTTTAATGTATTTTACAAAAATATCACTCCAGAATGGATTGGAAAAGGAAATAAAAACTAGCCTTTTACTACAGATGGCTTGAAAAACATTGGGTTATAACTTATATAGGTTTCTTTAAAGTGATTCCAGATCTTTTTTCTTTACTTAGTTATGACTAAAAAGCAGAATTTCTTTATTTGGGGTGCCACAACCTTCCCTCTCCATTGGTCCAATAACATTCAACAGGAAAGCAATGAAATTATATTCTATACTGAAGTCACATTGAATTATAATGTGATAAACTTAAGATGTAACCATCTAGAAGCATTTATTGAGCTTCTAGTCAATATTTCACAATATCTCAGTTTTCAAAAGACTTTAACACACTGTTTGAAACTAAAATAAATTCACTGAATAATGAAACAATGATTAAACAATACACAGTTAAGTGCTAACTTTCATTCTGCCAACTCTAAATGCTGGAGGAATTCAGGGAAAGAGCAAATAGCCTGTTCATTTGCATAACCAGATAATAACTAACCTCTAATTTTACATGATCATAGTTAATGTTTATGAAGTCTCGCCAATAGTTTGCACATAGTAGGTGCTCACCACTTTTTAAATTTTATTTTTTTGTTCAAAAGTAACTGAATCTGAGCAGTTTTTAAAAGAATGAATAAAATTCATATTGGGAGAAAACAAAAATAGAAAAGAAAAGAAAAAGAAAGAAAATTCTGTATGAAAGATTTTGCCTTTTTAAAGATATTCCTTACTGATTCTGTGAGGATTTGTACAGAACAAAGATGAACAAACTGGGCTTGAAGATTGAGCTGCATAGGTGGTATTTTGTTTACTCTCATCTGTAACCTCTAGTCTCTAATAATAAATTCACAACCATCTCTACGATCAAACTACTGTGTACACTGACGCAGATTTCAATATTCTCCTTTCTTTGTAACAAAAACAATTGTTGAAATAGAATGAGACTGGACCGTGATTCTCATTCTCCTGGAACAAGAAAGGGTAATGATGTTTTCTTCAAAAATAAAACTACTGATGTAAGTGATGACACAAGTAACCTCATCACTTGTTTCCTTCCAGTTAGTTTAACCAAAGTGGAAACTATGAAATAGAGCACAAATAGTAATCATTATTTCCTGTCTTTCAGCCTTTCCCCGGCCTTCTGCCTGTAAGTCAGCAAAGTTCTAAGGCCTTCTAAACTTTCATCTTTCTCCTCCCTTTGTAACGTGAGCTTGATTGCTCCCTCTCTGCCGTAGAAGAAAACCATATTCTGTAATCTTTAAAAAGTAGTTATAAAAAAGTCTCATTTTAGTTTAAAATCATTTAAATAAGGGAAAAAAAATCCCGAGGTATAATTTGTTTCCATTTCTCCTTCCTTTTCAGTTTTTCTCTGCTAGAGAGCCCACCTTTGTACCTGACTTTATTCCCATAGGTAAACCAGGCAGGCCTTAGCTCCATAGGAGAGGATTTCCTTTAAAAGCTGTCAGGACTTTCCCCTACAAATAGATGTTTGTAATTAGATCTCTCCACTCTAGTAATAGTGATTCCAGATGGCTGCTTCTAGAAAAAGCAAGAATTTCCGGCTCCAAAATGGTGTGGGAACAGATCCTTCCTCCACAACTGCACTTAAGTGGGAGGACTGTATGCTTTAAACTTCCTGGTTGACCAGGCACTATGAGGCACTCTGGTGTTGGGCAGGTTCCTTTGTGGGCGAATGGTAGTTGGGGCCCTTGCTGCTGCAGAGATCTCTATGAGGGAAATACTATACTTTGCCCTCACCACCACAAATGACTGTTAGCTGTCAGTCTTCTGTGGATCCCTAGCTGAATAAATAACATTCATGAAGTTCAAGTCCTTAAGTTCAGCACATGGAGCTCTGAAGAACGTTAGGTAAAATTATCAAATACATAAACACATTAACAGCAAAGGAAGTGTGAGGTGGAGATCAAAGCTCTGGCAGACATTTGATACCAGTTCTTGTTATCTCCTAAAATACTGCATAGAAAACACTGTCCCTAAAAGAATCTCATTTCAGGCCTGCAAAAGACCTGTGAGGTTGGAAAGGCATGTATTCAATCCCTATCTTACAGAGGAAGACCCTGAGGTTCTGAGGGGTGAGGGGACAGATTAGTGGTGGAGCCAGGACATGAATGGGCATCTGCATATGTCTCTGCTGAGGCTTTTGCCTGAACCCCAGGCAGGCACTCCACATCAGAACCAGGGGAGGGTTGAGCAGAAAGAGAAAGGTTGGCAAAAGCAGTGGGGACAAAGCAACCACATCCTAGCACATCCTTTTAGTGCAGAACTTCCTCATTTGTGGCCCAAAATTTAGTTTATGAGAGGTTACATTTAATTCCATTAGCCAAAATTAAAATATTACTGATAAATCCAGTAGGAAAGTGGACCAATTACATGAATGAACAATTCTCACACAAAAAATATAAAAGGCTGACAAACATGAAACAAAGACTAATTTCACCAATAATAAAAAAATATAAAATACTTAAAAAACTAACACCCTATTGAAATATGGAGCAATTAAAAATATACTTACAAAATGTTGGTAATGACATAGAGAAATTCTTATGGCCTAATGATGAAGCTTTAAACAGGTTCAAAATTGTAGATAAAATGTCATATATGTACATGAGACCCTGGAGGTGATTATACTTGAGAGTAGGTTGTTTTAATTTTCCTTTCTTTTATATTCATTTTCCACATTTCTTACAATGACAATATGCAATTTTTATACTTAGAAAATAATTTGATCAAAATTAGTTAATGCAATATATATATATATATTGCAATATATATATATATATATATATATATATATATATATATATATATATATATTATATCCTGTATCTCTTATTTGAGTAACATCATTTGAACAAGTTCTACTGCTGGGATTTGGCAAATAATTCCATATTAATTATGTTCGCCCTGCCATATTCCTATGAATATAGCCTTGACTTTTCCAGCCCCTCAAAATAATTGTGTTGTTTTCTATTTCTTCTGTGGAGCTTATTTTTTTTTGTTATTGAATTTTTCTAAAACTATCAAGTCACTTTTGCAGATTTGTAATTACAGGTAAACATAAAATTACAAGTATGGGCTCACTAAAGCTTGACAAAATAATTGTGTTTCTTTATTTTTCCCTTGATATAAGAATGAACTAATCACAATGTCCTGTATTATAATCTTTTCCACTAACCACAAAAGATCTTAATATTAATTCCATACTAAAATAAAATTGTCAAAGGCAGTGCACTATAATGTCAAGTGCCATGAACTTGGCAATCAAGTGAAAGCTGCTTAACTCTTGTGAGTGGAATAAGTAGATATCTCATAGTTTACCTCTTAGTGTAATGCTATACAATGCACTTAACACAGTGTTTTCCTAAGTGCTTTTAACTTCAAGGACATCTAGGTGACAAAGAAGAATTTTTCATAAATTATGTAGGTTACATAGCATGGTGATATCAATTTATGATACATTTAGAACTTATGAAATATAGAAATGTTACTATATTAACCAGGCCATATCCATGAGTATTCACCTCAACCAAAGATTTTTTCTGGGAAAGCAATGACAGGCCATTCTTTACATATAAGTCTCCATGTCTTATACCATATGACACAGTCACCATGATCTCAGCTAAATGGAGTTGAGAACAGTGCCTGAACTATTGGCAGCTATTTTTAAGGGCTTGTGCAAATCCTACCAAAATGATGCTTAATCAATAAAAACATATATTCTGTTACTAGAGGCCCGGTGCATGAAAATTCATGCACTGGAGGGGGGTCCCTCAGCCTGGCCTGCCCCCTCTCACAGTTCGGGAGCTCTCAGGGGTAGGAGGAGACCCAGCGATCAGGGGAAGGCGACGCCTCCATCACACCTCTGCTGCTGCCACTGCTGGCAGCACAAGCCTAGGTCAGTCCTGGTTACCTGGGCCTCAGGCAGCCCTGGGTGGCTGGGCAGCCACCATCTGAGGCTTGCCTGTGCCTTGGGCAAGCCCTAGGTGGATGGAGGGCCGAGGGGACTGGGGACTCTTGAGGCAGACATGCGGCAAGGCTGCCCCGGCCGGGCTAAGGAGACTGGGTGCCACCATCTTGTGGCTGTGGGCACCACCATCTTTGAGGGCATGGCAGTCAATTAGCATATTCCCTCCTTATTAGATAGGATAGTTTTTTAATTAAACACACAGACACACAGGTGGGAGCCAATGGCTATCATAGGAACTGAAAAATGTGCAAAGTGAATATACAGGTGCTATGAAGCAGTAAAAACCATGATTAAACAGATGTACATGATGGAATTAAAATAAATACAAAAACAAAGAGAAGCAGAGACAGAGAAAAGTGAAGTGTCCAGAATGGCAGAATTCTATAGATACTGCTAGGCCACAAGAGCTGCTGTAGTTTCCAAAATAATATTTAACATTTTCCTGAGACCTGATGACTTATGTGCTGAGAAATGAAGTGTCTCTGAGTGATTGATAAACCAACCCTTATCACCACAGATAACCTAAGAGAGCAGCTGTTTCTTGCAATTGAAGTGCATTTAATTAATTTAAACATGGAGTTACACAACTACTAAGGATAATAAAGGGTCAGAAAATAAGCCACAGAAGTTTTGTAATGTGTGAAGAAATACATGAATCTATCTCATTTCACTTTATTTAAAATACAAACCTATGCTAAAATTCAACAAATATCCATTTTAATGCTGATGTTTAAATATAAGAGTGTAGTAGTTTACAGACTTGGAGCTGGAAATTAGGAGATATACAAGGTGGATTTGACCCTTGATTAAATCAAATCTGACATCAAAACAAACAAGTACAAAAAAGTTATGCCTCTGTTTACAGAATTGCAACTTAAAAATATAAATTATGTTCTAAAAGTTTACAAGGTCAATTTATCTCTAGATACAAAAGTATGTTCCTAAATTTTTGTTTTTTTAGGTTTTTAAATAAAAGCTCTTTTTCTCCATATACAGGTGCAGTTTTTGTGCTGCTATTGGTTTCTATATGCACGTCTCCTGAGATTTTTATTTTTTCTCTATATCTGCAATTTCTCCATCCTCATTATAGCCACAGCAAATACTAACTATACATCTCAATCGCTAGTTGAACTGATTTTTTCTTTTACTTTTACTTTTCCATTTCCTTTATCATTATTTTTACAGCTTTTTTAACATACAAAACACTGAGAATCAGAGAGATGCTAAACATAATGTTATGCTTCATTCTTAATTTTGAAGTCCACATAGCAAAAAGTAATCATATTAATATTGGCATATATTGACAGTGAAGTTTAGAACTCATTTTTACATGTACAGAATGATGCACATACATAAATTGAGGTCTCAAATAAAAGAGTAACAGAAGACTTCATACTGCAATGATTGTGTTTGTTTTATTTCAGGATATCTTTAATACCATAGAAACAATTTTAGTTTTCCCTTTTCACCTTACAAATTTTATGATACACAGGATATCAGTGACTTAAAAGTAGGAAATTAGCACTACGAGGCCAGTGAGAAAACCAAATGGATGAGCTAGAAACAAAATTGCCTAACACCTCATATCTCTTTCCTTTTATTCTTTATTCCTTCATTTCTTTATGCCTACTAATATATCTTTATCTTAATCTCCAGGAGATCCATTGCTTTCACTGTAAGAAAAACGAAACCATTTCCAGGGATAATTGCTCTAATTGTAGCTCTTTATTATGCTTTAATAAAAAATAGCATTTTTCTTTCTGTAATAGGAATTTATTACAATGATAATAATACTTTGTATATATTAATTTGGAAAATGTCTTTTATTGACCTCTATGAAGTGTTGCTTCTAATTTTGACTCATAATCATACATGAAAGAAGCTATTATTTAAACTACATCTAATTCAATCATCTCTCAGAAACTAAGGAAAAAAAATAATTTTTATTGAATTTTTAATACATGCCATATATTTTCTCAAATGATTATTATTACATCTGCTCATTCATGCTATGATATTGTACTCTTTTTCTCATTCTCCAAGTTCACAAGTTAGAGACTAAATTGGTCTCACTGATCTAGGGGATCTGCTTAGCCACTGCCAGTAGGAATGTCCATTCCAAAACAATGTCTCCCTATAAAACACAGAATGTATGAATGAATTTTAATTGATAAGTGTTCCAGGCTGGCTCTACCCATTTATACTTAGATAAAAATAAATCAGAATTGAGGTTTAAATGATTGCATCATTTGAGACATATGAAACATGAATTTGAGTGTTTTTCATGTTTGCCAAAACCATCTGAAGAACATTTAAGTCACCTCAAAAAGAGAAGATGGTTTTGTTTTTAGTAAATTATAGCAATTTATCAAACCTTTATTATTTTCCCCCACTTTTGCTACAAGTTACAAATTTTCTTAAATCACTGGCTAGATACCTATATGAAAATCTTTGCATTAAATTATTAAACTTATGCCCATCTATCAACATGGTCTCCCTGATATTAACTCAAGTCAGAGCTCATGAATTGATCACATTTGTAGCATTTGATAGCAAATGTAAGAAGAGATAGGCTTGTTGTAAACTTTATTTTAAATCACAGTTTATGTTCTTGGACAAAAATAAGTCTCACATATTCTTACAAGAACTTTGTAGAGCTGAGTACAAAGTTCTTGTAGTTAAAAATTGTTGTAATTATGCCCTGACCGGTTTGGCTCAGTGGATAGAGCGTCGGCCTGCGGACTGAAAGGTCCCAGGTTCTATTCTAGTCAAGGGCATGTACCTTGGTTGGGGGCACATCCCCAATAGGGGGTATGCAGGAGGCAGCTGATCGATGTTGCTCTCTCATCTTATGTTTCTAACTCTCTATCCCCCTCCCTTCCTCTCTGTAAAAAAAATCAATAAAATATATTAAAAAAAATTGTTGCAATTAAAAAAAAAAGTTTAGATAAGCAAGCACTATGCTTCCAAAGATATATATTTTTTATTCATTGTTTTATCTGCGTATTATTTTACACACCTATTTATAGAACAATAAGGAATATTGTTCCTTATCAAAACCAGAGATGGAGCTTCAGATCCCTTTAATTCTCCTCTGCTTCCCAGCTGAAATGTCAGAACAAGAAAGCACATGTTCTGAGCAGCTGATGTGGAAACTGATCTTAAGAACAGACTGAGAATTTGTGAGAGTAAAGAAATGACACTTAAATACTAGGAGACGAGATCCTCAATTTCCTGAATCCTCTATGGCTTTATTTTTTCAGTATCTCTTAGAGATGGACAATCCTCATTAGTAATTCACCAATACTACCTGAATCTATAGTCAGTTATAAACACTCATTGAATCTGTCATCTTGAAAAGTCTTTAAAAAGCAATGTGGGGTTGTCAAAGTTTGATTCTTTTATCAATATTTAAATTATTATTGATCACCTTCTATGTCAAAAAGATACTGGGAATTCAGTGGTGCCTGATTCTGCTCAGACTGCTATGACAAAATGCTTACAACCAACAGAAATTTATCTCTCACGGTTCTGGGGGTTGGAAAGTTTACAGTTCCGGTGCCTGCAGATTCAGTGTCTGGTGAAAATCCTCCTCCGGGTAGCACACTGCTGACTTCTCTTTGTGCCTTCTCAGTGGAAGAGGTGAGCTAGCTCTCTGGAACCTGTTTATAATTCTTTATTATAAACTTCATTAATAGTAACTGAAATTATTTTATTAATAATAAATTGAATGTATTCATTAATTGTATTCATGGAGCTTCTAGCCTCATCATCTGATCGCCTCTCAAAGGCTCCACTTCCTAACAAAATCACATTGGAAATTAGAATTTTAACATATAAATTTGGTGGAGACACAAGCATTTAGACCAGGACAAATAGTGAAAAAAAAGAGATTGTCCCTGTTTCATAGACTTTACCATTTAGAAGGGACAACAAATATATAAGGTAATTATACAAATAAATGTAAAAATTCAAATGGGGAAGTGAAACAAAGAAGAGGTATGTGGAATCATCAATTTCTATAAAAGAGGAATTTGACCTATTCAGGAAGATCAAGGAATGCTTCCATTAAGAAAAAAGTTATTGTACTGAAACTGAAAAAAAAAAGGGGGGGGGGGAGAAGAGTTAACTAGATAAAGAAAAAGATAGATTCTTGCCACATTTCAGAAAGAAAAAAGAAAAATACCCCATGGTGAGAAAGAGCAAGATAAAGAAAGGATACAGGAAGACCCAAATGCCTGGAGAATAAAGATAGAGGAAGAGTGTGTTTTGAGATAAGACTAGAGAAGTGGACAGAGCCATCATTATCCAGAGACTTGTAGGCTGTGAGAACAGGTATTGTCTTTATCCTAAGAGGAATACAAAATTAAATTAAAGAGGATCTAGAGTAGTAAAAGGTATACCAGTTAAGAGGTGTCTGTAATTGAGTAAAGAATTTATTACATGGTAAACTGTGGGAAGAGGTGGAGATGGAGACAGTATATTAAGAAGGTAATATTTGATGTAACTTGGTGGTGGGTTGGATAAAAACTCTGAGGGAGAGGGACCTATTAGGACTGTCACACTGACTTCAGGCCTCCTGGCTTTTGTAACAGGATGGGTGGTGAAGCCAGTCACTGAGGTTTAGGGACACTGGAAGGGGAACAGGGGCTAATGGAAGCTAATAGGTTACATTTGGAATACATTAAGTTTGAGATACCATAAAGAGACATTCAAGAAACAATTTCTGCCTGGCCAGTGTGGTTCAGTGATTGGGCATAGACCTATAAACCAAGAGGCCATGCTTTGATTCCAGGTCAGGGGTCAGGGTATATGCTCGAGTTTTGGGCTCAATCCCTAATAAGGGGCATGAAGGAAGCAGCCGATCGGTGATTCTCTCTAATCATTGATGTTTCTATCTCTCTCTCCCTCTCCCTTCCTCTCTGAAATCAGTAAAAAAATATTTTTTACAAAGAGATCATTTCAATGGGCATTAGGCATATTAATATAGAGTTTTGAGGAGCCGTTGTTGTTAGAATTATAAATGTGTAAATTATCTATATAGAGGTGTACAATGAACCTACAGGTGTGAGAGAAACTACTCAGAGAGTAAAGAGTGAGATAAGGAACAAGCAGAGGCTTAGAAAGTAAACATACATACAGAACTTGGCATAGTCTAAGATGTGAGAACTTGGACAAGCCACGTCTCCCTCTCTCGTTCTTTCTCTCTATTGTTTATCATCTCTGTTTGTGTATGTATCTCATTCTCTTTCTTATTCCTTTCTGAATTTTATTATACTTATCTGAAAATGAATATAATAGAATCTTCTTAAGGTTGTTGTTGGATTAATTAAGTTAACATATGAAGTAGTTTCCACTGTTCCTTGCAAACAGACATTTAATAAATGGTAGAAATGGTGATGCTGATAATAATGATTGCTGATGGTGATGATTTTGTTTCCGCTGACCGGACAGTTATACATTAAACAAGCAGAACTTTGATTGAAATGGTAGTCTTCTGAATTAAAAAAAAAAAATAACGTTTTAGACATTTCATCAATTTTTTAAACAAAAGATGCTCAAAATAATTTAAATTTTGATTGATGAGTGGAGATCATTCTGTAGCTGCTGGCTATAGTGCTCTGTCATGACTGCCTCTAAGATTATGTTCTTTCAATCAACTTGAAATCAGATAACCACATTTATTAGAATGGTGATTAAAATAAATATAGATAAAGTACAACTTAATGGATTCTGAATAAAGTGCATGGATTCTATGACATTTATTAGGATAGATGAGGAATCATGATTGCTTCCTTCCTGATTGTTTGCTGTCTTTCAGATGGGTTGAGATTGCCAGATGGTGTATATCTGAGTAGATCTGTGTGTTCATTCACATACATATATGAATAATTCCTCCTAACCAGAAATTCTCTGTACATGGAATTATATATATATAATTGTTATTTATTTAAATTCCCTATTTTAATAAATGTTTCATATCCATAAGAGAAATTCAAGTCAACTCTCTCAGTTACAAACCTAAGAAGACACGAAAGATCTAATACAGAAGCAGACACACACAATATGTCTATGCCTGCTTTTCTCAACTAAGTAAAATAAAAATGCAAGCAGAGATGGCAAATATGGAGTATGAAGTAATATCCTATTCACTGTCAAACCAATTACTGTGCTTTGCAGAGACTACTATATTTTGATTATGTCCATGTCTTTTATAATTTTCCCAAAGTTTCTAATTGCTTTCTTTTTTGGCACTATCATAGACTGATTTCCCCAAAAAATTTAATAACAAACCAAATGTTGTGTTGATTTTTGTTTTCCAGAGATCTTCTTGGGGACCTCCATCTCTTACTCCTCTTTAGACTAGTCAATTTCTAAGTTGTTACAACATACTAGGGCTTGTATTCACTATTTCCCCACATCAGCTCTAGCTTTCATTTTTGCCAAAATACCTCTTCAATCTGGATACATTCAGCCAATAAATATTTATTGGGTGGCTACCCTTAGGCAGGCAGTGTCTAAAGCTCTGGGTAGCCAGTGCTATGGGAGAGGTAAAAATCCCTGTACTTGTGGAATTTATATTCTAGTGGAAGGAGACAGACAATCTACAAAGTAAATGAGAAGACTATATAATTTGTTTGATGTTGGTAGATACTTAGAAGAAAAATGAAGAAGTAGAAAAAAAGAAGAGGGATTGACTCTCATAGTAAAGTGTTAGAAAGGTAGAGGGTTAAGTTGAAACATGATGGGTAGGAAAGATCTAATTGAGAGGCGGATATCCTGAAGGAGTTGAAGAGTGAACCATATGAGTATTTGGGAAAAGCTCTCTAGGCAAACGGTTCCTAACATTGAGGTAAGGGTGTTTTGTCCCATGTCCTACTGCTAACTCAGTCAAAACTGATGGCTTCAGGAATCATTACCTGCATTACAGTAGTCAATGAGTGTCTTTGAAAGGAAACTGCAGAATGGAGATGCATATTGGGAAGGGACTGACCCACCCTTTCACAGGCAGTCTGACCTTGGCACACACAAAGATTGAAGACAGTTAATAGTTGAGAGGGACCCAGTAGAGGGCAGGAGGCAGCAGCACTAAGGATACCCTGAAGCCAAATAGTAGAGAGACACAAAGGTGAAAAATAAGCAGAACAGAAGGGCAGCAGAGGCAGCAGAAATCTGAAACCAGAAAATGCTGAACTCCCAAGTTGCTGATGGTGGCGTGGCTAGGGTAGCGTGAATCATATTCACTTCTCCCCAACTTCTGATGAATCTATTTCCTCTATTCCTGTGTTTTTTACCATAAAACCCTGTTCCCTGAGGTAACTGAAGCTGTATATATGCCTTAGAAACTGTAAGAACCACTAACAAAAAAGCAATTATTTATGCCATCCATAATTATCTTAATTCTTTATTCAATTACTACTTTTTTCTTTAATTCAACAATAACAAAAAACACTAGGCAGGTTTAGAATATGTACATTTTCAGCTGCATTAAATTCAGTTTACCATATAACTATCCACTTGCTTTGTTCATATTGGGCTATCCAAGAGGTGTTCCCCCCAACCCTTATGCCACCAAAGAATTTCTAGATTCCCTATAGAGAAGATTTGACTTTCAGTGATGGGCACATGATGCAATATACAGATCTTATAACATAGAAACCCATACCTGAAACCTATATGACTGTGTCGACCAGTTGTCAACCCAATAAATTTATTTTTAAGTGAATTTTAGTGTGTTTCAGACTGACTCATCGGGTTCTTGTCTACTCCTGTGCCGGTACTTGTGCCTGAGATTGTAAATGTATGGTTTCTGTATGTTTCTACTAGACTAGTAGGTTTTCCGCCCTCTTTTATGTAAGTATTGGCTTGAATTTCAATCCACTACTAGAGTAACTGTGGGAGGTAACTGCACCCTCCCCTTGGAAATAATCACCATACCTTTTTCTCTCTCCATTAGAACAAAGCATACTGATTGTGAATTTTCTACTCTAGGAGAATAATGTATTTATAATATCTTTTGATACAAATTAGGCCAGTGAATGCATGACTGTTGCACTTTAAATAGTCCGTTACTTAAAGACAGGAGCAATTACCAATCCAAGCAATGCTTTACATTAGTACATTTAAATTGCGTTCTGTTCCAGTGGGATAAGTAAAATAAAACATCATTTCTTTTCCTGTGTTTTTTTTTTTTTCTGGTAAATTTCTACCTTTCATGTTATAATAGTTGGGGAATAAGTGTCCCTAATAAAATCTACTTAAGTGTGGTAATTCAGGGGAAGCATGCACATTAGTCACTGGAGTTGACTTTTAGTAGTTCCCATTTATCCTCATGAAAAGAACTGAATAAAATTATAATAATGTTGTGTAACTCATACCACAATTATTTTGCTAAGCTCAGCCTCTGAAGTACAAAAATGTCTATGGAATTTTTTCACTGGTGCTTAAGCAATTATGCATTTATTTTGGGGTGTTCTCTCACCCATGCTTTCCTTTTTTAAAATCTGGGTGACTATGAAGCATTTTTTGCACTCACAAATTTTACTAGTACTGTTTTGTTAAAATTTTGCTGTTGCTGCTTTAAATAGCAAAAGGTTAAAAAAAGTTAGTAGTAAATTTTGGTAATAATAAAATGACTTTACTATTTATTAATTCAACATCTTGTGTTATTCCGAGCATTGCTTAAATCAGCATTTCCTATTTGCAGAATTTAAATTGTTGAGACAATGCCCTTGACATCATATCAGCTCACTAAGAGAGCATTACTGCTTCACAAGGGAGAAATTTTGTCAGGGGCAAAGCCAAGATCCCAAGGGATGTAATCCCTATTTTCATGGAAATATATTTAATGAGGAAAATAGGCAGAGGAAAAAGAGAATGGGAGCTAGCACTGTCTAAATGAAGCTGAGTGGTTCAGATTGATAGAGAGATTAATATGTAAAAATATCTATGCTAGTTGAATCAATTGGTTAGATCTCCATGGTAATGCATCAAAGGTTGCTGGTTTGATATTTGCATGGGTCACTAAGTTTTGCACAATGGCTAAAAGCTGTTTCACAGACACTTCTCTAACTTCAACAAACCACCTTGTAAGCATGAATGCATGAGGTGGTGGGCAAGAAAGTTTGATGCTCTCACCCAATCATTAATCCCAACAGCCACTGGTTCCACTGAGAGTGGACAGTATACTTTTGTTCCAATGGAAATGCATAGTTAACATCGCTGAGATATCCACATTATTATGACTACTTACACATAGCAGGAACCTAACAACTATTTGTTGAATAAAGTAATGTCTGATTCAGGCCCTGATCAGTAGCTCAGTTGGCTAGAGCATTGTCCCAATACACAAAGGTTGTGGGTTTGATCCCTGGTCATGGAACATATAAGAATCAATCAATGAATGTATAAATAAGTGAAACAACAAATCTGTTTCTCTCTCTCTTCCTACTTCCCTCTCTACTTCTCTACATTCAATTTTAAAAATTAAAAAAAGAGAAATATCTGATTCCATAGACTCATATGAAGCAGTTGTCATGCAATTTCAGATACCTGCAGTAATAAAGAAGATAGGTAATGAAAGACAGAGACAGAGATGAGGGTTGATGGAAGAAGGAGAACCCTGAGAAAGCTTTCCAGAATTTTTCCTGATTAGTCTTTTACTTGTTCTATCTCAGCAATACCAAAGGAGAAGTTTTATGAGGTGTTCTGGACAGAATAGACAATGTGAGCAAAGATACAAGGTAAAAAGTGCTCTAATATTTTAGGATCACCTAGTTTTATTATTGAGAAGGTGTGCCAAGCTAGCTCAGCCAAGGGTTCCACAAGCCTGAGTGAGGGCGGTGAAGGGTGAAGAAATAACAGACTAAGAGAATAAGCTGGGTCTAGGTAGATCTTCCTGTGCCTGGCTGAGGCCACAGAGAGAGACCCAGACAGTAAACTGAGCCTTTATTTTATAGCCAGAGATAAACAAGGTAGTGGCCATCATAGTTACAATGTACTTGTGAGTTTCACTTGTTTTGGCAGCACTTGCTGAACCTCCCACAGCCCATTAGCTACCCAGATAAGATCTAGGGAGCGTCATAAGGTCAAGCCTAATTTTGCTAAGAGGACTGTACCCTCTAAGCTGGGTCTTGTTTGTGGCTCTGCCAACAGGTCAATCCAAAGCTTAACTCTATAGCCGTGCCCTACAAGAAGGATAAAAACTTCTTTCTCTACTGTACCTCCCACATTATCTTAAACTAGAGGTCTGGTGCATGGAAAGGAAATTAATTAGAATAAATATTTTAATATTACTCTATACCCTTTCTCTATATTAGAAGTGTCAACCAGATTCACGATTGACAGTGACAGATGGAAACACACAGGTGCAATTGGCGCCAGTGAAAGCTTTAGATAGATAGATAGATAGATGATAGATAGATAGATAGATAGATAGATAGATAGATAGATAGATAGATAGATAAACTTGCTTAATTAGACTTGTTTTCTGATTTAGATAAACTTTTTCCAGCCCAGTGAAGCACCCCAACTTCTCTTTCAGGTAATTGTCAGCAACACAGCAGTAAATATCAACCTGAAGCAGATTATTATTGTAGACCATGCAGGGAAAACAAAGGGTAAAATATTCAACTGCAGCAGTGTTTGACTATATTCTGTGCAGTGAGAAAACCTGAAGTCATTTTCAAGTCCGCCATTTCTTACTTCTTTTCAGTTGGGGCAAGTTTCTAAACTTTCTAAATCTCCTTTTTCCAGCTAATGAAAAGAAAGTAGGAATCTACCGAGTCTCCTATCTACCTACTCCAGGACTTTGTGAGGATCAAATGAGATGAGGCACGTGAAAAGGTTGCACAGACATTTGGTTAAAACACAAAATGTTTGCACCTGGCTATAAAACAAGTCGTGTTCCTGGGCTGAAGAAACTGCAAGGAAGCTAGTCTCTAGGGAGAGGAATCCAGGCTTTGCTACATGATATCATTGCCTGGCGCCCACAGCAACCGTTTCTGGGTTGGGCTGGGCTATGGGCCACATTTTGTGCCATGGGGTCTTGGCAGTGTTGGCTGGTGGGGTGTCGCTCCGGGTTGGTGGCAGGGCCTATGTCCCACTTGGGGGAAGCTGAGTGCCGTTTTGTCGGCACAAGGTCCACAGTGCCGTTTCTTTTTAAATGGCCAGCGCACTCCATGGCAGCTCCTGCATTGAGCATCTGCCCCCTGGTGGCCAGTGTGAATTATAGCTACTGGCCGGATGGTTGGATGGACACTTAGGCTTTTGTATATATAGACACTTCAAGTTGTTTTCAGGAATTCACACAGAGACCCTGGCCTGTGTGACTCAGTGGTTACAGTGTCAGCCTGTGTACCAAATGGTCATGGGTTCAATTCCCCATCAAGGGTACATACCTGGGTTGCAGGTTTGATCCCTGGTCCAGGAGCCTGATGGAGGCAACAAATTAATGTGCCTTTTTCACATCAATGTTTCTCTCTCTCTCTCTCTCTCTCTCTCTCTCTCTCTCTCTCTCTCTCCCCCTCTCTCTCTCTCTCTCTTTCTCTCCCTTCCACTTTCTCTAAAACATCAAGGGAAAAAATATCCTCCAATGAGGATTAACAAAACAAACAAAAAAAGTAACACAGAGAGAAAAATATATTTATTTGAAGTTAAAATTAGAAAATTAGAAATAGTTCTACTTTTAAAATTCTTTTGGTCTATATCTGGCTAGAGATCTATAGTTTGAAAAAAGTTTAGTTCTCACACTCACCACAACCAGGTCTACTTTCAATGCATACTGCCTTGAGGTCTTATATACCTTGTGTACCTATTTGTTGTAACAGAATAAACTTCTGAGTCAATTTTCACCTGAAGAGTTCACCAACCCTTGCTAACACTCTTAGATATTTAGGCCAAGGATGTCTTTTTAGATTCAATAGAGCTCATAAAGAGATCACTCCACCTATGTGAATTCAACAATTTGCAGAGGAAATACCTAAGTGACAGGGAAAAAGTTAATAGTGCCTAGAGAAAATAGAACTTTAACTGTTTTACTGAAATAAAATAGAAAGCAAAGAAAAATAATGAGAACTGCTAACTGAATTGAAAGAAGCTTGGTAGTTAGCAAAGTAATGGCTTTTGTGTAGTGCGTGTGCATTTGTGTATGTGTAGAAAATGGTTTGTTGAACGGAAGAAGAAAAAAAATGTGTTAATGTGTTTCTATAATGTTGATACTTAGAATTTATATACCATCTCTTACCTTTACCACCATCTCCCTACTCCACAAAATTTCTTTAAAGGACACACAACAGGTAGCTCTGGATCGAAGATTCACAACCAGTTTTACTTGGGACAATGTCTCTACTTGTTCACTACATAACAACACATCTAAAAAGAATTTTAAAAATATAATGTGTATATGTTTTGGAATCATTCCATCTTAATAGGACTTTGGTTAGAAAAAATTTACTTAAAATTTTATTGTTGGGAGACAGTTACTCAGATTAATGTAGAATAGTAGATGAAAATAAATTCAGGGAATAAATGTGCAGGCAACCAAGACCCTCGCAATTTGAATATGTGGCAAAATTGAGGTATTTCTTCACTATCTCTTAAAGATTTTGGCCTTCATCCTACATAAATTACTCCTGGCACTCAGCCTTCACATTCTAATAATAAAAAAAGTTTTTCACAGGTATTTTCTTTGACTAGGCTATATTTTCTGTATTACTCACAGATATATATAGAGGAGGAAAAACTTTTCACTACTCTTTTAAGTTCTGTTTCAGGAGTCTGCAAATTAAACTGACAATGGAGAGTTTTACATAAAGAAAAAAATACACATTATATTTTTAATTTTATGTACATAGGAGCTTCACAGAAAAGAAATGAAGGTCAAAAGAAGTCAATAGATTTGGGGACTATGTACCATTTTATTTAACAACTAGAAGCCCGATGCATGAAGATTCATGCAAGAATGGGCCTTTCTTCCCCTGGCTGCAGGCACTGCCTCCGCTCCGGCCAGAGTCACCTTTCTGCCTTCACTCTGGCCCGGAGCTGCCTTTCCACCTTCCCGCCTTCCCATACTGCCCAGAGGCCCAGGGCAGCTAGGGTGGTGCAGAAGGCCTGCAGCTCCTGTGTATGCAAATTGACCTGCCATCTTTTGGGGGTTAATTTGCATACTCCTGATTGGCTGGTGGGCCTCATGAATGTATGGTCAATTTGCATATTTCTCTTTTATTAGTGAAGAAGAGTAATAAATGGTGGAGAAGTGACCAAAGTAAAAATAAAGTTTTGGGCTTCTAGAAGCAGCAAATTGTGGGAGGGTAAATTATGGTAGATAAGGGTTATTTAGTAAATTTTGTTTATTCAGACTTATCTTGGTTCCATCTTCATCTCTGATGATAGGATTGTTATCCTGTATCTAGTACAGTTGCAGGTAAAGGAATGATACCTTCAAAAGGGTAATTTATTCCCTGCCTTTAGACAGATGAGGGCAGACAGAGAGCTCTTACTGTGTCTGTTCTGTGTTTCTTTGTTTTTCAATTGCCTTAAGCTCAAAATAATCCTTATAGTAAAATGCTGTATTTAGGGTGGCAATTGTGATCCCCTTCATGCACAAGTTCCCACACGAAGTTCAGAAACAGTAATATTTTTCTATAATCTACTCTGTCTCCAAATTTTAAACTCAAATGGCATTCTTCTTTTCTTTTGATATATTTTATTGATGTTTTTACAGAGAAGAAGGGAGAGGGATAGAGAGTTTAGAAACATCAATAAGAGAGAAACATCGATCAGCTGCCTCCTGCACACCCCCTACTGGGGATGTGCCTGCAACCAAGGTACATGCCCTTGACCGGAATCGAGCCCAGGACACTTCAGTCCGCAGGCCGACGCTCTATCCACTGAGCCAAACCGGTCAGGGCTCAAATGGCATTCTTTTTCCAGCTTGACTCTGCAGCATTTACTTCCAGGAACTTTATTATATTTTTAATGGCTTAGAAGTTCTTTTTAATCTGAAAATGAAGAAAAAAGATTTGTATGTGATACTGAATGTATATTCTAAAACTGAAAGGATTATAATATAAAGCAAGATTCAGAAATTGTTTTTTGATCTGTTATCTAGTCCAATTTATTCCTTTAATTTCTAATGTTAAATCATTTATTGGTGCTACTTCACTATATATTCTTTCTGTGTTTTATATCTTTTTTTTTTTTTTTCACTTTCTGGGCTTTTTCCTAGAGTCAATCATTGATTTTCCATATAACACTCATTTCCCTTAGTGGACTAACTTTTTCACTGCTCAATCATTCTTCTTTAATCTGTTTTGAGTATGGTATATGAAGATGAATGTGTGTAATCAATTTGATGATGAGCAACATTCATTTGAACCCCAATTACAAAAAATATTATTCCCTTGAAAAAGAATTTAATTTTTCTCAATAATAGGCATGTATTACAGAAAGATTGTAGTATTATTATTGTTATTAGTATTATTGAATTTTTCCAATAAAATTTGTAAAAATTGATTTTCTCTCTTATTATAAAGTACCTACATAATACCATTGATTTTTGTCTTTTGGTTCACAAAACCTAAAATATGTACATCTGTTACAATATAACTTTGTACTTTGTAGCAAAAGTTTGCCAACTCCTTAACTAAAGGTTGGATTCATTCAACAGATACCTCCTGTTTGCACTTCTGAATATACTTCAGAATGTTTAAAAATAACCATAAAAACTTGTATTCATCTCACTCTTTCCTAAATTCAAGTAGAAACTTACAAGTTGGCATGCTTTTTTTAGCATTCAAATATTTTTAAGGTATAATGTGTCTATGTGTGTGTGTGTGAGTGTGTCTATAGAACTGGACCTAGTCTTAGTTTTTCAACAGATTTCAGGCTTAGAGAAGTCAAAGTCATTTCATAAACTTATTTTGTTTACCATGAGTGATAATCTATATATATAAAAGCCTAAGCGGCCATTGCAACCAAAACAACCGAACGGACAACCGAACAGGCTACGTGGGACGACCAAGCCAGCAGGGGCTTAGTGAAAGCTGACCAAATGACTGAGCAGCAGGCTGTGTGGGGTGACCAGGCACGCAGAGGGGTGCAGTGAGGGGTGACCAGGCTGGTAGGTGGGCAGTTAGGGGCAATCAGGCAGACAGGCAGGTGAGCAGTTAGGAGCCAGTGGTCCTGGATTGTGAGGATCGGGCCTAAACCAGCAGTCGGACATCCCCTGAGGGGTCCTGGATTAGAGAGGGTGTAGGCTGGGCTGAGGGGATCCCCCCATGAATGAATTTCATGCACCAGGCCTCTAGTCTATAATAATGAAAGGATAATATGCTAATTAGACTGGACATCTTCCTGACATCCTTCCTGGCAAAGCTGGGGCCGGAAAGAAGCCAGCGGGTCCCGGGTGCCTGCCGGCAGCCAGAGGAGGAAAGCGCAGCTCCCAGGTGCCAGAGGGAAGCCTGTTGCCAGCAGCTGGGGGAAGGAAGGCCTACTCTTGCACAAATTTTCGTGCAACGGGCCTCTAGTCTATATATATAAAAGCCTAAGCAACCGAGCGACCAAACTACTGGAATGACCAGAGCAGCCAGTCACTATGACATGCTCTAAGCACCAGGGAGTAGACACTCAATGCAGGAGCTTCCCCTGGTGATCAGTGTGCTCCCACAGCAGGAGTGCCACTCAGCTGATCAACCCATCCTGGCTGCCCACCAGCCCGGCAGCAGCCACTCACTCCCTCAGTAGTCCTGCAAGTCCAATCTCTGGAGAACAGGCCAGGCACTGATGGACCAACACCGCCAACACGATCCTGATAGCACTGCTGGCCTCCTGGAAATCGGCCTTGAGCACTGGGGCCACTTCCCCTCCCTAGACACTCCACAAGGAAGAAACAGTATAAAAGCAGTCACCAGGTGGTTCCCGACAACCAGCGCAAATGTCAGCAGGGCAGATCTGGATCCCCAACTGGCAAGGGTGTCCCACTGCCTGCCCAGAGGACCAATTGCATCCCGCTCTCCCCCGAACTCCCTCAGAACCTTACCCATGCACGAATTTGTGCACAAGGCCTCTAAGTATTTTGATATTAACCAAAATGTTACTCAATGAACATTGTATAAATAAATAATCAAGTGAAATAGCGAATTTGAGTCTCAACATTAATTATTTTGGAAAATGTACATAATATGATCATGCATATCTTACTTCAAAATTAAATTACTCATCCTCTGCTGCCTAGATATTCAGGGATTTTTCAGTGAAATGAAAAGAACCATAAACAAACAGAACTAGAGCTACAGGAGAAAGCCCCTACTGAGACCTGATTCCATCTCTCACCTTGTATATGACCATGGCAAATTGGTACATCCCTCTGAGTCTCTTTCCCCAGTGGCTTCAAGTGGATGATCTATAAGGTTCCATAAAGTTCTGACAATCTGTGACTAGTATGGTGAGCTGTCCCAAGTTGTGTTTCTGGCCATAGATATTATTTGAAGTGATACTAGTCAAATACTGCTTCTGCAAAATATCAGCCTTGATGACTATGGACTTCTTGTTATAAGCTAGACATTATACTCAGGGCCTTCAATATTCTCACCTTCTTCTCAACTTCAGATAGCTAATATTGCTGTTGCCACTTTTTTTTTCAGATAAGAAAACTACACTCAAAAGGTATTAAAGTCATTTGTTAATGGTCATAAAACTTGCAAGTGTCAAAACTGCGCTTAAAACACTATTTTACTTTAAAATCTAAATTACTGTCACCTGAGCTATATAGTTCCATGTTTTAGTGGTGTCTGGTGATGCTTTCTCTTAGTTTGCATGTACCCATCCTTTCATTATGTCCTCACATGCACTTGGAGAGAAAAATTTCCTTGTTCTTTATGTAATGGCACTAATCTAATAATGAGCACCACACCCACATGACTTAATCTAACTCCACCTCCAAATACTAACACTTAAGGGGTTAGGAACTTCCACATACGAATTTGGAAAGGACACAAACATCCAGTCCAAAACATTGCCATTTATAATTTTACTGGAACATCTTTACTAAGACTTCAATTATTCAATGCCACTTGGAAAAGAACACTCTACCTTAAAGATCAAGACAGCTTATCCAAACATGGAGTATACTATCTAACCCCAGGTCCTATGCTTAATCAGTTTCCTGATTACTGCAAAAGACTGTTAGTTTCTTTTTCTTCTCTTCAATTGAAGTCAAACTATCATGTTTACATATTTGATGACCTCTTCCTTTCTAGCTTCCTCCAAAATAAATTAAATATATACCTTTGAATTACTTAAATTAAAAAAAATATATTTCAGTTAATTCACACAACTGAAATCATTCTGCTTTAGTTTCCAATTAATTGATACTATAGGCCTGATGCATGAAATTCGTGCAAGGGGCTCAGCCCTCGCAGCCCCGGCTGCCTCTGCTGGGCCTCGCAGCCCCGGCTTTGTACAGAAGGTCGTCCGGACAGTCGTTCTGCTGTTTGGTCTAACTAGCATATTAGCTCTTTATTATATAGGATGAGCAAGAATTTTTAGAGGGTGTATGTGTGGTAGAGGGAGTAGGGAGCACCAGGAAGGGGTATAGGAGGGAGGCCAGGCCAAATGAATACTTTTAAAAATTAAACAAAACATTTGCTATGATGTCTCTATACCAAAGGAAAAAATGCATATATGGATTTATTCTTTTCTAAGATTTAGCTGTTAAATCATTATGAAAACCAAGAAAAACTGCTTTTTTTCTTAGAGCCTTTTGGTTAATGAAACACAGCCAGTTACAGTGATCTTGCTGTTTTTCTCCTCTCCAGTGAGCATGGTTTACTTGATACCTCATCCAAGGCAGAGTTTGCCAAGACAAGTCTGCTGCAGAGCACTTTAATGTGGTTGGAAAATAGCCAGTGTCAAACAAGGGACTGTGTCAGACTCTAAGCCTAGCCATCTTTTCTTTCTTCCTGGAGTCATTGAGTCTTTGCTTCTTTGAGTCCTCCTGTTGTCAGGCATTTTCAGAAAAGATAAGTGGTTCCCCTGCTTAGGTAACATGCCTCGGTGCTAATCCTCAGGACTTCTTAAATTCAAGTGTGTCCTAGGGCAAGACGTTTTACTTGCCTGCATGTTTCTTCATGTGAAACTTGTGAGTTTTCTAATTCTATGCCAGCTCACAAGTTGGCTGATGATTCACAGTGAGATAAATTATCCTGTGGGAAGGGAGATCTACAAATGCCAAATTGTACTAAATTGTTGAATAATGTGAAGCTGCTAAGTAAAGAGTTAAAGCAGACAAACCTACCTAATGCATTTGCTGTACATTTTCAGAGCCTGATTCAACTCATAAAATCAGAAGTCAGATAAATTCAATAGTTATGATAATAATAATGAGTACTTACTATTCTCTAGTCACTGTGTTAAAGTGCTTTATGTGGATTAGTTTATTAAACCTCACACCAAACTATAAGGTAGTTATTACTATGATCTTCTGTTAACAAATGAGGCAATTAACTGGCCCAAGGACATCAATTGATAAATGATGGCACAAGAAATGAACCCAGAACTTTCTGGTTACAAAGCAATTAAGTCATATTGCTTATAATGTAGTCATTCCTTTTGACTTCCAATAATAACAGAATTCCATGCCAAAATCATTTAGAAGTTCAGTGTAAGCTCTGAAGTGAGAGTGCCTGGGTGGCCCTGCCAATTCCTGTCTGTGTGTTGTTGGCAAGTTATAGGACAGTACCTGTAGAATGGGGTCAGTAACTAAATAATGTCTCTTCCCATAGAATTGTTGGGAGATAATCCATGTGGAGCATATAAATATTGGTCATTACTTAGTGATCATTCAAAACATTTAGTTACTATGATCACTTAATGGCAATATAATCCTATATAATAAAAGCCTACTATGCAAATTGACTGAACAGTGGAACAACCGGCAGAACGACTGGTTGCTATAATGTGCACTGACCACCAGAGGGCAGATGCTTAATGCAGGAGCTGCAGGTGTGAGCGGTGAGAGGGGGAGCCTGATTGCCCCAACAGTTACCCTGCAGATCAGCCCTGAACAACGGCCAGGCCTAGAAACCTTACCCATGCATGAATTTCATGCAATGGGCCTCTAGTTTCTAATAATCACAATGATCTAATAATTACAACAGTAACACTCTCAGCTAGAAAGCGTGTTTACAAATAAATAATAATTCACAGTTCTAGTGATTCCTGCTTGCTAATGCAATCAAAATTAAGACAGTAATCAGGCAGTACTGATAGCTTCTTACACAGCTAGCTGTCTGGCTTGGATAAGATTTAAAAAACAATTGCTATTTCTATCCCAAGCCATTTTGAATGAGTTAGTAGATTTTTTTGCATGCATTTTAGGAGAAATTACAAAGTAGAGAGATATAATGGCTCTATTAAGCATAATAAGGATTTGGATTCTGCATGGTCAGTGGGTAGGAAAAACCTGGAGTTGTTTAAAACCATCCTTATAATTGTACCTGTCCAGCTTAACAAAGACTAGACATAGTCTAAACTAAGAACCATGTATATTCAGATTTGTTTCCACATAGCCTAAAGAAACCACAGGCAGTTGTTATGTGAGAATTTCCTGGGCTGGTGTATTTAATGTGACCTCCTCTAAATTCAGGCTTTTGGGGCCCCAGGTTCCGAGTAGCCTTGAGTTTGAACTCCAGCTCTGCCACATGCCTAGATGAGTGGCCTTGGACATGTCCCTCTAAGATTGTGTTTCCTCTTTGGAAATGTGTAAATGATAGTGTACCTACCTCTTGAGTAGCTGTGGCCTTTAAGAGAATCTATGTAATTAGATGAATTTTATACTATCACATACTATGTGCACAGTAAGTTTTAGTAATTATGATTTTATGAGTATTCTTATGCTTCCTCCACTCAGAATTGAATATGACTATAATTTTAGACTACATGGTTTTCAAAAGGTTAAAAAGGAAAATAAACTATGTTCTACGAAAGTTAAAACACTTAAGGCGAATAAGAAAATATACCTTATTTGTAAAATCTTTTATTCCCCTAAAATCCAGGTAATGAAAGCCAACTTAATTGTGCTAAGTGTTTTAATCATATAAAATCATCAAACCAAGAAGTAACCTTTATGAAGTGCCTATGTGGGCATGGCATCATGCTGGGTACAATAATATAAGAATTAGTAATGATATAAAGCAAAAGCAGCATTCATTAATGTTTTAAATGTGGTTGTGAGTTAATTGGTTTCGATCTTTGAATATTTTTATAAGAATAAGAAACTTAAACCTTGCCTGTGTTGTTCAGTGGTTGAGTGTCAACCCATGAATGTAAGGGTCGCGGTTTGATTCCTGGGCAGGGCACTTGCCTGGGTTTCAGGCTCAATCCCCAGTAGGAAACATGCAGGAGGCAGCCAATAAATGATTCTCTCTCACCATTGAAGTTTCTTATCATTCTGTCCCTCTCCCTTCCTCTCTCTGAAATCAGTAAAAATATTATTTTTTAAAAGAATAAGATACCTGAGGTACAGTTTGAATGGATAAGATTCAAATCACAGGCCAGAAGGCCATTGAATTCTGCTATGCAAATCCAAGTCCTATCCCTATTTGAGTTCATGTGTGAGAATATAGATATTTTCTGTGCTTCTTATTTAAGTTGATGAATTTAAATGTTGAATAAGAGAACTCACATGGGAGAGGCCTCCAAATCCAGCTCTCCTTGAAGTTTCCTGTAAGTGTGAAGACTGTCCTTTGGCTTTATAGAAGAAAATTGTAGTTACCCTCTCTCCCTTGACAATTACAAATAGAATTGCTTTGAAAATGTGAAATACTAAACTCTACAAATATATTAATATCCACAATCTTCATTTTGCTCTCAATTTCTATTTCTCTTCTGTCTAAAAGAATGTTATCATTTTGAGACAAAGATAGTGTTCAAGATGCAGCTGCAAGGCGCATATAACCTTTTCTTATAACCTTATAGGAAAGCCTGCACATCTGGCCATCAGCATCAGAAAGATAGGGTTTAGATCCTAAACCCACCATTTTTGAAGTGTGTGAATCTGGATATTAGACAGGCCCTTTGCCTTATCGCTATCCTCTTTCTTCTGTTATCTTTAAAATAGATTTAAAATTAGCACTCATGTCATAGGGTTATTTTTTAAAAATATATTTTATTGATTTTTTACAGAGAGGAAGAGAGAGGGATAGAGAGTTAGAAACATCAGTGAGAGAGAAACATCGATCAGCTGCCTCCTGCACACCTCCTACTGGGGATATGCCCTCAACCAAGGTACATGCCCTTGACCAGAATCAAACCTGGGACCCTTCAGTCTGCAGGCCTATGCTCTATCCACTGAGCCAAACCAGTTAGGGCCATAGGGTTATTTTTAAGGTTATTGCAATCATAGAAATTAAGACAGAAACCTTTTTGTCAGATCCATTCCAATTATGCTACCTATTTTCATCTGAACAAAGAATCTGTATAGCCCCACCATGTCCAGGCACCTTTAGCAGTAGACTGACAGCCATAAAGAGCATGTTGGATTCATTTTACATGACTCTCAAGCCACATCAAAATCACCTGGGAGTTTTAAAATACTGACTCCCAGGCCCTATCCTTAAATAATCAAACCATGATCTCTGGGAATAGGGCCCTTGGCAGTCAGCGGCTTAAAAAAAAAAAAAGTAAAAAGAAATTAATTTTCCTCCCCGGCTGGTGTAACCCTGTTAGTTGAGCATTATTCCATACACACAGGTCACTGGCTCCATTCCTGGCCAGGGCATATATCCAGATTGCAGGTTCAATCCCCAGTGGGAGTGCATGCAGGAGTTAACTGATAGATGTTTCTTTCTCACATAGATGCTTCTCTCTCTCTTTCTCTCTCTCTTTCTCTCTCACTCTTTCTCTTTCTAAAATCATTTTTTTTAAAAATCCATCTTCTATGTTTTCATATCAATACAGTCTTCTCTTATCTTATTGACCATACAATCTTGAGGATGAAGGTATTGCTTTTATTTAAAGCATTATTAATAATCTTTTAAAAGCTGAATACATTTATATATATTATAAAGAAATATAGATTTGACTACATTTGCCACTTTCAAATAAATCCAAACATGACACCTAACAGAAAGTCTTCATAAAAACTCAAATTTTGTCTTTACCACCCCTAAAACTTTCCTCCTAAACATAAAAGCCTATTTTTTTTTCTTTTATCTAAATTTTTGAACAGGGATTTTATCTAATTCTTTTATTTGCAAACTAAATATTCACCATTTCTAAATATTTACTTTCCTTCTGTAAAGTAGGACTCATACTACCTGCAGAATTGCCTAAATGCAATTAAATACTCCTGAATTAATCTTAACAAATATACATTATTTTTGTTTTGCACAAGGGTTTGTGATTATTTGATATTTTCACCAGTATTTTTCCAGCTAAATTATCATTATTTCTGGATTTTATTACTATGGTTCATTGGTAGGAGGACTAAAGATAGTTCACTGACACACCTCCAAACACAGGGGGATGGAATACCAGCGATGGGCCTTCAGGTCAGGGGAGGCAGATGCATCCAGGCACTAACACTCCAAAAGGAGGAAGCTTCTTTTCAGGATAAAGGAAGGAGAGATGATTAAGTCTCTCTGCCTTTACCATATCCAGAACACTGCTACTCCAACAGTTCACTGTGATAAAATTATTCTGCTTGAATAGCTGTTTTTACTTCATGAAAAGGGTGAGAAACTCACAGGAGTAAAAATGCTAGAGAATTGTGTTGAGGTTTTGTTATTTTTCTACAAGATGTACATAGAGGACAAATATATAAAGGAAACAGATGAGTGAATTTGAGGTAACTCCTGTCACCATGATACAGACACATGCCAATTTAAGGGAATATGCAGTTTGCTTACCAAGTACCATGCCAGAGTTTCATGCTTCCAGACCTCTGATCAGGTTGCATTATATATGCCATCTGTGATCTGTATTTCTTAATAATGAAATTTACTCATTTTCTTAAGTTTTTTGGGGGGAAGCATTTAAGAATCAGTGTCTTCACCTGGGACGTATACAGTTAAGGACACCCAAACTAAAGATATAGATATTTTTCTAAGTTAATTAGAAATATATAGTATTTGACAAAATAAAAATTCAATTTCAGGAAAAACAGTTAGCATAAATCATACTTGAGACTTGAAGACTTGGTCCAATGTTACATGGACTGATGTCAAAAGTGAGACATCATTAGATGTTTCTAAAATACCTCAATTCTCAGTATATGCAAAACTAGACCCAGCATCCTCCTTTACTCTCATCCCAGTTTGATGCATTTCAAATGAATGGGGACCATGGACTGAGAAACCTGAGTCATCCTAAACAAGTCCCTTTCTTCATCTTCCAGCCTTCCATATCTATCTTATCACCAATGTCTGTTCATAGATATTCTAGACACATCTCTCCATTCTGTTCTTCTATGTACACACCATCTTTACCACCCTAGTCTAAAGCTACTAACACCACTAGATTGCTTTGCTGCAAACACCTTTTAAGTGGTCTACTGTCATCCATTTTTTATCTCCTTCGTGCATTTTTCCAACTATATCTAGAGAGATCTTTGCGATCATTTTCAACACAAATTTGTCTTGTCACTCCTTCTGAATACCCTCTCCTTTCATGAGAAGGGATTAAGACCCTTGAAACCCTTTCATCTCCCACCCAACCTCTCAAAATCATCTTCACTTCCCCCACCTCACTTACCCTTACTTACTGAGCCCCCATAGGGTAGACTCCTTGACTTGCTCCTTTACCATTATCCCACAACAAGCACTCAAAGGATAGAACTCTCTTTCCTCCCCTCTACTCCTTATTTACCCTTATTCATTCTTTAGATTTCAAATCAATCATCACTCGCTTAGGGAAGATTTTCTAAAACTCTCTGCATAGGTTAATTTCCCTACCACTCCATCTCAGAACACCATATACCTCAGCACTTATCACAGTTGCAATTCTACAATTACTGCTAATTATATCTCCCCCATGAGAATGTTTTTTTCACCATTATATATTTAGTGCCTTGTATAAGTCTAGCTCTCTATAAGGCATTAAATGAAGTATATATGAATTGAAGGAATTAATGAGTCAAAAAGCTCAGTTCCCTTGTATATGAAACATTACAAAGAAATCCCACAATTAGGGCATACCCAACCCTTGTGTACTGCAGTAAATGCTAATGAAAAAAAGATGTCATACCACAGGCAACTACGACATGGGTTACAGTAACCAATCACTTTCTGCCTAATAGAAAACGTGCTCTTTTATGGAATAATGCCAAATGAGTTATAATCCTAAAGGCTGTGGGGGTAATATAATAAGTTCCAGGGTCAGCCAAACTAATCTCTAAGCATATATCTTATATTTGAAACAAAATTCTTAACACTTGTCTCTAAATATGTGTGAAATTCTTCAGGAATCTCATGCATCAGAGGAGAGTGATATACTTTCCCAAATGAATCTATCTTTTTATGGATGCCAAACCAGTCTTGGAACATTAGCTTTTAAAATATTTTTACTTTTATTTTTTTAATATATTTTGTCGATTTTTTACAGAGAGGAAGGGAGAGGGATAGAGAGTTAGAAACATCGATGAGAGAGGAACATCGATCAGCTGCCTCCTGCACATTCCCCACTGGGGATGTGCCCGCCACCAAGGTACATGCCCTTGACCGAAATCGAACCTGGGACCCTTGAGTCTGCAGGCCGGCGCTCTATCCGCTGAGCCAAACTGGTCAGGGCTAAAATATTTTTAGAAGTTAACTTTTTTTTAATTTCAATTTTCTAGAGGTTGGGGAGGGGGTTCTCCATATCATTAGTAATATTCAGAGTGTTTAGCACTCAACACTATGTCTAAATTCCTAAGACTGGTATCATGGAAGCATCACAGATGCTGAATTTTTCCTTTAATTTTGACTCCTGATACCTGTACTTATATTATGTGCATAATTTGGGGAAAGCTGTTTTCATATCTCCACATTTCAGATTCCTTCTCATTAAAATGGAATAAGACTAAATTCAATCCTGTGTGCAAAATACCATCCATAGTATGAGAGGTACAGTAGGTTTCTAAATAATGCAAGTTCTCGTCCTCTTTTTATCTCATTTTTCTCACCATTTTGACCATTCAAGAAATTTGGAACATATGGAAATCTGTATGCCAATATGTATATATTCTGTTTCAAATCACATTTTATCTCCTTTGTCCAGGTGACAGATATAAGAGATTTCTCAGCTGAGCACTGAAATGACTTTTTCATTCTGATAAGTACATTTATTTATAGAAAGACACCAATCAAGAGCACACATGAAAACTGAAAGACATAAAGACCTTTAAAAAAAGAAGAGGAAGAAGCACATGTATCTTGTGTCATTTTCAGATTGAGATTCTCTGATATGTGGTTTGCCTGAAGGAAATAATAGGTGATACCAAAGAATATAACATAACCTCTTCTAATCTGAAGCTTTTCTCAAGGACCACCTTGGTGTGGAAATCTGAGTCACACACCCTACTGGTCTGGAAAGAGTGATATTGAAACCAACAGCACCAACAGCTAGCTTCCTCCAGTCAATTAAGGGAGGTGCCCCTGTGGCCTTGAAATAGACAATTGTATTCTCTTTTTTTCTTTTCCAGGAGCATAGTATTTTTTAAACACAGTTAAAAATCAATAAAAACTTGCTCAGTAACTTCTCTTTTGCAAATTGGAATGATAATTTGAGGATATTAATCTATAAAAATTTAATAGGCATTTGGGGGATATTTTATCTTAGCCTGCCAAATCAAGTTTCTATGTTTAATCTTAAATAAGATTTTAACATTGAGGTCTCCACTCTGTTGGTCCTTTGTAACAACAACAAACTTAGCTTGTAAGCAGAAATACAGTTTTGAAAACAAATCTAAAATAATGACTGAATAAAACCTCTGTTGGAATATAAATTGAATCACTGACATTTGGCTGGGGATTCAGCTAACTCTTAGCCTGAGGTGATGAATAGTATCTCAAAATGAATTTCTCTGGTTTAGGTCCCATCACAAATAAAGATACAATTTTTTGTACTTAATGCTTTCAATCCATGGAAATGATACTTGCACAAAGTAATGGTTTTATTGTTAGTATGTATTACTCCAGTATTACCCACCAACATTGTTAGGAGGTAAGAATATGAACTCTAAATTCAATTTGCCTGAGCTGAAACCCTGGACAAGTTATTTAACCTCTTTTTTACTAACTATGCAATCAATTATTTACAATGCAACCCTGGACAAGTTATATAACCTCTCTCAGTTTTAGGTTTGTCATCTGTAAAATGGATAATAATCATGTATTTTAGGATGGCTATAAGCTTAAATGGCAAAACACATATATGTATATTAGCAATAAATGTCAGCTACAATTTGGTCACAAAGTCTAGAAACACAAATAAATGTTTACATACAAAACCAATATATTAAGTGATCAATTAATGCCTGCAGTTGACAAACTAGGGCAGGGGTGGGCAAACTTTTTGACTCGAGAGCCACAATGGGTTCTTAAACTGGACCGGAGGGCCGGGACAAAAGCATGGATGGAGTGTTTGTGTGAACTAATATAAATTCAAAGTAAAGATCATTATATAAAAGGGTACAGTCTTTTTTTTTTTTTTAGTTTTATTCATTTCAAACGGGACGGATCCGGCCCGTGGGCCGTAGTTTGCCCACGACTGAACTAGGGGAAGGTCACTTAGGAGAGTTCCAATAGGATGGTGTCCCACCTGGTTATGCTAGCCTGGCTAAGGGACTAACTAGCTGATACTTTGCAAATCTGCATAGCCAATGTGGCTATGTGTACTGGATTGCATACTCACCAGATTCTAGTGCTTTTTCTGGCATATGCTAATGGCACAGGTTTGTTCAGAATAAATCTGAGACACAAATTGTCACGGCACTGTATCACTGATGCATCGGCAGGGACTAGTGGAAACTCTGGGTAAAAGTGTTGCCTTTGTTGCAATTTCACACAGTATGTGATGGACGATCTATGGAACATACCATGCAATATCGTTGACCAACTCATGAACAAATGTTATTATGTAAGCATCCTGTGTGATCTGGGTTTGGTTACCCAGCATAAAGGAAACAGTGGGCATGTTAGTAATCCATGGGAGATGATTGAGCTTCTGCCCATCCCCATCCGTGCTCCAGAGGATTTCCCTTGCCCACATATTTAGAAAAAGGAAAGTGATATGGACAGGAGCCTTCTCTTAGGTGTCTTCACTTTAGGGGACTCGGTGGACTAGGTAATACGCTGCCCAAAAGGTGAGAATGGAAAGGCCTTCCTTTCTAGAAATGTAGGAAGAAGGATCTTAGTACCCTTTGTTACAATATGAACACATTCATTTCCAAAGAACCACTTGAGAGCAGAGTAATAGTGATGGCGAAGAGAAGGTAGAGATTCAGCCTACATGACACTGCCCTGGGAAGGTCAGACTCACATCTTATAAAAATCTTGTCCCCAAAAAAATTCAGGTAGAAAGGTAGAAACATAATTTGAATCCAGGTTCATCTACAAACATTTTAGCTCTTCTGCCACAACATCCTGCTTCTGGAGATATTTTACAGCTCCTACGATATGCCAAAGGTCATGCTAAGTGGACCATGCTAGAGATTTTGCTAAATTGCCAGGGGAAAAAAGATACCCAGTTACATTTGAATTTAAAATATTTATAAATCTTATATAAATGTGAGTTTAATCCAAATATACAAATTTAGGGGAACTTTTAATCTGTTCAAGTAGCTATACGCAATCCACTTGGAATTGAAATGCTGGCTAATTTCACCTCAGAGTCTGTGATGGTGCGGATGATGGGTTTAGATCACCCTGTAAGGTGGACAAAGGATACAGAAAGGAAAGGGGACACCCACCCAACAGAGCCACATGGGCCATGGTACTCCAGGATAAAATACATCTATTTTAGCATTTTGATTAGGGTTCTTGTTCTGTACGTCAAGCTTTCTCCTTTCTTAAATCAATATCACTCTTTGCTTATCTAATACACAAGTTTGATTAAATGAAATAAAAATGGACAACTGCCTTTACTCTTATAAACCCACAAGCAGCATCCCAGTATCCTTGTAGCAAAATGTAAAGTGTACACTCTGAAAATAATCTGATAAATGAACAAAATTTTGAAAATTAATGATATTCATGAAAACCTGAGATGAAAAGACATTCAACCTGTAATTCCAGTTCCTTTAAAAAAAAAAAAGAAAAGAAAGAAAAGAAAAAAAATTTTAATGGAGAGAAAAGGAGAAATAGAGAAACATCCATGTGAGAGTAAAACAATAAAACAATTGGCTGCCTCCCCTTTCCCGGGGACCGAGCCCAAAACCAGGGCATGTGCCCTGACCAGGGATCGAACCAGCAACCCCTTGGCAACACCGAACCAACAGAGCCACATGAGCTATGGTACTCCAGTTCCTATTATGAGCACACAATAAAGTGTGTTCCTTCTTTTAGTAGCATGATACTATGTCCCTTATATTAATATTAGAGGCCCGGTGCACAAAAATTTGTGCACTGGTGGGGTGCGGTATCCCTCAGCCCCACTTGTGCCCTCTCACAGTCTGGGACCCCTCGGGAGATAACAACCTGCTGGCTTAGGCCCACTCCCGGGTGGCAGAGGGCAGGCCCAATCCCTCGGTGCCTGCCCTGCAGCTCCTGGTCGGGCTCAGAGCAGGGCCAATTGGAGATTTGAGGTGCTGCCCCCTGTCATGCACAGAGCAGGGTGGATCAGGAGGTTGCGATGCCACCCTCAGTCATGCTAGGGTAGGGCTGGTTGGGGGGTTGTGGTGCCACCCCCTGTCACACCTAGGGATTGGGCCTGTCCTCCGCCACCCGGGGACCAGGCCTAAGCCAGCAGGTAGTTATCTCCTGATGGTCCCTGACTGTGAGAGTGCACAGGCCGGGCTGAGGGACCGCCCCTCTCCCCCGAGTGCAAAAATTTTTGTGCACTGGGCCTCTAGTCCTATATAATAAAAGCCTAATATGCAAATTGTCCCCTTGGATGTTTGTTTGATCAGAAGTTCGACCAGTCGCTACAACATGTGCTGACCACCAGGGGGAGGCGTGGAACATGATGACTCAGCTGCTGGCCCTGATAGGCCCCAAAGAGAGCAGGACCGCAGTGGGATGGTGGAGTGGTGAGTGGGCGACTCCAGGCCAAGGAAGGTGCGAGCTGGGGCCCAGGTGTTTCCCAGTGCCCAGTGGTCAGCTGGGACCTACCCTTCCATGCCAGGGGCTCGTGCTTCAATCACCTGCCAGGCCTAGGGACTATGCACAAATTTCATGCCTCTAGTCTTATATAAAAGGGAATTTCAGACTTACCTATTAAAAAGTCAAAGTTTTTAATATTTTTAATAATTAGATGTCACTTTTATTGCCATTTTAGTTTACCATTTCAGTGGAAAATAGTTTTGGACAGGATATGTGTATCTCAACTGCGGGTATCTCAATCTCAAAGACTTTAAGATCCTTTCAAATGTGATAAGCACTCCTACCTATGCTAATATCTTATCCATTTCTGAAGCTGCATAATTTCCACATTTTGTCTCTATTTAATATCTGTCATTATATCATCTTCCAGCCCAAGCCTCCACCTCTCTGTGGTTTTTTCAATATAACCTCCTAATAAGAGGCCTCTCTTTTTCAATATCTCTCTCTCTCTCATTTATTACATATGACAGCCTAAAGTATCACATAGTGGCTTATGTTATTTGATTGTTCCAAAGATTCCTAAGGTAAAAGAGAATGACGGAAAGAACTCTAACTGATCTCACAGTATCTATGCTAATCACATGTACAGATGCTATCAAGTATAATCCTCACAATACAACTTTGAAGAAAGATATAATTGCTATGTAACACTCATAAATTATTACACTGAGGCCCAGAATGGTAAGCCAGATTGAGGAGATATTGTCCATACCCTTTTACAGACAGACCAACTGAGAAGCATGGTAGGAACGTCACATGCACAGGTCACAAGAGAAAAGCAGTGGAAGCAGGACCTGAATTCTAGTTTAGTTCTTGCTCCCCATCCCCATACACCCACTGGTTGCTCATTTACTCTTTGTTCCTTTTGGGAGAAATGGCATGAAAATTAGGCAGCGTGACCATATTATGAGCATTTCCTTTTAATGCAGTGCCTTTCAACAGTGCTTTTATTGCATATTTGAACTTTTACCAACTTAAAAAATGAAAGCAATATGTATTGTTCTCCTAATCCAACAATAACAGCAATAATAATTGATTTTCTGGATTGTTTGTTTTCCACCTTTTATTTTTTGTGTGTTTTATTTTGATGAATGCAGGAGGCCAGATGACAGAGCTCTGTGTGTTTGAGCCACTCCTGTAACAAAACAAAAATTGATTTATACCATCATTATCCCTAAAGTGCTAAGTTTTGAGATTATAAATTATTTCGTTCTCAGCAGTATTCAATTTCTAATTGTCTGAAGTGGATGAGATTGTCAGATTCTAAGATTTGAATCACACACTGCTGTGATGAGCGGAGAAAAAGCATGCAAAATAAATGATCTGCCCAAGGGAATCACATTTGTGATTGATTATTGATCTCTTAAAGGGCTTCCTACTAGTGGAGGAATTTCTGCATTAAACCGTACTCTAGAACACAATCCGAACATGTTTACATACAACCTTAACATTGGAACATTACTTAACAGCCTTGTTTAGGAAGAGGACACTCATGCCCTGCGACTGCTCCTCATTTTATATGACTTCCCTGATGCATTGGATACTGTTGACAACCAGGTCTTCCCTCTTTTCCAGGTTTCCGACACTATTACTCAGACACATACATCTACTTGCTTTTTTGAAAGGTTCTTCTTAATTAAATCTTCCTTCTACCATTGAACTCCGGGTTATCAAAGGCCTAGTCCTGGTTCCTCTGTTCATTTTTCTTTGTTTTACTTTATTTTCACATTCTCAGAAAATTAACCTCCTCTGTGGCAGTTTTCTAAGTTTTTGTCCAAATTAGTCCTGAAAGCAACAGTGAAGTAATGCAGATTCCTTCTATCCTGCGTTTTACCTTTAAAATGTTTTTCATCTTTTATTTCATAGCACTTCATCGCAAGTAGGCATAACAATTTGGGGGAAGGGACTCCAAAAAATTTTACACATTATTTCCATATCATATAACATTCTCCCAAAAGCTGTTTCATTCTATCCATGACTTTGTTCATCTCCTGGCTTCTTGCCATGGACCCTTGGAGCAGAAGTACCATCTGAGCATGGAATTATTGAGAACTAATTTTTTTTCTGAGGTTTTTACTTGCAAATTACATCAAAGGACTTGATATGAACTCGAGACATTACCACAACAGCTCATATTTAGACAATCTCAGTGACTGATGCTGTGTGAACCATGCAGAATTTACATCACCAGAAATATTCAAACTGCAGGTAAAGAGGATCTACCAGATTGCCGCTGCTTGCTTTCATTCCAGCAAAAGGAACTTTGCACCTTAGATGTAACAATCTTCACTTACAGCCTTACAGACTCAGAATAGTTCTATAGCTTGCTCTGATCATTAACCTTAGTTTTTTCTTTTGTTTTCAGAGGCACACCCCTTATTAAATATCTGATCACTTGTTCACACAACATAACTCTCACTTTGGAAGCCCATCTGCATCACTGCCTCCTGAAATGAGACTCAACAATTTAACTGAACTGATTTATTTTCAGGACACATAACTGAGTCAATGAAATATGGAGCAATACATCAACTTTACTTCTGGATACAACAATTTCATATCAAGATGATGAGACTTCATGGATTCTAGCCTATGCCTACTTTGGATAAATCAACAAAAGCCTCTCTGTTCCCGTCTTGGATACCATTTCCTTGACTCCCAAGCAGGGAGACACTTCCATACCCCATATAGGCAGGGACCACAGCTCTTGTTAGCAGGAAACAGTTGCTGGAGACAGACTATCCTCCCTCATCACC
Source organism: Myotis myotis (assembly GCF_014108235.1). NCBI lineage: Eukaryota > Metazoa > Chordata > Mammalia > Chiroptera > Vespertilionidae > Myotis > Myotis myotis. The sequence continues at coordinate 143,768,015 of NW_023416324.1, read as the reverse complement.
CCTTGATAAAGATTTCAAGGATGGAAATCACTGAGGGGGAGGGGAGATGAGATAGGCCAGTAAGCCAGGACAAGTGGAATAGGGAGACAGATAGTTAAAGGGTCAAGAAGTTTACAGCCATCTAATAAGGCAAAATCCTATCTTCCCTTATTAAGGACACTTAAGAGTAAATGGTTTACATATCTCTTCCTCAACCAGAGGGTAAATAGCTTAAATCACTCTACTTAGGAAAATAGGTAGCAGAAATTCAATTAGTGCCATTTGTGTCAACCACACTCAAGGATGGATAAAGTTAAGGAAATAAATCTCATTTTGGTGCTTCAGTATGAAGTTGAGGATATTCTACTGAGATCCTCCCCTAAGACCTACCCTAAACACCCAGCCTTTAAAGCTCTCAAGACTAAGGCCCAGGGCCCATTCTCCTATTCAGGAGCATGTCCATGCCTTTCTTCCCTCTCATGTATGCATCGCCTAAACTCTTAGAGTCCCCATGAGACTTGCAACCAGGGGAGCAATGGGCAGTGGCAGCTGGTCCCTGGGCTAACCCTCTGAACCTGTTTCCAAGGCCCCTGCTCTCTGACCTTCCAGTGACCTTACAGCCCCACCTAGGCTCCCTTCTTTCCTGTAACATTGCCAGAGGGCCAGCGCAGCACCACGGAGTCTCTCTCCTGCTGCTGCTTCTATCCTAAGCCTTTCCTTGCTTCACTCGCCCCAGCTTTAATAATCATAGTAGCAAAATAAAAAAATTAAAGGAAAAGAGTACAATCTGAAAGCTCTGCTTAAACTTTGTTTCCAGTCCTGACCTGCTTTCCAACTCCAGGCTATCTAGTCAGGATTTTACTTAGCAATTCTGGCAACTGCCTGGCATTCAAGATGCTTAAAGCCAGCGTATAACCTTCCCTGTCAACCTGACTCCCCTGTCTCTGAAGATGGTATCATGATGCTCTCAGTGACACAAGATGAGCATGTCAGTGTTTTTATCCATTCCTAATTTAATCTGCATATATAATAATTAAATCTCACTTTTTCATGTTTAGCTTCTTAGTTCCTCCTAGTCTAGCATCTTCTATGATATACACATGGATTTTTAATCTTTTGGGATTTGGGGACTATTTTGATAGTCAGAAGTCCATGTAGCTCTCCCCAGAGGATCATGTATTATGCACACATTTTCTAAAAGGTGTTCAAACTCCCAACTCCAATAAAATGGCTTACCAGACAGTTTCCTTTCATCTGAGACTCCCTGCAAATTGCTGAGATTTCTCCTCCTTAAACACTGTCTTTATTAAGGCCATTAGCCAACTCAAAATTTTTATAGCACTCAACTGAAAAAAGTATAAAATGGAAAAATCGGATGATGTTTTAATAAGTATTAAGGGTTTATATGGTTCAGCCACTTCCTATACATTCTTATAGATAGTTAAGACTCATAATAGACCTATATTGTATTATCTTCTTTTTATAAGGAGGAAATAGAAAGTTATAGATATTTAAGAGATCTGAGACTAAAATCCAAGTCTCTTACTTGAAAGCTTATGATTTTTTTCTTATTCCAAGTTGCTAGCTAGACTTTGCAATTTTGTCTAAAGTCCAGACACATTACTTAACTTTGCAAAAATAGTTTTTTCTTATAACTTCTTCCAACTTTGTCTTCTATGCCTCTCTTTTTATAGTCTGCACCAGCTGAAGTTATCTCATTATGCCCCTCACACTTGGCTTTGTACATAAGTTCTCATCTAAAAGAGAAAGAAAAATGAAAGGCCTTTGCTCTTTCTATCCAACTCCCTTTGATCTTCCAAGGCCCAGTTTAATTTGTGATTTCCTCCTCCATAATTTCTCTTGCAAACATTCAATTGGTACTTTTAATCATAGAATCCATTGTCATTTGCGTTTTAGTGTTTTGTCTCTACAATCATTTTGTACTGTTACTAGCTTACTGCTGTGTGTATTGAAGCACAGGCAGTTGGAGGAGCCATATAATTTAATTTACAAACAGCAGGGAATCTCTATATCTGTTGAATGGATAACCATGCATGCGTATGAATGTGACCCATTTCCCTGGCATACACCCTGACCACAATTATTTAATTTTTATTTTCTCTAAGCTGATCCCTTTGTGAATTCTTTATGAAGTAGAATAAGAAAGAGTGTTGATTTGTCCTTTAAAATGTTATTAAAGTTTTTACTTTAACCACACCGGAAATAAGTATTGAAGCCCGAAGGGAGTCCATTATTTAAAACGGTGGAAAGGGAAATTTCACTCAACCCTGTGGTTCTCAAATAGGCCATTAGGCTTTTGTTCTGTCAATACTCATGTCCCTCCATCAAAATATGAGACTGCTCTGGCTTGTCTTAAAAAAACAATAGACATAGAGCCTGTTCACTCTTGGAAATCTCTTAAATCATGTGTTCAGTGTTAACTAATTTGGACATTGATATGGAATGTTAAAAACAATACTCACCATGCCCACAAGCTTACCATCTACATGGTCCCCATTCACTAATCTCTGTGTGGCTATGAGCCAAGGAATATGAATTGTGCTTTTTCAGAAAAGCAGGAGAAAATACATTTCCCAGAAAACACATAGTAAATCAAAGATGGGGCCTAATATAAAAATATTACTTCATTTCTCCTTATTTAAATACCATACAATTTGTTCTGTCCCTATATATAAAAGAACTGGACACCCTAAAGAGATTTGAAAAATAAATGTTTATGCTTTCTTATTCAGTTCTGTACATGTATGATCTTTTTCATCAGGAAGAATAAAAAGAAAGTTCATTCATCCTTTTAATAAATATTTATTGAGTTACTACTCTAGACTATAATCTCTTTCTTTTCTACTTATTCAGCATTTACCCATGAGCAAGACATGAGGCCTCTCCCCCCAAATTACATGCACATGTAGAAATCACCAAAGGCAATAAACTTACCTCCTTTCAATGCACACTAGAATATACATTTATTTCAGACATGCTCCAGGCTACACATTAAATATTTTTCTTTTCTAATTGAAGTATAACATATACGGAGAAAATATACCACTCTGTAAATTTCAGAGAGGAAAAAACATCCATGGACTCATCAACCAGTTCAGGAAATCACACAATATTAGTCCCTACAGAATTCTTCTTACAATATCACCCACACTCCATCCTTCTTCTGTAAAAGTAAGGTCACGACCTTGACTTGCCCATTTTACATATTTCTCAGAGTCTTCCTCTTGTGTTCACCTGAAACTCTCCATCTTGCCATTTACATCCTTACCCCCATTAATCATAGCTATTTTAGGATTTCTGATGAATGAATGCAATAGGTAGTTCTCCTGTGGTATTATCTGCTTGTTATCTTTTATTTTGGTCATTTGATTCCAAGTCCTGCTATAGTTGATAATTTTTGGGTTGATTGTCAAAGACAATGTATGAAAAGCTAAAGTGATGTTTTGAAGATTTGGAAGGTGTTCCTTTCCTCCAGATTTAATTTTCTCTTGCTTCTGGAATTTAATTTGAGACTGGGTTTTGATTTCCTGAGGGCTAGTTTAATTCCAATTTATTGAAATACACATTTCCTCTTGTGGATAGGAAAAAAAAAAGAGGAACAGGCAGGTATTCCTTTTTCATTGAGTAATGCAATTTGTATGGACTTGATTTTCTGTTTGATGACAAATACCAGGAAGTGCAGCTTTAGGTTATGTGTTCCACGGAAATCATTCCACCTCTCCTACCTTCCATTATTATTTGACTCTCTTTTTTATATAAATTTGTGATTTTATTATGTTGTTATTTTTTTATATAAGTTTCCTCAAATTGTTTATGGAAGTAGATGGATCAAAAATATCAAATAAATAAACATAGCTATACTGGGATTGAAAAGTACTTTAGAAGGATGTCGAGGTTGTGCCACCAGGTGATTTTAATTCTGTTTTTGCTGGTGGTATTCATTTGTTTGTTTTGCTTGTTTAGTTTGGTTTGCTTAATATGTCTTCTTAGTAATTCTGTAATGGCATCTTCATTATTTGAAGAACTGCTCCTCTCCCACTTGTGTGGTTTTGTTGGGTATATTTGTTTCCTAAGGTTGCCATAAAAAAGTACCACCGCCTGGGTGGTTTAACACAACAGACAATTTTTGGTCATAGGTCAGGATACCAGAAGTCCAAAATTTAGGAATTGACAGTGTTGGTTCCTTCTTGGGAGCTCAGAAGGAGAATATATTCCATGTTTTATTTGTAGTGTCTAGTGCAGTGATGGCGAACCTATGGCACCTCTGACACGCGAACTCATTTTTTTGGTTGATTTTTCTTTGTTAAATGGCATTTAAATATATAAAATAAATATCAAAACTATGTCTTTGTTTTACTATGGTTGCAAATATCAAAAAAATTCTATATGTGACACGGCACCCGAGTTAAGTTAGGGTTTTTCAAAATGCTAACACGCCGAGCTCAAAAGGTTCGCCATCACTGGTCTAGTGGTTGCTGGCAATCCTTGGCTTAGGTATGCATCACTCCAATCTCTGTCTCTGGCATCACATGGTGTCCTTCTTGCATGTCCTCACATCATCTTCCCTTCAAGCATGTCTATCTCTCTGCCTCTTCTCATAGAGACACCAGTCATATTGGAAGTCACACTCCAGTATGACTTCACCTTAACTAATTACATGGAAGATGACCCCGAGGTTCCTAAAGACGTGCCTTTTTAGGAGACATCACTTAACTCAGTCCAGTGGGACAACCAACCACAGTATCCAGCCTTCTGGTTACAGCATTAGCTGATCAGATTCCTCTGGGGTTTTATATAGAAAAACCAGTAGAAAGGATTTCTCTTTCCTCTTGAATCACCAGAGAAAGACAATGTAAGCCTGAAATGAGGCTGATATAAAGAGAAAACAGAACTAAAAGAAATAAAAATAAAAATAAATAGGAGGAAGGGATCGTATGGAGGGGGCGTGGGGAGAGATCTGGAATTTTGGAAGCACAGAGCAGAAACAAATAAATCCCTTTATTTCTTTATTTGAATGATCTTATGTGACTGGAAAATTTTGTTGCTTGTTTTTTTAATAGAGATAATTTTCAGTATAACCCAGCATATGTCACCATACTGTATTATAGTTCTGAATCTTAAAAGGAGGACAAGTGAGAGAGAGGGAAATGTGTGTGAATGAAAAAATATACTCAATATACCTATTATTTTGTAATGCAAAGAGTATAAATTAATATTGACAAATTTTAATTATTGGGGCTGGTTCAGGATTTTTTTCTTCAAATAGTCTAAGTCGATACCAATGATGAAATGGTTAAATAATGTAATTTGCATTCTGAATCTTATGCTGCTATCAAAATCGTGGGGCAAAGCTATATATATTCATATGGAGAGGTCTTTATTGTTATTTCAAAAAATCATGGAAAAGATGTATGTTTTGGTATCATTTATGAAAACCATGCATGCATACCTGCACACCTATATGCATACACTTCAAAATGTACTGGTATGCTGGAAGGAGTTAGACAGACAAATAGATAAAACTGTTAGCAATAGTTACAGCTAGAAAATTTTGGGATGGAGAAATTGTGGCAAAGATAAATAAGGATTTCTAGTTTCGTCCTTCTAGATATTTATTCCTTCTTTGTATTTCTACATATATTCATTATTAACTACTTGTTTCATTAAAATCTAACAGGCTGAAACATAAAAAGAAATAATTTGGCAGAGTTTTTTAACTTCTTTGATAGGTTGTGTTTCCCTTCATTTCCATGTGCTCCTGTAGTTATAGAACTGGTTGCCCTTTGAAAAAGCAATGTTGTGTGTCTCACACATTAAGTACCTGGAAAGCACAAGAAGGAATCAGCAGTGAGTAAAAAGTGCTGAGCTGAGACTGAGGTGGACAAGAGAATGCGTTCTCTATTTAAAGCGGGCAGCCTTGAGCTATTGCTGCCATGGGCCCATTATAATCCAGCACTGTGAATCTTAAACACACATTTCTTGATGCACATTTGTCCTTATGTCTGTAGAATAAATTTCATAGTAGTTGTATTGCCGAGTCAAAGTAAGTGCACATTTCAGATTCTGATTGATATAGCAAAACAGAAGAAGCTGGTCATTATTACTGTTTTAGCATTACTAGATGCTAGGCAGTGGTTCTCAACCTTCTGGCCCTTTAAATAAATTCCCTCATGTTGTGACCCAACCATAAAATTATTTTCGTTGCTACTTCATAACTGTAATGTTGCTACTGTTATGAATCGTAATGTAAATATCTGATATGCAGGATGGTCTTAGGCAACTCCTGTGAAAGGGTTGTTCTACCGCCAAAGGGGTCGCGACCCACAGGTTGAGAACCGCTGTCAGCTAGCGCCTTTCCCCGCTGATATTTAGGTGAAGGGTGAATCTGGTTAGATTTTGGTGAAGGCTCCCTAAATAGAATGTGGCATTTTTTTTTAATTAGGAGATTTGCATTGTTTATGTTCTCCTTAGGTGCAAATTAAGCTGCTTAGTGTCACAAAATAAAGAAGAATGGCATCTGCAGCTCCCTCCGTCCCCCTCACACATCAAAGGTGGTACAGCTGTCATCTTTCCCTTATGATGAAGACAATAGAGATGGAAGGGAGCATCACAGCAGCAAATCAGATGCCTCGAGGGGAGCCAAGTGGAACAGCAGCAAGGCCCTGAGCCAAAAATCCTAAGAGGCAGGAAGTGCCTTGGGATGTGCTCCAGCTGCAGCGGAAATGTGAGAAGCCTCAAATGGTTAAAAGGAAAGACTCTGCCAAGGGACAGGCTTGTGTGTTGCAGGATGTGTTGCTACAAAGAATTTTTCTAGCTCTTTGTTGTGAAGTTATTTAATACCATGCATATCAATTTTCTTTTTTTACTGAATTTTACGGCATGCGACAGAGGACAGGCTATGGTAGACAGATATTGATTCCACCTATTCTGCTGATGCTGCCTCATCTCATCTTGCCTGTAACATCCCCATGAAAATACCATTGAAGGGTCAATGAGCTGTAAAATGGTTACTTTTCTCCTTCAAAATAATTTTTCACTAATGTCCATGCTTGGAAATTCGTACAGTATTTCAAGGACATAGATTTATTATGAAATGTAATCTTTGCTCTTGGGGAAGACATATACTATCATGAAAGAAAATTTTCATTGAAAGGGCAACTATAAAGAGATTAATGACTTCATTAATTTAAAATCTATATAATAAGGGGCAAATAACATTACTCTCTGTAAAGATCCTATATTCAATAAAACAAGCACTAGATGTTGTGTCCTGTTGAGGCAGAACTGAATATAATCAGTGAGGAAATCTAGACTATTCATAACAATAGCTTTTATTTGTGAAGTATCTGCAGCTCAAAAAGCACTTTCACTCAACCCTAACTTGCAATTTATGCTGATCACCAACCTTGTGAGTTTTGCAAAATAGGTGTTAAATTTGATTCACCAATGTTACCTCAAGTCCCTTTGTAAAAGGTCAGAGTATAAAATTCAATAAGCAATTTTGAGATTAAAAAACTGAGAAGTTAAGTGTATTACCCAAGGTCATACTAGTTAGTAACCTAGCAAAACCTACACTTCTGCAGAGCTCAAGGGCAGAATTGCTGAAGTTGACTTGCTTTTATCTCCTCTCCCCAGAAAGAATGTGTGTTCTTTGTTGTGAGGCTTTTCTCCTGCTCACTCTGTCACTAATGGGCATTGTGAGTTCAGAGCCACTCACAATAAGTGACTCTTCCTGATACTTACTTACCAACTTATTGTCATTTGGCATTAGCGGTGCTGTTTTGGCTCCATTGAAGGAATATTGTTTACACGTGGAAAGATGTAATAGAGACCAAACACAGGGAAGAGAGAGAATTAAAAAAAGGCTCTCAGCTTTTAATGAGCTCACACCTCTAAGGCCAGGAAAATTCTGTGTGGTGAAAAGAGTACAAGGTTGTTATTCAACTTGGTTTTTCCATTTCTTGCTGTGTGAAATATGATCACAATACTTCTTAGCTAATTTGAATCTTGTGAGTATGATAATAACTATGTTCATGAGGCATTTTTGAAAAGCAAACATAGTGTATGTAATATGATTATACTTCATGGATGCTTAATCAATTATAGCTATAATTAATAAAGTATGAAATCAACTTACTGAATTGACTTAGATAGCATGTGACCTCTAGAATATATTCTAATTAATAAATGAGTGATCAGGACTTTGGGGGAAGAATGAGTGAGTACTAAGACTTGGCAAGTACTCACTGAAATCAAATAATAACATACTAATCTCACTTCCTTTTTAAAGAGTAATGCTGGATCACAGGTCAGCAAACTAAAGTCTACCAGATATTCTGGCCTGCAACCCAGTCCTGTGTGTCCTAAGAACCCAGAAGGTTTTTTACATTTTTAAAAGGTTGGAAAAAAATTTTTAAGAATATTTTATAACCTGTGAAAATTATATTAAATTCAAATGTCAGTGTCCATAAATAAAGTTTTATTGGAACACAGCCACACATTCATTTTCATGATGTCTAAGGCAGCTTTCTCATTAGATGTCAGAGTTGGCTGGTTGCAACAGAGATCATATAAGTGCTTTCCTCTGTATTCTGACCTATGGCTGGGAGGTGCCTGCCCACTATGATTATATTTCTCAAACTGTTTTCTTCTAGGTGACAAGATTTCGCCAATGAAATGTGAGTGAAAACAATATGCATCATTTCCAAGAGAGAGTTTTTAAGAAGCAGGAGTTTCTTCTATGCATTTTACCCAGAAGGCCCTGGGGGATGGAGGAGCCACAAAATGTAAGGAACCCGGGTTCCTGAACTGCATCTGGAAGGGAACCACCTGCCTTCCAGAAACACCTGTTTGAAACTTTTATTTGAGGAAAACAATAAAGTTCTATTGTATTGTCACTAAAACTTGAGAAGTTTGTTTATCAGTGCTTCTCTAATTAACTCCGTCTTGACATGTGCTGAAAGGACAAGGCAGTGTGTCTGAATAACAATACTTAAGTGGATTTAGAGATGAGCAGCTGTGCTCAAACAGGGTTGGTTAATCAACTGATGTAAACAGGTGTGAGAGGCAGAATCCCACAGAGTTCTATCCTTGGTCCCATCTGAATAACCAGTTCTATTAGATAAAATTAGTACGTCTAAATGGTTTAAGAGTTCTTTTGAAATTTTTTTCCTGAAAATTCCCAGTGGATAGAATCATTGAGACAAATAATAGTGGGACAGATTTCAGCTAAGCATAAAGAAGAATTAAAAATAAAGTAAAGGCAGCTGCCCAAACAGAATTACCTTGCAATGTTCTGTGCTCTCTACAAAGCAGTGATAGAAAGCCATAATTAAATTTGGCAAAGAAGATTTTATAATTATACAGGAAGTTGGATTAATGATTCCTCTAATTCCTTCTAATTTTTGGTTCTTTAATTTTATCATTAACTGTTTTCTTGTTCTAATCATACTTACTATATAGTTTATAGAAATTTAAAGGTCATAGAGATAAAAAGGCAATTGTGCCACTTTGATTTTCCATAATCTGATTTATGCACAGGTCTTAAATATACAATTCAAGGACTTGAATAAGTTTTTTGTTTTGTCATTCAGTCAAAAATGTATGCTGGGAAATAAAAAGATAAGTTAGAAGAATTGGTGTATTGTTGGGGTGTATACACCTGCAAGTAAGATAACACTAACAATGGCCTAAATACAAGAGAAGTTAATCATTTCATATCAGGAAACTGCACCTGGCTGAGACCATGTTAACTAAGAGATAGATCAAAGTTACCATCATATACAATAAGATCTATTAGCAATCAAGTAATAAGACACGTAGACTTCATGTATCTTCTGATATGATAAACTGAGAAGGGCTCATCATTTCTTTGTTTTTCTAACCAAAAATGTATAATCTAATTATGAGAAAACATCAGATAAGCCCAAATTGTGGGACACTCTATTAAATAATTGATTAGGACTCTTCCAAAATATGGAGGTAATAAAAAAACAAGGAAACACTGAGAAATGGTTACTGTTTGGAGACTAAGGAAAAATTATAACTAAATTCAATGTAGCAACTGCAATGAATCCTGAAATAGAAAATAAGATATTAGAGAAAAAACTGGAAAAATTCAACCTAATTCATAATGTAGCTAATCATTTTACATCAATATTAATTCTTAATTTTGATCATTGTACTATGGATATGCAAGTTGTTAACATTTAGAGGAACTTGGTGTAGGCTATATGAGAGCTCTCTGCCATTTTTTAACTTTTCCATAAGTCTAAAATTATTTCAAAATAAAATATAGAAAAAAATAAGTACTGGAGTTGGTAGTCCAAATGTGGTGTAGTGACACAGGGACGTTGTTAAAGACCTAAAACCATTTTTTCTACTTTCTTTATGTCATCTTTCCATGTTCTCTCTCTCTCTCTCTCTCTCTCTCTCTCTCTCTCTCTCTCTCTCTCAGCTTATCTGCATACTGGACATTTGCCACTGCACCTCAGATGAACATATCTCTTTTCTTTTCTGTTCCTGGGCAGGCTGCCTTCTATGGTTGATACCGACTGGACTGCCCTGCTCTGCCCTATGGTCTCTGGTTGAGTAATGCCAGCAGGAGGTCAAAGTGCAAGAAAAGCAGGGGGTTAGGGTTTTTGTTCCTCATGTCTTAACATTTCAGGCTAAGGTTTTTATGAGCCTTTGTTCCTCGTGAAACTCCTGTAGGCACCACTCTCCTAAAGTTATATTACTGCTCTCTACCTGTTCTGATAATCTTTCCCTTTTCATTTTCAAGCCCAGTGGTGGTAATGGCTTCCTGCAATTGCAAGCCCTGAAAGACTAACTATTCCCCATCATTCCTTTTTATCCTGTCCAGGCTTTATTAAACTCTGTTACCCCATATGCCTGTGCCATCTCGTTCTTGCCTAAATTCTGATCATCACCTCATAGTCACAAAATAGTCCATGCAGCTTCAAGCATCACATATTCTCTCTTGACATCAGAGAGGCAAGAGTAGATAGTGCATATTGGGTACCAAAAAAAGTGTCTGCTACATATGGTTTCAATTCTACCTGTCACTCAACGGTTTCATAGTTACCTGGTACGCAGCAAGTACTCAATATTTTCCATCTCATTAATAAAGAGCTAATCCTGTCCTGGCCAGTGTGCTCAGTAGGTTAAACATTATTCTATCCACCAGAAGGTCACTGGCTCAATTTCTGGTCAGGTCACATGCCTGGGTTGTGGGCCCCATCCCCAGTAGGGGGTGTGCAGGAAGCAGCCAATTGATGTTTCTCTCTCCCTCTCCCTTCCTCTCTCTCTAGAAATCAATAAAAACTTTTTTTTTTTTTAAAAAAAAAGCTAATCCTGCCCTAGCCAGTATGGTTCAGTGGATAGAGTGTTGGCCCAAAGGGTCCCAGGTTCAATTCAGATCAAGGGCACATAACTAGGTTGCAGACTCGATCCTGGCCCCGGTTGGGACATGAAAGGGAGACATGTCTCTCTCACATTGATGTTTCTCTCTCTCTCTCCTCCTCCTCCTCCTTTCCACTCTCTCTAAAATAAATAAACAAACAAATGGAAAAATATCCTCAGGTGAGGATTCACAACAAAAATAGCTAATCCTGGTGTTGCTTAGGATAAATGCCCTAGAGTCCTCTTTACTCACTTTCTCCTCAACCCCACAGTCAGTATGTCAGCAAATCCTATCAGCTCTGCTTCCAAAATATATCTAGAACCAATCAGATTTCACCTCTCCGGCATCACAATCCTCTTTCCCCATATCTCTCTTCTGATAATTAGAATTGTCTCCTGCCTTAACCCTCCCCAACCACCTTTCTCAAGCACACAGTAGCCGAAGACATTTTTCTAATGTAGTTTGGATCATATGATTCCTCTTCTTAGAACTGGGCTATTTCACACAGAGGAAAAGCCAGTGTCTTGACAATGGTCTATGACAGCCGTGGGCAAACTACGGCGGGCCGGATCTGGCCCATTTGAAATGAATAAAAAAAAAAAAAAAAAAAAAAAAAAAACCGTACCCTTTTACGTAATGATGTTTACTTTGAATTTATATTAGTTCACACAAACACCCCATCCATGCTTTTGTTCCGGCACTCCGGTCCAGTTTAAGAACCCATTGTGGCCCTCAAGTCAAAAAGTTTGCCCAACCCTGGTCTATGAGGTCCTACAATAGCTGCCTGCTTCCACTCCTTTCCTCTCTTCCCTTATCTATATTGTTCTTTATGCTCTGTCAGCCACATTCAGTTCCTTGTTGTTGCTGAAACACACCATATAATATAACCACTACATACATATATGTAGTGAGCAAATATCATATATATGTATGTATAAGCTTCATACACTATATGTATGTATGTTTATGTACATATACATGAATATACATATACATATATGTGTGTATGCATATATGTGTGTATATATACATACATTTTGTCTCATTAGAATATATTCTCTTTAATGCCATAGGTTTTATTAAATATTATATCCTCTATGCCTAAAATGGTGCCTGGTACATAGGAAGTACTAAATAAATATTTCTGAAATAAATGAATGATGAATATTAACTGAATGTAAATCTGAACAAATGCTTTTTAAAAAAATACATTTTTATTGATTTTAAAGAGGAAGGGGGAGGGAGAGATAGAAATATCAATGATGAGAGAGAATCATTGATCCACTGCCTCCTGCATGCCCCACACTGGGGTCAAGCCTGCAACCTGAGCATGTGCCCTGACTAGGAATTGAACTGTAACCTCCTGGTTCATAGGTCGACACTCAACCACTTAGCCACACCAGCCAAAGCTTACTTTCCCCTAGGTTTTAGGGAGATTTTTTTCATGTGAAGAAAGCAGAGAAAATTTGAACAAAATGACTCCACTGCCCACTGAAGAAGCTTCTCAGCAAAGGGAAACATTCTCATCAAGTATTCCTTCAACATTCCTCTCGCAGAGTCAACCTGAACGGAGACTTCCTTAGGCAGCCAGAGACAAGTTTTATGGATACAGTAAATAAATTTTTATTGCTAAGTAAGTCAAATGTAAGCAGGAACACTTAATGATACTCCAGATGCACCAGGAGTGAACTTCCCTGTACTTCATACATGGCTGACATGTCAACTAACAGCACTTCACACTCTACTGAGAAGCTATTAAAACAATTGCCAGGTCATTAACAAGGGCTTTTAAGACCTGTTTTGAAACCATACCAGCAAGAAAATGTATGTTGATAGGCATATTAACCCAGTGGGGTGGCCTAGATTTGGACAATTTCCAACTTTAAGGCCCTGTCCTCTATTTCCTATTCCTCTGATTTCTGAGGACACTCCCAAAGGCAGGTAGATTGAATATTTCAAGTTTTAGAACAACTCCAACCATTTATATCTGAACTAGTGGAAGAATAATGCTGGAATGCTTTTGTTTCTGAGTATTCACATTCTGATAATTCAGAGAAATGCCAAATTAAAAAAAATAAAGTCAGCCCGGCCAGTGTAGCTCAGTGGTTGAGTGTGGACCCATGAACCAGCAGGTCAGGGTTCAATTCCCAATCAGGGCACATGCCCAGGTTGTGAGCTCAGTCCCTAGTAGGGAGTATGCAGAAGGCAGCTGATCAATGATTCTTTCTCATCGTGGATGTTTCTATCTCTCTCTCCCTCTCCCTTCCTCTCTGAAATCAATATTTGTTTTTAAGAGAGAAAAAAAAATGAAGTCTGTTTCTTGTATTCTCGGGGACACAAACACACCATTCAAAAATATTTTCTTGCTGATCCTTTAAAAATATTTATAGAAATTAACACCGCCTGAAAATTAGATACAATTTTAAAGTTGGTACAATTTACCTTTCCTTAATTGAGTAACTTTGTTCTGCTTACTCTTCTTAGAGTTTGGGGCCTCCTGTCCTCTCATCACCAACACCCAAGCATTCTCTATCCTCATGTGGCCTATGGTTGTTGGTTGTTCTAAAGCTTCCAAAGAAACAGCGCACCCTCCCCTCTCCTCCCACAATGCGATACTGTGCTGCTTAATTACCCTGTCTCCCCTGAAGGCAAAATCTCTATCTCTTCTAACTAGGCATAGAGAAGACATACACTCATATACTAGTTAAAGTAAGTTTCACAGATTATAAATTATTAAAAGGGCTATCCAATAAAATAAATATTTGTAGCTTAAAGAGTAGCCTTACACAAATAAATCAGATGTTTTGCACCCTGCTAGCTGTAAGAGAAATGGTACTATTTTTATTTTGCTAATGGAGAAATTAAAGGACACAATGATACCGAGATCAGTCAGGAAGATTTTAATTCCCTCTAAATTTAGGACTCAATGAAAAGCTATGCCATTATGGCAATAGCCATTATTCCCAGATGTGCTTCTCCCTGCCTCCCTCCTGCCCTCAAGGTAGGTTTCCTTATAAATAGACCAGGCATATAGAGATATAGAGATGAACATGCATGCCGAAGCATTGGCTATGACGTAGCTGAGATCTGAAAGCTAGACCAGGTGTCCCTTTAACTTCTTCCGCAGGACATTCTGTGACAACTGTATTACTCATCTGAGCCACCGAGGAGGAGACTTCTTACTCATTTATGGAAACATTAACAAATTGGCCAATGTGATTTTTAAACAAAGAAATTTTTTAAGCAGAGGATGTACAGATATTACATATTCGCTCTTACTGCAGAACCTAGCTATCTCAGAAAGGAGACAGAAATTCTGTAGAAGTTCACTTAATAAGTAATACTCAAAGTCTGCTGCTGATATGGAGACTCGGGCCCCACTTAGGGATTTTTCATAGACTTTTGCAGAACAAGTAACAGTATATGTTTGATTAGAAAAGCGTCCCTCTTTTTTTTTTTTTTTTGCATTAATTTTACTGTCAGCACATCTCCTCCCATAGAAAATAACTGAGTAGAAATCAGATCTTGATATTCTACTCATAGAGTCAACCACAGCTCTTAATGGCAAGTAATACTGCTGTCAGTTTTGTTCCATTTGGTTCTTAGCCTATGTATGAGATCTTTTTTGGTACTTTGAAAAATAGGCTGTTTAAAATCTTAACACTGTTCAAAAAGTATTAATAATAGCAATCTAACAGTCAAACTCTTAATTTTTATAATTGTTTGCACTCACTAAATGATGAAAAGTCTATCATTTTCAGCCGAAACCAGTTTGGCTCAATGGATAGAGCGTTGGCCTGCGGACTGAAGGGTCCCAGGTTCGATTCCGGTCAAGGGCATGTACCTGGGTTGTGGGCACATCCCCAGTAGGAGATGTGCAGGAGGCGGCTGATTGATGTTTCTCTCCCATTGATGTTTCTAACTCTCTATCTATCTCTCCCTTCCTCTCTGTAAAAAAATCATTAAAATATATTAAAAAAAAAAAAGTCTATCATTCTCAGATGAGAATGTTGCAAAGTTTTGGAATCCACTAATATTTTTCCTGAACATAAATGGGATTACATCCTAAAAATCTTTCTAGAATAGTATGTTTCTTTGTTATCTTTCAAAATACATGATCATTTAACACATTATTTTTTCTCATGCAATAAAATAGGCTATATTGATGATCTATTGGTATATAAAAGAATCACCTCATAATTTAGTGATTTAAAACAAGAATAAACATTTCTTCTCTCACAGTGTGTGTGTGTGTGTGTGTGTGCACGCGCGTGCCAGGAATTAGGAAGCATCTTAAATGGGTAATTCTGGCTTGGGCCTCTCTTATAAGGTTGCAATCAAGGGATTGGTTGTGCTACAATCTGAAGGCTTAACTGGGTAAGAAAGGTCTAAACCCAAGATATCTGACTCAGTGGCTGTCAAGTGGGTGCTGTCTGTTTGCAGAAAGACTTAACTCTGCCCTCTGTGGACTTCTCCTTTGTACTGCTTGAGTATCCTCCCTATATAGTTGTTGCCTTTACCCAGAATAAAAGACTTAAAATGAAAAAGGCAAAAGTGACCATGTGTTTTATGACCCAAGCTTGGAAGTCATACACTTTTGCTCTGCCATAGTCTATTGGTCACATAAATGACCCCTGACACATGTGGAAAGGAGCTCACTAGGACTTGAATGCTAGGGAGGCAAAGATCACTGGGCATCCTCTGGGAGGCTGGATGCCATAGAGCCACATGATGGAACAACAGCACTGAGTAGACACCTACCAAATATTAGATGAATAAATTATTTTTCAATAAAGTGAGAAAATGAGAAGAGGAAAGTGGGATACACAACAGTACTGACAATGTGGAATAAGTACCGCTGCCCTATTGTCTACCACGCTCTGTACACAAATAAGAAAGCATTATTCTAAATCATTCAGAGAGGACATTATTATTATTTTTTTTTTGCTTTGAAGTAACTATTGAAGAAATAACAGTTTAAATAAGTCTCTTAAGATATTCAAATACTATAACTTTGTAGTTTCCTCACCTAAAAATGTTTGACAACATTTAAACAGAACAGCTAAAATTAAAATAGTTTTAAAATGGCTATCATTATCTTTTGATAGTTATCTACAATTGGGTTCTACATTATTTTAGTGTCTTTTCATAAGAGGTGCAGTGAAAATAATGGGCATAAAATTAGCAATTCTGATTATCCGATTATAGCACATATACATTCTCTTAATTTCATCTTTTTTAAAATAAAGAAGCAATAAAAATAAACAATATTTTTAAACCATAAATGTGACTAAATCTGATAAGTTAAAGATATATATATATATATATATATATATATATATATATATATATAGATATATATATAGATATATATATATATAATCTTCCATCACTTAACCACTTCCTTCCCAAAAGATCAATGGGTTTTGGACTAAAAGAGGGGAAATGATTTTTGAAACCAGCTATCTACTTCATTGTTTCCTCAAGTCTTTTTATCCTCAGAATTAGTAGAAAGATAAAAGTTATCATTAGAATTCATTGATTCAAATAAGACTTTGGCTTGAAATATTTGAAAATTTTCAAAAAAGTAAAACTTTCTCAAGGCCCAGATAGCCAACTTTGTCCCTTCGAAAATTAAGTGTAATTACTTCACTTGGAGGATTATTTCACAATTCAGTAGTTCATTTCCAGGAAAATTATCTTGGTATTTAGCCTAGTTGGGTATTTTTCTTCTTTATAGTACACTTACAGTAACTTTCCTTTATTTTGTGAGGCACTTTGCAGGAAATGGGAATGGTTGGCAAATTAAACACTATTTGAATGAATTCAACATGGAAATGAAGGCCTTTAGACCAGAAATTTCATTTAGCTTCTGTTATTTTTCTTTGTGTCAATGGAGCTGGTCTATTTCAGCATGGATATTTGTACTGACTATAAATTTGGTTCTAAACAATCTTTAATTTCAAAAGGATTTTGTGAGAGTGCTTATATATATGGATTAGTAGTGTTCTATTGTTTTATTTCATGTTTCACTGGGGTTGTGTGTTTTTTGTTTGTTTGTTTTTTCCTGTTCTCAGTGTTTTGTCAGAGTTCTGAGATAGTCATCTACTAATTAAACTATTCTCCACTCTTTTTGTTTCTTTTGGTCTCTCCTCATAAATCATTCTCTCCAGCCCTAAAAGATTCTTGTTTTTTGTCTAAACTAATTCCAGATTTATTTATTTATATAAAAAAAAGAATTGTGTGGTTGTTTTAAGTAACGAGGTGGGCAGCCTTGGATATACTATTTCAAAGCTTGATTGAAAAGGAACCTTATATATATTTGGCTATAGATATCAATATATAGATAAAGGTATATACTGTGGATAGTTAAATATAGCTATCCAAAGGAGAAGCAGTACAAAAAATAGCAGAAAGAGCAGGACTACAAATTAGGAAACCTGGTTGTAGGCCTAACTGTTATACTGGATAGCTAGGCATAACTGAGGAAATCAGCTAATTACTCTGGTTTCCCCTGTCTTCATTTATTCATTCATTTATTCAAGAAACACATATTATGTGCATGGGGATACAGTCATGTATAAAATAAGCCAGGTCTCTGTCCTCTTGTAACTTAAATTCTAGTGAGTATTGACAAATTATAAACAAGTAAGCAAAAAATTTAGAATATTTATATTTGATCATTGCTTTTAATTAAAAACACATGGTAACTAGTTAGAAAATGTCAGAGGTAAAGAAAGGGACTGTATTTCAATAGATGGACAGGAAAACGTTCTGAGAGAAAACATTATTTGGCCTGTTGGATAAGAAAGAAGCAGGTATAGTAATAGTCTGGGGGAAAGTAGGAAGAGCAGATTTAAAAAAAAAAAAAAAAAAAAAAATTTTAGATTTTTCGTAGTTCTAGATTATAATTTTATTAATATAACTACACCTTTTCAACATCATAGTTTAAAAGTATTTTTGTAGACAAATTTTCTAACAGTCTTACCCTGACACCTCTGTGGGAAGAGCAGACTTTACCCACATCCTTAGTCTTCAAGAAATAAACTCTGAAATGGTGTAAGTCCGTGTTCCCCTAGAATAAACTGCTACACTATTATTGGCTAAGAAATAGTAGATTCCCCAAAGCAATCATATGAATTTCTTTTGGATTTCTCTGTGCTTTCACTTTTCAACTTCCAACAGTTTGGGGCTATGTTTCTTTCACCACATATTATTTTATGCTTTTCTGAGTTATGATAAAACTTCATAAATTTTAACTTGTCTATTGGAAAATATATGTTTAAGATTGAAAAGGACTACTGAAGTGTTAGTGGAAGTTCAACATCTGGTTCTAATGCCAATAAATAGGGAAAGAACTTGGACAAGTAATTTTAATTATGTGGGCTTCAGTTTCATTCTTTATAGAATGGGAACATTGAACTAAATCAGCTAATTATGAAAAGCTTTTTCATTCAATTGTCAAAGGAAATCTTTCATGGAAGCCCAATCAATGCCTTCATCAGTTGTCACATATCTTGTAATAGAAACTAGCTTTAAAAAAAAAGGAATTTATTATAAAGCTGTAAGATAGTGACCAGGGTGTTAGAAATATGGCTGATTTTCAGAGACTAGAAATAAGTAAAATAAACACGAGACTGTCTGTACATTTGCAACAGTATAATCTTTACACATCATGGCTTGGAAACAAATGTTCATAATAAATTACCTAAAAATATAAAGTACATAAAAGTCCAAGATTTTATTATCTTTCTTCCTTTTTCCCTTTCTCAACAAGGACTAGGACATTCTATTATTATTGCTCGAAGAGCAATGCTCAGGTCTCTACCTGTCTAATCCATGCTCTTCTAAAACTTTTCAATGGCTCTGTTCTTCCCCCACAACCTTGCCACCATTCAGTTAAAAGAAATATACCCCAATCTCATTGATGGAGCACTTGTGAAGTGACCAGTGAGTATATGTGTAAAGAGAATTTGCAAAGTTGGAAGATGACTGAATCCTTACTCTTAAGGAAGCCTCGCAAAGACATGAGCATAGTAGGCCAGAGTCAAAACAAGTGATACCAGAACTTCGCAATTCTGATTACAAAATTTCCTCAAACACTCTCAGAAATGAATGTATTTTTATCTTATTTTAGTTATATATTCTATAAAATAAATAAAATTATCCTTCGTGAAGGTTATACATTTTTTCAAACTACCTCTAAGTTTTGGGTCAGTCTTCACTGAAATAATATTTGCTTATCATAAGGGAGTTCAGAAGGAGCTGTTTGAAATGCAATTTTCTCCCTGGGGCCATTCTGTTACATGTTTATTATTATATCTCATCATGCCTTTTTTAAAAAAAGCAAAATAGAACCTGTTTGCTAGCAGTCATGACAGATGAAATTCAGCATTTCTTGCCAGTAATCATAAAATTCTGTGCACATATGATTTCTCCATCTTTTTGGGGACATGATGTTCAAATCTCTTTAAAATATCTGTCTACTTTTAGTCTCACAGAATTACTTCAAGGCTAACAGATAGAAAGTTTTAGCATATTGATTTTAAGTATAAATAAACTGACAAGACTAATTGATTTGCCAAAGCCACATAGTATGTAAAGGTTGGAACTGAGATTAGAAACCAAATTTTTCAGCTTCTGGGTTAAAGCACTATACACTGGAATGAGAATCTAATACATACATAGTTTACAAGGGGTATGTGGGTTGCAGACTATCTAAGCATCTGGCCAGGTTCCAGGAAAGCTTACCAGTGTAACTGCTTTTTGCTTTTCACTTTATTTTATTTTTTACATATATTTTTATTGATTTTAGAGAGGAAGGGAGAGGAGAGAGAGATAGAAACATCAGTGATGAGACAGAATCATTGATTGGCTGCTTCCTGCACACCCACTACTGGGGATCAAGCCCGCAACGCAGGCATGTGCCCTTGACCAGAATCAAACCAGGGACCCTTCAATCTGCAGGCCAATGCTCTATCCACTGAGCCAAACTGGCTTGGGCTGCTTTTCACTTTAGCTCCTCAGAGTAGGAATTCTCACAGTTACATCTTATATATGAAGTCTCAGACTTTGCATAGTTATGGGGATGTAAAGTACAGTATAGGAAATATAATCAAAATATTGTAATAACTATAAATGGTGCCAGTTGGGTAATGGAAATGTCAAGAGGAACACGGTAAAGTATATGAGTCACTATGCTGTACACCTAAAGCTAATGCAAAATAATATTGAATGTAAACTCTAATTGGGAAAAAAATTCTATTTAAAATTTTTAAAAAGTCTCAGACATTGTTTTTCTCAAGAAAGTAGTACCATATGTAGAAAATCTGAAAGAAAAATTTACATTTTATAGGTCTAGAATATTCTGAAATAAAAAGATCACTGCCATTAATTCAAAACAATGATTTTAATAATGACCTTTCTTAAGGACCTAAATGTATATAGAGTTAGATTTTGAAGAATAAATTCTCCAGTTTATTCTGGGTCTCAGTTCAGTAAGGAGATCTAATAATGCTTCACCCCTGAAAACATCCAAAACTTCCGAGAAGCCACAAGATAAATGTGCCTACATTAGGCCTTTCAGGTGGGGATACCCTTGACCTAATCAGATTTCTCAGACTTGATCATGTTCTGGCCCTCAACATAATTTTAAACCACAGCTGAGATAAAACCACTTGGACAGTTTCTGCAATTAAGGGAGAAGGTTTTGTCAGCCCTTTTCTTCCTTTCAGCCAGAGTCCAGATAGTCTCTGGAACCGATCGCGGCTAATCTGACTGCAATGTTTTTTGAAGATGCTCAGTTTAGTGTTTACCTTCTGGAAACTTGGTGAGATTGACCCTAAGTTTTATTATATACAATGAGTATATTGAACCAAGTAAATTCTAAGATCCATTTGAGCTCTAAATTATAAATTCTTCAATCTTTCCAGAAAAACATCATATAATGACAAAATGTGAGAGCTACTAAGGGTCTTAGAGAATATTAGGCCCAGTATTTCCAAAGAATTCCCTCAGAGGTCACAGTATTAGGGGAAAGAAAAAAGTCAAATAAATCTCACCCCACACCTTCCAACCCATGGAATTCTTCCAATGATAAAAAAATTTCGTATTTTATCAGTTGTATATACTGTGATGCTTTGCTTAAAATAAAAAGGCTTAAAACAAATAATCTAACCCAACATCCTTCTTGCAGATGAGAAAACTAAGTCCCAGAAAAATCTAAGTAGCTTGCCTAAAATGACACAGCTACTTGATGGCAGAATATGAACATTAGATCCAAGTTGACAATTCTGTTTTCCTTAGAGCAGTGTTTACAGCAATTTTAACCTCTTTGGTCAGCTTGCTAACCTCATAAGCTACTGTTCCTTCCTTAGAGTGTCATTGTGTAGTGCTAAGAAATCTTGAGAAGAAAAGGATGAGAAAGAGATCTGTCTACTCAAGACTATGCAATAGCTGCTGAGAGAGGGAAAGCGAGTGATGATTATTCTATATTCTAAGAATAAATTTTAACAAACCTATTCAAACATTCATGTCAATTAACTGTATAACTAGCAAGTGGTTAACATATATTGCCAGAGTGGTTCACAACTTTATCTCTTACTGCAAATGTGTAGCCTAAAGAAAAATTTTGGAAACAAACAAAAAAACTACACTAAATCTCTATAATAAACACTAAAGTGATTATTCTTTTCCTTCTGGCTTAAGAAAACTTGTGAAAATTGTACCTGACTTTGAGGATTGCAAGTATTGTACTCAGTTGTTTTATAGCACGCATAAAGGTCAAGAGTAAAAGCAAAACTTAGGATTGGTATTTTGTTCGTGAGTGGAAAAAATACACATATTCTGGTTTTTCTCACAGGAAACTGTAATTTAACATTTAAAGAAAGATTTAACCATTATTTCTACTGAACTCAGCAATATTCTTAAAATTTGTTTTGAAACATTCACATACATGCACACAACGTAGGCTTTGAAAATCTTTTAAAGCCTTGGGCAAATGAAACTAGTATTTTATACAAATACCAATTGCTTTATTATTTTTTCTTCTTTATAATCTTTTTTTCCATTTAAAATTTTAAGCAAATACTGGGCCATCTGGAGCACTTGTGTTTTTATTAGAGTTCTGACAGTATACCAAAAAATGTCTGAAAACTAATAAAATGTCTCTAGAAAAAAACATAAAATATGTCATTGTTTTAAAGACAGATTTTTTCCTCCATCCTAAAACCCTATTTTTATGTTGAAAAAGTCATTATAAAATCATTTAAACTCACAAATGTTCTCACAGAAAATACTTTTAAACTATTTTTTAAAAAATAATTTGTTCTTTATGATACCCAATTCTGTCAAAGCAGCTTTTGTTCTTGGGCTTAACTTTGGCAAATTCTCCTGGTAGTGCTCTTGTTCCCTAGACAACTAGCTAATGAAAAAAAAAATTTTATATATATATATATATATATATATATATATATATATATATATATATATTGAGGCTCACGTGACACAGCAGAGGCCAGACTGAGAAATGAAACTCCTATTCTCACTTGTTCAGCAGTTATTCCTCTGGGATGGAAGCATCTGGCCTAACTGATTAAAGCTGCCTCTACCTGCCTGGAGGCAGTTTATAATCCAATTTCTAATCTGAATCCAGGAATTTCCCTGCTACGGGTAATCATAGACGCTCTCAGTAAGAATCAGTTTGTCTTTGCCGAAGAAGTGTTTGTTCTGAGTTTTATAAAATTTCACTGCTTACCTTAGGAGTCTCCATATGGGTCCTCTGTGCTCTGGGGCTGTGATCTAGTGTGAAACCTGGCACTCCACTGAGTTTGCTGAACCAGAAGTTTAAGAAAATATACTGTTGTAAATCCAAATGGATATGTTCCTTAAAAGTCTCACACGTACCAGGCAGCTGTTTTTCTTACATACACTAAATATGAAAAAGTTATGCTCTTTGGCTTGGTATCAGGTGCTGGGCTGAAAGTGGATAAATTTGTCTTAAACAAACTATGCGGAATATCTTTGTGAGACTGGAGGCTCACCGCAGGAGAAAATGTGCCTCCATTAGGGTCAATCTGGCTGCAGTAGACACTTCCTAAGAATTCCTGGCTGAATTTGGTGAAAACAAGGGGGGGAGGGGGGAGGGATTCCCTTCCAAGAAGCTATGACTAATTTTCTTAACATTTGAAGATGATGAATCTTTAAAGAAGAAGAAAACTACTCTGGGGCAGACTGACAAAGGAGAAGGGTGAAGGCCTGACATTTCTTGGGAATCTTGTCAATTAAAAAAGGAAAAAACCTCAAAACCAAAATACTTATCTATCTCTCACTTATATGAAAATTGCCATCATAACCTAATAGAAAATTTAACCAAGAAGTTTTAGTTTAAATGTTATTAAAAAGAGAGATTGCCCTGTTATAAATGACCTTTAATTTTTTTCTTTCATACAAAATTCTGCCTGAGTCACCAAAGTCTAGAAAGTAACTGAAAGACATTTCTCTTTCCGGGATATTTACATGACTTACCTTCTTGTTCTTTTGTTACTAGAAGTGTTTAAATTAAAATTTAGGAGTTGGCTTTAATTCTTTGTTAAAGGGGAATGTGTGTGTCTGTTTTGGGGGGAAAATTCCCCACTTAAAATAAAACGAAAAAGTTCTGGGCAATTCCAGCCCATGTGTCCTTATTATGCCAGTCCTAATCTGTCTCATTATATGGACTCATCAAATTCTCAACGTATTCGTAATATATCCTAAAAAGTGTTGACATTAGGGGAAAAAAGCAAAATGAAGATACTCAAAATTCCTTAGAAAAATTTCTACCAACTTAGCCAAGATCCTTACTCCTTCTAAAAAACTGTTTCCTGGGTTTTAGTCAGAGAAGGTATAAATAAATGCTGTACTTGAAACTTTCCACAACCACGTAAAAATTGCTACTAAATTACAGAATAGCCCTAACCGGTTTGGCTTAGTGGATAAAGCGTCAGCCTGTGGACTGAAGGGTCCCAGGTTCAATTCAAGTCAAAGGCATGTATGTATGTATATATATATATATATATATATATATATATATATATATATATATATATATATATATATTTGGGTTCCTTTTTCTCTGCATTCTTGCCAGCATTTGTTATTTGTGGATTTGTTGATGATAGCCATTCTGACAGGTGTGAGATGGTACCTCATTGTTGTTTACATTTGCATCTCTCAGATGATTAGTGACTTTGAGCATGTTTTCATATGTTACTCAGCATTCTGCATGTCCTCTTTTGAAAAGTGCCAATTTAGGTCCTTTGCCCATTTTTGGATTGGATTGTTTATCTTCCTGTTGTTAAATTGTATGAGTTTCCTATAAATTTTGGAGATTAAACCCTTATCGGAGGTAACATTGGAAAATACGTTCTCCCATGCAGTGGGCTTTTTTGTTGTTTTGTTGATGGTTTCTTTTGCTGTGCCGAAACGTTTTATTTTGATGTAGTCCCATTTGTTTATTTTCTTCTTAGTTACCATTGTCCAAGGAGCTGTATCAGTAAAGATATTGCTATGACCTAGGTCTGATGTTTTGCTGCCTGTGGATTCCTCTAAGATTTTTATGGTTTCCCCTCTTACATTTAAGTCCTTTATCCACGTTAAGTTTATTTTTGTGTATGGTGTAAGTTGGTGGTTTAGTTTCATTTTTTTGCAAGTATCTGTCCAATTTTCCCAACACCATTTATAAAAAAGACTGTCTTGACTCCATTGTATGCTCTTGCCTCCTTTGTCAAATATTAACTGAGCATAATGGCTTGTGTCAACTTCTGGACTCTCTGTTCCATTCCACTGGTCTATTTGTCTTTTCTTATGCCAGTACCAGGCAGTTTTGAGGACAGTGACTTTGTAATATAGCTTGATATCTGGTATTGAGATTCCTCCTACTTTGTTCTTTTTTCTCAGGATTGCTGTGGCTATTCAGGGTCATTTATATTCCCAATAAATTTTTGGAGAGTTCGTTCTAGGTCTGTGAAATATGCCATTGGTATTTTAATAAAGATTGCATTGAATCTATAAATTTCTTTGAGTAGCATGGACATCTTAATGAGGTTGATTCTACCAATCCATGAACAGGGTATATTCTTCCTTTTTCTTTTGTCTTCCTCTATCTCTTTTTACAACATCCTGTAGTTTCCCGAATATAGGTCTTTTACCTTATTAGTTAAGTTTATTCCTAGATATCTTAATTTTTTTGTTGCAAAGGTAAATTTGATTGTGTTTTTAAGTTCTCTTTCTGTAATTTCATTATTGCTGTATAAAAAAGTCATAGATTTTCTGCTGTTAATTTTGTATCCTGCTACATTGCCGAATTCATGTATTAAATTCAGTCGCTTTTTGATGGTGTCTCTAGGGTTTTTCTATCTACAATATCATGTCATCTGTGAATAATGACAGTTTTACTTCTTCTTTTCCAATTCTGATGTCTTTTATTTCTGTTTCTTCTCTAATTGCTATTGCTAGCACTTCCAGTACTATGTCAAACAGGAGTGGTGAGAGAGGGCATCCTTGTCTTATTCCTTATCTTAGGTGAAATGGTTTTATTTTTTGCCCATTGAGTATGATGCTGGCTGTAGGTTTTTCATGTAAGGCTTTTATTATGTTCAGGTATGATCCCTCTATTCCAACTTTTCTGAGGGTGTATATCAATAAAGGGTGTTTTATTTTATCAAATGCTTTTTCTGCATCAATTGATATAACTATGTGATTTTTATCTCTCAATTTTTTTATGTGATATATCACATTTATTGATCTGTGGATATTGTACCAGCCTTGAATCCCCAGAATACATCTCACTAGGTCATGGTGTATGACCTTTCTAATGTAATGCTGTATCCTATTTGCTAGAATTTTGTTGAGGATTTTAGCATCTATGTTCATCAGGGATATTGGCCTGTAATTACCTTTTTTTGTAGTGTCTTTATCTGGATTTAATATTAGGGTAATGCTGGCTTCATAAAAAGAGCTTGGAAGTGTTCCTTCTTCTCAAATTTTTTAGAATAGTCTGGGAAGGATAGGTTTTAGTTCTTCTTTGAATGTTTGGTAAAACTCTCCTATGAAGAAGTCTGGCCCAGGGATTTTGTTTAATGAAAGGTGTTTTTTTTTTATTATTATTATTGCTTCAATTTCCTCCATATTTACAGGCCTATTCAGATTTTTTTTTTTCTTCCTAATTGAGTTGTATAAGGTTGTATTTTTCTATGAATATGTCCATTTCTTCTAGGTTGACCAGTTTGTTGGAATGGAGTTATTCATAGTATTCTTTTTTTTTACAATCCTTTGTATTTCTGTGGGTCTGTTGTTATTTTGCCTCTTTCATTTCTGATTTTGTTTATTTGGGTCCTCTCTCTTTGCTTCTTGGTGAGCCTGGCTCGAGGTTCATCAATCTTGTTTATCCTTTCAAAGACCCAGCTCTTGGTTTCAATGATCTTTTGAATTGCTTTTTATGGTCTCTATGTCATTTATTTCTGCTCTGATCTTTATTATTTTTTTCCTTCTGCCCACTCTGAGCTTTTCTTGATGCTGTCTTTCTAATTCTTTATGTTTCAGAGTTAGATGACTTATTACCATTTTTTTCTTATTTTTTGAGGTAGGCCTGTAGAGCTATAAACTTCCCTCTCAGGACTGCTTTCACTGTGTCCCATAGATTTTGGATTGTTGTGTTTTCATTGTCATTTGTTTCCAGAATTTTTAAAATTTCTTTGATCTCTTTTGTAACCCAATCATTGTTTAATGGAATGCTATTTAGCCTCCAAATGTTTGAATTCTTTATTGTTTTTATTGTAGTTGATTTCTAATATTATGCCATTGTAATCTGAGAAGATGTTCGATATGATTTCAATCTTCTTGAATTTGAAGAGACTTTGCCTGTAACCCAGTATTTGGTCTATCTTTGAAGATGTCCCGTGTGCACTAGAAAAGAGTGTATATTCTATAGCTTTGGGGTGAAATGTTCTGTAGATGTCAATTATGTCCATCTGATCTAGTGACTCAATTAGGATTGCTGTTTCTTTGCTGATTTTTTTGCCTAGAGGATTTATGCAGTGATGTCAATGGGGTATTAAAGTCCCCTACTATGATTATATTGTTATTGACCTCTCCCTTGATATCTTCCTGAAGTTTTTTATGTATTTAGGTGCTACTGAATTGGGTGCATATATGTTTATCAGAGTTATATCCTCTTTGGATTGGAGCATTTAATCCATTTACGTTTATGGTTATTATTGATAGGTTCTTATTTGTAGCCATTTTTATTTTTTGTGCCTGTGTTTCTTCTTCCCTTTCTATTTCTTCTTTTTACAACAGTCCCTTTAGCATTTCTTGCATTGCTGGCTTGGTAGTGATAAACTTTCTTAGCCCTTTTTTGTCTGTAAAGCTCATGATTTCCCCTTCGATTTTGAATGATAACCTTGCTGGATAGAGTATTCTTGGATTCAGTTCCTTGTTTTGAATAACTTTGTATACTTTATTCTATTATCTTCTGGCCTGATGTGTTTCTGTTAAGAAATCATTTGATAATCTAATGGGAGACTTCTTGTAGGTAACTCTCTGTCTTTCTCTTTCCACCTTTAAGATTCTGTCTTTGTCATTAACATTTGCCATTGTAATTACAGTGTGTGTTTTTTGGGTTCACCTTGTTTGGGACTTTCTGTGCTTGTGTGACTTTTTCTTCCCTAAATCAGGGAGGATTTCAGTCATTATTTCTTCAAATATGTTTTCTAATCCTTGTTCCTCTTCTTGTTATTTTGGCACCCCTATTATAAATATGTTACTTTGTTTCATGTTGTCCCAAAGCTCCCTTAGGCTCCCCTCCTGCTTTTTAATTTTTTTTTTTCCGATTGCTGTCCTGATTGGTGGTTGTTTCAGCACTGTCTTCTAATTCACTAATTTCGTCCTCAGCTTCTGCTAGTCTACTGTTAAAACATTCCATTGTGTTTTTATTGTTAGTATATCATTCTTTACTTCCTCTTAATTCTTATTTAAGTTGTTGATTTTCTTACCCATCCAGTTTATGAACTGTATGACCCAAACTCTGAATTCTTTTTCTGACATATTGCATTCCTCTATTTCATTTAGTTTCTTTTCTGGCGATTCTTTTCCTTTGGGGGTTGTCTTTTTCTCTCCATTTTCTTTCACTGAAGGATGTAGGCACCAAATTGTGCAGGGCTTGTGCCTTAAGTGGTGGGCTTGGCAGGAGGGTCGTGCTCTCTGAGACTCCCTGGAGGGCCCAGGCACTGGGATGCATGAGGCCGTGGTTTGACGCATGGGGATTGGTGGACCACCCGTTATTCTTTGTTTGAATATACTTGTGCATTTTTTCACATGCATATTTTCTAAAGTTGTAATCATAATTTCTGTGTATATGTGTATTTGTAATAGTTACATTTCATTTTATGCAATTAAATAAATGTTCCATTTTCCTATTTTTGGATATTTGTGTTGCTTCCAAATTTTAATTTTATGAAATATAAAATTCTGCTGTGATTTTCATGCTTATAAAGGATGTTAATAAGTAGGATTATTGAGCAAGCGAGTGTACTGATTTGCACATTTTTTAGTAACTGTTACCAAATTACTTTATAAGGGTTGTGCTCATCTATTGCTAATGATAGGAGAGGTGAGAGAATGCTAATATAGTTAATACTCAAAGCCTTTTTTTGATGTTATAGGTGATAAAACAGACAATACAATGACTATGTTTTCATTCCATTGCATTATATTATTTATTCAGAATCAGGAAGAAGTAAAGGAATTTTGCATTTTGAAGCTCTTAGCCCATCATTTTCAGTCATCATAATAATTTTACTCATTCATGCATTTCTTTATATGTTCATTTACTAAATCAAAAACAATTTATTGAGACCTTCTTTAAAAAGCTATGATGCTAGAGATAGTAGTGAAAATATGGTGTTGAAGATATAGTAAAGATATATAGTACTGGAGATATAATGGTAAATAAGAAAGACCCAGATTAAACTGTTAGTGTAATTTCAGTGAGGGAGAAAAAGAAAATTGTTACACAATAAATTATTTAAATATAATCCTATCTAATAAAAGAGAAACATGGTAATTGGCATATGACCGCTACCCTTCCCATTGGCTAATCAGGGTGATATGCAAATTAACTGCCAGCCAAGATGGCGGCCGGCAGCCAGGCAGCTTGAAACTAACATGAGGCTTGCTTGCTTCAGTGACAGAGGACTGCAACGTTCCCCGCCTGCCTTGCCAGCCTCTGAGCTTGCAGTTTAAGAAACATTGTAACATATAGAAGCTAAACTAAACCCCAGAAACCAGCTTTCAGCCGGCTGGGATCTCAGAGCTGGAGTTGATACAGAGTTTCGATTATAAACCGAAACAAACCAGATACCTGCTTTCAGGAGCGGAGGCCTAAGAGCTGGAGACTCAGAATTAAAGGTGGACCAGAATAAAAAAAAGAAAAAAGAAAAAAAGGAGCAGTTGGGAGCTTCAGTCCCAGCCTGAAACAGCCCTCAGCCCCTCACCCAGGCTGGCCAGGCACCCCAGTGGGGACCCCCACCCTGAAGGGTGTGTGACCAGCTGCAAACAGCCATCATCCCCTCACCCAGACTGGCCAGGCACCCCAGTGGGGACCCCCACCCTGATCCAGGACACCCTTCAGGGCAAACCAGCCAGCCCCCACCCTTGCACCAGGCCTCTATCCTATATAGTAAAAGGGAAATATGCCTCCTAGCACTGGGGTCAGCGGAGCCACGAGGCCTCCTGGCACTGGGATCAGCGTGATGGGGGCAGCGCCCAAACGCCCTGATCGCCCTGCTGCTCTGTGTGTGACAGGGGGCGGGGCCACAACCTCCCTATCTGCCCTGCTCTGTTCCTGACAGGGGAAGGCACACCAACACCCTGATCGGCCCTGCTCTGTGCCTGATAGGGGGGAGCTCCCCAACTCCCTGATCGCCCTGTGACTCTGTGTGTGACAGGGTGCAGTGCCCCAAAACCCCTTCCCCCCACAGGCCCTGTTCTGTGTGTGATGGGGTAGAGCCATAACCTCCCCATCGGCTCTGCCCTGAGTGTGACAGTGGTGGCACCCCAACCCCCTGATCTTCCCTGCTCTGTATGTGACAGGGGCGGTGCCCCAACTCCCCTATCAGCCCTACTCTGTGAGTAATAGGGGGGAGCTCCCCAACCCCATGATTGACCATGCTCTGTGCGTGACAGGGGGGAGCTACCCAACCACCTGATTGGCCCTGCTCTGTGCGTGATAGGGGGTGGTGCCCCAACCCCCCAATCGACCCTACTCTGAGCATGACTGAGGGTGGCATCGCAACCTCCCAATCTGCCCTGCTCTGAGCCTGACCAGGAGCTGCACCTAGGGATTAGGCCTGCCCTCTGCTACCCGGGAGCAGGCCTAAGCCAGCAGAGCATTATCTCCCGAGGGGTCCCAGACTGTGAAAGGGCACAGGCAGTGCTGAGGGACTCCCCTCCCCCCCCCCCCGAGTGCACAAATTTTTGTGCACTGGGCCACTAGTTGTTATATAAGCAATAATGCTAACTACTTAGATATACTAAAAGTATGAAGCAAGGTAGCCTTAAATTGGTGTGGGGAGAAAGTGAAGTTTCCCTGAGGAAATTATATTTAAAAGTTAACTCTAGAGAATGAGGAGGAATTCATCATGTTATAGACAAATGAATGGAAGAAGAGGGTTAAATGTGAGTCACTATCTAATACAAGAACATGGAGAGTTAAGCAACCAAAAATTAGTTCCCAAGTTGAAACACTAGTGATAATCTTGGAGATTTTCAGGATTTGAGGTCTTCAAGGAAACCTATGAAGAGGACATTCAGCTCTTTAGGATACAATGAGGAGTGTTAA
Organism: Myotis myotis; assembly: GCF_014108235.1. Lineage (NCBI taxonomy): Eukaryota > Metazoa > Chordata > Mammalia > Chiroptera > Vespertilionidae > Myotis > Myotis myotis. The sequence continues at coordinate 143,736,738 of NW_023416324.1, read as the reverse complement.
TTTTATACTAACTCCAATTGTCCTGCAGTCTAAGAGTCAGGGTGAGGTAAACAGTTTTGTGTCAGATTGATACAACTAAATTCTTCTTTTTAAAAAAGTTTTCTAATAATTATTTGGAGAATAGACTTGAACTAACAAACACAGATGAAGGTATACCATCTAGGTCTAGGAGATTCTTGAAGACAATCAGAATGAAAGATGGAAGGATGGGTTAGATAACCAGCAATATATATGGGGGGAAATGACAGATCACAATCTATACTGGAAGATCCTTAACAGGCCTCAGTGATTAAGTGAATATGGAGAAGAAAGAGATCACAACGCTGGCACCCAAGTTTCTGGCACGAGCAAGTGGGTGAATGCTAGTGTCATTTACTAAAGTGGAAATCAAAGTGAAAATCTTGAGAATATCATTTAATTAGAGTAGATGTGTTAAGCTGATAGATAGGTATCAGAGAAGGGATTGGGAAAAAGAAATAATTTTTTAATAATAGATGAAGCCAAGGCAGAGGCTGGAGATCATCTGGTAGAAAAAAGGACGGAGAGATGAGACAGGTGATAATATAGTCCTGACAAATTCAATTCTTATCCTTCAGGTTAAAAAGGAAGATCTCCCAAAAGATATTGAAAAAAAGGAACCAAAGTTGAATGAAAAGAAAGAGCTTTTTAAAGTATTAAAATTGCTGATGAATTGACAAGTAAGACAAAGAATGAAAATTGGAAACCCAGGTGACCTCAAAGGGCAGTTTTAATGAAGTGGGGCAGCCAGCCGATTCAGTGGTATAGAGTGTATAAAAGAGGTGCGAAAGTGGAGATGGCAACAATGGACAACTCTGAATAATTATGTGAACTGACATTTTTGATGTCCAAATTACAATATTAAAAGCTAAAGAAATAACAGGACATACATTTTAGAGACAGTCTCAGGTTATACTACCATTATAGAAGGTTTTTATATTCCCAAAAGATTCTATTAAAATATGTATTTTTGTCCATGGTCTTAAGGGCACTGACCCACTCCAAATACCCTATTGATAATATTACAATCTCAAGGAAATGTGATACCGAGTAAATGTTGATTGGGGGAGAAGTTAGAAGTGCCTGGAATAGCAGGTAATGCCAGTCATTATTTGTAAGATTTCCTCAGGTATACCTTAATGTACTCCACTGCAAGACAAGGGCTTTATAGTCTCATCTACTTACACATATTTATATATTATTATATATATATATAGTATAATTAATATATGTCCCCATCTCTAGGTTGGTATATTGAGAGTATAAGTCTAACTTAGCTAGGTACACTAGTCAATGACATAATATTTCTACTTAACTTCCTGCCATTTCATGCTGATATTACTTCACTAAAACTACTATTTCCATTGTAAATACCATTTATTTAAGGATGTAAAAATCTCAATTTTAAACTACATAAAATTATTTAATTATTTAACATATTAATCGGTTATTTAGAATTGCTTCCAATTTAACATTTAAGGTACACCTTCGATGAAGCTAGAATAGTCTATTTTACTTCCTGGACTCATCAAGGAGGCCATCCACTTGGATATTTTTTAGAATGAATTGTAACTATCAAGGCTGTGTTGTCACCTATAGAAATTCCCCTTAACCCAGCTCTCTCTTTTTTTTTTTTTACCTGAAAATTCTTTTCAGTAGCTCATTTTCAAGAATTTGCTAGCTCAACTGCTTCTGAGTAACTAATGTTTGTCTTTCAAGATACTCCAGCTGCCCTTCCATATTTATCTACTCCATCTGTTTTCTATTCCAGTTGCTCTAAGCTCCTTTTTACTTGACAACCCTAATCTCCCCCCTGTCACTGTCCCCTCCCTTATCTAAGCTTCACAAGAGACAACTTCCATGTCAAGTCATTTGGCGAATTGCTCCGTTTTCTGTGAAATGGCCACAGCAGTATTTGTAAGATTATTTTATAATAAATATTTTTTACATTTTATATGAAGTAAAAAAAAAGTTGACAACATAATCAAAAATATGCATCTAAATAAGGCACTTTTCACCATAGTGGATAACTGAATTTTTAAAGATCATAGCCAACAAAAACTAGATATCTTACTTGTATTTTGACTGTTTGCTTTTTAATTATAGATCATGAGAGTAAAGACATTATTTTTATATCTCACAATCTCTCCTTAGAGAAAATGACAGATGCAGGGTATATCCAGAATTGAAATGTAAATGTTAAGACATTATGTCACGGTTAAAACTATTTACCAGATGAGTAAAAATAACACATTTTTATGTGGTAAACCACTTAATTAGAACTGTATAATTCTACATTATTTGCTCCTTTTTCTTTTTTAAAAGAAGCCAAGCATCTCTAGAACAAACATTTTCCCTGTGTCGATTGGGTTTAGAGTGCCAACAAAGTTTTGCTTCTTTTCTTTAAAGCCAATTTATTTTTAGACTTTCAATCCACTATTGCAAACAGATGTGCTCTTTTTTTCTTCTCCTGAAAGAAAATAAATAAGGTTGCAATTCCCTTTAAATACTTTTTAAAAAATGAAACAAAAAAGAAAGAAAGAAGGAAAAACAATAGGAGTTTTATTTTCGATGTCTGCTCTGTGCCAAGCATCCAATCTGTAAAACATTTTACCCCGTTGGTTTGGGGATGGAGAAAGACATCTGTGAGTGAGGCATCAATCTGTTCTTTTGAAACACAATTCCAGCTCACAGAGCTTTGATCTGTTGAGTGAGAAACACAATTTTCTGAAGCTGATTTTTGAAAGACAGAAATATTGACAGTCTAAATCCTAACACCTTAAGACAAACTTCAATCTAAACACAATAATAATAGCTAAAATTTTTGGATCCAATGTTCCAGATTCTGAGCAAACTACTACATGAATATTATCTCAGTTAATATTTACTTTTGGAAAACGATGCCAATATTATTTGCATTTTGCAGATGAGAACGTGGAGAAGCTAAGGGTTCTATATTTTGTACAAATCACTTGGTGTTCCAACCAGGTTTAGGAGGCAGTTCCACCTCTTCGTCCTGGCATCTTTCTTCTAAAATGAGCTGCCTCCCTCAACTAAAGCACACGTTGGACTAAAAAGATGAACCTAACAGTGAGTTAGATTAGAGTGCTGCAATAAACTTTCTTTTAGGATCATCTGGAGAATCAGAAACAGGAAGAGAAAGAGGAATCCATCTACAGCATCTGCAAGGGTTCAGGCACTATTTTATACACTTACCTAGAAAAAGCCTTTTTATTGAGCCAAAACAATGATAAAACAGACAGCTCCTTGGCATTTATTCCATACTCATTTACTATAGAGAGAGGTTTTCTCATCATCTGAGTTCAACAGTATAAATGATCTATAATTCAAAAATTCCTTTCTTCAGGCTTGGCCTAAGGTTATGAAAAGTTGTTCTTTAATACTTGGGCAATAGGTATTGTCTCACATTTAAATCGGGCCCCCCTCTCTAAGAGCTTTGAGCACTGTTACATACATTATCTCTTCTGTCTTCTCAACAAATTTATGTAGCAAGAAACTTCACCTTTTGAGACCTCACTTAGTACCAGCCAATAGGTTTGCATTTTCACATTTCTACCTAATTTTCCATGTCCCTTCCTAGAAACCAAAGTAAGAGTTGAAGTGTTTCAATTCTGGATTCTCCACTAACCTTAGTCATGAACTGTGTGCAGTTCCATAGCTGCCCTTGGCTGGAATTCCTTCTGGTATGTAATGAGGGTATCAGCCTAGGTAAGCTCCAAGTTCCCTTCCAGTCTAATATTCTAGGATTCTAAACTAGGGGAATATTTGTAGTATTTCATTTCTCTAGTAGCCACAACTTAATCACACAGCAAGTTCTCTGAAGACATTGACAGAACTGTAGCTTTATAGTGAAAAAATGGAAAAGAGGAAAGGAAAATGATGAAACAAGAAAACAAAGGCAGAGCGTTAGGGAGAAAAAGAGGGGAGAGAGAAAGTAGATGGAGTAAAGAGTGGGAGGAAGACGGGGGGAGACAAATAGGAAAAGATGAGGGAAGGAGGAAGAGATAAGGAAAGATGGAAGAACAGGAGGCTAGTAAGGATAAGGCCACTAAAACTATTTCTTTTTTTCCTCGTCATTGTCATTTTAATAATGCCATTGTTACATTGGAGGAGAGGTCACAGTTGTTTTAATAGAAATAGCATGGGTTTTGGAGTTAGACTACACTTGGGTTCAAATTCCACTGATGAGCATTATTATGTCCCTAGGCAAGTTGCTTAATCTCTTTTAAATTTAGTTTATTTTTAATTATAAAAGAAGGAAATCATCTCCCTTCCAAAGGTTCTGCAATTTACAATATGAATTACCTAGCATACATAATATTATTATCTATACTAATAAAAGGGTAATATGCTAATTAGACCAAACAACTTCTGGACGACCTTCTGGATGTCCTTTCAGACAAAGCAATGGCGGTGGGGCCAAGGCAGAGGCAGTTAGGGGAGATCAGGCCAGCAGGGGAGAGCAGTTAGGGGCATCAGGCCAGTAGGGGAGAGCAGTTAGGGAGATCAGGCCGGCAGACAGGTGAGTGGTTAGGAGCCAGCAATCCCAAATTGTGAGAAGATGAGATCCTGTGGGATTGGGCCTAAACCGGCAGTTGGATATCCCCCAAGGAGTCCCTGATTGGAGAGGATGCAGGCTGGGCTGAGGGGACCCCACCCCATGCATGAATTTTGTGCACCAGGCCACTAGTTTATAATATAAGTGATATGTGACAATCATCCTTCATATACCAACATCTACATTAATTGCACCTAATAAAGAAGACAGAAAGCATGCTTTATATTCTTGCATTAACACTGGTCCTTTTTTCCCTGTCTGTCTCATATGTCAGCCATTAGTTTCTATTGCAACATATATGAGTGTTAATGGCCGCGGACCTCACATTTGGGGGACATTGCTCTGTGTTCACTTCCTACCAGCAATGCACTAATATATGGAGACATCATTAGGACAGCATGGAGATTCTGCTGGCTTTGTCCTTTCTATTAGGGCTTTCTATGTATTTTACACACTCAAAATACTGAAAGCTTTTTTTAAGGTTATAATCTTAAAATAATTCAGAAGTGCAATGGCCTTGTATTCAGTGATTTACTCATCTGTGCCCAAGTGATTCCCACTTTAATTAACCCCCCTGACTGCTCCATGTGTCCCAAAGGAAGAAGATATGCATAAGAAAAACAAGCATTTGCAGCCTAGGTCTCTGGAGAAGCAGTGAGACTTAGTGAAAGGTAAATCGTGCTGCAAGGTTGAATTCTTAAATAAATATAAATGGCTGCTAAGAAAAGTGATATATAGCCATCCTATTCAGAATCAGCAGGTACAATTTCTTCATATACTGACCCACTACATTTGCAAGTTTTCTTTTTTCCTGAATGTTCTTATTATTCATTCAACTGGCAAAGATCATTGAGCTAAGTAAGAGACTAAACATATTTCTAGGAAATAGACGAGATGATAAAAATGCATGACCTTTGTCCTTAAGAGACTTGCTTTCTATTCAAAAGACTTAAAGTGATGTAATTCTTTCATCTATTATATAACACTGGCAGCATTTTGTTTCTAACTATTGGGTCAGCCCTAACATCCCTTATGGGCCCACTCATTTCACATTACTAAGGCAGAAGACAATAAATAGTCTAGCACCTCACTTTCATTTGCACTCAGTCTTCAAAATCCAGTGTCAGCTTTGTACTTCCAACATATCACAGTTTGGAGTGGCCACATTTCAAGTGGCTAGTGTATTGATAGTGCAGTTCAAGTATTTCCTCTGAGTTGTCAAAGAGTTTATTCATTATAATTATGTACCTGTATTCAAATGTTCTTCCTCTGCATTTACCCTTACACGCAAATCTCCATTATTAAATGGAACAGAGAAATATATGCCCAAACACCCTGATGTCAGAGACAACAAGATAGGGCTCATTTTCCTTGAATTTAACTTCATGTTTTATCAGTCGTCATGCTTTGGCATGTCTTACTAACCATATTCAGAAAAGTTAAACGTTCAGGGTCCAAGAGCCAAAATGGCAACATAAAATTATAGCCCTGGACAGGAAATGTCAATGGGTGCTGTAAACCACTGAAAGAACACCCAGAGTTAGGAAAGCAGAGGATATAATTGTTGTACCATGACAGCATTTAGCAGGGTAATGCCCCTATCATTACCTTTCTGGACCACCTATGGTGGCACTCTCACATTTATATTCTGCCTTAATGAGGATGTGAAATGTGGGACAGTGTCTTCAGTTAAAATATATTACCATAATTAACCAGAAGGTAGACTACCCACATAATTTTTAATCCTGCTTCTTTTGCCAGCTTTGGTCTTCCTTGGGATTCCTTATAGGCCTACTCAGTTTGAATGGCTAAGGTAGAGGTTATGGTGGAAATGTATGGTGGAAATGTGGCATTTGAACATCGATAATGTCACTTATGTTAAGAACTGTGAAGGATCTAAGATTTTACTCCTCTTTCTACTTATGAAATTAGTTGCCATAGTTTCATAGCTGATAGTAGATTATATGAGACTCTGGGCCAGAGACAAAGGACTTTATTACATTTATTGCATGTTCTCATTAGTTCCCCTTGCTCCACTGAATGCCCTGCACACAGTGAGTAAACAGTTAAGAAAATCTCAATCTTCCCAAAGGTCTGTTAGTAAACCTGCCCCACCATTTCCCACAAGGGAGATATTATTTTTTATTATCCTGGAGAGAAAACAAAGCTTCCTTATCTTCCAAGTTAGGTACGTTCTCTATCTTTCAAGACTGTTTGCCAAGCAAATACCCTTGAAAAGATAGGAACAAAAGCTATCAATGTCTTTACTCAGAAAATGTGCAGAAACAAGAGCTACCCATGGAGAAATGTCTCCCAAAAATCTTATATAGAAACCCTTCACTAGCCCTTTCTTATCTACTAGGTAAACTTTCTCTTTTCTCTCTTGTTAATAAATATTTATTTATTGCTTTTTATGTGTTATTAGATATGAATGATTATCAGTTATTTGCGAAAACTATCATCCAATAGATATAAAAGATTAAAAAATTATTCAAGATAAATATTAAAAGAAAAATTCTGGTCATTGCCACAATTAAGAATTTTGAGGAATTAATGGATCTTAATAATGAGATCTGGGTCTCTTGAGAGTCCAGGTTTTATTTATTATCATATTTTCTTCCTGTATACCCTGACTTGGGGTTCAGAAAATATGGTTATTAGAAACATACTTAATCTCTTGCTTTCACATGACAGTATTTTACACTCTTCTTTTTTTCTGACAGTAAGTTATAACAGAAATAATTTAGAGTATTTTTTGGTATCAAATATATTTCACAAAACATGTCCAGGTCATCATACAAACTCATATTGAAACCTTCACACATACATATGTAGATTATATTTAAAACATAATCAGCTATTTTATAAACTACTAGTACTCTGATAACTCTTAATAGAATCTACAACTTTTAAACAGCTAAACTACATAATTTAGGATAGCAAAGGAAGTTGGAAACCACATCTAATTTAAGCTTTCAGGAGAATAAAGGTCGGCTAGAGGTCATTCTCTAAAATTAAATTAGAAAGGAGTCCTTGAACTATTGCCCAACTAAGACCCACTTTGGAAGACAAGTAAACTTGGACTGTACTCTGTGATTTACTGGTGGGAGACCTCAGAGGGGCCCAGGTTTGGCTCATGTTTCAGCTGACCGTAAAGAAGACTTGAGAGTAGATTGTCTCAAGAGTCCTACCCACTGGATGAATCACAGCCCATTTCCTGCAACTTCCTGGTGTTTTTTGAATGACTTACTCATCAAAATTTGACGCTTACAAAAATCAGTTCCCAAAGCTCACACTGATTGCACATTTATGATAGATTTATAATTGTCTCTCTAAACCTGAATAATCACCCAGAATTTTGACAGTCATTGATAACCATATGGTATGCATAAAAATATCGGATGAAAGCTGTGTAGGCTTGAGCCTTAGTTTTGCCACTAGTGAGCTTGGGCAAGTCACTGAAGCTGTCTGGTTTCCTCACCTATAAACTGTCAGGAGGAGTAAGAGGGTAATGGATTGTGAACTTCTGAAGTCCTTTCCAGTCTTACCTTTGTATAGTTTTATTTCCTTTAAGACCCTTCCTTGTAAATTATGTACTGGAAGAACATATTTACACACATTTCCGCCTCTACTGTAGCTGCTACTTTATGTCCATTCACAAGCATCATGTGCAGAGCTAAAGAAAAGTGGGTGGCCATTTGTCAACATCGGTATCCCCTCAGTAACTCTTAGATCACACAACTAATTATTCTTTTGGGGTTGACTCGAGCTCTTAGAGTCATCCTCCTGGTGTCATGTCATATGGTAATGTAAAGCATGAGGTAGATATTGTCAGTTTAACCAGAAGGTTAAGGAAAAATATAATCATCTTCCAGTCCACTCATTCTGAATCTTCTCACAGCATCAAAGGGAAGCTCAGAGATAGATTTCTTGCAATTTTTCCCCTTGACAGTGTGGGATACCTCAGTCAGATGAATAATACATGCACTTGCAAGCAACACAATTTTAAAAGAATCTGACATTTACAAAGCAGCTTTACTGGTGGGAAGAGTAAAGGCTTTGAATATTCTGTCAGTTTGAAAAGAAGTTCTGTGTCACCCTATCGGGTCGCACAAACCATCTGATCAACTGACACTTGATGAAAGCTTTATTAAAGTCAGAATAGGGAGCTACCAGTTTGAGGAGTGGAAAAGGGCTGGAGGATTTATTTTTAAACCTCTGAGAATAAAAAGGAGTTAGAAAACTTTTATTTCTAGAGTAAAAGACAATATGAAATTTAGTTTTTATTGAATAGGGAAAATGTAAGTCCTAAAACAGTGAAGTTCTTTTTTATTATTTTACCTTTTTTTTTAAGTTTTAAGACTTCTGCTTCCAGGAAAACAGAGTGGATATACTTTTTCCTATTCCTCCAACTACGTAGTGCTAAAAAATAGCCTCTGAGCATTATGTGTAAAACAAATACAAGAAAACACTGAAAAATAGAAAGAAAGCTGACTAGCTGAGGATTCAAGGAATAACAGGATGAATCCTCGTGGTGTGTGTGTGTGCGTGTGTGCGTGTGTGCGTGTGTGTGTGTGTGTGCGCGCGCGCGAGTGCGCACATGCGCACACGCATGCACCTGTCCATATATTCCAGACTTAGAATTAAAGAGGCTGGAAATCCAGCAAAGGTCTGCTATCTCAAGCCAAAGTATCAGGAATAAGGCAAAATGGAAAACTTAGACAATAAAAGCTCTACTTTTGTCAAACAACACAGAATAAACTCTGGCTCTTTTCTACCTCTTCTAGCAAAGGGTAGTGGGAAACCTAGAGTCCATTCTGTCCTGAGGTATTTATACTAATAAAAGGGTAATATGCTAATTAGACTGGATAGACAGGACATCTTCCAGACGACCTTCCAGACAAAGCCACAGTGGCGGCGGCCAAGGCAAAGGCAGTTAATAGCAATCAGGCCAGCAGGGGAGAGCAGTTAGGGGCATCAGGCAGGCAGGCAGAGAGGTTAAGGGTGATCAGGCAGGCAGGCAGGTGAGGGGTTAGGAGCCATTGGTCCCGGATTGCAAGAGGGATGTCCTGGATTGGAAAGGGTGCACACCAGGCTGGGCCCCTCCCACCCCCCCACCATGCACAAATTTCATGCCCGGGCCTCTAGTATAATAAAATGAGGTATCCTCACACCCCCAGCAAGGTCATGTCAGAGAAAGTCAAGCAGGGCCCTGGGATTTTCTTTTCCTTTTTTTTTCTTTAGTTTTTTAATTTTTTTATTATTCTTTATTGTTTAAAGTATTACATATAGCATTACATATGTCTCCTTTTCCTACATTGAACTCTCCCCAGCCCCTGAGCACAAGCCCTTAATCCCTAGTATCTGTGTCCATTGGTTATGCTTATTTCCATACATACAAATCCATTGGTTGATCTCTTATGCCATCTCCTCCCCTGCCTTCCAGCTAAAGTTTGGCAATCTGTTCAATGCTTCTCTGACTCTGAATCTATTTTTGTTCATCACTTTATGTTTCTCATTATATTACACAAATAAGTGATATTTATCTTTCTCTGACTGGCTTATTTCACTTAGCATAATGCTCTTCAGGACCATTCATGTTGTTGCGAATGGTAAGAGTTCTTTCTTTTTTACAGTAGCATAGTATTCCATTGTTTAGGTGTACCACAGTTTTTTAATCCACTCATCTGCCGATGCAATACCCATTAAAATACCAATGGCATATTTCACAGACCTAGAAAAATCTCTCTCTCTAAAAATTCATATGGAACGAAAAAAGATCCTGAATAGCCGCAGCAATCCTGAGAAAGAAGGACAAAGTTGTAGAGATCACAATACCAGACACCAAGCTATATTACCAAGCCACGGTTCTCAGAACTGCCTGGCACTGGCACAAGAACAGACATATAGACCAGTGGAACAGAACAGAAAACCTAGAAATCAACTGATGCTATTATGCGCAATTAACATTTGACAAAGGAGCCAAGAGCATACATTGGAGTCAAGACAGTCTCTTCAATAAATGGTGTTGGGAAAATTGGACAAATACATGGAAAAAAAATAAAATAGACCATCAACTTACACCACACACACACACACACACACACACACACACACACACACACACACAAAACACACAAAAAAAAAAAAAAAAAAAAAAAAACCTCAAAATGGATAAAGGACTTAAACGTAAGATGGAAAACCATAAAAATCTTAGAAGAATACATAGGCAGCAAAATATCAGACCTATGTCATAACAATATCTTTATGGACACAGCCCCTAGGGCAATGGAAACTAAGGAGAAAATAAACAAATGGGACTACATCAAAATAAAAACTTCTGCACAGCAAAAGAAACCATCAACAAAACAACAAGAAAGCCCACTGCATGGGGGAACATATTTGCCAATGTTATATCCGATAAGGGCCTAATCTCCAAAATTTATAGAGAACTCATACATCTTAACAAAAAGAAGATAAACAATCCAATCAAAAAATGGTCAAAGGACTTAAATAAATATTTTTTGAAAGAGGACATACAGAAGGACAAGAGACATATGAAAACATGCTCAAAGTCACTAATCATCTGAGAGATACAAATCAAAATGACAATGAGGTACCATCTCCCACCTGTCAGAATGGCTATCATCAACAAATCAACAAATGACAAGTGCTGGTCAGTATGTGGAGAAAAAGGAACCCTCGTTCACTGCTAGTGAGAATGAAGACTGGTGCAGCCACTGTGGAGAACAGTATGGAGTTGCCTCAAAAAATTAAAAATGGAACTCTCATTTGACCCAGTGATCCTACTTCTAGGAATATATTCCAAGAAACCAGAAACACCAATCAGAAAGGACATATGCACCCCTATGTTCATAGCAGCACAATATGCAATGGGCCTGGGATTTTCATGCTCCTCACCTGTGGTAGTCCGGCCAGTCCCCATGTCAGTGCACTTGAAAACCATATGATGAGCCTAGACTTCCACATAAGTCAACAGTAATGAGGTGCTCCTCCCATTCCTCATTGGGGTGGAATCAGAGGAAGCCCAGTGGAAGTTCAGGACTTTCACTATCACCCAAACAATAATGTGGCCACTCACACTGTGTTATCAGTGAGAAGTACATGGTTGACTGAAACTCCCATACCCCTGTAGCAGCATTGGGGTTTCCCCTATCTCAGGTGGTAAAGGAGACCAAGTGGGGAACTTGAACTTCTACCTCCACCTGGCTGAAAAGAGGCAGACACTGGATCGGTGTCAGAGAAATTCATCTAAAACAGAAGGATAAAACAAGATCCAGTCTTATAACATAAATTTTAAGACTAATCAAATTTCCACATTTCAATAAAAAAAAAAAACACTCATATTGAAAGCCAAAAAGTTTTAAAACTGAATTTTAAAAAGTCAATACACGCCAACACCAAGATAACAGAGATGTTATAATTATCTGACAAAGATTCCATATCAGCCACAATAAAAGTGCTTTAATAAGCAATTATGAACACCCTTGAAGCAAACAAAAAAATAGAAAATATCAACAAAGAAATAGAAAATATTAAAGACATACAATTTTTTTAAGAAATGAAAATTTTATAATAAAAAATAAACAAAATACTTAGTAGAGGTGTTCAATAGCAGGATGGATGGGCAGAGGAAAGAAATAGTGACAATGGAAATATAGAACAATGGAAATTATTCAATCTAAATAACAGAGAGAAAAGTCTGGGTGCAGGAGGACCTGTGGGACCTGTGGGACCATAATAAAAGATATGTGTTATTGGAGTCTTAAAAACAGAGGAGAAAAAAGGTGGCACTGAAAAATACTCAAAGAAATAGTGTCTGAAAACATAAAATTTAACACGAGATATAAGCCTACAGATTTAATAAGCTGAGCAAACACCAAATAAGATAATCTCAAAGATATCCGTGCTACAATTCATCATAATTAATCTTTTCAAAACTAAAGACACAGTAAAAATTGTGAAAGCAGCCAAAGAGAAACACCAGACCTAAAAGGGGAAATCAATTCCAATGACATCAGAGTTCTCATCAGAACCCTGGAGACCAGAAGAAAGTGTCATTATATTATTCAGGTGCTAAAAGGAAAGAAATATCATCCCACAAACCTATATCAGGAAAAAATATCTATCAGGAATAAAGGAATACTCTCTCAGATGAAGGAAAACTGAGGGAATTTGTAACCAACAGACTTACACTAAAAGAATGGCAAAAGGCAGTTTTCTAAACAGAATGGAAATAAGAGAAGGAACTTTCAAACATTTCCATTCTCCTCTTGAATTTTCTAAATTCTAATTGACGATTGAATTAAAAATTATAACACTGTCAAATGCATTTCTAAATGTATATAGAGGAAACATTTAAGCCAAGTGTATTATAAGTGAGGGAGAATAAGAAGACTTAAAGGAGGTAAGATTTCTGCAATTCACTAGAATTGGCAAAATGACACCAACAGTAAACTATAGTAAGTTATGTATATACAATGTAATGTTATGAACAATCGTTAAAAAAAAACATATACAAAGTTACTCTGAAAAACATTACTGATAAATCAAAATGGAATTCTAAAATATATTCAGCCAACCCACAGGAAGCTAGGAAAAAGGAAACAGAGAAACAAAAACAGAAAACACAAAATATAAAATAACAAACTTAGGCCCTAATGTATCAATAATTACATTGAATGTAAAGGGCCTAAATAGACTAATTAAAATACAAGAATTGGCAGAGTGGATTTAAAACATGGCCTGACTATATGCTTTCTACAAGAAAAAAAAAATCTTATTTTACATATAACAACATAGGCTGGTAGAAAGTAAATGGATGGAAAATTTATTTAAAAAGAAAGCAATATTATTATTATCAAATAAGTAGACTTCAGAGCAAAAGATATTATTCGAGGCAAAGTAGGATATGATATAATGATGATAGAACACACAGCAATCCTATATAGGTACATTTGCACCAAAGAAAAGAGCTAAAAAAAAAGTGAAGCAAAACTGATTGAACTTAAAGGAGAAATAAAAAAATCCACAAATGTAACTAGAAACTTCAACAATTTATGAAACAACTAGAGAGAAAATCAGCAAAGATATAGACCTCAACAATACCATCAACCATTAGGATCTAATTGACATTTATGAAATATCCACCCCAAAACGTTATAATGTATATTATTTTCAAATTCTCATGGAACGTATACCAAAAGTAGACCTATCCTAGCCCATGGGAAAAAAATCAAAATGTGTAAAAGAATTGAAATCATAGAGATGTGTTCTCTGACCACAGTGGAATAAAGCAAGCAATTAATAACTGAAAGATAATGAAAACATTTCCAAACAACTGGAAACTAAATAGCACACTTCTAAATAATCCATGGGTTAAAGAAAAAATCTTAAGGGAAATCATAGTAATACATTGAACTGAATAAAATAATGAAAATACAACATGCAAAATTTATAAGATACAACTAAAACAGTGCTGAGAAGGAAATTTATAGCATGCAATACATCCATTAGAAAGAGAAAAAAATCTCAAATTAGTTATTTAAGCTTCTCATCTCAAAGTCCTAGAAAAGTAAAATAAGCCAAAAGGAAGCATAATAAAAATAAAATAAACCAAAAAGAAGGAAATAATAAAAATAAGAGAAAAAATAAGTAAAATCAAAACCAGGAAAAATAACAGTAGAAAAAAATCAATAAGCAAAGAACTGGTTCTCTAAAAAGATTAAAAATGAATAACAGTGGGATGAAGGCCTTCTGGGGGGATGGGAGCAGGGTGGAGGAAGTCAATAGGTGAGTATAAGAGGATGTCTGAAGTAAAGATAAATAAAGATAAATAAAGAAAGAAAATGACAAATCTCTAGCAAGACTGATAAAGAAAAAAAAAGAGAAGACAGAAATTACTAATATCAGGATTGAAACAGAGATATTACTATGGACCTTACAAAGATATCAAAGAAAAATAAGGAAATCCTATAAAAATTCTACACATATAAATTTGATAACTTCAATGAGATGAATAAATTCTTCAGAAAAGTCAAACTATTACAACTCTTCAGTATTAAATAGATCATTTAAATAATTCCTCAAAATAGATGGGTATTACCTTATTTTTAGTATATTATTACTCAAGTAAATGACAGAGTATTTATATAAAGACTGAGAGAGTCACTATTCATTATGCATTTGTTCTTTTCTTTTTTTAAATTTTTTTATTGATTAAGTTATTACATATGTGTCCTTATCCCCACATTACCCCCTATCCCTCCCATTCATGCCCTCACCCCCCTGTTGTCTGTGTCCGTTAGGCCTATATGCTTGCATATAAGTCCTTTGGTTGATCTCTCCTCTTTACCCCCACACTCCCCTACCTTCCCTCTGAGGTTTGACTGTCTGATCTATGCTTCTCTGTCTCTGGATCTGTTTTTGTCCATCAGTTTATGTTTTTTTGTGTGTGTTTTTTGTTTTGTTTTGTTTTGTTTTTTTTCTTTTACAGAGAGTGGAAGGGTGAAAGATGGAGAGAAACATTGACGTGAGAGACACATTGACTGGTTGCCTCCCTCATGAGCCCCGACTGGGGCAGGGATTGAGGCTGCAACAAGGTATGTGCCATTGACTGGAATTGAACCCATAACCCTTCAGTCCTGGGGCCCACAAACACTGAGCCAAACTAGCAAGGGCTAAGCATTTGTTCTATAATATTATAAGACCTTTTCTCATGAGAAACTGGTCCCTCTTTCAATCAATGGATTTTGAGTCTAAGCCTTGAATCATACTGGAAAATGAGTGAGGTTATGACTGTTCATGGTCTTCGCATTTTTTAAATTATACATTAAGCAACAGCCTTGTTAGCTGTGCCTCCAACTTACCAATATAATATTGTGTTTAACAGATCTTTGTAACTCAGGTCCTCCTGACTACTCTTTATAGTAGTTATGCTTACTTCACTTTTGACACTTAAATGCCATTACCTGGTCTCTGCTGCTCCAGGATTATACCTTTTTCATTACTGCTAGGAAACTTAGATTTGTAATAGCATGCTCTCCTGTACGGTCCAACCCACAAAGGATAAATCCCACTGACCCTCTCAACAATGCTGACATCCCTCTGCACACATACACACACACACACACTGTGATTCTCTCATTATGTTGTTAAATGCAGTGTCCTGAGGATCCTCCCAACAAAAGTTATTAGAAAAAACTGGTGAGGAAGGAAGTAAAGAAATCAGGGTAGGCAGGAGAAGAAGCCTTCGGTGATTTCAGCTTCAGATTCCATGGGGAGCTCTGGAGCATGAATGGTACCACTTCAAAGTTGTTTCATCTCAATACATGAGAGCTGAGCATTTTTTAAGTCTTGTATCAGTCAGCTCTGGCTGTAAACTTCATCTGGGAAGGGTGCTATAACTCCCAGGAAACCCTGGGGTAAGATGGCTTCTGTTGGCTGAAGACAATTCTCAAGAGGAGGTCGAAGATGTGAGTCATTACCCGCCAACATTCACAGTAGATGCAACACTAATAGCAGTTCTAAGTAGGGCACCAATGTGTTCACTTGGAAAATCCAAGAGGGCTATATTGGTAAGACAAAATTGCATGATGGAATTGAGCTTGGACATAATGAATGATTAGAGTTATTTAGTAGCTAAAATGGAAAGGTAATATGTTAAACAAAGCAGGATTGATTATAGTATAGAACTATTGGGAATAACAGAACTCCAAAATCCAGATATGATCTATTCAAATACTATTTCTTAGGTTTTTTTATTACATAAAATTTTATTTTTATTTTGAGTTATATACATTCACTAACATTCAAAAATTTTAATGTTCAAAACGGTATGCAATAAAAATATCACCTTTCCAAACATACTCATCGGTCACCCAGTTTTCCTAAACAGAGACAAGTGTGTGTCACTTTTTAGAGATAGTCTTTGTACAAATATAGAACTATTTTTTGTCTCCTTATTTACATAATTTAAAACAGAAGTAATGTGCAAATGAAGTTGGGACTCCGTTAAGGGTCACAACCAGCTCTGGAGGAGGGGCAGGGCGCAGCCCTAAGCCTGAAAGATCAACACAAAAGGGCACCTGCTCCGAGCCTCCAACACGGCTGTGAGCAGGCACCCAGTGGACACACACACACACACACACACGGGGCACCTGCTCTGAGCCTCCGTGGCCAGACTGTGGCTGTAGGACATCCCCTGAGGGTTCCTGGACTGTGAGAGGGGGCAGTCTGGGCTGGGACCCCCACCCCTCAGTGCACGAATTTCATGCACCGGGCCTCTAGTTAATACATAAAAGCTTTCTTATCCATTTTTGCAGTTTCATGGTACTTACATATGATTGAATCATACTTTATTAAGCCAGTTCTCTATTGATGAATATTTAGGTTGTTTCTAATCATTTGTGTTAGACATAATAACATCTATCTAACTATATAATTATATACATTCCTGAATGTAACTATAGGATAAATGCCAATAAGCAAAATGCTGCTTCAGTCAGCTTAGGCTAAATTATGACATAACAAATGATGTCAAATTTTTGCCGAAACCGGTTTGGCTCAGTGGATAGAGCGTTGGCCTGTGGACGGAGGGGTCCCAGGTTCGATTCCGGTCAAAGGCATGTACCAGGGTTGCGGGCACATCCCCAGTGGGAGATGTGCAGGAGGCAGCTGATCGATGTTTCTCTCTCATCGATGTTTCTAACTCTGTCTCTCTTCCTTCCTCTCTGTAAAAAATCAATAAAATATATTTTAAAAAAATAAAATAAAATGAATAAATAAATAAAAGCAAATGATGTCAAATTTTTAGTAGCTTCCAACAGTACAGATTTATTTCTCACCTCGGCAGGATGCGTTGGCTTTTTTTCTACATCATCCTTATTCTGAGATGTAGGCTGAAGGAACCTTTCCAGACTATACATGGCTAATACTAAAAATTCAGGCAAGAAAATAAAAGTAACACTGTAACTATTCATTCAAAGACAACCATTTGTTTGAATATTATTTCTGTCAACATTCATGTTAGTCACATCACCTAAAATTCAGTCATGTGAGAATATGATAAGTAAGCTTTATTCAGACCATCAAAAATGCATTTATACCATCAAAACATTAATAGTGTCTGGCAGTTTTTCCTCTTGACTTCTCACTGGGCAGTTATCCAGCAATTGGAATCCAACATGTGGCTCCCACAAACATTTTATTCTATGGTGGAGTGCTTCTTTCCTTGGTTTTGTTGTTTGTTGTTTTTTTGTGTGTGTGTTTTGTAGCGGGGTTAGGAGGATGATTAAGAACTGCAAGTCTGGGCTTGAAGTGGCACAGAACAGGTGGGGAAGATTTAATTATCTGAGTTGTCTTTGGGGCAGATGATTTCTTTTCCGGAGGCAAAGAAGAAAACTGAACAACAATCCACTGTAAAAGGTCAAGGTTCCCGGACAGAAAGATCATCTGTGAATACAAAATCTAGAAGGTCCAGAGGTGAGAAACAAGATTGGCAATAGAGAATTCTTGAGTTTGGGGCCTTGTCAAGGAAAAATCAAGCCAACTATTATTTAGGGGCAGGGAAATTTCCAAATGTGGTCATTTGCCTTGAACCTTTAACTTGCTCTTATAGGCCTGGGAGGATGTGTCTGGGTTCCACAGACGTCTGGAGTTTTCTAACAGCTCATTGTATCAGGGTTATCTGATAGCCTTCTGTGTCATCCAGTCCTTAAATTTAACTGGTGCTTCATAAGGATGGTTACGTTTATGGCTGCAAAAAGAAAACTGAAAAGTAAGAATGTGGTGCTTTGAAATGGGACCTGAAAAAGTTGCTGGTTGCACATTAATTCATATCTAATAATACTAATTTTTGTCAAGTTCAAGAAATTTGTGTAGCACACAGTTTTAAAGTAATACCCTGGTGCCTAAATATCAATGTCTCATATTCATAATCTAATCAGAACAATTTTACTTAGGAAAACTAATGCCGTTAAGTCTAAAACCAGAGAGATCTGATTTAAGGATTTTTTTTTTCTGATTCTGAAGCTAATTATTTTTTTCCTGCCACTGATCTTTCTCTCTTGTTCAATTGCTCAGTTGCATATTCTGTGACTAATTGGTTCAGGATAAATGTAACCTACCTATGAAATTTGTTTTCTGTCATGCCCTATGACACTGAAAACTATTTTCTTTGTCCCTATCTCTAAGCTGGTTGTCTTGTAATTTTGACAAATGCCCTATGCCTGTCCTTGTGAGGAAAAAGACCATGTGTCAGTTTTTCTAATGAGAGTCCCTACTTGTATCATCTTCAGAGTTCAGAGGATTATGGAGACAGGTGATTGACAGAAGAAAAATTGAGTATATAAAATGTTTATTTCACAAATAAAATCATTGATGAGGTCCCTGAACTAGGCTATGAATGGAAATAGAAAAGAAGACATTTAAGACTTGAAGAAAAGAAAACCTGACAAGATTTGGGAATTGATTGTCTCTGAGGAATGGGAGAAGATGCAAGGAGAGGGAGGATTCAAACATGACTAAGATTTTTGAGCAAGGTGGAGGAATTGAAATAATACTTTCTTTTTCATTTGTTTTCTGAAAGCAGTGAGAACTTGGAAAGATAAGCAAAATGTTTTGATAAACATCATTGTCATAACATGGAAATCATGATACCTGAGCAAGCCGATTTCAAATTTACCATATTAGTCTTATTGGAAATACTTTGAAAAGAAATCCTACTGTAATTTATGATAAAAATATCTTATATTTGCTAAATGGCTATGCTGACAACTAGAGGGAATAGATCATCTGAATTTATATGCTTTTAAACAAAGAACCAACTTTAATAAAGGAGTGGCAAACTACAGTCTATTTACCAAATCTGGCCACCTCTGGCTTTGGAAGTTTGTAAGATAAAATAATGAATTTTATATTTTAAATGATCAAATAAAATAATCAAAAGAAGAATATTCTGTGATGTGAAAATTATATAAACTTCATATTGTAGTCTATACAATTAAAGCTTTATTGGAACACAGCCAAGTGTGTTTGCTTATGTTCCGTCTATGGTTGCTTTCATTTACAATGGCAGAGTTTTGTAACTTCAATAGCGACCATATGGCTTACAAAGTTTAAAATATGTATTATCTGATCTTTTAAAGAAAACATTTGCTTATCCCTGACTTAATATAAGATATAGATCTAAAGTTAAGAAAGAATGATAATGTTAATTGAAAGCATAACTAGTAAAAATAGTAGTTTCATTTTAGCAATATTTTTGATTTATCCATTCATTCAGTAAATATTTATGGAGAGCCTCCTGTCTATCATGATGGGAGATACCACAGATACACAAATTTAGTTAAACGATTTAAACCATAGTTCAATTCTTACAAATAAAGCACTCTGAAAATTAGTCCTGCTTTTGGTTCTTCTTGGCAAAAGGATGACAAGGAAATAGACTGTAATTAGAATAGAAAGCCACTTTTTAATGCTCAATGCATATTGCCAAAATGAGTCTTGGCAAAATAGGAAGGAAAGCATGTAGAGAATCTAATTTCTCTCAAATTTGTATATGTTTTTGAATTTGCACTCAGTAAAACAAATAGAAATCTTAAAGAATCTATTATCTCCCTAGTACTTTTCTAATTTTTATTTAGTGTTGGGGTCCAACCCCAGCAGGTCCAGGGGTCCCAAAGGTGTGGACAGAGTCAGCGAAGAAGGAATGACACGGAGACAGCATTCAGTTGATCAGCAGCCTAGCCAGGATCTCTAGACAAGTTCTGGTTAGGATCTCCAGCCAAGTTCTGGTGTTTATTGTCTTGTTACATCCGTATTTATACCAGTTGATTTTAATCCTGTCAATTTCTATTGCAAAGGTTAGGGCGTTTCTTATCTCCATTCCAGGGAGTAAAGATTATGTAGCTTAAGGGCAATTGTTTGTAGTTAAAGTGATTAACTACCCGCCTGGCACTTAGTTAAGGGGTTTTATCCCCTCCCTAACTTCAGGGAAAAATCCCTACTTGGGGAAACAACCTTTCTCGGAGAGGTGACCTTGGTTAAAACACATAGCGCTAAGGGGAGCAAACATATTAAGAACAATATGCCATATACGTCAGGTCCCTTGAAACATATGCTGTGCAGATGTTTCTTTCCTGCAGCCATTGTGTCAAGCAGCAAGGATGGACAGGCTTCTGGCAATTTAGTGTTTATTTCTAACCCTTTAAGCAATTCAAAGGTAGGTATCAGTCTTATTTACATGTGAGAATACAGAGTGAAAGTAAATTGACACATTTTCCAAAATAGTGCCTTGTGAATATAATTGGCATATTCTAATATTGAGAATACTCTCTCTCATTATTTTATTAAAATATTAAACTAACCCATATGTTTATGGATAATGTAGACTTTGTTGGGGAAAAAGGAAACATGTTATACCACACAAACTTCTTAATTGTTTATCTTAAATATTTCTCTTTTACCTCAAGATCCTCACAAATTCTCACTTTAAAACAATTGCCAAGCTCTAGCTGGTTTGGCCCAGTGGATGGAGCATTGGCCTTCGGAACGAAGGTCATGGGTTCGATTCCAGTCAAGGGCACATGTCTGGGTTGTGGGCTCGATCCCCAGTGTGGGGTGCAGGAGGCAGCCGATCAATGATTCTCTCTCATCATTGATGTTTCTATCTTTCTCTCCCTATCCCTTCCTCTCTGAAATCAATAAAAATATTAAAAAAGAACAGTTGCCAATACATAGGAAGCCACGATTGAGCCTGTTTATCAATTTCTTATAGAATACTCTATCAACTAAAGATATATGTGTATGTGTGTTACTTACTAGTATATAGAAATGTTACAACATACTAGTTATATTCAGATGACACAATTTTGAAAACCCTGGGAAAATGCTTTCAGAGTCCAGTTCCCTCATATGTAAAACAGAGGTGATACTTATGCTTCTGAACAGTTGTAAAAATTAGAAATAAAGAGATATCATTTTTAATTAATTCTGTTAATTTATTAATTATCATCTATGTTGCAGTTCAGTAAAATAAAGGGGTTTCAGGATTTAGTTTATTTCAAAGGTGGGAAAAGGCTGGTGAAAGCAATTACAAATGGCTACCAAATTAACTCTTATTTTCTGTTATTCTAGAAAGCAATCATGCAAGATTAAAATCCATAGGCATACAATTCCAAAGCCCATTTCCTTTTAAAAAGGCTAGTGGTTTTACACTCTATTTTATGAAACCTGAGGATTCAACAGCGGTAATTTATGAAGTTTCCCAAATATTATATAGCTATCAAATTAGTTATATTGGAATAAATATATAATGCTCAAACTTCCAATTAAGCAGGACATTGTCCATCTATATTTACTTGTATTCCTTTCCTAACTAGAGAATATTAATAAATAAATTCTAAAACATAAACTAAAAATATGAAACAAAACATATTAGGAATAATTTTTGGAATGTGGAATGTATAAGAATAAGTGGCAATTGATTTAGAAGTCCCAAATATGCTGAAACCTAATCAAGCAGTGATGTAAGCCAAGAAACAATCTATTTGTACATTAGAATTCCTAAAAGCTAAGAAATAACAACAGTATAGGTGTTTCAAGAAGAGGGTAAAAGGGGAGCTAAAACAAATGTGGATTGTTAAGGGCCATTAGAACACACTTGGCTTAATTCATGTCAGCTGGGATTCAGTGCAACGGCAAAGCCACGCCCTGAAGGCGGGACCAGTCAAAGACTGGACACCACTCAGCCTGACTCTCACGCCCAGTGTTAAGGGGATGGATCTCATGATGTCAAAGGCCCACCCAGATGTGATGTAACTTCCTGTAATGTGAGCATATAATAAACAGGTTTCGGAGCTGGCTCTCTCTGTGCTTATCCCTCCAGAGGGCAGGCTCTCTCTGCCTGTCCCTCGAGTCAGAGGGCAGACACCACATTCAGCCCAAGCTTTTAATCTATTTTATGTCTGTCTTTCATTATTCTTTAATCCTGAAAGTGCCTCCTAACTTGCTTGAACCGGTTCAAGTCCCCCGCTCTGTGCGGGATGTGGAGAAGAGACCACAGCCCCAGCATGCCCGTCATCGTGGATTTGATAAAAGTCTGGAAGAAAAGCAGTCAGAAGTCCATATCCCACTTAACACCTCAGCAGAAGATAGGAGACTTACTCTCTGGTGAGAGCAAAAAAAAGTCCTGATGTCTTATAGCAAAGCAGTGGGAAGGGTGCTGTACCCAAACAAGGGCAGCCCTGAAGCTGACCATGCAGCTTTTCCCAGTCATTTTCCAGAGACTGGCAGCCAGACTTCTAACTTAAGGTGGAACTATTCTTCTCTAGGTAATCTGGCAAGATCTAAAGAAAAGGTTCTTTCATTGGTGGTTTCCCAGCAAAAGATTAGAACCAAATCACTAGTGAAACCTAAATCCAACAAACTTGTGGCTTTTAAACAATTTTGCATACCCAACTTAATACCTTAATACATGAAAAGCCAACAAAGAATTACTAGGCACCTCATTCAAGCCTGTAACATGAATAATAAAACCAAAACATACAAACATAAGAATAGGAAAACAAATGAGGAGACAATAGATTATATAAGGAGAAGAAAAGTTCTATATATATATATATTTATATATGAAATTCTGGCAAAATAAAAAGACATTGAATTCATGAAATGAGAATCCTATCTAATAAAAGAGTAATATGCAAATTAGCCATCACTCTGTGACAAATGTGGTGGCACCCACAGCCAATAAGGAGGGAATATGCAAATGGCTGTTACTCCTTGAC
This sequence comes from Myotis myotis, assembly GCF_014108235.1. Classification (NCBI taxonomy): domain Eukaryota; kingdom Metazoa; phylum Chordata; class Mammalia; order Chiroptera; family Vespertilionidae; genus Myotis; species Myotis myotis. The sequence goes on along the minus strand of NW_023416324.1, from coordinate 143,713,335 downwards.
AAAGATGGTGGTGGCTGGGCCGGGATGCTTGCGTCATCGCCCCAACCCGCCTGCGGAAGGCCTTCTTCTTCACCACTGCAGTGGGGGCTGGAAGAGCAGAGACACAGCCTGCAGGGGGGCCCAGTACCCAGCAGCCCCAACTCCCGTGGCCACGACAGTGCTAGGGTCAGAGGAGCAGAGACACAAGCCCACAGTGGGGGCTGGCACCCAGAAGCTTCAAGCCCCACAGCCACGGAGGCACTGGGGCCGCTGGGGCCGCAGCAGAGGCACAAACCCACAGGAAACCTGTAGAAAGGGAGATAAACTATCATAACTTTATCTCTCTTTCCACAAGATGAGAAAACTGACCCTGATTTATTTAGTGATATGGCCCACACCTTTCTACAAGCATAGGGTATGTTATGACCACTGCCAGGAAGGTCTGGTCAGAATACTGTCTCCAGGGAATAATGCTACTGTGGCAAATCATCTAAGAGAGGAAACAAGGTTTTGTTGGGTTTATTCTGAAGGGCAGAAAACATGCCACCCCAACATATGCCATGTTGTTATATTGATGATCTTGAGCTGCAGATGCTTGAAAAACAGCAAATGCAAGGAAAGGCTTTCACTGAAGTCTTCTGATCTGCCTAAAATCGGACCCCCCGAAAGGAGCTTAAATGTCATAGGTCCCCTCGATGGGAAAAGTGTCATCAGCCAGTGAAGACTGACTCTTGTCACAGGACAGGAGACTAGAAGTTGACATCACACCCAAACTTTGTTACAAACTATCTCCCCCCACCCCAATTCATCTTTCCTAAAAATCATTTACTCTCCTCTATGAGGCCTACATCTCCCATCCCCTTTCCCTAGGAAGAAGGTATTTAAATCTGGATTCTAAGCCACCTTGGGGAGTTATTATATATACACGAGGTACACATGTTAATGAACTTTTGTTTTTCTCCTGATAATCTGTCTTTCATTACAAGGGCCTCCGCTAAGAACTCAGAAGGATAGAGGAAAACTATTTTTCATCCTGCATAATTCTATTTTGGGAAATCAAGTCCCGGGCTGAGCAGTGAGGTTGGCTCAAGTGCAAAGCAGTCCCAGCTGAGGGGACAGAAGCTTCTGGGGGGAAATCAATGATATTGGCATCAAAGTAGGACAGAGGGTATATGTATGGTTGCTGGTGAGAGTTTAAAGTGGTTCAACATTTTTGGAGGATGATTTGGCAAAATCGATAGAAATGTTCAAGGTACATCCAAGAGTCTTCTTCTAGGAATCTCATGTGCTGAGATAAAGCATGAGTGCATAAGCCCTGATCAGAACCCAGGATGCTACTACAGGCTCCCCTTCCATGATAGGAAAACCTGCTAACAACCTGCATTTTTAGGACAAGGTGGCATCTATACTAATAAAGCTGTAATATGCTAATTAGACTGAACATCTTCCGAATGACCTTTTGGATGTCCTTCCAGACAAAGCCATGGTGGCGAGGCAGAGGCAGTTAGAGGTGATCAGGCAGGCAGGCGAGAGCAGTTAGGAGGATCAGGCCAGCAGGCAGGTGAGCGGTTAGGAGCCAGCAGTCCCAAGGGGTCCCAGATTGGAGAGGGTGCAGGCCGGGCTGAGTGACACCCCCCTCCCATGCACAAATTTCATGCACTGGGTCTCTAGTCTATCTATATAAAAGCCGAAGTGACCAGAATGCCATAACGACCAGAATGACTGGAACAACCGGTTGCTATGACGCTTAATGCAGGAGCTGCCCCCTGGTGGTCAGTGTGCTCCCACAACCAACCTCCCACAGGTCCCAACCCCCATTTGGTAGGCCCCAGGGGGAAGCTGGCAGGAAGGCCCCAGACAGTAGCTGGAAGGCCCCAAGTGGCCCTGATTGCCGGCCAGGCCTAGGCACCCCACCCATGCATGAATATCGTGCACCGGGCCTCTAGTAGAAATATAATGTGCTTGGTCAGAATAAGAAAACTATTTAAAAATTAAATATATAACAAAAAGGAAAATCTTAGCCTAACAGTTGGAAGATAAAATCAAAGAAATATCCCAGAAAGTAGAGCAAAGTGACAAAAAAGATGAGTTAAATGTAAAAAAAAAAAAAAAAGGAAAGAAAATTGAAGGAAACAATTTAAAAGTCACAGCATTTGAATGATAAGTTTAAATGCAGAAAGAATAGAGAAGACAGAGCACAGGAAATCATTAAATAAGCAATCAGGAATATTTATCTGAACTAGAAATACATTAATTGCAAGTTGAAAGTGTCAATTAAGTGCTTATGGAGCAGATATAATGGATCTATTCTAGAGCACTTAAGAATGAAAATTTATCTAAAGCTTCCAGAAAGATAAAAGAGACCACATACAGAAATCAGAAACCAGGACAATGGCCTTCTCGAGAGCAGTGCTGAAAGCCGAAAGACCATGAAAATAAGTGAAACTCTGGCGTAAAAAGATTTTCACTCTAGTTTTCTATTTTTAGACAAGCTGACAAATCAAGGGTAAGGATAGACATTTTCACTCCTTCAAGAGCTTCAAAAATTTTTCCTGCCATGCATCCTTTCTTAGGAAACTTCTGAAGAAATTCTATACTAAATGAGGGAGTAACCAAGAAAAAGGAAGACATGGTATCCAAAAAAGGGTTTCTCTCCTTTAAGAAAGAGACAAAACCATTTCTAGGATTAAAGTGAAGAAATATAGCAAGTCAGCTGGAGCAAGAATGGAGCAATTCAGAACACAAAATCACAGACTTTTTTGAAAGTGACAGAGTTTGGACATTTTTCAGTTATTAGTACATAGAAATTAAAGCCAATGACAAAATAAGGTGGCTACACAGAAAAGAAAAAGTTGCTTAAAGAAGGAAAAGTAGTCATAGCTTATACCTAGCTTCTTTGTGAATAGTGCTGAACAAACAGAATGTACCCTAAATAATTTTAATATAAATTATACAATAATATTAGTGGGATGACAGGGGGGTTGGGAAGTATGTATGTTTATCTCTGGAACCTAGTGAACAAAAGAGGGCTAAATCCTCATCTTCCACTGTGGGAATTCAGTGGATATTATAGAAAATAGAGAGATCAAGAAACAGCAATGTTGTTATTATACTCACACCAGTGGAGGCAAGCTATCAAAAGTAACAGCTGAAAAGCTCAACCAGCTGAAAGGAGGTTGCCTCTGAGGAAACTGAAATGGAAGGAAGCCTGAGGCATAGCTATGTTTATGAATAAGTATCGTAGAACCATTTGACTCTTTCAAATGTGCAAAAATAACCTTTATGATCATCAAAGTCAAATTTAAGGAAATGTCTACAATAAAATGTTTTTATTTTTAGCAATTAGAAACAGATTCATTGACTTGTGCAGCCAGGGTAATTGATTTTGTAGAAATCTCATAATACAACCTCTCTTAAAACATTTTATTATGCAACTTCTTGTAGCTGGGCCATTAATTAAAAGATTATAGCTTGGAACTGTTATTATTATCATTATTGTTACATTATTACCATTATTTTTTTAATATATTTTATTAATTTTTTACAGAGAGGAAGGGAGAGAGATAGAGAGTTAGAAACATCGATGAGAGAGAAACATCAATCAGCTGCCTCCTGCACATCTCCTACTGGGGATATGCCCGCAACCCAGGTACATGCCCTTGACCGGAATCGAACCTGGGACCTTTCAGTCTGCAGGCCGACGCTCTATCCACTGAGCCAAACCGGTTTCGGCTACCATTATTAAATTCAGGATTGCATATGTCTGTTTACCCAAATTTGTGATATAAACTATTAAGTAGGCTTTTTCTCCCTCAGTTTAACTAATATTAAACTGATATAAAATTGAACAAAAATCTGAATGCAGAGAGTAATATAAGGATGCCACTGTCGTTCATAATCTGCAATTACAGATGTTTATATTTATTGGGAAAATGGACATTGAGGCCCCAATGGGAAAATGGTTTGTCCACACCTACATTGGTAGGGGAACTACAAGAATGAGAAAACCGCAACTTCCCTCTCATCACTGATGATATATGATGACTGAACTGCTCTGGACTAGAGATCATGAGAGTCTACATGACAGCTCATTTCCAGGACCAGTGCAGTTTGAACAGAAGGACATAGCTGCTTTTCTGTCGTCCCAAATAGAACATGAATAACAACTAATGAAAATTCCAAGAAATAAATTTGAGAGGTGGCATCACTAAGAAGATAGAGCAAAATCAGTCCCAGTCTGAGGAAAAAGAAAAAAAAAAAGTGTTTTACCTCCAATCCCATTCTTTCTGCCCATCCAAAAAAAAATAAAAAAAAATTAATCTTCAGAAGATTATATCAGGGAACCTGTGATAACAAAGAGTAGCTTGTACATGTTAACTGTATGTTCTTAGCCAGGGGTCTGGCAAAGTATCCTTTGTGTGACTTAGGAGTATTTGACTGTAAGCAACAGAAACTGCTGGTGGCTTACCTAAGCAACAGAGGGTTTATTGGAAAGATACTAAGGATGCACAGAGGAGATGGGAGGCCACCGAACCAGACTGGGTGACTGCAGCAACCTGGCTGGTCACCGGGACAGTCTGATGAGGCCACTGCCAGTGTAAGGAGGAAACTCTTACCTGTTCTCTCTGCATTATGTACTGAGAATTCAGAGTGTATCTTCATATAGTTCAACTGGCTGAGCTCCAGCCATTTGCTCTCCTCTTGGCTGACTAAAGAGGTGAGAGGAAGAAATTTTTGCTTCTTTGATTAAATACCAGTAGGCTGACTTTTCTGCCACCAGACTACACACTAGGGAAAAATAGGTAGAAAATGAGGGAACGATTAGAATTGCCAAAAGGTAGTAGATAGATGTTATATCATTCTTGTTAAATATGCCTAAAACATTGCATTTACTCAATGGTCTACTGAAAGAACATTCTTCATTGTCTAGAAAGCAACTTATTTAGAATGTTATCATCTTGGTTAAATGGTCATGAAAATGTTATCAGGGTGACATTGTCCATTCTAGACCATGTTGCTTTCTTTTCATATGTTGGAATTCATATGTAACATGGGTGAAACCTATGGCTTGGATCAAATGTAGCATATCTATGAAAAAAAGTGGGGCATTTATTGAGTGGTCTATGTGGTGATACTTAATGATATGGCTTTGTGTGGGGCTCCGTGGATATGTGGGTTAGAGGGATAGAAAGGGCCAGAATGGCTTGGAAATTCTTTAAGTATATTGATATCAAGATAATAAACTTGACCTTTTGTAAAAAGCTGTCATTTTCTTCTTATTGGTCTCTTAAGTTCACTAATCTTTTATGGTGTTTGCTTTATTGATTCTCTTTTCATGGTAAAATAATAGCAGCAGTAGATAATCTCCTTAATCAGAAAAGTATATGATGGCCCTAGCTGGTTTTGCTCAGTGGTCAGAGCTTCAGCCTGTAGTCTGAAGGGTCCCAGGTTCAATTCTGGTCAAGGGCACATGCCCAGGTTGTGGGCTTGATTCCCAGTGTGGGGCATGCAGGAGGCAGCTGATCAATGATTCTCTCTCATCATTGATGTTTCTGTCTCTCTCCCTCTCCCTTCCTCTCTGAAATCAATAAAAATATATATTTTTAAAAAAGAAAAATATACGATGATTAGTAGAATTTAATGAGCTGCAATGCCTAGGGAGGACCAGGGAGTAAATACTAGAGAGCGTGGAAAAAGGGAAAGCAATGAGGACAGGTGAGGCTCCCACTTCAACTCTTCAACACCAACAACTTGTATAACACTATCTTTTAATAGTTCTGTAATTTTCTGTACTCTAAATTTCAGCAAGGAACTGACTGAAACAGCAAATCATCCCTCTTGCAAACTAAGTGTCAAAAAGCTCATGGCAGTGTTTACAAATAATAAAGCAATTAAAGAAAAAAAGAGAAAATGATAATGAGGTGAGAAGAGAAGTATTTTCAAAGGAGACTGAAAACCAAGAGAGGAAAATGTGAACTAGATCTTCAAATAACCATGGAGCAATGGAAATCATTCAGGAAATCTGCAGATAAAGATTTTTTTGTTTTATTAAAGTGAGTAAAGTGTCAATGAATCTCTTCAAGTTCGGTAAATATTGTTTGATGTCAAAATCTGGGGAGGTGGGAATATATAAGCCATAGTCACTTATCACTCATTTCTCTACTGCAAGTGAGAGTGGCTGACTTTTTCTGTATTGAATGCAACATCAGCACATCCTAAGATTGCTTACAAAATTAGTAATGCCTCAAATTTATCATAGCTGGACTTTGATATGATAAGAGTTTAGTTACATGCAATGCAGTCCTATGCTAGCTAGACCATAAATAACTTTTGACCAACCTATATAATAAAAAGCCAGCCACCATTAGCATAACAACCATAACGACCAGAGACCAGAACCACCACAGTCCCTCGCCTGAGCTGTCCCCGCCCCAAGCAAGTGGTTAGGGGTAATTAGGCAGGCAGGCAGAGTGGTTAGGGGTTATCAGGTAGGCAGGTAAGTAGTGAGGGGCAATCATGTAGGCAGACAGCCCCTCACTGGGCTGGCTCCTCCCCCAAGAAAGTGGTTAGGGGTGATCAGGCAGGCAGGCAGGCAGAGTGGTTAGGGATGTCACGTAGGCAGACCAGTGATTATTGGTGATCAAGTAGGCAGGCCAGTGGTTAGGGGCAATCAGGTAGGCAGAAGGCCCCTCACTGGGCTGGTCCCGCACCCCAGCAAGCAGTTAGGGGTGATCAGGCAAGCATGCAGAGTGGTTAGGGGCAATCAGTTGGGCAGGCCAGCAGTTAGGGGTGATCAGGTAGGCAGACGGACCCTCCCAGGGCTGGCCCAGCCCCTCAGCAAAGAAAGAGGGAGGCCCAGGCCACTTTCGGTGACTCTGTGGCAGGTGTGCAGCCGGCCAGCAATCTCCCCACAGAGGAAGGCCCAGGCCAGTCAAGCCATCGCACCCCCCAGCCTGTCGCCTGTAGAGGGAGGCCACTGGTGGCAAGGGAGGGGGGCAGTGCTGCACAGATGGCAAGCAGTGGCAGTGGTGGAGGGTGGGGCCAGCTGCCTGCAGCTGGAGAAAGGAAAACCCCAATAGGCCCTGATCTCAGGCCAGGACTAGGGACCCTACCCAAGGGGTCCCAGATTGTGAGATGGTGCAGGCTGGGGTAAGGGATTCCCCCCCACACACCACAGTGCATGAATTTTAGTGCACCGGGCCTCTAGTACATTCCATAAAGAGTAAAGCATCTAATTATAAGTAAAACAAAACATTTCTCAAATGTATGTGGCAAATATCAAAATTAATTTACTTAGTGTTTGCAAAAATAAGGCAGAATATAACACAGGTTAACTATACTATAGCTCAAATACTATATAAATGCAAATAGTATAATAAAACATCAACAGCATCAGCTGTTCCTAAATTTTTAATCAAGTTTTTATGCTCGACAAAAAAAATTATATACATGTTTTAATGAATCAAACATTTCCATAAGAAGTATGAAATGGGAACCAGTCTCCTGTCCTCCCTGACTCCTACATTTCTCTCACCCCAGAGTTTCCTTGTTTATGTTTCTTTACCTTTATATGTTCAAATAGTATTGTTACGTTGGTGCTTTTAAAAAAGTATAAGCATCAATTTGTTCATTTCCCACTAATGGGAAATGTGGATTTAGCACTTTTTTTATTCTCTCACCCTCCCTACTGCAAAAATTTCCCCATACTTGACAGTTATAACTTTAGTTAGATCAGTATTCAGGGTTCACATGATCACATTTTTGTAAATGTTGATTGGGTCATATTTTACACTAGGATTATTTTTCCTTTCTTGAACAACCTTTTGTATACCTTGTTGGTATTAAGGGTACTGATTTTTTTAAAAATCTTTATTGTTGAAAGTATTACATAGGTCCTTTTTTCCCCCCATTAACCTCTTCCAGCCCACTCCCATCCTCCCCCCTCCCCAGCCTCGCCCCAGGCCTTCACCATCCCATTGTGTGTCCAACATTATGCATATATGCATACAAGTACATTGGTTGATCTCTTCCTAGCGCTGTCATCCCTCTGAGGTTCAACAGTCTGTTCATGCTTCTATAACTCTGATTTTTTTAATGAATTGGTTTTTTATGTCCTAACCCTGAGTTGTTCTACATTTATTAGGACTGTGTCAAGTTCTTGGAGGCTTCTGAACTGGATTGGTTATACACTGTGTTGGAAATGACATGATCCTGGGATCTACCTTCAAGTTCAATATAGATCCCTTTGTCTCCTTCTTGCTTCTCACACTTTACTTCTTGATTTACTCTTTCATTGGAGAAAACAACTTTTCCAGGGGCTTGTGAGAAAAACAACATAAGCAATAAACTGTTTTTGAGAGGTTACACATCTGAAATTATCTCAAATCTATGCTCATATTTAAGAGATAGTTTCACTAGGAATAGTGTTATTAATTCAAAAAGAAACCAACAATCAGGTGAGAAATTATTAAGGCATTTCTCCATTGTCCTCCATCTTTGAAGTAACTTTGAGAGATAAGAATCTTTTCTAATTTCTAATCATAGAAGCTTTTACAATCTTCTCTTTATCCCTGAAGTCCTGAAATTGTACAATTACTAGTAAATGCCTTTGTGTCAGTTAATTTTCAACTATTATGCTGGGCACAATCTAGGAACTTATATCTTTCATTTCTGGGAAAATTCCTTGAATTGTTAATAATTTTTTACTTTCTAGTTTTCTTAGTCTTTCTTTCTGGATTTCCTATTAGTCAGATATTGGATCTCCTAAACTGGTCCTCTAATTTTCTTATATTAACTTTAAAATTTTTTCTGCCTTAAAGTATTTTTAAAAATTATTTTTTATTCTACTTTCTGTGAGAATTTCTTTATCTTTCAAAACTTTTCTGAAAACTCTATTTCCGCTATTTTTAATTTTTAAAAACAATTATTCTCTGCTTGTTTGCTTTATATAACATTCCATTATTTTTTCATGGGTGCATTATTACTCTGGACAGAATAATGACACTTATTTAAAAGTTTCCTTCTATCTGTACTATATCTGCTTCCTCCACATAGCTTTTTTGTTTTATTCTCTGTCTAATCAGAAGTAGTGGATTAAAAGGTTTCTCAGAAACACAAGGGATAGTTTTTCTATTGCAGATGTCATAGTAGGAAGATCTGGCTGGACTGTTTTATTGGAATACTGTGAACGTTATTATTTTAGATCTTCTCTTGAACTGGTAAAATTTCCCAGTAAAGAATATTCCAGATATATGTCTTCTGGAAACTGAGTGGGAGATGAGGGATAAGGTTTCTCAGAATTCAGTATTAAATATTGACTCTCCCTAACCCATAACCTGCCTTCAACTGTGGCTACTCATCTCCTATCCAAAGACCCTCCTTTTTACCCTCACCAGACATTAAACGTACAGCTCAGGCTGACATAACAAAGTATCACAGACCAGGTGGCTTAAAAAACAATTTTATTTTCTCATAGTTTTGGAGGCTGTAAGTTCAACATAAAGGTGCCAGTAAAGTTAGTTTCTCCTAACTGAGGCCTCTCTGTCTGATTTGTAGACAGCTGCCTTCTCCTTGTGTCCTCACATGGCCTTTCCTCTGCCTACACTCCTGATATCTCTTCCTCTTTTTATAAGGACACTAGTCCTATTGGGTTAGGCCCCACACTTATTATCTCGTTTAACCTTAATTACCTCTAGAATCGCCCTTTCTCCAAATACAGTCACTTTGGGAGTTAGGACTTAACATATGAATTGGGATGTGGGGAGGAAGTTGGAGCACAATTCAGTCCATAACAGGTGGGGACAGACAAGGTTCAACTATACATAGTGTGATTGGGGATCTGTGGCTCTCAGTGTTTCTTAAGCTCACTCTACAAATCTTTTTTTTTTTTTAATCACCTATGGGATTCTTTATCCCACCTAAAGAATTAGCAGACTGCCTGCTCCTGAACATATTAGAGAGTCTAACATATGAATCATATTGTTTCTCTTTTTTCCACTCACTATCAACTTGGAGTTGAGCTTTACTCAGCTATTCAATCAATCAGAACTTTTCTTTACCTTTCCCAGTATAACATTTTTGTTGCTACTGCAGGAATGATATAAAATATAAAACGATTGATATATGATTGGAATCATCCAATCAGAAAGGATGCCTAACTCATCAGAATGGACCCCCACCAGATGCCATGCAGGTCTAGCAGCTAATGCCACTGCTCTGCTACCCACCCCCACTTTTTTTTTACTTTTTGTGTGTACATGCCACTTAAAATAAAATCCCTTTACCTGTTATTGCTTTATGGTTTCTAGCAGAAGTACAATTAAATGGGTGTGTTTCATCTACAGTATTACCGGTAGCCACAAAAGCATTATTTTTGCAAATTTTAAAATTAAACATGAAATAGCACTTTAATCCTGCTTATTTCTGGCAAAATGTGACTTTTGAAATGTTTGGACATTGTAAGTAGATCAGTTTCACTGGATGGCTTTAGGAAAGAGTTTAAGAAAAGATAAATTGAGCTTCTCAGCTGCTCCAGGTGTTAAAGTCATCTTGCTAAACTGCCAAATCATGAAATACAAATTTTATAAAAAATATATTACTGCCCTATTTTCATATTTTAATCAATACATGAATCCTTTTTTTAAAACAATTTCTACCTCCTCTTCTGAGAATCAGTATGATATTGATCATTTTTTTCAATTTTTGATTTTAGATGTACTTCTATCACTTAATTTACTATTTTTCAATATGGAGCATATTGTTAGTTTCCTACTCATATTATTCCTAATTCTTCCTTGCTAAGAGAAGTTGGATCTGGTGTGTAAAATATGTACTTTTTTCAGGGTCTCCTGTAGCGTGATGGACATGTGACAAAGTTCCAGCCAATGAGACATAAACAGAAATCTGCTGGAATTTCTGTAGATAGTCAATGTTTTTGGAATAAATGGGTGAGTGAATAAATAAACAACCTCAATAAATGGTCAGATTTTGTTGTAAATATAAATGTTGTACCCAAGATTGCATGGCCTTAAAAGTCTAAAATACTGGCGATCTGGCCTTTTACAGAAAAAGTCTGTGGACTTCTCTAAATCATTTAGCCTCTCTGAGACTTTCTTTAAACATTATGTCTTCTGGCATTTTTAAAAGCATTTTCTGATGTGTTTTCTACAACTATAAGCTATTTTTAAAAGGAGAAGTTAACCAACAAAATTATCTTTTCACATTGCAGTCCTTCTGATAGTTAAAGACAACAAAGCAGGATCTCCTTAAGTTTTCTCTTCTTTTGGCTAAATTATAGCGGTTCACCTAGCTGTTTCTCATATGACAAAAGGATGCTATTTTGTACAGAATTTTATTTCACTTTCAACATTACTACTAAAATCTTGAGCCCAGAACAAGATAAAATCCCACAGTATGATATGACAAGCACAGAGAACAACTTTCAAAACAGTATGCTTTCTTGTAAACTATATTCTGATGAACTAATTTCAATATTATATTTGTTTCCAAACTATTACATCTCAATAATGCATTTTGGGAAATTAAAACTCTTAGGTATTTTTGACTGTCCCATTAATCATTAAAACTGGCATACAGGCCCTGGCTGGTGTGGCTCAATTGGTTGAGCATCCTCCCATGCACTGAAAGCTTGCCAGTTCGATTCCTGGTCAGGCGGTATGCCCAGGTTTCAGGTTCAGGCTCCACTTGGGGTGAATTAGGGGGCAAACAACTTATGTCTCTCTCTCTCTCCCTCTCTCTCTCTCTCTCACTCCCCCCCCATCTCTCTATCTAAAAATAAATAAATAAAAATATATTTAAAAAATAATTTGGCATACAGACTTTTTCATTTATTCCTCTTAAAACACATCTCACTGATTTTACCCCATCTTTTAAATCTAGCGAGCTAATTTCAAATACAGACTATGCCAGTTATTATTTCAGCTATTTGTCTATTTGTCTAAACCTTGAAACTTTTAATAATTTAATACAAGTGAATAACAACTTATTGTAAAAGGATCTTTCCATAGGCAGAGTTGTGTCATCATATCACCAGATTATTTATCCATATATAATTTTTTTGCTATGCTGATTTTTTACTATGTATCAGACCTGCATTAAATCTTTTTATGCCTTATCTTATTACATATTCATGAAAATAAGAATATTCCTAATATCCCCATTTTACACATAAAGAATCTGAAACCCAAAGGAGCTAAATTAAAACTCGAGTAGTCTTACTTCATAACTAGAACTCTGCTATTAAGATGAATTGCTTCTTCCTAATGAAATGATTTTAAAAATGTATTCCCAAAAGAGAAAATGTTTTAATTTTATTTCAAGAGAAGGGATTAGGAGCACAATGAGAAGAGGTATATTCATAAATCGTGAGGTGACTTGACTTCAGCTTGTAAAGCATTTCTTCACATGTGCAAGGACTCATCCAGGTGTCATGTACTAAGGAGCAACACCTGGATGTTGTAGATAGCGGGAACAAACTCCATTAACTGTTCTCTCAGAATTCTCATGGGTCCTTGAGTTTGAGTAGTGATAATCTTCCGCTTTATTTGTATTGCTTTTAGGGCTCTCTTTTGTCCTTATTCTTCTGTTTCTTGTGTGTGTGTGTGTGTGTGTGTTTATCCAATTTCATAAACTTTGAGAATTATACATATGCATTGTTGCTGGAAGCCGGTCCACCCTTGCTGCTTGACACAGTCACTGCAGGGAAGAAACATCTGCACAGCTTATGTTTCAAGGGACCTGGAGTATATGGCATATGTTTGCTCCCCCTCTTAACGATATGTGTTTTAAACAGGAACACCTCCCCGAGAAAGGTTGTTTCCCCAGGTGAGGATTTTTCCCTGGAGTTAGGGAGGGAATAAAACCCCTTAACTAAGTGCCAGGTGGGTAATTAATCACTTTAACTATGAACAATCACACTTAAACTACATAATCTTTACTTAGGATAATCTCCTTCAGTTACTTCCTTGTAGCTTAAAAGAACAATAGAGTAACCTTGGAATGGAGATAAGAAACGCCCTAACCTTTGGAATAGAATTGATAGGATTAAAATCACCTGGTACAAAGACAGATATAACAAGACAATAAACGCAGAACCTGTCTGCAGATCCTGGCTAGAGAACCTGGCTAGGCTGCTGATCAACTGAACGCTGTCTCCGTGTCATTCCTTCTTCACCGACTCCGTCCACACCTTTGGGAACCCCTGGACCTGCTGGGGTTGGACCCCAACACATTGTTAACAAGCATGATCTTAAGCTTAAAGTATTTGCACTATGAAAAAGCTTAAGAAACATAGGAGCCCAGCCTATGAACCAGGAGGTCACGGTTTGATACCCGGTCAGGGCACATGCCTGGGTTGTAGGTTCAATCACCAGTGTGGGGCTTGCAGGAGGCAGCCAATCAATGATTCTCATCATTGATGTTTCTATCTCTCTCTCCCTTCCCTTCTTCTCTGAAATCAATAAAAATAAAATAAAAATAAACACAGGAGGCAGCTGTAGACTAAAGGGTAAAAGAAAACTGATTCACTATTGAATTCATTTCATCCAATTTACTAGTACTTAGTGTTTTAGTATTGTAGGGGGGAAAATAGTGTTGCCCCTCTACCTATATTAAGTTCATTAGTCGGGGCCCTAAAAATTAAAGCAATAACAGACATGTTAACAAGAAAAAACTAAACAGAAGCTTATTAACATGTGCATCATGAACACACATGGAAATACTCAGAGATGAGTTACTCTAAAGCAGCGGTTCTCAACCTGTGGGTTGTGACCCCTTTGGGGGTCCAACGACCCTTTCACAGAGGGGTCGCCTAAGACCATCGGAAAACACATATATAATTATATATTGTTTTTGTGATTAATCATTATGCTTTAATTATGTTCAATTTGTAACAATAAAAATACATCCTGCATATCAGATATTTACATTAAGATTCATAACAGTAGCAAAATTACAGTTATGAAGTAGCAACGAAAATATTTTTATGGTTGGGGGTCACCACAACATGAGGAACTGTATTGAAGGGTTGAGGCATTAGGAAGGTTGAGAACCACTGCTCTAAAGGGTGGTTAGAATTTGGGCTTATAACATCTTAATTAAAAATAAATAAATACATTTTTAGAGAAGTGACATGACAAAGGAAAAGGACTTTGAGCTTCTAGTGACTGGCAAGTTCTGGGAAGGCAAATATATGGGAAAATTAATGGTAAATAAGGTTTAGTTTTAATAAAGTTTGTAATGCAGATTTCTCTGTCGCCCTAGCTGGGTTGATAAGACACTAGAGCTGTCTCTGGTGATTAACTTGTCTTTTTTGTTTAGGTGTGGGAGGTGGGCACTTTTACAATCTATGTCCTGCTTTCAGGCGAATAGGGAGTAAGTAGAGAGTTTTTCTTGTATCTGCTTTGTCTCAATTGCCTTCACAATAATCCTATACCAAATTGGCATATGTTGGTAACATATTCTGGTACCCTTCATTCTAAATGGATGTTAAGTGCAGGTTTTAGAAAAGCATAAGAACACTTTCTTTGGACTTTAATATTAACTTATAGACTTCTAAAGTTTGTATGTAAAATAGCTGTTCATATAAAACCCTCAAAAATATACAGAGGTGAGTGGAAAGGGAACGTAATGCCAAGAGCTTTATGGGATAAATACTTACCAAATTTCAATGGCCTTGGTTTCTGCCATTTACCCCCAGGGCACTTAAAAAACGCCTGCCGGCAATGTGGTGGAGATAGGGAGCCCTACTATCTTCGGCTGCCACAATGACTAGGGAAAGTTACTGGCAATTAATGTAGGAACCAAGTTTCAGGCAATAAACAAGGACAGTTCTGTCTACAAATGTCTACAACTCTTCGATTATGTCCTTTAGCCTTAAGGAAACCATCTTTGATGGAGTAGATTTAACTTTAAGACTATATTACCACATTTTGTGGAAAAAATGATAAATTTGGCTTAATGAGATTCATATCCTTTTTTTACCATCATAATTGAAGCAAAGGGGAAAATTACCTAAACTCTAAAATGAAAACTAGGAACTGGCTTTTGCTGCTAATTATCCAGTAATATACAATATGACCTTGGGCTAGTTATTTACTCTGTTTGTCTATATATAAAAATGAGGATAATGCTAATGTCACTGGTAGAACATCTGAATTCATTAACAATGGTGAAGTATATTTGGAAATATAATGTTATGTTTCAATATGTAATTTTACACTTAAACAACCCATGTGCCACCCAGTTGCATCAGTGCTCAGCAATCACTAAGGTTGCATAACAATAAGTCCAATTAGGTAACAAGCATCATGGGCTCTCCCACCATACGAGGATTTTCTGACTTATAAGTGTGAGAGCTCTGCCTAGGGATCAAGTCAAAAAAATGAAGAATAAATGATGCCATTGCCTGATACGTGTTCCACAGTCCTCAATTTTAGCCTGAGGAAGGAATGAGCTTTTAAACTTTTCCAAAAAAGTGGTCTTTTTTAGAGAACTAATGATCTACAGACATATTTGGCAATAAAAACAAAACTAATTGATTTCAAAACAACTTCAGCCTCAATTAACAGACCGCAGGCTCCTCTGGGGCTTTGCCAAAGTCTCCATTTTATTAAAGCATACCAAGACTATCAAAATTGATAGAGCAAATGCTCAAATTGAAATAAATGTGTATATTTAATAGTGATTCACACAAAAGACCACTATGCTGTGTGTCAGGTTTTTGGGTTCTAGTCCCAAATATATTTCCAATTAGTTTTGAGATTTAGAGCAAGTATTTGACCTGAGAAGTATAAGAACAGTATATTGATAGTTGATATAGATCAAGCTCTAAGTACCTTATTACATTATTTCATTTAATTCTCCCAACAACTGCATGAAGTAGAAATCATTATTCTGGTGGATTGCTGTTGTTGTTTGGTGTAGTAAAGAGCTAAGTAATCTGAGAGCCAGTGCTCTCAGTCACTACTCTAAACATTCTGGGATATATGTACATGGCCTGCACAAGATAAATTTGTCTAAAAATGAATATGCTTTAAGATGAAAAATAATCTACAAATGCAAGTTAATAAAGCAAAAGTCTGATAAATAGAACCTGCTAGTCCAAAAGAATTAATGCATTTGATGTGTCCAAAGAAGTTACTGGGTAAAGGTCATGAATTATTTGTTAGTTATTCAATGGTAGAGTGGACCAAAAAAAAGGGGCTACATACTTAACTGATAAGTTCAGGGGAGGCCTACATGGCAAGCCTTACAAACTCAGAAACTTAAAGTAACTACACAGGATGGTCTGGAATCAAAACTTCCTAACAGTGAGTCATAGTAGGTAGTCATTTTCCTAGGCTGGTATCTTCCTTGGCAAAGGTCAATCTTTACTTTGACAAAGGCTTTCTATTGTCTTTTTGTGCCTATGATAACACGACTTTGGAATGCCCGAGTAATCCTTTTGTTCCAGACGCCTCATTGCAAAATTGCCCCCAGAGCATGAGACCACAGAACCCTCATTGTTATCTTGTTCTCCTGCATGCCATCTCTATGTCTGTAAATGTTCGTTGTTATCTATCCTATGACCACCAATGTAAAAGAAGCATGTCTATCCATTTTACCTTTTATCCATTTACAGAGATTTCCCCACTTTGCCTTCTCCCACCTCCCTAATCTACCACCAATGGATTTTATGTAGCTCTCTTATGTCTTCTCCTTTGATTCCGATGTGTAAAATAAATGGTAAAATTGCCTATTTCCTGGAGCATTTTCTCAATTATTTGATATTTTGCTTCCTAGCAATTGTCGTCAGTTTGGCCCAAATAAACTCACAAAAATTCTCCATAGGTTTGGACATTTCTTGCATATGAAGAACAATAAAGATATGAGATAAGAACAAATGAAACAGATAGCAAGAGAACTGCCAATTACTGAGTAGAAAGGTCTTCCTATCAGCTCCAGGATTAAGTATTTCTGAAATCTAGAAAGCCACATGACTTGCCATTTCTCAATGAGCACCTACAAGTATTTCATCCCTTTAATGATCCAAATTTCTATTAACATCTCACCATACCTATAAGCCTAGGCACTCTGGTATTCCCCACCCCAAGGGATGCATGTATCATAAAAAGTGTTCTTGACATGAAGGCCAAAGGGAGAAGGTACAAGGGCCAGAGAATGGACACAGCGCAACCAGTCACCACCCACAAAACATTTTGTAAACTACCAGTTCCTAAACCAAGATAGTTTTTCTTTGAATTCAGATTTAACTGTAAATTAAAATATAGAGATTTACAACTATAAACTAAACATTTGTAAATAAAATTTCTTCTGCCAAGAACTTTCTGGTTCACCAATTTTTATAAACTGGACATATACCTATAGGACTAAAGTTCCCAAGTTATTAAAGTTTCAGAGCCTGTCTTATTAAGGCTTTTCTTTCATGATGAGCAGCCCTTATGTGCCATCAGATGTAAAAGATTCCATGGTCTTACTTCATTGAGAGTCCAATGGACCACTGAAGCTCCATCTCCCACCAAACTCAGCTAAAGCCTTGCTACAGACCATCTGACATAGCTGAGTTCAAACTCAGTTTCAATTCTGTATATAATATTATACTAGTAGTCTTAGGCCTTATGTTCCCATTGCAGAGCAGTTAATTATTAATCATTTTTGAATATCTCCTCAAAATCCTATAGCATACCTCCAGAAAATGCATACAGGTATATATACAGTCTTTCATTTCGGGGTATATGGAGACTCACTGAACTTAATCTAAGGACCTAAGTCAAGAAAACATGTCTTAGAAGCGTTCAGATCTCCCCTATCCTAAAGGTCATCTTGGGATCTAGAGCCCATTATGGGCATAAATAATATTCCCTTAAAAATAGTAATTAAATGCCTCTAATATTTCCAATGTATAGGTTGATTCTCATCATTCACAGATGTTATGCATTGGGCTGGGGAACCTTTTTTCTGCCAAGGGCCATTTGGATATTTATAACATCTTTTGTGGGCCATACAAAAATATCAACTTAAAAATTAGCCTGCTATATTTGGTCAAACATTTAATTAACTCACACCCAATGCCTTGGCAGGGCCAGACCAAATGATTTTTACAGACCTTACACAGCCTATGAACCAGATGTTCCCCACCCCCATTCTAAAAGTCACCATGAGCACTAAAATAGCAAATACTGGTCCTAGGAAAATACAGGGTTAGTTTCCTGTGAGTGCTAGTAAAAATATGTTTATCAACTAATCAATACAGACCCTGTTTCATGTGTGTTTCTATTAAAGCCAACTTATCTAGTATATACTTTTTTATTCATTGACATTGAAATTGAGCTCACAGTCAACCATGCTTTAAGTCATATTGGAACAAAGCTTATTTAAGACATGTATTTTCTCCATAAGACACATCACAGCCTTTTTGCACTTAGGAACACTAGCCAGCACTCCTTTGCTATACATGGTGGCCATTTTAAACAGTGAAGTCCCCAAAAATACCACTAGGCCACAAAACAAATATTAATAAATTTAAGACGATTGAAATCATATCAAGCATCTTCTCTGACCACATTAGTATAAAAATAGAAATCAATCACAAGAAAAAACTGAAAAACAAAGAAATGGTGGTTAAATAACATGATATTAAAGAATGAATGGATTGACAATGGAAAACAAAAACAAAATATACCTTGAAACAAATGAAAATGAGAATGCAATGACTCAAAAACTATGGGACACAGCATAAGTAGTCCTAAGAGGAAAACTTATAGCATTATAGGCCTACCTCAATAAACAACAAAAATCTCAAACAAACAATCTAACTTTACACTTAACAGAAATAAAATAAGAACAACAAACAAAACCTAAAGTGAGAAGGAAGGAAATAATAAAGATCAGAGCAGAAATAAATGAAATAGAGTCTAAAAAAATACAAAAGATTCAATGAAACCAAGAACCACTCTTTTGAAAACATAAATAAGATTGACAAATGTTTAACAAGACTCATCAAGAGAAAAAGAGAGAGGACCCAAATAAAATCAGAAAGAATGAGGGGAAGTAACAACAGACCCCACAGTAATAAAAACAACTTTAAGAAAATATTATGAACAACTATGTGCTAACAAATTGAACAAACTGGATGAAATGGATAAATTCCTAGAAATATATTATAATCTTCCAGAACTGAATCAGGAAAAATCAGAGAACCTGAATAGACACATTAGAACTAGTAAAATTGAAAGAGTAATCAAAAATTCCCAACAAAAATTCTCAACCAGATGGCTTCAAGAGAAAATTTTACCAAACATTCAAAAGAAAACTAACACCTATTCTTCTCAAACTATATCAAAATCTTTAAGAGGAGGGAAGACTCCCAAGAGTATTTTATGAGGCCAACATTATCCTAATTCCAAAATCAGATAAAAACACTACAAAGAAAGAAAATTATAGGCCATTATCTCTGAAGAATATAGATGCTAAAATCCTCAACAAAATAGTAGCAAGCTGAATCCAGCAATACATTAAGAAGTTCATACACCACAATCACGTGGGATTTATTCCGGGGATGCAGTGTTGGTACAATATCCACAAATCAATAAATGTGATACACCACATAGACAAAATGAATAACAAAAACCACATGATCATATAAATTGATTCAGAAAAAGCATTTGATAAAATCCAGCACCCATTTATGATAAAAACTCTCAGCAAAGTGGGAATAGAGGGAATATACATCAATGTAATAAAGGCTATCTATGACACACCCACAGCCAACATTATACTCAATGGGCAAAAACTACAAGCATTTCCTTTAAGATCAGGACTGAAACAAGTATGTCTACTTCTATCACTCTTATTCATCACAGCACTGGAAGTCCTAGCCACAGAAATCAAACAAGAAGAAGAAATAGAAGGTATCCAAATGATCAAGAAAGAAGTAAAACTGTCATTTTTTGAAGATAATGTGATACTATATAGAAAACTATATAAAAAAGAACAAAAGATTCAACCAAAAAGTTATTAGAACTGATGAATTAACTAAAGTAGCAGAATACAAAATTATTATCCAGAAATCAGTTGTATTTCTATACATCAATAATAAACAATTACAAAGGGAAATTAATAAAACAATCCCATTTACAATTGTATAAAAAAATTTAACCAACGATGTATAAGGCCTGTACTCAAAACATTATAAGACACTGATAAAAGAAATTGAAGAAGATACAAAGAAATGAAGCATATAATATGTTTATGGGTAGGAAAAATTAACATCATTAAAATGTCCATACTACCCAGAGCAATCTATAGATGCAATGCAATCCCTATCAAGATGCCACTGGTATATTTCTCAGAAATAGAACAAATATTCCAAAAAGTTATATGGAACCAAAAAAGATCCCAAATAGCCACAGCAATCTTAAGAAAGAAGAACATAGTTGGAGGCATTCAAACTCTACAAGAATGCCATAGTAATCAAAACTGGCATAAAAACAGATGTATAGATCATTGGAACACAATAGAGAACCCAGAAATAAATGCATGCCTTTACAGTCAATTAAAATTGACAAATGAGACAAAAACATATGATATAAAGATAGTCTATTCAATAAATGGTGTTGGGTATATTGGACAGAAACATGCGGAAGAAAGAAAGAGAAAGAAAGAAAGAAAGAAAGAAAGAAAGAAAGAAAGAAAGAAAGAAAGAAAGAAAGGAAGGAAGGAAGGAAGGAAGGAAGGAAGGAGGAAGGAAGGAAAGGAAGAAAGAAAGAAAGAAAGAAAGAAGGAAGGAAGGAAGGAAGGAAGGAAGGAAGGAAGGAAGGAAGGAAGAAGAAGGAAAGAAAGAAAGAAAGAAAGAAAGAAAAGAAAGAAAGAAAAAGAAAGAAAGAAGAAAGAAAGAAGGAAGGAAGGAAGGAAGGAAGGAAGGAAGGAAGGAAGAAAGAAAGAAAGAAAGAAAGAAAGAAAGAAAGAAAGAAAGAAAGAGAGAGTGAGTCTGCAGTTTCCAGTGAATAGAAGGAGGCTTTAAAATAGAGTTATACTTTGCTTGGTTTCCTTTTTTAAAGTACACCATATATTTCCATTCAAATATAAGCTAACTCTATGGTCATAATAGAAGCCAGTGTTCCTTCATTTCTTTTGAATTTCCTAAAAAGTATATTGTAAGATTCCTTACAATAGACCCTTTGTACTAAGAGCTGCTAGGAATTCATCCTATATAATAAAACTCTAATATGCAAATTGGCCAAATGGCAGAACAACTGGTCACTATGATGCGCACTGAACACCAGGAGGCAGACGCTCAACACAGGAGCTGCTGCTTGGTGGGGAGTGCACTCCAACAGGGGGAGTGCTGCTCAGCCAGCAGCTGGGCTCATAGCTGGCAAGCTCAGCAGTGGTGGCGGGAGCCTCTCCTGCCTCCACTGCAGGCAGGAGGTAAGGAGCGAGGGGTCTTAGACTGCGAGAGCCCCGGACTGCGAGAGGGATGTCTGACTGTCGGCTCAGGCCTGATCCCTGGGGAGGGTTGGCCCTGAGGGGTCCCGGACTACGAGAGGGCACAGGCCAGGCTGAAGGACCCCCCTCCTCCTCCATGCACGAATTTCGTGCACCAGGTCTCTAGTGGATAATAAAGGATATAAGCCTAAGGAGAGTTGGGAAAATTCACTGTTTTATATCTATAATAACAATGTGGAAAGATAGAAACTAACATAATATTGTACTATTAAAATTGTAATATTAAAATTTAATTTTAAAAAAAGATAGGCCTCAGAAATCCAGGCCACACATTGATAGAGAATCCATAGAAATTGATTATGGCTCTGTTTTTGGCCTCATACCCTGAAAAGTCAAACGTAATCCACAGCCTATAGCTCTCAAAGAGAAAACCTGTTGCCTCCTCAATCAACTTTGCAGTAAGTTAAAACTCACCCTTAATATATTCTATCTTTCTAAGCAATCGAGGTAAGAACCATTTAAATTTACAGTGACTTTTGGTTATTGGCCACACTTATTTATGTTCTTATGACTACTAAATCTTTCCAGAGTTAATTAATGAACTTTTGAGTGTTCATTATGAGCTCTACCTTGTGCAGAACTCAGTGAGAGATGAGGTCATTTACAAAGACCCTGCTTTGAAAGTATTTGCAAAGTAGAGCTGTGCTGTCCAATATAGTAGCTCAAGTTTGTCAAACTCTCGGCCGGCGGACTGCATGCAGCCCACAATGAATATTTTTGCAGCCCAGCCAATATAATGGTATGTAAGAAACGTTTTAATAAAAATTTCATAACTTAGTTTTTACAATATTCTGTTATACATAATTATTAATAACGAACTACAACGTTTGCTAATGACTGATTACTATAATTGTGTTGCCTTCTTTTCCCTTACGTGCCTTACCTGCAGGCACACCATTTCTCTCCACTAATACTAGCAGGGAGTATTTTAGCAGCTGATTGCCATGTCATTAGTCTTGGACTGACTTTTTTGGTGTGTGCAACAGGAAATATTTCACTTTCGGAGAACAAGAAAAAGAGGTTTATTTGTGTTATGCTTATTAATTTGTGCAGTTATTCAGTGTCTGGTAAGTTCATGTTCAAGAAAAAATATTAATTTTTATTAAAATGTTCCATTATTTTATGTTAGCCATTACTCTTTTATTTCAGCCCTTTGTATTCAGCATGTCTCTATCGAAATAAACCTACGTTTCTATGAAAATTGAAGCTTTTGAGTTTTTTGCGGCTCACATAAACTTAAACCTTGTTTATTTGGGACATGTTAGCCTTTGAGTTTAACATGACGCTGTATTGGACAGTGCAGATTTCCATCAACACAGATATTTCTATTGGAATGTGCTCATTCAAAACCAATTAAAAAGAAAGGTTGAATTTAGAGTTTGATTCAATAGTTTGATTTCTTTATTGCAAATAGATTAGATTATGGTTGGTAATATTTAAAATACAAGTGTATTTTTCTCTACAGATGGTGGTGAAATGTGTGGAAGAAAGAAGATGACTTTCACCCAAACTGGACTTCCCTTCCTTCTTTCCGTCCTTCCTCCCTTCCTTCCTTCCTTCCTTCCTTCCTTCCTTCCTTCCTTCCTTCCTTCCTTCCTTCCTTCCTTCCTTCTCACCTCCCTCCCTTTCTTTCTTCCTATCTTTCTTATTCAGGTGCCAAAGAGAATTCTGGGCCATTTTCATGTATGGGTGGGGAAGGGAGAGGGAAGTTTTGTCTCTCTATTGGAAGGAAATGAAGCAGGAAGTAGGATTGTCTGATTCTAAACACTTCCTATTATTCACAGGAGGTGTTCTTGTATTCATTTACTTTTTCATACTGCCTAAGTGATCTCAGTGGTCGGCAAACTGCGGCTTACGAGCCACATGAGGCTCTTTGGCCCCTTGAGTGTGGCTCTTCCTAAGCCTTAGGAGTACCCTAATTAATTTAATAACAATGTACTTACCTATATAGTTTAAGTTTAAAAAATTTGGCTCTCAAAAGAAATTTCAATTGTTGTACTGTTGTTATTTGGCTCTGTTGACTAATGAGTTTGCTGACAACTGAAATGAAATTAAACTTTTTGTTTTTGAAATAATTTTTCACAAAGAGTTTATATTCTCTTCAATTGCCAATTATTCTTTTTTTGCAACTTAATTTTTTATACCAGCTCTTAGTGCATATCTGTGCCATACCTCAGAACTCCCTACACATACTAAGCTATTAATTGTGCATTTAGTATATGTTCAGTAGCTTATGTTACCACAGCACCTAGCACAGTACTCAACACATGGTAGGTTATTAGTAAATACTGCGTATTATTTAGAAGACCCTTAAAAAGTGAAATGATAACTTACCTACTGCAAAGCATGATTAAAATATTCAATATTATAAGGTCTGTTGAAAAATCATAATGTCATCCAATTTTCTTATTAAAAGGTAATGTTTCTAAATCATTTAAAAACGTTATGATAAATTTGGTGCTGAAATTCATGACCATACAAAACTGCCTTTTAAAAAAATGTCATGCAAGAAGCACTTCTTTTCTGCTTGACAATTATCTCATCTTTTTCCACACTTTCTTTATACTCATCCCCAATTTGTATCATTGGCAAGCATAAGTCTTCTTGTATGTATGAGGGTCAATCCAGTATATTGAAATTCAACTCTTTGGATTAACAAAGGTTTCAAAGTTATGTCAATTCATATGTATTTTTAATTAAATGTTTTACTTGCTACAGTTTTATTCTCTTTAATATCTATAAATTTTTACCAGTGTTAAATTTTCTTTGACCCCTGAGTCATTAACGAATATCTTGAATATTCATCTCAGTAATAATTCTTTTTATAATTTTCTCCATAGTTCAGATAAAAATATTAATTCACAGAATGTAACTGCCCAATGATTTGAAGGCATCCTCCAGATTCAGGGATTCAGATATTCACAGTTCTAAATATTTCCTGTACAGAGAACTGTCAAACATACAACTATGTTTTATTGCTTGCTGTTACTCTAGCAGCTACTAACATCTGTAGTTTATTCTGCCTTCCTTGTTAAAAGTAAATTTACAAAGCATTAGAAAAAAGCATTACAGACAGATAAGCACCCAATGGAGTCTTTCAGGAAATAAGAGAAATTTTTCAAAATAGGGATACTTTCATACACTGTTGGTGGGAATGTAACCTGCTACATTTTTTCCAAATGCAATTTGACAGTACAGGTGAAGAAGTTCTTTTTAAAAGGTATTTGGGGTAGATACTTGAATGGCCATTTAAGAAATACTGCAGAGAATGAACAAATATGGGAGTTTCCTTTTTGATGGAACCTATAGATGCTTATTTCAAGTCTAAGAAGTACCATCTATTGAATCATTCAATCTTACTCTTCTTGTGTCCCCAAGGTGGTTAAATCTACTACACAGAGGATGTGTTTATATTTAATGTACATCCCCAAAGAATTTATCCCTCTTGAAAACTGCATTTTTCACTGTTGAGAATGGCTGTATAAATGGAGAAACACAAGTTTATTTTTAAAAATCTGCTTTAGTTAACATTTCATTGCATCTCTGCATCAGTCACCCATAGTTTGAACCTGTGGAACTGTGTTTGAGCCTGTGGTAATTCAGATGTGTTCTACCTGAGAAGCATTGCAGGTCAAAGTTAACCACCTAATGTGGTGGCTCCTAGACTGCTCTTATTGGATCTTAGAAATAGAGATTTATAATGATCAAAACTTGAATAAAACATTCAGGAAGATACCCTGCTCATTGATGTGTTCAAGAACACTTTTAATGATGGGTTCTGATTATTGTTCATTTGTTTACTAGTACTTTGGATATTCCTATAAGCATACTGCTTTGTGATTATAACCATGGCTTCCTAACTTTCTTTTTAAAGGGACCCTTTTTCCTTTAATCTCACAAATGACAGTAAATTCTTGTATAAAATTGTGTTCCCAATAAACTGTTTCTTTTTTCAAGTTCCTAAAAGGATTTATCAAACCAGTCTTTTACATGTAAATTAAATAGACTTTAAGCTTAGTTATTCCATTATGTATATTACAAAATTGAAGCAAAATCTGTCCATAATTAAATGATTATTTGAAGTTTATATTGACCTCTCAGTCTTTGGATGTTAACTGGTATTGGTTAGCAAAGTTGCATGAACTCAACATAGACCACTAATCATTATTACAATTTAAGAATCCTCACTTACCAGTGGCATTGCTCTAATCACTTGGTGAGCTCACAAGTTACATGCACCACCTTTTCATTTACTTTTTTAATTGCTTTATAGAGCTTTAAAGTGAGATGAATACACATCTTCTTGACATACAAATGATATTATTAATACCCAGATGTTATATTTTCATCATTCAACTTACAATGAATATTATTTGGTTTCTGAAAGAGAGACAGTGGGTTTGATCACAACACTTAATAGGCTGTGCTCCCCATTATGGTTTCAAATTAATTATATATAAAGTTACATTTATTGTTTTTGATAAATAGTCTTCAAATATAACTGTTTTATAAACAATGATCCTCTCTTGTTTGATTCAGAAACAGTAGTGTATGTTTTGCCATAAGTTTATTTAATAAATAAAAAGTTGAGTAACTTTTTATTGGCCATTAGAACCTTCTAACTACCTTCTTTTAAATTATTTAATTTTATGTATTTTATGACAAAATTTAAAATGCCTTAAATTATTATTTGAGTGAAACAAGATATTAGAAACAATATGATTTTATTTTTATTTCCATATGCCTATTTTATTTCCATCTTTTCTAGCCAGGGTTGGCGAAAGTGGGCAGAACGGGAGAGAATAGAACTCTTGATTTCAAGGATATTATAAGCATCAATATTGTACTCAGATATTATATTTAATCTTAATTTCTTTAACTTCAATGTTTCAGTACAATAGCAAGAGTAACCTATAGAGTAGAAATGTTGCTAAACATACAAATCAAGAATGTCACAAAGGCTTTTAACCCCAAATAATATAGGACATTGTAAATAGCAAAATATTAGAGACAATTATGACATTGTTTATTTTAAATTTATTGCCATGTGACAATATGTGCAAAAACTAATTTCACCTATACCTAACCATGGCATACAGTCTACTTTAGTGCTACAGTAAAAGTAAAAGCTGCCGGTTGGGAACATCAGGAGTTTAGAGAAGGGACGATGCATTGCTTTGGACATGTTACATCTCTTCAAATAATTGCCCTCATGTGTGAGGTTTTGGACTATACATTGGCATAAAAGCAATAATTGAAATACTTCCAGCTTTCGGCAAAGTAGTGTGATCAATCCAGACAGCTGTGTGCTTACAAATGTCAATCCAATACAAGCTCACTGTGTAGATAAAGAAAGGGAGCCTGTGTGTATGTGTGCTGTGTGAGCTGACGTGTGTGTGCAATGTCTGGCTTATGGAGACGCAGACTGCTCACACAGAAAAGCACTGGACAAGGAGCTTGTGCTTTGCGTGTGTTCTCTTTTTGAGTCTCATTAACTGAATGTGTGACCTTGGCTTCTGACTCAGTAGTCCTTTCTGAGCCCCAATTTCCTCCTAATTTCCTTGTCCATCAAGCGTTGTCCACTTTAAGGAGTGTTTTATAAGTATGGAATAATGTGTGGAAAGATTTATACAAAGAAAAAATTTTAACCATTTCTCTTCATTTCAGGATTAAAAATGGAAATAAGGATGTTACAGTTAGACAAGCCTTAGAAATTACTCATCTAACATGTGAGTAATTTGAGGGGAGAGACACAGAGAAGACAAATGACTTGACCAAGGCAACATTTAAAACTCATGGTTTTGGATTCAGAAATGTTTTAGAATCACAATTTTCCAGTTGTATGGAGCACATTTTTTAGGCAAAAAAAAAAAAAAAAAAAAAAAAAATAGTTATTTCCATCTATGACTTAAAGGCCTGTACTAAAAGGAATAGAAGTAAATTAAATCCCCGTTTACTGTTATTAACATTTTATTCTTGTATATATTAAATATTTCATGAAAGCTTCTGACAAGAAAAAGATCTGATTTGTTTCAGCAAATCATTAAAGGGCAAGAGAAGGTTATTTAAAAGTAGTTAAAAATAAAAATTGCTAGAAAATCTAGACCAGGGGTGGGCAAACTTTTTGACTCGAGGGCCACAATGGGTTCTTAAACTGGACCGGAGGGCCGGAACAAAAGCATGGATGGAGTGTTTGTGTGAACTAATATAGATTCAAAGTAAACATCATTACATAAAAGGGTACGGTCTTTTATATTTAGTTTTATTCATTTCAAACAGGCCGCATCCGGCCCGCGGGCCATAGTTTGCCCACGGCTGATCTAGACTAAACACTAAAATCTTTGTTAATCAAGATTTAATTTGGCACGTTATCTCTTACAGTAGTTGGCAAACTCATTAGTCAACAGAGCCAAATAACAACAGTACAACGATTGAAATTTCTTTTGAGAGCCAAATTTTTTAAACTTAAACTATATAGGTAGGTACATTGTTATTAACTTAATTAGGCTACTCCTAAGGCTTAGGAAGAGCCACACTCAAGGGGTCAAAGAGCTGCATGTGGCTTGCGAGCCGTAGTTTGCTGACCACGGCTTTAGGAGACTGGGATGGTACATGAAAATTGAGGTTGTTCTGTTTTTCAAAAAAAATTCTATCAATGTCTGCCCTAACCAGTTTGGCTCAGTGGATAGAGCATCAGCCTACGGACTGAAGGGTCCAGGCAAGGGCATGTACCTTGGTTGCGGGCACATCCCCAGTAGGAGGTGTGTAGGAGGCAGCTGATCTCTCATTGATGTTTCTAACTCTCTATCCCTATCCCTTCCTCTCTGTAAAAAATCAATAAAATATATTTTAAAAAATAAAATAAAATTCTATCAATGTCAAATTTTTTATCAGTAATAATACAGTGTATTCCTTGTTTTAAAATTTAATGACATTTTAAAAGTAATTATCTGATTGAAATAATAACGAAATCCTTTGTGAAATGAAGAAGAATCTAAACTACAGCCTGGTACATATTACATCCATCCATTCATTAATGAAGCCAAACTCATACTGTTATATATTTGATTACATGTTTATGGATGCAAAAGTGAACCAGAGAGATATCCCATCCTTGGGGAATTCATAGCTCATTGTGAGAGGAAACACACACACACATACACATACACACAAACACACACACACATGCACAGACAACATAATTTAAAAGTATTAAATACTAAACTATAATTTAAAAATTATTTAAAAAATAAATTACCAAAAAGTCATTAAAACAGTTCATGAAGCCTAGGCTATATTCATGCATGCAATTGTCACCAGAACAAAGATACAGCTACAGAAAGGCAACTAAGTTTGGATGGAATGCAGGGCATGTAAAAACAACCAGTAGTCAATAACTTTTTTCCAGTTGCTTCTTGGGGCCTGGCTCCACATTTACTTTGTTAGAATTTTGCTATCCAGTTTCATTCTTTAGCATGCAAGCATCATGCACAATTAAATTAGCAAGTTAGAAAATTTAATATATATAATTTGATTATATGCAAAAAGTGCAGAAAATCCTTTTAAAATTCATTAAAATATGTAATTCAAAAACACAGCAGCCAATATTTGTAGAGTATTTGTTTGCAACAAAGCAATTTTATCTCCCATGGTCAAAACAAGAAAACCTCAAAGGATCAAGTGAACTTTCTGTACTAATACACCTCCTCTATTTTGCCTCCTCTCTCATTAGCTTGCACTTCACAATAGAGATTAACTAAGTGTAGAAAAGAAGAAGAGGTAAAAAAAATGGCTAAAAATTTCTGCAGTTAAAAATGAAACATCAGAAATGTTGCAACCCTGTAAATATGTTTTATCTACTTTTGTATCATTATCATTTTGGATCTAGCAAGAGCAAATTACATCTCCAAAATTAGCTATAGTGTAGTCTTCTTGTTTCTGGGAAATAAGGCAATTTTGCAGGAACATCAATACTGATGTGGAGCCTGACAGAAACTGGGACCTCTCGCAGAGGTCACATACACAGACAACCTGAAAAGCAGGGATCTGGCAAAATAAAAATTCTTTCCCTGCACCTGCTGATCTCCTATCAGCATCAACAAGAAGCCAGAGAGTACGGAAGCCTTTGATGGGTCCAGGAGGCCTGCCTCCCTCAGCAGACCAGACTTTTGAAGTATAGATGATGGATGGGGAAGGGCACAAGTAGTTGTCTCATTAAACACCACTTTCCACCAACTTACCTCCATTCCCAAACTTGGCCCCCATGAACTTAAGGGGGGTGTGGGGTGGGAATTACTCTTTTATAATGTAGGTAATTCAAAATTCTGACTTCTAGAACTGATTAATGAAGAGGTGATTTCTCACATTGTGAAAGAATTTACTCTACAAAGAGCACCCTTGGTTAAGTTATGAGACTGATTTATACACATGATTTTAGGTATAAATCAGTTACAAAGTCCTGATAGGCAGGAAGCTACTGCTCCTGCAGGACTGCATCACTATTACCTAACTTAGATGCCTTCCTTTCTGCTTATTTTGCTTTACGTCACACTAGCAAGTGCACTGTTCGTGAAAATAAACGTTTAACAATAATTCCTCTGTTTTTTTTCCTTTCCAATACTGAATCATATTGAGATAAAGGGGGGGGGGGCTATAATCACTTCAGAAATGAGATTTGAATACTTGTCTTCTTTAACTTCTTGATAGTAGAATTGTAGACTCATTCTCCATGCTCTTCTCTATAATGTCACAAAGAAAAATGAAAGAAAATGGGGCCGTAACCGGTTTGGCTCAGTGGATAGAGCGTCGGCCTGTGGACTGAAGGGTCCCGGGTTCGATTCCGGTCAAGGGCATGTACCTTGGTTGCGGGCACATCCCCAGTAGGGGGTGTGCAGGAGGCAGCTGATTGATGTTTCTCTCTCATCGATGTTTCTCACTCTCTATCCCTCTCCTTTTCTCTCTGTAAAAAAATCAATAAAATATATTTAAAAAAAAAAAAAAAAAATGGGCTAAAAAAAAAAAAAACCCACCGTCACTAGTTCAATGAGAGTCCTTTACCAAGAAAAAAAATAGGATAAAGACCCCAAAATAAAAAAAAAAATAGATAGTGGGACTTATGAATTGCAATGCTAGAAGTTTATATATTTGTAATGGTTAAACAGAAACTATTTTTTCTGGCCTTTTGTCATGCCTCTTCTTACAGTAATTTTATTTTGCTCTTAATATTGCACATTATTTTGGCCTATTATGCAATTCCTCTTTGGTTTCCTTCAGAAAAGAGAAGATTTTTTCCTTAAAAGACAAACAGACAGAAGTTAAAAATGACAATAGGAAATAGATTCCAAACCAGAATTAATACTCAGAAATTCTTAAAGATGCTATGATTCCCAGAGGAAAATATTTATTTATATAATGATTTCCAGTTACTTATTTATAGAAGTAAAACTCAGGAAAATTCCATTTTACTGTTTTAATCTACATACACTGTCCCTAGAGACTTGTCTCCTGCCATACGGGTTTCCATTCTCAGAATCAGAAGGTCCCAGTTTGCTCTTGATTTTGATATTGCCTCTTAAAAAAAATAAAATTTGTAATAGTCATACAACAGATTTTCTGTGTTAATAAAAGTCCCACTCTTTTAAAGTCTGATAGTCCTTTTAAAACTTTGCCCCACTCCCGCCAGTGTGGCTCAGTGCCTGGGCTTTGGCCAATCAACCAGGAGATCACAGTTTGATTCCTGGTCAGGGCACATGCCTGAGTTGTGGGCTCAATCTCCAGCATGGGGTGTGCAGGAGGCAGCGGATCGGTGATTCTGTCACATCATTGATGTTTCTAGCTCTCTCTTCCATTTCCTTCCTCTCTGAAACCAATAAAAAAATATTTTAAAAAATTTGCCCCACTTATACAAGAAAGACATAAATATGGAATGTCTTAATGGAATTCAAAAGTCACCACTCACTTTATGTGCTGTCTTGACCATCATCATCATCTGGGATGACACAATTCCTATCTAAAACCTAACCCAATTCACGCCATAAGCATCTGTAAACGCAAGCAACTGGACCTTCCCCTCACGCCACGTGGGTCTATAAAAAAAAAAAAATGTTTTCCCTAAGTGGCAGCCCTGACCAACTTTAAAATCATTTTCTGTGAGAATTTTCAACTGAAAATATTCAAGAACACTGGAATTGTGAGTAATATATTTATTTTTATAATATTCATTGCAAACTGATTTTTTAAATTAAATTCAAAATATCGTGGCGTGTGGGGATGGTTTCCATTTTGGACGCGTGGCAGTTAACTGGTTAATGACCCTGTTGCATGTGATAATTCCAGGCCCAACTTCCTGCTCCAGAAGAGGCAAAAAAAAAAAAAAGACCCAGGTAATAGTCTTGGCAAATGAGAGGCAAAAGAGGGGAAGGGTGAAGGCAATCACTTATTTAAAATACATTAAACTTAGAATTTTATTTTTTTCAATAAAAGAAGAGAGTAGAGCAGCTTTTGATGGTGAAAGTACTGTATTCTAAAAATACCAAGTGTTTTATGGCAATATTTCCCAGAACAGTATAGAGCTCCCCAGGCAAGAAAAGCACTCTCTGTACGAGTAGTTTCCACCTTTTACACCCCATTTATTTTTTCTTTGATTTTAAAATCTCCATTTGAAAACATAATTTTATAATAGCCACTCAAGTGAAAAGTATTCAAAAGAATTATCTGATGTTAATGACAAAAATAGTCAAAGGTACAGATCACTCCCATTTATTTTCACATTTTAATGTAAGGGCTTTTAGAGATTATACTGAAAATTTGTCATAGAAGAAAATAATTGGTAGGCATTACCTATTCAAAAGCAAATGTGAAAATATAATGGTCCAAACATTTTATTAGAAAATATTTGGGCCAAAACCGGTTTGGCTCAGTGGATAGAGCGTCAGCCTGCGGACTGAAAGGTCCCAGGTTCGATTCCGGTCAGGGGCATGTACCTGGGTTGCAGGCATATCCCCAGTAGATGTGCAGGAGGCAGCTGATCGATGTTTCTCTCTCATCGATGTTTCTAACTATCTCTCTCCCTTCCTCTCTGTAAAACTTTCAATAAAATATATTTAAAAAAATATATTTGGGCTTGTTATTGAGATACACAACTTTGTCATGCCATTTATGTAACCAATAATTTTAATTCAATCAGCTGAAATTATATTTTATTTAAAATATTTAGGCTTGTATTAAAGACACACAATTTATATTGTCACTTATAATGCCTAGTTCAATCAATTTACTTAAAGAATTTTCACTTTGGGGAAAATAACTTTTTTTTTTCCTTTCTGATTTCAGATAAGAAGATCATGGCCATCCTCAGTACATATATCTTCTACCTTGGTGAGTGTTGATTGCAAAACTCAAACACGATCAGGATTGTTATTCAAAACCTTGAAGCGGGCAGGATGAGGGTCTTACAATAATGATGATAATTTTCATGTTTTCTGGAACAACCCAAAGATTGCACAATTCTCAGTAAAAATAATAGAAAATGTAAGTCAAAATTTTGAACTGAGTATATCTTTTTGTCTTAAAATGCAGCCTTCTATGTGTTGCAATTGAGTGTCTGGGGATGTTAAAAGAAAAAGAAAAAGTTGTGCCTGGCAGGTGTGGCTCAGTGGTTAAGTGTCGACCCATGCACCAAGAGGTTGCTGGTTAGATTTCCGATCAGGGCACATACCCCAGTTGTGGGTTTGACCCCCAATGGGGGCTGTGCAGGAAGCAGTCAATCAATGTTTATCTCATTGATGTCTCTATTTCTCTCTCCCTCTCCTATCCTCTCTCTCTAAAAGATCAATAAAACAATTTTTTTAAAAACTGTTTACCAAAGTTGTGAAACTGGTGGCTGGGGAAAAAATGACATAAGGTGTTATCCTCAGAATACAGGATGTTCTTGCAAAAAGTTCTTATAGCTATATTGTCCATACCTTCACCAATCTTAACATCAGCTATGCTTCCTTCTTTTGAAACTCTACCAAAACATAGTACTAGATTTTAAAATGGACATTTAGATAAAAATTTGAAACTAAATTCTAAAATGGTGTTTTAAAAGACTTCCTTCTTCTGTTTTCAATAGTAAAGAATCTGGGAGTATCAGAAAGGTGATGGTGATTGCCATTGAAATGAGTTACGGCCGATTCTTTCTGGTGATTAGGGAAGGACATTTGTACACAAAAATATCGCTGGCATGGAATTGGCACAGATAGCAATTATTGCAAGAAATGACAATCTAAGGAAACAATAGCTAAGACCATTGCCAAAAGACAAAAGAATTGGATTCAACTGAGGTGAATTCAAAAGAAAATCCCTATGGTGAGCCCATGCAGTAAAATTCTAAGAAATTCTGAAGAACCAAATAAAGAAGTGAAGGTCTATATCAATCAAGCCTTATTAAGTTGCATGAGAAAAAAAATATAAACCATTGATTTAAGTAATGACTGTTGACTTATAGATTAAGATTTTCCAGGAATTCTGAGTCTAGGTATAGAAGGTGCTGTTAATATTTGATTATTTAGATAATATTTTCCTTTAATTAAATATTTTAGTTGTGTGGCTAATAGTAGGTATTCCCAACATTACACAGAGTGAGGGATGGAGGAAATATGCTAATCAGCAATATCCATAGAATTAATTATCTGGGAGAATATTTTTGAAGCATGAATATGGCAATATTATATATTGTTAACAGGTGTTTAATATTAAGATTAATGTTTATTGCTACCAGCACTTTTATATTCATTATCTTCACAAACCTAAGCTCCAAGAATGTAAATCATTTAAGATCACGTGCATTCTAAGTGACCCCAGTCAAATTTAAAATCCTGTGTTAAGGTACAAATTCTGGAAGCCTCATGCAATTTATGCTGAATTATATCCCAGGATATGGAAAGAAATTTACATACAGTATTTTGGAAAACCCATTAATGATAGTTTGATGAACATTATTTTCTTAATTTACTTCATTTATTTTCTTGGCCTCAGGGAGATATAATATGAATTATCTTAATGATAAATTTGAATTCTAGCTAAAGACTCTAAAAATATGACATACATACCTGAAAATATTTACAGTAGAATTTTAAATGCATGTACTGTTAATATTTAATAAAAGAAGTTGGTGCTCACCAAAAAGCAGAATGGATTCACTAACCATATGGGAATTTTCAACAGGCATTTAGAGAATTATCACCTGAAGATAAGCCAGAATAACATATGCAGTTATATACGTTTGTAGCAGTTAAATAATCTTATCCTATCTAATAAAAGAGAAACATGGTAATTGGCATACGACCGCTACCCTTCCCATTGGCTAATCAGCGAGATATGCAAATTAACTGTCAGCCAAGATGGCAGCCGGCAGCCAGGCAGCTTGAAACTAACATGAGGCTTGATTGCTTCAGTGACGGAGGACTCCAACGTTCCCCACCTGCCGCTGCAGGCCTCTGAGCCTGCAGTTTCAAACATTGTAACAAATATAGACGCTAAACAAAACCCCAGAAACCTGCTTTAGTCGGCTGGAATCGCAACATTGTAAGCAAAGGCCAGAAACCTACTTTCAGCAGTGGAGGCCTAAGAGCTGGAGCCAAGCCTCAGAGCTAAAGCTGGCCCAGAATAAAAAAATAAAATAAAATAAAAGAGCGGTTGGGAGCTTCAGTCAGCCTGAAAACAGCCCTCAGCCCCTCACCCAGACTGGCCAGGCACCCCAGTGGGGACCCCCACCCTGAAGGGTGTGTGACCAGCTGCAAACAGCCATCATCCCCTCACCCAGGCTGGCCAGGCACCGCAGTGGAGACCCCCACCCTGAAGGGTGTGTGACCAGCTGCAAACAGCCATCATCCCCTCACCCAGGCTGGCCAGGCACCCCAGTGGGGACCCCCACCCTGATCCAGGACACCCTTCAGGGCAAACCAGCCAGCACCCACCCCTGCACCAGGCCTCTATCCTATATAGTAAAAGGGTAATATGCTTCCCAGCACCGGGATCAGCAGAGCCGTGAGGCCTCCCGGCACTGGGATCAGTGTGACAGGGGGCAGCACCCAAACCCCCTGATCGCCCTGCGGCTCTGTGTGTGTCAGGGGGCAGGGCCACAACCTCCCTATCCACCCTGCTCTGTTCGTGACAGGGGAAGGCACCCCAAACCCCCTGATCAGCCCTGCTCTGTGCCTGATAGGGGGGAGCTCCCCAACCTCCTGATCGGCCCTGCTCTGTGTGTGACAGGGTGCGGCGCCCCAACCCCCCCACACCCCCTTGGGCCATGCTCTGTGTGTGACGGGTTAGAGCCATAACCTCCCCATCGGCCCTGCCCTGAGTGTGAGAGTGGCGGTGCCCCAACCCCCTGATCAGCCCTGCTCTGTGGGTGATAGAGGGCGGAGCCCCAACCCCTTGATGGGCCCTGCTCTGTGCGTGACAGGGGGTGGTGCCCCTACCCCCCAATCTGCCCTACCCTGAGCGTGACTGAGGGTGGCATCACAACCTCCTGATCGCCCTGCTCTGTGCATGACACGGGGCGGCACCCCAACTCCCCAATAGGCCCTGTTCTGATCCCGACCAGGGTCTGCACCTAGGGATTGGGCCTGCCCTCTGCCACCCGGGAGCAGACCTAAGCCAGCAGATAGTTATCTCCTGAGGGGTCCCAGACTGCGAGAGGGCACAGGCTGGGCTGAGGGACCCCCCTGCCCCCCGAATGCACAAATTTTTGTACACTAGGCCTCTAGTATAAAAATAATCAAAAACAACCTATAGGTCATTTTCTAATGGGACAGCAAAAGATTCCCTATTTGACTTAGTTTTATTCTCATATATATATACATAGATGATAAAGAATCATAAGAATCAAGATCAAAACTAATAAGGTAAAATTTAATAAAGATAAATACAAAATTATGCAATACTCTTCAAATAAGTCATTAATCAGTTCATTTGGAAAAAGAAGCAAGCACTTTAGTCACCTGAAACTCAATATAAACTCAACATGCATAATAAGCTGCCAAAAATATTCATAAAATTCTAGTATATATCAAGACAAGAAAGGCCATACTTAGATCACTGTACTGAATTGGTCAGAAAACATGTAGTATATTTATATTTACACTAGAGGCCTGATGCACAAAATTCATGCAAGAGTAGGCCTTCCTTCCCCCCGCTGCCAGCACTGGCTTCCCTCTGGCACCCGGGACCTGGCCTTCCCTCCAGCCACCAGCAGGCACCCGGGACCCGGGACCCGGGCTTCCCTAGCAGCCCTGGCTTCATCCAGAAGGTCCTCCAGTCTAATTAGCATCGTATGCTTTTATTATTATAGATATGATTACCATATTATAGATATGTTTTAAAATGCACTTTGAAAAAGCTGTAGAAAATTTTGAGAACAGTAGCTAGAATACAAAATGGAACTTGCCATATTATGTAAGAAATATCTAAAGGAACAAGAATGTTAATCCTGAAACTGAAAATACATAGTGGGAATGTGAGAACTGTCTTAAAATACTTATTAGAAGTTAGCTCTAGTAAAAGTAATAACAGGAGTGCTTTATAATTTGAAACTTTAAAATATAAACTAACGTAAGAAAGTTTAGAAAGAAACTTCATTGTAATACAAGGGAGCATATTCAGCAACTATATAAAAGTCAAAATTTGTTTTCAAGTCTAGGAGTTTTCCTTTACCGGATGACAGGTATCTTATTAGGAAGAAATTGAAAGCAAGATCTGCAAAGTTCCTTTGAAAGCTAAAGGTGTGCTAATGTAAACAATCATTTGGATTAAGAAAACAAATATTTTAAATAACATAACTTCACACTTCAGGGAACTAATAAAAAGAAGAACAAACAAATCTTAGAGTTAGTAAAATAAAGAGAATAAAGATCATATTGGAAATATCCTATATAATAAAGAGCTAATATGCTAATTTGACTGAACAGCAGAAAGACTGTCCGGACATCCTTCCGTACGACTGTCCAGAAGACCTTCCTGATGAAGCCAGGGCTGCAAGGGCTGGCAAGGCAGCCGGGGCTGCGAGGGCCAAGCACCTTGCACAAATTTTGTGCATCAGGCCTCTAGTATAAAATAAGTAAAAATTAATAAGATAATATGAAAGGTCAATAGAAACAAGAGGTTTTTTTGAGCACATAAACAAAATAGACAAAACTTTAGCTAGACTAACCAGAGACAGAGAGAGACAGAGACACAGAGAGAGGCAGAGAAAGAAAGGACTCAAATAAATAAAACTATAGCCTTGGCCAGTGTGGCTCAGTGATAGAGGATAAGCCCACACACCAAAGGGTCACAGGTTCGATTCTCTGTTAAGGGGTATAGGTTCATTCCCCAACCTGGTTGGGGTGTGTGCTGGAGGCAACCAATCAATGTGTCTCTCACATCTCTCCTCTCTCTCTCTCTATCAAAATGAATGAAAAAGTATCCTCAGGTGAGGATTAACAAAAAAATAAGTTTAAAAAATCTATAAATGAGAACAGCATTAAAACAGATATGCTACAAATAAAAAGAATCATAAGAGACAACTATGAACAATTATATGGCAATAAATTGGGAAACCTAGAAAAAACTAATAAATTTTTAAAACCATACAACCTATCAAGACTGAATCATGAAGAAATTGAAAATCTGAGGATTCCAAAATGGCAGTGGAGTAAGTGGAAACTATACTGAAATGCTCCCAGGACCAAACTGGAATTAGACTAAAGTACAGAAAAACCATCCTGAATAATCAACTGAGGTTTAGATAGAAAGAAGCTTCATAACCAAGGATGGAAAGTGGAGACCGCATAGAGATGTGCAGGAAGTGCAGAGGTGCAAAAGGGCTGGCCAGGTTCCCATAGCAGCAGCTGAAGTTCGGAGAGACCACAGCTGTGGGGGGTTCCAACTGAGAACTCTGTGGTCTAAAGCCAAAGCTGGGTTCCCCAGCCCAGAGCATCATAACTGAGAAAGGTGCCCATGTAACATCTGGCTGTGAAAAGCAGCAGGGTTGCTGTTTGCCAGGGAGAGATGGCTGGAAATGCAGGTACCCTCTTAAAGGACTGTTAACATACAAACATTCAAACCTGTAAAGAATTTTTGAGAGTTTATTTGAGCCAAACTGTCGATATATGCCGGGAAGCAGAAACTCAATGAATTGAGATAATGCTCCGGAGAGTGGCAATTACATCTGTATTTATACCTTGCGATCAAAGGAAGGGACATAGGTGGGTTACATGAAATCCATAGGTGATAGACCAGAGAGGTGGGAGAAAGCTAAGCGGGGAAACTCCTGGGATTGGATGAAAGGTAAAATGATAGACACATACTTAGGTGGGTGCAGGAACAATTAACATGATAACAATGAAGGAATTTGTGGTATCTGTCCTGGTGCCCAGGCACATTAGGTTGTGCCCCAGGGGCTCCAGAAAAAAGGAAGTTACAAGTTACCCAGACATTTCAACAGTATGTTATTATAGATGCAAAAAGATAGGCTCAATTAAGGTAAAGGTTGACCTTGTCAGTGAAGATACTGACCTAGGATGTAACTACCCACCATAACCACTTTTAGTTAAAGTTTAATTTCCGACCATCCTGTGTGGTTACTTTAGGTCTCTTGAGTTTGCAAGACTGCCATACAGGCCTTTCCTGAGCTTGTCAGGTTAGCATGTGGCCCCTTTCGTCCACAGGACCAATGCACATAATTTTGCGTGTAACCACTCACCTTGGACTCCAGCAGAGGGAGGGTAGTGTGGTCTGTAACTCTGTGAGCAAAAGCCAGGGTTGGGGGCTTTGGGGTTAGACCTCGGAAAGAAAATATCCAAGTTTCCTATGCTGAGTCATTCCCCCATACTGTGGAGGACATCTTTCTCTGAGGGACCTTTGCTATCCAGGCGGTTTTTGCCTGGGGGAAAAGCAGTTGCCTCACCTTATTAAGAAACCCCTTGCTCCACCCTATGGAGTTTCTGTGTCCATGGGTTAAGTTTATATGCATGCATACAAGTCCTTTTTCACAATTTTTTATGCGATTTATCACATTATTGATTTGGGGATACTGTACCATCCTTGCATCCCCAGAATAAATCCCACTTGGTCTTGGTGTTAATCTTTCTAATGTAATGCTGGACCTGATTTGCTAGAATTTTGTTGAGGATTTTAGCATCTATGTTCATCAGAGATATTAGCTTGTAATTCACTTTCTTTGTAGTGTGTTTATCTGGTTTGGGGATTAGGGTAATGCTGGCTTCATAGAAAGAGCTTGGAAGTGTGCCTTCCTCTTGAATTTTTTGGAATAGTCTCAGGAGGATAGGTTTTAGTTCTTCTTTGAATGTTTGGTAAAGCTCCCCTGTGAAGCCGTCCGGACCAGGGCTTTTGTTTACTGAAAGTTTTTTGATTACTGCTTCAATTTCCTCCATAGTTATAAGCTTATTTAGATTTTTTTTTTCCTGACTGAGTTTTGGAAGGTTATATTTTTCTAGGAATATGTCTGTTTCTTCTAGGTTGACCAGTTTGTTGTAATAGAGTTATTCTGAAGTATGGTAGCAATCATCTCAGGTAGAAACTATAGTTTAACTTTAACCCTGCTGTTTGGTTTCTGCACTTATTTGCTTTGTTTAACAATAGAAAAGTTATTTTGATTTTCTGAATTATATGAATCACCCCTTTCGATTAACTACCCTATTGATTGTAATGTGAATACCCCATTGGTTGTGGTCATACTGGTCTTAGAAAGCACATTTTCCTTTACCTGGGAGGGACAGCACAATTATCCCAAGGTCAGAGGGCTCCCGTTAACATGTCCCTGTTGACTCAGTGTTCCAGAGACCCAAAAACTGTAATATAGATAACATGCTTAAGTAAACTGCTTCTGCTTCTGTAAACTTCTTTTTTGCCAACCAGGTTCCTCATTCCAGACCCGAGGGCTCTAGATAATGTGTTTCTATCAATTCAGTGATCCGGAGACCCAAAACTATAATTTAGATAACATGCTGCTTCTGCTTCTGTAAACTGCTTTTTTGCAAACCAGGTTCCTCATTCCAAACCTTGGGATGTAATCAGTACCTTTGTGATCTTTGCCTATATAAATCTGGTGTTGTGGCCATCTTATCACTATGAGATTTGGGAAATGCCCCCTCATAGTCCCGGATTTGCAATAAATGTAACTCTTTAATTCGACTTCTTGAGGAGTCCTTGTGTGATTCACGGGGTACACTACAACAATTCATAGTATTTTTTTACAATCCTTTGTATTTCTGTGGGGTCTGTTGTTATTTTGCCTCTTTCATTTCTGATTTTGCTTATTTGGGTCCTCTCTCTTTGCTTCTTGGTGAGCCTGGCTAGAGGTTCATCAATCTTGTTTATCCTTTCAAAGACTCAGCTCTTGGTTTCATTGATCTTTTGTATTGTTTTTTATGGTCTCTATGTCATTTATTTATGCTCTGATCTTTATTATTTTCTTCCTTCTGCTCATGCTTAGCTTTTCTTGATGCTGTCATTCTAATTCTTTAAGTTTCAAGAGTTAGATAATTTATTACCAGTTTTTCATGTTTTTTTTTTTTGTTTTTTTGTTTTTGTTTTTTTAGGAAGGCCTGTAATACTATGAACTACCCTCTCAGGACTGTTTTTACTGAGTCCCATAGATTTTGGATTGTTGTGTTTTCATTGTCATTTGTTTCCAGGATGGTTTTTATTTCTTCTTTGACCTCTTTGGTAATCCAATCATTGTTTCATAACATGCTATTTAGCCTCCAAGTGTTTACATTGTTTTATTGTGTTTATTGTAGTTTATTTCTAATATTATGCCATTGTGATCTGAGAAGATGCTTGATATGATTTCAATCTTCTTGAATTTGAAGAGACTTTGCCTCTGTTCTAATATGTTGTCTTTCTTTGAAAATGTCTCATGTATACTTGAAAAGAAAGTATACTCATACCACAAACATACCACACACGTCCACACACATCTCTCTCACTCCTTTACTCTGTCACACTCTCTCCCTGCAGTCCTGTCAACCACCATGTTTGATCTATTCATTCTTTTTAAAAAAGTAGAAGAGACAGAAAAACCTCCAAACTCATTTTGTGAGGCCACCATTACCCTGATACCAATACTGTACAAGGACATAAGAAAATAAAATTACAAACTAATATCTCTGTTGAACATAGACACAAAAATCCTTAACAAATATTAACAAATAAAATTCCACAGTATACTAAAAAGAATTATACACTATGATCAATAGGTTTTATTCCAGAGACACAAGGATGGTTCAACATCTGCAAGTCAATTAATGTGTTTAACCACATTAATAAAATAAAGAATAAAATTATAATATTATCTCAATAGAGGCAGAAAAGGCATTTGAAAAAAAATTCAATATTCATTCATGATAAAAACTCTCAACAGTATAGGGGGAACACACCTCAACATAATAAAAGCTATATATGTCAAGCCCACAACTAGTATTATACCCAATGGTATAAAGCTAAAAGCTTTTCCTTTAGTATAAGAAACAAGAGAAGGATGCCTACTCTCACCATTATTCATCATAGAACTGAAAGTCCTAGCCAGAGAAATTAGGCAAGAAAAAAAAAAAGTCCTCCAAATCAAAAAGAACGGTATAAAATTGTCTATTTGCATGTAATATATTATCTATAGAAAACCCTAAAACTTCCTATAGACTTTACCAAAAAACTGTTAGAACTAGTAAACAAATTCAGTAAAGTTGTGAGTAAAACTCAATAAACAAAAATTAGCTACATTTCTATGTACTAAAAATAAACTATCAGAACAAGAAATTATTTTTTAAAATCCCATTTAAAATAGCAGCAAAGCCCTAGCTAG
Organism: Myotis myotis; assembly: GCF_014108235.1. Lineage (NCBI taxonomy): Eukaryota > Metazoa > Chordata > Mammalia > Chiroptera > Vespertilionidae > Myotis > Myotis myotis. Next base: position 143,670,986 of record NW_023416324.1, on the reverse strand, counting down.
TTTGGCTCAGTGGATAGAGCACCAGTCCTGTGGACTGAAGGGTCTTGGATTTGATATTGATCAAGGGCATGCATCTTGGCAGCAGGCTATATCTCCAACCCTGGTGGGGCACATGCAGGAGGCAACCAATTGATGTGTCTCTCTCACATCTCTCTCTCTCTCTCTCTCTCTCTCTCTCTCTCTCTCTCTCTCTCCTTCTCCCTTCCACTCTCTCTAAAAAGCAATGTAAAAATATCCTTGAGTGAGGATTAACAAAAAATACATACATTAAAATAAAATAGCAGCAAAAAAGAATAAAATATTTAGGAATAAATGTGACCAAGGAAGTAAAAGATCTGTACATTAAAAACTGTGATGTTAATGAAAGAAATTCAAAAAAATGCAAATAAATAAAAAGGTATTTTTTGCTCATGTATTGGAAGAATGAATCTTGTTTAAATATATATACTAGCTATAGAAATATACAGATTCAGCGCAATCCTATCAAAATCCCAATGGCATTTTCACGGGGGGGGGGGGGGGGAGGGGAGGGGGAAATCCAAAACACTAAAATTGGTACAGAATCAAAAAAACCTGAAGGGCCAAAGTAATCTTGAGAAAGAACAAAGCTAGAGGCATTATACTTCCTGATTTCAAACCATATTAGAAACTGTAGTAAATTAAACAGGATAGTACAGGCATAAATACAGACACAGATCAATGGAACAACATAGAGAATGCTGAAATAAACCCATACATGTATTGTTAATTAATTTATGACAAAGGAGCCAAGAATATACAATGGGGAAATAATAGTCTCTTCAATAAATGGTGTTGTAAAAACTGGATATCTGCATGCCAAAAAAATAAAACCGGACCCTTATCATACACCATACATAGAACCAACTTAAAATGGATTAAAGACTTGAATATAAGACCTGAATCTGTAAAATTCCTAGACAAAAACCTAGGCAGTAAGCTCCTAGGCTTGGTAATGAATTATTTTCAGGTTTGACACCCAAACCACCAAACCAAAGGCAATAAAAATTAAAAAGTGGGACTATATCAAACTAAAAAGTCTCTGCATGGCAAAGGAACCCCTTAACAAAATGAAAAGCCACCTTACAAAATTGGGGAAAATATTTGCAAATCATACATCTGATTAAAGAGTTAATATCATATCATATATATATATATATATATATATATATATATATATATATACTCAATATCAAATAAAATAAAACAAACAAACAAAAAGTCTGGTTAAAAAATGTGCAGAGGAACTGAATAGTTATTTTTCCAAAGAAGACATACAAATGGCTAAAGGTACATGAAAAGGTGCTTGAAATAACTAATCATCTGGGAAGTGCAAATCAAAGCCATAATGAGATATTACTACACACTCACACTTGTTACAATAGTTATCAAAAAGACAAGCAATCGCAAGTATGTGGAGAAAAAGGAACCTTTCTTCATTGTTAGTGGGAATGCAATTTGGTGTAGCCACTATGTCAAACAGTATAGAAGTCCTTCAAAATAAAAATAGCATATGATCCAGCAATCCCCCTTCTTGGTATTTCTCCAAAGGTAATAAAGCCAAGATATCAAAAAGATAACCACACTCCCATGTTCACTGCAGCATTATCCACTGTAGCCAAGATATGGAAATAACTAAGTGTCCATCAATAGATAAATAGATAAAGAAGATGTGGCAAATATATACAATGGAATATTATTCAGCCATGAGAAAGAAGGACATCCTGCCATTTGCAACAACATGCCTGTACTTAGAGGATATTACAGTAAGTGAGATAAGTCAGACAGAGAAAGACAAATACTATTTGGTATCACTTATATGTAAAATCTTAAAAAGCCAAACTCATAGAAACAGACTAGAATAGTAGTTACCGGGAGCTTGGTGGGGGTGGGTGAAAACCAGGAGATGTTGTTCAAAGAGTACAAACCTTCAGTTAAAAAATGAATAAGTTCTGAGGGGGGGCGGTCTAGTGTATAGCATTGTGATTCTAGTTAATAATACTGTTTTATATACTTGACTGTTGCTAAGAAAGATCTGAAATGTTCTCACCACACACAAACAAAAAATGGTAATGATGTCAGGTGTTAGCCAATGTTATGACTGTAATCATTTTATAATACAGAAGTGTATCAAATCACATGTCTACATCTTAAACTTACACAGTGGCATATGTCAATTATATCTCAATAAAGCTGGGGGAAAGAGCTAAAAGTGGGTTCTATATGTACTTTGTTTCTGATTTTTGAACAAGGAGGTTATTCTACTAGAGCAGTGGTTTTCAACCTTTTTTATCTCGTGGCACACATAAACTAATTACTAAAATTCTGCGGCACACCAAAAATATATTTTTGAACTGAATAGCAGACAGCTATTGTTGTATTTGGCTGTTGTAATTTTTTCATTTGACAATCTAAAGGAAAAGAGGTCAGTGCCCCTGACTAAATAGTCAGGTATTGCATGTTTTAAAAAATGTTGGAGTATGTGACGGGTTGAAAATCACCGTTGTACAGAGTCTGTTTTTCCTATTGTTTCGACACACTGGGGGCTGGGTGTGGCACCCCGCAGGAACAGAGATCACCAATATTGATGCCAGGGAAGTCACTCGGGAGCAGGCGACCCGAGGACTCCAGGTGGTTGAAGGCAAGTCTTTGAAGAGCCCCTCTGCTTGGCAAGCCTTAGATCTGATTTGACTTTTTGCTGCAGCCCTGATAGGTGAGATTCCTTGAAGTGAGAGGTCTGCAACTTCATTCTTCCTGGTGACTGTACCCTTTGACAACAGCCTACTTTATCTCTTTGTGGCAATAAAGATGAAACGCAGTTTAGTTTGTTTTAAAGATCATCACACTCTCAACCCTCCCCACTTCACCTCCTCACACAGAGAAGACTACAGAGCCTTTCCAAGCGATGCATACCTGGGCAACTTGAGATAAAGCTTTCCTCTTTCCATCCAACCCTTTGTTCTTGTGTGAATCGTAAATCTTGTAGGAAGAAACTGAAAGCTCCAAAGGTGGGTGAGCTGGTGACATCCCTCTTCTCGGCCCCTGTCTAGTTTTCATGATCCAGCAAACTACCTTTACTAACACCACTTTCATTTTCATATTTAGAGAGCATAATAATGGAAGTGGATTTATTAAAAATGGTCCTAAGCATACAGCATCTGATACTATTTATCATAAATGTTAACTTGATGAGAGATAGAATGTAATAGTTGAGTTTTTAATTAATTAATCTATTTATTTATTCATTTATTTTTGCCAACATTTTTTAGAGAGAAAATAATTGCTAAAATTTCAGGGAAGATATGTTAAAATTCAAAAGTATAAATTCCTGTGCTGGTTAGCAAGAAGTTATCTAAGAATATACAGAAATAGTTGTCTTTTTCTAATGAACTGTTCACAATGAGGCCCAGAAACGAGCATTGTGCCTTTGGTTGATCATCATGTGGGAAAACTATTGCTGCTTTAACATTGTCAGAGTGACCTCTCCAAAACCATGAAAACTACCCTCTGCACCATTTCCTGGAGGAGAAGGCTTCCAAAAATGGTGTGAGTTAGCGGAGCTTTATTACCACAGTGCATAGAACAGATAACTCTGTCCCCTTCTCCTACGGGACCATAAATTAGGTTCCTCTGAGATGACTTGGAGATATCGACTGAGGGGGGCACGAGAGGCCAACCAGGGGAGGCTCTGTTAATCTCTAACAACCTTTAGACCTGTTGATTATTACATGTTCACTTCTAAATGTAAAGGATAAGTTAAGGCACTGTGTAACAATAAATCCTTAAATATACCTGATCTAAAGCTACAAAACCAATCCTAACCTTCATAGCAGTTGTTTTAACTTCTTATTTCAATTCAATTCAGCATCTGTTTGATAATTTTCTAGTACTGGTTTTGTTCGGTTTGTGTTTTACCCAGGCTGTGCTGTGTCACCTAAACCCACCACTTAGCACTGCAACAGGACCTGGGAGCCCTCTAACTCCATCCTGTGCATGTTTCTCCGGCCCACTATCCCTGGGGCAGAGCTGGTTGTCTTGTCCTCTTGCTGCTCTCAATACCTGGATATTGCCCCACCTTGCTCTTCTCACTCCTTGGGCTGACTCTACAGCCACAAAGTGAAGAGATTTTTTTTTTTTTCCTTTCAGCCCTTACATCTCTTAGCTTTCCAAATTACCAAAAAGTTTCAGTTTTATAGTTTGCTTATTAAGTAGTAAAAGGAGTTCTCTAGAAATAAGATCAAAGAGAATTGAAGGCTACAACCCAAATGCTGCATATTTTCCTTATTGATCACAAGGCTTGTGTCTCAGGCCAAAAACAGACTAAAACATTCCCACACCACTCCTAACCTCAGGGCATGCTTTTGTGTAACCTCCTCATAGTGATTCTTCTTTCTCTGATGTCCTCAGGGGCCTGATTATTTGTCACCAAATTTCCTTTCCTTATTCCCAGAAAGTCGGTGAGGTATTCCTGAAACTAGGGCTCTGGGATAACCTGTCATCATCTCAGAATTTCCAAGTGGGCATATCATACACCCAACAATGGCCTTCATTTTAGTCTCCAGACAATGTTGGTAGTCATAAATATGATTATCTATAGATAGAGACATAATAAACCAAGGAAACCGCAATCTTCTCCAGTTTCATACACATTGCCTTTTGTCAGAATGATAACCCTAGCATTACATATTCTAAAAAAATAGGCAATCACTTTTTATGCATCTTGTTATCAGAGAATTGCCTGGGTGGAATTTCTCCACTGCTTTTGGGAATGGGGCACAGCTGGCATAAGCATTTCTGGAGGTACCCACTGGAGAATGAGATGTGGTAAATGCTTTATTTGTATGAAGTCATATAGCTCAGTTTCTAAAGTCCTGTATCCCTTAAACCAGTCCTGGAAAATAAGCAGCTGTGGATTCCTCAGAGCCAACAGCAAAGCCAGTGTACAGAGTTTCCATTCCATGGTGGAGTTGAGTCCAGCATAGTGTTAGACTAGTTCCAGTCCATTAATACACGGTGGGGAGTCCACATGGCTGTGGGCCATGTGGGCAAATGCAGGGAAGCGCTCCCCCTGCAACAAGAGAGCAAGAGGGCCAAGAGAGGGAACTCCCTTTGTTCAGGAGCTTCATGTATCTCAGATTTTGTGCCCTTGCAGTGGCCATGCCTGTTCTGGCCAATGACCTGCTACCAGGTGTGACTAACAAGCACCTTTCCTACATCATTCAGATCTTACTGGTCATCCTCCTGTTCTTTCTTTGACCAGTCCCATCCCCCAGGATCTGTGGGGAACAGACGAGAGTTTTAAACTGCAGCTTTCTGGCCCTGACCGGTTTGGCTCAGTGGCTAGAGTGTCGGCCTGTGGACTGAAGAGTCCCAGGTTCGATTCCGGTTGAGGGCATGTACCTTGGTTGCAGGCATATCCCCAGTAGGGGGTGTGCAGGAGGCAGCTGATCAATGTTTCTCTCTCATGGATGTTTCTGGCTCTCTATCCCTCTCCCTTCCTCTCTGTAGATAATCAATAAAATATATTTTTAAAAATAAATAAAAAATAAATAAATAAACTTCAGCTTTCTGGCAAAGTTGTACAAATGGCATGCGTATATTGTCTAGCCTTCCCTTTACTCCTTTCCTGTTAATTAATTAATAACTGGGTTAATTACAACAGTACCAATCTAATATGTTTTCTCAAATACAGCTCCATATTTCTGATTCTTTTTTTTTCTTTTCGCTGGTTTTTCTTATTTCATAGTATGTGCGAGCAACAGAGGGGAGAATTTAGATAAATTCTAAAGTTATCTCTTGATTTCTCAGACTTAAAACCTAAAATTGAAATAACCAAGTCTGACATGACTTTGATAATAGTGTTGCTAAATTATAAAATAACAAAATAAGGAGATCATTAAACTGAGGTGGCGCTAATGTGGTGGTGGCCAACATAAGTACACCAAAATCTAAACCAGTCAATGCCTCAAATTATAAAATCAAAACCTAACAACAACTAACTCATCACAAACAGCCACCTGCCTTTAAAGGACAGCCAATCAATCATTCCCGTGCTTTGCTTCCACCTTTTCTCTATAAAAGCCTCTCCCCAGTGCCTGTGCTGGAGTTCTGATAACCAATTCCTATTTGGTGCTGCTAGATTTGAATTAATTTTTGCTCAAATAAACTTACAAAAATGTTACTACACCTCAGTTTATCTTTTAACAGTGGAAACTCAATTAGTGTTGTTTGCAAGAATAAAAACCAAAGTTAAATAGCTCTTATTGCACCAAAGTAGTATAGCCAGGCTATACTAAACCTCCCCTCCTCACCTCACCTCAACACCTTGTTTGGCCACATGTCATAAAGTCATTTTTTAAAAATTATAATAAGCAGTTCTTCCAAAAATAAAGTAAAAACACAAATTTCATGTGGAAATGCATATTGATATAAATACTATACCATACCTGTAAAATGTTTAAATATCATAAAACATACTCCAAATGATGGTTCATTAATCACTAATTCTCAAGATAAAAAATACTTAAATAATAAAGTTGAATATTTAAAACTGGGGGTGGGGAAATCCAGTAGATGCTTTTAGTGGAAAAACATGGTATTTAGCAAAGTCTTCGAGCAAATAGAACTGTGCACTTATTTTTAAGAGTTGAAAACTGCTTGTATTTCAGACAGAGGAGAAAGGGAAAGTCAGACATAATTAAAAGAGACATCTGCCTTGAGGATAAAGGCTGCAATCCTTTAGCTCTCTAAAATGCTTCTGATTCTTTGTTCTACCAGAGATATTCAGAATTCATAAAGAAAAACATGGGATGTCAAGGTTCCAAAACCATTGCCTAAGGGTGGTCGAAAAACACAATTTAAAGATCAGTGAGCTGTTTGTTTCTCTAGTGACATCTTTTCCTCATGGCACTTTTTCCAAATTGGAAGCATCAATTGTCCAAATCTCAGAAATATTTCATAAAAACTCTGCTTGTCTTTCATCTAGAACAACTATACAGCTATCAACAGCACATGGTCATCTCATTTTTAACTTAATTTTAAATGAAACCCAGTTGCACTAACAATTTCTTATGTCATGAATTTCCTTTTTATTGTTACTAAAAAAGTTACCTAATTTGCCAAATATCAAAATTATCTTCACTATATAGTAATGTATAATTTATATTTGTATTGACCTCACATTTTCTAAGGTGTATAAACACTTGTATGGCCAAATAAGCATTACTATATTTAATTTTTTATAATTAATTAATTTTATATCTGAGGGCAGTTTTAAAATTCACAGCAAAATTGAACAGAAAGTACAGAGCAGCGGTTCCCCCATATGTTCCCTGTTCACACATATGCATGGCCATCTCCATTATCAACATCCTGTACCCAATGCATTTGTTACAGTGGAACCTGAAGTCCACAGTTTTCACTAGGGTTCACTCTTGGTGTTGTACATTCTATGGGTTTGGACAAATGCGTATCCACCATTGCAGTATTATACGGAAGTTTCACTGTTCTAAAAATCCCCTGTGCTTAGAAGGCATGATGTACCCAGTAAAATGAACTATAGTAAATGGGCATTTAGTAATGTACTAGTAATGGAAGGGGGGGGGGGCGGGCAATTTATAGTCTACTAGAGGCTCAGTGCATGAATGCGTGCACCAGTGGGGTTCCTCAGCCTGGCCTGCGGGATCAGGCCAAAACCGGCTCTCCGACATCCCCTGAGGGGTCCCAGATTGCAAGAGGGCACAGGCCAGGCTAAGGGACCCCACCAGAGCATGATTGGAGCCGGAGAGGGACACAGAAGGTTGGCCAGCCGGGAAGGGACTGTGGGAGGGCTCCAGGGCATGCCCGGCCCGTCTAGCTCAGTCCCGATCGGCCGGACCCCAGCAGCAAGCTAACTTACCAGTCAGACCACCTGGCCCCTGGTGGTCAGTGCATGTCATAGCAAGTGGTTGAGTGGCTTTAGCATATCATTAGCATATTACACTTTGATTGGTTGAACGGACAACTGGACACTTAGCATATTAGGCTTTTATTATATAGGATGATCAGGTCTCAGTCTTTTGGTGAGGCTATGTCTCTGGACTGTGAACTTCACCAGTGCTTCTCAAGTCCCCTCTTCCCCTTCACCACTCTCCCTCACCTGTGTTGGGACAGGATGGATGAGGACGCTGGAGTTGTGAGTTTTCCTTCTCCCCCTTGAAAGGTGAGAAGAAAAAATTTGAGATGCCCTAAATTAAATTACATCAGGCCAGACAAAGGGTGAAGAAAGAAACCAAATCTACCAAATTGGCTAATAACTTAATAACTGCAGAGCAAAACCAACAAAGATGACTTATATTCCTGAACGTATGCTGAAAATTTGAATTGGCTTCCAGGTAGCTATTTCTGTAATTTTCTAAAGAGAATAGCCAGGTGCCACAAACCACTAGGCACCTCTACTTTAGCTTATGCAGGAGCGTTCCCAGCAGTTGCCCACCACCCATCCAGAGGAGCAAGCACTTCTTCCTTCGGGACTCTGCATCTGTCCCAGAACTAGCCCCACTCCACCTTCTCCCACCCCCGCCATCTACAACTAACATAAGTTTTTTCAACACACATCTGTCTTCTCCAAACTGTTTTCATAAAAGACCCAGTCAGCTCTAGGAATGCAAACATGCTTATCTTTTCTACAGAGCCCAGCTGCTGGCGGTTTAGACCTCATTCCCCATTCCTGGTCCCTCTCTGGCTAGAGGAATGTGCAGTTGAGGATTCCCCTTCCATCAAGAAAATTAGTCTCTGATAATATAATTTATCCTGTAGGTATGAATTGTTGAGAACAGAATGCTCTGGTATATTTCAAAAAATTATTCCTTTCAACCTCACTGGAGGGGATTTTTCTGGATGGACCTGGAGGTAAAATCACAAAAATGTACACCTCCCCCACAATGGCAAGGTCTCTTTGGAGTTTTTAACTCTCAGTCCTACCCACACTGAGGAGCCAGATTTCCTCAGTGAGAGTTCAGATGTTCCTACCCGGCACTGGTTCCCATGGTGCCATGGGTTTCTGCTCAGGTAAATGGTGATTCTCGGTTCCTTCTTGGCACTCTCCATTTGCCCTGTGACATCACTTTTCTCACAGATCTAAGAAGAGTTTTCATTTTTCAATTTCTTTAGCTTTTTACCTGTTGTTAGGATGGGGTGGCAACTTCTAAGCTCCTTACATGATGGATCAGAAACCAGAAGTCACTGTTCCCATTTTAAGATAAGAAAACTAAGAACTATGGAAGATAAGTCACTTCCCAAAGATCATACAGGTATTGCAGATAGAATTGAGACCTGGGCCTCCTGACCCCAAGTCTGAGTTATTAACCGGTTTTGTAACTGTGTGAAAGACTTGCATTCTTACTTACCTATTCTGGAAAGGAAGTGAATTAATTGTGATATACAATCGGTTTCTTACATTCAGGAAAGTAGGTCACTAAAAGAGCATTCTATTCCTAAGAATTTGTCTTACTTAAATTATGAAAACTTACGCACACAAATAGCCTTATTATACAGTGTGTTTTATAAAAAGAAAAATGTAAATAGCTGGAGTGGTTATGGTGATTATGCTCATATTTACAGTAGGATATTAAGAACAGCATGTAATAGCAAGGTAAACTGTTATGACACTGTATTAAGTGAAGAAACATGACTATAAAACTCTCTATTTAAAATAGACAATGAAGGAAGATTTTTTTTAAAAAAAAACTGCTAATTGTGAATATGGTGCTTTTTAAAAAAAATTTTATTACATAAAAAAGTTTTTTTTTTAAATGCCTCAATGACACTTTTATATGCAAATTAGAGACACTGTACTAGTCCAGGAAAAAGGACAGCTTGTTTCATACAACTTTAGTTTAAAATTTAGAATCAGAAATATCATCTTTTGACAGGAATATGTCATTGTTTACATGCAGTAGTATGCTAACATGATGGGTGCCAGTTGTTCCCCTTGCTATAACATGTACACAAATGCATGACTCTCCAGAGGCTTCCTAAAATGGCATTGTGTCCTAGTTTAAGCCAGGTATTTATGCTACAACAATGTAGAGAATAAAAGGAATGGAACACTGAGCCATTTCTATAGAAAAAGGATTTTCACAGTGTCGTTGGGTGCAAGGTGCCATCAACGCAGAACTGTATTCACTCTCATTCATTCAGCACACAGTAGAAGATGCGTGCGCCTAAATCCAAGAGCGTAGATAAGTCTGACTTGAAATGTGTTCTCTCTTTTGGTATAATGCTTTTTTTTAGGTCTTTTTCAATAATTCCTTGCAGCTTCAGTTCACACACAATGAATTATTGGCATCTTTATTGAAGGGGAGGGGGAAAATGCCACTTTTTAAAGCCAATACCAAAGAAGACAGCTCCTTTTGTGAAAAGAGGCATCAATAGTAGTCTCTGTATTCTTTCTATTTCTTGTTTGTATTTTCTATTGATGTGTACAAAACCTTGACTTTGGCTTGAAGTGTTGTTTAAAAAAATTTTTTGCAAGATGAAAACAGAGTAATTTTAACCATTGTTGACCTATTTAAAAAAATTTTCATTCTATTCTTTTTTATTTTACTTATTATTTAGGTGATATTTATTCATTTGTTTATTCATTCACTCATTCATTGGTTAATCCTCACCCGAGGATATTTTTTCACTGATTTTTAGAGAGCATGAAAGAGACAGTAAAAGACAGAGAGACACATTGATATGAGAGAAACACATTGATTGGTTTCATCCTGCAGGAGCCCCAACCAGGGCCCAGGCCAGGGTGGAGCCTACAACCAAAGTACGTGCCCCTTGGCCAGAATAGAACTTGGGACCCTTTGGTCCATAGTCTGACACTATCCACTGAGCCAAACCAGCTAGGGCTCATTCTATTATTAATACATATGCCCCAACAAAAGTAAAAATCTTGATGCATGTCTACCTGCCAAAACACTTCCTAACTTAAGTTTCATTATTTCCACTAGGGCAGTGAATACAATTGTGAAAGAGATCTAATTGGAATTACTTTAAAGGTCATAAATTTTCAACCCTGTGCATTATTTACCTATAGCCATTTCTGCATTTAATATTATGGGATATGATTGTCTCCCTTTGAACAATTGGCTGAGGCCAAAGGAAAGAGGAGCCTTTCCCTCCCATGTGATGGCCATTTTCCATATTCAGGCCTTGGTTGTTTTAATACCAAACTGGAAATAGAAATGCCCAAATCCATTGGAATGTTTAGTTTTTTTCAGAAGTAATATGTATTAAAAAGCCATTTCCCTTCAGAAATTTATAAGCTGAATAGGCAAACAAAACAAGAAATTGCTGTTTAGATAGACTGAAGGATTAAATGACTTAAGAATCAAACTCGGTAATGTCTACCTGGGCTTAACTTATCAATGGACCAATTAGTTAAAATGCATAAATAAATGCATTACATAATGAAAGTAATCTAGATTTGTCTCTGATTTGAAACTTGATTTTTTCTTTCATTTATTCATCAAATATTATTTACTGTATACTTGGTCATGCACCACATTAGAGACTATAGATAGAGGATATCAAAGAAAGGCATTATTCCAGCTTTCTCAGAACTTAGACCTGAAATACAGTTGTAATGTAGAGTGATATAACCTACATCGAAAAGGGCATAAATTCATAGTGCAGCTGTGTGAGTTTATTAGTCAGGGTTCTCCAAAGAAACAGAACCAATAGGAGAGAGAGACAGAGAGAATAAGGAATTGGCTCAAATTGTTATGGAGGCTGAAGTCCAAAGATCTGCACGTTGGCAAGCTGGAACCCAGGATTGCCAATGGTGTAGTTCCAGTCCAAGGGGAGGAGAAGACCAATGTCTCAACTCAATCAGTGAAGCTAAAGAAATTTGTTCTTACCCAGCGCTTTTGATCTATTCAGGTCTTTAATTGATTGAGTGAGGCCCATCCACATTCTGAACAACAATGTTCTTTGCTCTTCTCACTCAAATGTTAATCTCATCTAGAATCACCCTCACAGACACGCCCAGAAGAATGTCTGACCAAAAGTCTGGGTACTCCATGGCCCATTCAAGTTGACACATAAAATTAACCATCACAGTGGGTTATGTTAAGAAGGATTTCTGGAGGAAGAGAATCCTGAACACTGAAGCACTGTATTTCATAAATAGAATATTAAATTACTATTTACTCATAATTAAATTATACTACTAAAGTATATATGTGTCTTCAGAAATGCAATGTGTGCTTTAATGTTTAGGGGAAATTATTAGTTCTTCATTATATTGGGTTAAAATCCCAGAAAAGCCAGTATTAGAATTGAATTTATAAAATGAAGGTCTCACATGGCATTTTGCTATTATGTCAATAGGATATATAATCATTTTATTTTCACAAAATATTCTTATCTAGATTACCTTATTTTAGGCTACTGGTTTTCAATGCGATCTTTCATTACTGAGAAATATATACATTTCAATTTTTTATTGGAAATAAACTTTTCAAGTGACCGCAAAAGTAATGGGAATACAGAGGTCTTAATTTAATATTTTTGAATGGTTTTTGGGTGCTTTTTCTAATAATTTAAAGATGAAGAGGGATCCTAATTGGGATAGTCCTTAAAAAGGCAGAGTTATTTGAGTGATTATAGTTAAAAAGACAAAAAAATCTGAGACATTCTCCTTAAAAAAAAAAATAAGCATTTAGACAACATTAAAGTGTGTACTGGTTTCAATCTATATATATAAAAGCCAAGTGATTGGAACAGCAGATAGACCGGTCGCTCTGACGCACACTGGAGGAGCCAACTGGCCCAATAGGGGCCCTGATCGGCACACCCAACCTCCTGTGGCCCCTCCCAATGGCCAGTCCCACCCCTGATTGCCCCCCCAGTCAAGGTGGGGCCAGTTGGCTAACCACCCACGGCCCCCCCCCCACTGGCCCTGCCCCCGTCCTGCCCCGCCCCCATCAGCCCCACTGGGGCAGGCTGGCCAGACCCACCTGTGCACGAATTCATGCACCGGGCCTCTGTGTCTGACATAGAGAAGTAAATCTTTGTATTCAAAATTATTCAGTTTCTTGTTAGATACTTTGTTTCCCACCCCCCCACCCCCTGTATTCCACTTTTGGCTTTCTTCACTATAGTGTTCTTGTTGCTAAAAAGGTACACTGCTTCTTGTGGAAGCAAATAAACAAACACCAAAAAAAACTCTACTGTAATTGAAAAGGAGACAGTGGTAGCTCTTCTCCTGATGACCCATGTGCCATTGCTTTCTTCATTTTTCTCTTTGGTACTTTTTGTTAAAAATAATCTGTACAAACGTTTTTAAAATTTATTAAGACTGTTTTATAGCCCAGAGTATGGTCTATCATTACACTTGAAAATAATGTGTATTCTGCAGTTGTTTGAACTATTAAATATAAATCAAGTCAAGATAGTTAATAGTACTGTTCAGATCTTCTATGTCTATATTGATTTTTTTTTCTTTTAGTCCTATCAAATGCTGAGAGAGATGTGTTTTTAAATCTCCAATGTAGATTGTGTAACTATCTATTATTAATTATGTAAATTTTTGCTTCATACTGTCACCTGAAGTCAGTATATAGTTGGGTCTTATATTTATTTAAATATCATTATCTTTTAAGTGAAATGTTCTGGTCATTCATGATTAATATAATCATTGAAATGGTTGGTGCAGTAGGCAGAAAAATGTTCCCCAAAGATATCCATTTCTTAATCTTCAGAACCTGTGAATGTTACCTTGTATGACAAAAAATAAATAAAATAAAATAATAACATTGAAACTGGGTGATCATCCTGGATTATTTGGGCAGGCCTATTCTAATCTCATAAATCCTTTAAAGCTGGGAATCTTTCTCAAATGTGACCAAAGAGAGATGTAACCATGATGAAAGGTTTATAGAGATGCAACATGAGAAAGACTTAACTCACTATTGTTGGATTTGACGATTCAGGAAAGAAACCAAAAGCTGATAGCATCTATTTCTGGGTACAGCCCTCAGTTTGCAGTCAGAAAGAAAACAGGGACCTCAATCTTACAACCCCAAGGAACTGATTTCTACTACCAGCCCAAATGATCAGGAAAGAGATTCTCTTCTTGAGATTTCAGAAAAAAAAAAAAAATGTGCCTTGTTACCTTCAGTTTAGTTTATTCAGCCCTGTGCCGTATTTCTGACCAACAGAGAACTCCAAGATAATAAATTTGTGTTATTTAAAACCACGAAGTTTGCGGTAATTTGTTATGACTACAAAAGAAAATTAATTCAGCCCCTCCACAGTGGCTCAATTGATTGAGCCTTGTCTTATGCACCAAAAGTTTGCAGGTTCAATGCCCAGTCAGGGCATATACCTGGGTTGAGAAACATGGGTTTGAGGGTTTGATCCCTGGTTGAGGGTTTGATCCCTGGTTGGGGCGAGAGAAAGGCAACTGATCAGATCAATGATTCTCTCTCACATCTATTTTTCTTTCTCTCTCTCTCTCTCTCTCCCTCCCGTCCTCTCTCTAAGTATGTCCTCTGGTGAGGATTTAAAAATATATATTGTTTATTATTTTAGAGCCTGAGAATTGTATAAAAAAAAATAAATGCAGCCACTTCAAAATGCATATATCCCCCCTTCTCTGAGCTCCTAGGAACCACAACTCTACTTTTGTCTCTATAAATTTCACTACACTAGGTAATTCATTTAAGTGAAATCACACAGTATTTGTCTTTTCACTTACATGATGCCTCAAATTTCATCCATGCTGTAGCATGTATCAGAATTTTCTTTCTTTTTAAGGTTGAATAATATTTCAATGAATGCATGTATCACATTTTTTTTATCCATTCATTCATTCATGGACCCTTGGATTGCTTCCACTTTTGGCTATTGTGAAGAATGCTACTATGAACATGGGTGCTTTTTCTTTTTTTCTTAAACAATACTTGGAAAATGTAAAAAACATTTTTAGCTTGTAGGCTATTTTGGCCCATTGGCCATAGTTTGTTGACTTCTGAAACAAGCTCTTTTAGACTCATTTGTGTAATTTCCATTGTTTTTTTCAAGTTAAATTTTCTCTTTCATCTGGCATATTCATTTGGCTGATATGTCCAACAAGAAATTTTTAAAATTTATTTCAGAAAATACATTATTTAGTGCTAACATTTTCATTTCAGATATTTTGATTCATTATAAACTTGCTTAGTTTAGGGTTTATTAATGATAATTATAAAAGTTATTTTAAAATCTTTGAGTTCCAACATCTTGTTTCATTTTGAGGCTGGCTTTGAGCCAACTTTTTTTTTCCCCCTTGAGGTTGTTTTATTTATTTATTTATTTATTTATTTATTTATTTATTTATTTAGGTTTGGTTTTGTTCATGTTGGATAATGTTCATTGTCAATGTTAAATTTTAGAGATTTTGAACTTTCTTTTTTTATTGACATGTTTCCTTTCTTTTAGTTTGTAAATACAGGGGTGGACAAAAGTAGGTTTACAGTTGTGAGTTCACAGAATACAGTTTATCCTTGTATTATTATTTGTTTATTAATTATTGTGTTATTTATTATAATTATTAACCCACTTTTGCTTACCCCAGTTTTATTAACCTGGCTTTAACTGCCTGCTCTGTTTCTTGAGCAGTAACTCCCTTCTGTTTGGATATTATTATTTAGTGCAACTGCTTAGCTTCTGTCCCACACATGCATAGTTCCGGGGTCAAAGGAATGAGTTAGGCAGAACTTAGGAGTTTATTGTTTGACTCATTCTTTTCTGGGATTCCCCTACTCTGCAAGGCATTCACAATTTCAAAGCTTCAGATGCTGATTCCCCTACCACAATGATTATTGTTGTTTCCATGTGTGCCCTGCTATAGCCCTGCTCACCACATGGACGGCACTTGACCAGACTAACAGACAGAGGGAGAAAAACTGAAGTGAGACCTCCAGCTTCCCTAACAGCAAGCACTCCTCAGCACAGTGCATTTGCTTCTATGCACTTTAGATAGTTATACCTTCAGAGAATTGCTTTTTGTATGGTCTGGTTTTATAGTTATTTTCTACAGGGATGTCATCTGGTAGGATCTGAGTGTGTGTCTATTCATACAGATTTAATCAAAGATTCATAAATCTCAGCATTGTAATAGTTGGGAGGAAACTCTTTTCTATGTTTTGTGCAGGAAATAATTAACTTCTCCCCCCACACTACCCCCTTTCATGTATTGATTAAGACTCTTATTTTGGTGACTTAATGTTCAATAAGAGTTCTTGTGAACCAAAGAAGCAAAAGCACTAATAATAGGCAATTCCATTAAGAAGGACATGAATAGGAGAAGTGTTATCCACCAGGGCTCTAAGAAGATTTAGAATTTAATACTCCTAGAAAGGTTTATATTTAACATCCTAAGTATTTTAACATAAAATGTGGCCAATGCAGCATACACACAAGATCTTCAATGTTGTTCTTACTCAAATACTTGGTTTCAAGAACTGTATGACCCAATTTAAGAGAATTTGTACTTAGATTCTTCCCCCTACCTTATTTCTTCAGTTAAGGACATGATTACGAGTGGAAAACTAATCCCTTGCACATTGGAACAGCCATTGCAATATTCAATATTTTTATATTAAACAGTTTTTTTATGTTTATGTAGAGAAAGAAATAAAACAGTATCACTACAGTGTTCAATAATGTGGCACTCCTGAGTCAAACGAATTTAAGGGGAAACAGAGAATAATGTACCCAAGAATCCAAAGCAACTTAAAATTATTTGTCCCATATTAATGCTTAAGTTGTTTATGTTTTTGTTACATTTTACTTTTGTTACCACGTGAGTTTTACCTCAGAGAAACATTTATTTCAGAGACCTCAAATAAAGCGGAATTATTTTTTCTTTAATAAAGACCATAAGTGCAAAGTTCAAAGAATTTTCACAATGTGAATGTGAACATACTTATTTAACCAGACCACAAATCAAAAACACCATATTACTAGTCACTATTTTGCCTCAGATGTAAGACCTATTCTGATTTTTTACAGCATAGATTGGTTTAGGCCAGGGGTGGGCAAACTTTTTGACTCGAGGGCCACAATGGGTTCTTAAACTGGACCGGAGGGCTGGAACAAAAGCATGGATGGAGTGTTTGTGTGAACTAATATAAATTCAAAGTAAACATCATTACATAAAATGGTACGGTCTTTTTTTTCTTTTTAGTTTTATTCATTTCAAACGGGCCGGATCCGGCCCGCTGGCCGTAGTTTGCCCACGGCTGGTTTAGGCTGTTTTTCAAATGAGTGTAAATACAGTCAGACAAAGTGTATTTTTTCTGACTTTTTGCCTCAACATTATGTTTTTAAATGTCATTTATGTTGTGTAGTAATAACGTATTCATTCTTACTGATTTATTCTATTTGATTAAATGGCATTTTTTTTAACCCATTCCACTTAAATATCTAGTTTATTTCTAGTTTAGGGCTCCTACAGAAATATTGTGAAAATTCTTGAACCTGTTTTATTGATGCACATTTGTACATATTTTTATTGAGAATATACATATCCCTGGAATTTCCAGGTCATAGGATAAGCATAAGTTCAACTTATTAGATACTGACATTTTCTAAAATTATACTATCTGTTTATACTCTCAATAGCAGTGTTTGAGTTTCCATTGTTCCATATTCTTGACAACACTCAGTATTATCTTTTTTTAACTTTAGTCATTTTAATTGATGTGCAATGACAAATTTGGATTTCAGTTTGCATTTCCATAGTAACTAATTAGATTAGAATCCTATATAATAAAAGGCTAATATGCAAATTATCCCCTTGACCAGGAGTTCAACCGAGAGTTTGACGAGGGGGCAGGGCCAGCCGGCCAACTGCCCACGGCCCCACCCCCTCGGCACAAATTCCCCTCCCATGCACAAATGCATGCACCAGGTCTCTAGTATTTTTATAAGTTAATCGAACACTTCTGGAATGTGATTGCTTATGTCTTTTGAGTTTTCTTCCTTTTTATCATTTGTAAAATTATTTATATATTTTGTATATGAGTCCTTTGTAGACCATATGTATTTTATATTGTAAATATATTTCCCCTCTCTGTGGCTTTCTCTATACTCTTTTGATGAATATAGTTCTCAATTGTAATGTAACCCAATTTATCAGTTTTTATTTTTATAGTTAATTCTTTGTACTAGTTTAAAGAAATATTTCACTACTTCAAGTTCATGAAGTTATTTTCCTATAGTATCTTCCAGAAGGTTTTTTTGGGTTTTTTTACCTTTCATCTTTTTATGTGGTATAAGGGTAGAGATCAAGATTAATTTTTTTTTCATACGACTATCTAACCTAGCACCGTTTTTGAACAGCCCATTATTTCTTCCATTATACTGCATTATCTCATTTGTGGTAAACATGTATCAATATATATGGGTCTGTTTTTATAGTCTTTGTCCTGTTTTATTTCTACTCTGGTTTATTTTTTCCACATTATGTAAATACCTTGATGACCTAATTATTGTTGATTTATAATAAATCATGCTATCAATTGTATAAATCTTTATTCAAAATTATATTGGATAATATTATAATCATTTATACATTTTTAAAAAGTTTTGGGATTTATATTACAACTGTAGTGAATCCATTAGTTAACCCAGGGAAAACTGATATTTTTTTCAATAACCTCTTCAAACTATGAATATGCTATATCCCATTTCTTTATGTCTTTAATTTCTGTCAATAAACCTTGTTTATTTTTCAGTATAATAATCTTATATATCTTTTATTAGAGTATTTTGGAATATTTTATGTTATTTTATGCTGTTATAAATAGTAACATTTACATTTTATTTTCTAATTCTTTATTGATAGTATATAAAAATAAAAAGGCTGAATATTGACATTCATTTCTTGATGTTTTAAACCTGACAACCTCCAAAGCAATTGATTTATTGATTAATATTTTTATTTCAACCCCTCTCCATTTCTATGGCTTATATATTAAGTTATATGTTTTACTATCCCCTGATTTACTGTCCTAATATTTTACCCTAACTAGTTTTCTAACTATTTTGAACTATTATCCCAGTCTTCACCTTAACATACCTCTAATCCATCTTCATAAGTCCCAAGCTGATCACATCACTCTTCTGATTTAAAACTTTTCATAACCTACAGATAAAACTCCTTAATGTGCATGGTCTTTGATGGTTTTATCTCTTAATTTAGCTAGGTAAACCATTACTAAACTACTAACAGGTATTAAAACAAACAGCACTCTTGTGTGTTTTACCCTGTGGACATTTCTCTATTTGTAATGCATTTTCTTATCTTCTCTACCTGGTTAATTCCCACTTGGCCTTCAAGACTTAATTCAAATGACAGTACTTCTGAATAGCCACTCTGACCTCACCAAGCTGATATAATCACTCTCTCCCCAATGTTTTGTTTACACAGCTAAACAAAATACATAGCGCCTGGGTGTTGGCTCAGTGGTTGTCAACCTATGAACCAAGCTTGGTCCCCAATGTGAGGCATGCAAGAGGCAGCCAATGAAAGATTCTCTCTCATTATTGATGTTTCTATTTTTCTCCCCCTCTCCCTTCTTCTCTGAAATCAATAAAAATATATTTTTTAAAAGCAACTACATAGCTACTATTTACTATCATATACCTGTTAATTCTATCTTAATTTGCAAACCTAAGACAACTTATTAAGCATAGAATTAAACAAAAAATGTTTCTCAAGACAAAAGTTTATGGTTATGTGGTAGCTTCAAAAGTCTCTAGTGAAGCATTAAGCTTCCTTCATCTTTTTATTCTGACTTCCTCAGTGTAGCTTCCATCCTCAAGGCACCTGTTGGTCCAAGAAGCAGCTGGAGCTCTATTGATTATGCCTGTTTTTCAGGTTGTAGTTTTTTTCAGGTTGAAGCAAGAGAGATAATGATCATGGTAAAGGACACATCTCCCAATTATCTTTACAGAGCATTCCAGATAGTCCTACAAGTTTTTTTGTGTTTTTTTTTGCATGCATGTCATTGACAATAAATAAATAAATAAATAAATAAATAAATAAATAAATAAATAAATAAATATCACATGACCACACCTACCTAGAGGTAGGATGGGAATATGGTCTTTTTTTCTAGTTAATTTACTGTCCAACTTTATTGTCCAAATAATTTATTGTCCAATTACTATCAAATAAAGTAAAAATTGATACTGAGTTGGCTCCTAACAGTCTATACCATATTTCTTACTATGTTATGCGCAATGAAGCATTGTTTCCTGTATTCTCTTTATCCCAGGTGAACAGCACAGGGGTTGGCAGAGTAGGTACTCACAAAAGGTTAATTTTTTTTGCATTAATTTTTATTTTTTTAAATATTCCATTATAATATTTACCTTGATTGTTGATATTTTTTGGTCCCACTTTATTTTTTTTAATTAAATCTTTATTGTTCAGATTATTACAGTTGTTCCTTTTTTTCCCCCCTATAGCTCCCCTTCACCTGGTTCCCACCCCACACTCTGCCCTTACCCTCCCCCCCAGTCCTCATCCATAGGTGCACGATTTTTGTCCAGACTCTTCCCACAGCCCCCACTCCTCTTTCCCCCCTGAGAATAGTCAGTCCACTCCCTTTCTATGCCCCTGATTTTATTATATTCACCAGTTTATCCTGTTCATCAGATTATTTATTCACTTGATTTTTAGATTCACTTGTTGATAGAAAGTTGTTCATAATTTGTATCTTTACCTTTTTCTTCTTCTTCCTCTTCTTAAAGGATACCTTTCAGCATTTCATATAATACTGGTTTGGTGGTGATGAACTTCTTTAGCTTTTTCTTATCTGTAAAGCTCTTTATCTGACCTTCAATTCTGAATGATAGCTTTGCCGGATAAAGTAATCTTGGTTGTAGGTTAGTGCTATTCATCACTTTGAATATTTCTTGCCACTCCCTTCTGGCCTGCATAGTTTCTGTTGAGAAATCTGGTGACAGTCGTATGGGTACTCCCTTATAGGTAACTGAGTTTCTTTCTCTTGCTGCTTTTAAGATTCTCTCTTTGTCTTTTGCTCTTGGCATTTTAATTATGATGTGTCTTGGTGTGGTCCTCTTTGGATTCCTTTTGTTTGGGGTTCTCTGTGCTTCCTGGACTTATAAGTCTATTTCTTTCACCAGGTAGGGGACGTTTTCTGTCATTATTTCTTCAAATAGGTTTTCAATATCTTGCTCTCTCTCTCTTCTTCTGGCACCCCCATAATTTGGATGTTGGTATGCTTGAAGTTGTCCCAGAGGCTCCTTACACTATCTTCATATTTTTGGATTATTTTTTCTTTTTGTTTTTCTGGTTGGGTGTTTTTTGCTTCTTCGTATTTCCAATCTTTGACTTGATTCTTGTGATCCTCTAGTCTGCTGTTGGAACTCTATATAATATTCGTTATTTCAGTCCGTGTATGCTTAATTTCTAGTTGGTCTTTTTTCATATCCTCAGGGGTCTCACTAGATTTATTGAGGGTCTCACTAAATTTATCGGCGGTTTCTAGAAAATTCTTGAAAAACCTTAAAAGTGTGGTTTTGAACTCTATATCCAGTAGTTTGCTTTCCTCCATTTCTGTCATTTGTGACCTGTTTCTTTGTCTCCGCATTTTTTATGCTCCCCTGTGTTGATAGAGTGCCTTTCTACAGGGCCCAGTGGCTCAGCCTCCCGAATTACGTGAGGTGGACACTCTTGGTGCACCCCTTTGTGGGCTTTGTGCACAGTCTTGTTGTAGTTAAGCCTTGATTGTTGTAGGTATCACTGGAAGGAATTGACCTCCAGGCCAATTGGCTGTGAGAATCAGCTGTGTCTTCAGTGGGAGAACTTCTGTGCTGAAGACACCCTTCTGGGGCAAGTCTTGCTTCAGTAGGGCTTTGGTGCTCACTGAGTCTGTCCCCTGAGTATGTCCCTTATGGATCTGATGAGTTATAATCTGGATGGTCCCACTCTGACCACTGGGTACACTGGCTCTTGGATCTCTAAGGAGGTGCTAATTTAGCCTCTGCCTGAGGCTACCCAGCAGGAGCTATGGAGAGACCAGCATATTCCTCTTCTTTGTTTGGCGTTTGGAGGTGCCCAGATGAGGCTCAGCTGTGAAGCAATGCAAGCTGCTGTGGGGCCTTGGGCCTTCTTTTGGAAGTTCTGGTTCTTTCTGACCCAGCTGCAGTTTGTTAGATAATTTTCAGATTGCAAAGGGCCAGGCCTTTCACATGCAAAAGACCTCTGCACACAGCTTGGGTGGGGCGGGGTCTCAGGGGATCAATAGGGCGGAGCAAGCAGCTATGGCTGCTCCTCAGTCCTACCCTAAGAGGCCCGGAGTCTCAGTGTCCCAGTAATCGCTGCAAGCTCCTCTGAGAGAAAGCCACCCTCGAGTTCTGACCATTGCTAGACAGTCCAATTTCTCCCTGTATGAGTCTGGGTCCCCAGAGACTCTCCTGGAACTGGAGTTCAGAGCAGTCAGGAACTTGAGACTTCCTCCTGATTGAAAAAGACAACCATGTCCTCAGTTGCCAGCCCTTTCCACATGCGCCTCCATACATCTGCACTTTACTTCCACACCTCCTCTGAGTCTCAGTGTGCTTTTCTCTTTCCTTCTAGTTGTAGAATTTCCACTCAGCCAGCCTTTCTGTGGTTCTGGATAATGTCTGTTTTGTCTTTTAGTTGTATTTTTGAAGTGATTGTGCAAGGCAGCAATTTCCAGTGTTTACCTATTCCTCCATCTTGGTTTCTCTGTCACAAAAGGTTTATTGAAGAATGCCTTTGAGACAGTTGAGAAGTATGTGAATGTGGATTGCAACAATGCTTATTTCAAGAGATTACAAGTAACCAGCACTTGAAATGAATGTAGTTTTGCTTCATTTTTAAAGATTTGTAAAATTATGGCCCTGAAATGTGAGTACTCTTAGCTAATATTGATTTTATTGATTTGAAGTATAATTTGGCATATTCAGCTACTGAGAGGATTAGAAAAAATATTACAAAAAAGAATAAAAGAAGTGAGAAACTTTGGCCATGAAAATATATATAGATGGTAAGTCACTCCAACAGATTTTAGAAACTTTCTCATTTGGAAGGAACTATATTCATACTTTAAAATATTTCAATGATACAATACTATGTAATAGGATAAAACAAGGAAATATAAATGGGTGAAGGGAAAGTTCACAAAATATTACCCTTTCCTAAAACATGATTTTCTAACACTATTGTTGAGAAATGCAAAGAATTAACTATTGATTAGGAGGTTTTGATTAGTTGGTTGTATTATTTTAATTTGTGTACTAGAGAGTTTAGTGAACAAGATATCTTAAAAAACTGTATATACCAAAGCACAGTAATAACTTACAGGTACTCCACACATTAATTTTCAGCAACTTTTGATAGAGAAAATGTCTAATAAATAGTTTTATTGTAGTCTAAGGGTCACGCTTATAGAGCTTTATCACATCACTTTTTCCCACTTATCTGGGATTTTCCTCATCACTCAGTTGTAGTTTAGGGCATGTTGTATGCTAGAAATAGAAGGAGACAGGCTCTCTTCTGAGTTGGTCTTGGATTAGATGTGTTTTTTAGGTTACAAAAGTATCACTTCTGACAGTTTAAACTGTGCAATTCAGTATGATATTATTGCTAAATGTGGCTATTTACACTTGAATTAAAATTTTTATTTCTCAATTTCACTAGACATATTTCAAGTGCTCAGTACTCATATGTAGCCAGTGGCTCCTTTATTGAACAACACAGAACATATCCATCACCAATAAAATGTCTATTAGAAAGCACTGGTCTAAGTACATAAAGTGGAGTGTCTTCTGCAACTGGCGGAAAATGAGACCTTCAATCATCAAATGGCTGTATCAAAATCTATGCTGGCTTGGCAGCTGGGAGCAGAGGGACCTCAATGACTAACCTTACATCGATCCACTTCATATGAGACTCTTACTCCATTTTATTAAGAAAAACAACAAATAATGGTGAAGGGATTTAGCAAAAAAAATAAAAAACAGAAAAGAGCAAAACAAAAACACAGACAAAAGTATGGTGATTGCCAGAAGGGAAGGGGGTTGGGAGGAGGTGGAAGAGGGCAAAGGGAGGATAAATGGTGGCCGAAAGAGACTTGACTTTGGGTGGTGAGCACAGATGCAGTGTGCAGATGATGTGTTATAGAGTTGTATGTACACTTGAAATCTGTATGGCTTTATTAACAAACATCACTCAAATAAATTCAACTAAAAAAACCACTTTCCACTTCTATGTCAAGATATTATATATTATTGGATATTTAAAAGATGAATCTCATTGGATGTAGAATAATGTCAGGTTACAATAATGGTTAAAGAAACACACAGTTTAAGCTCTAAAACTAGTACATGTAAATAAGAATAGTAAGATTTGCATTGTAATTCCATACTTTATGTTATTATCAAATACTGGATCACTGTGTCTGTGTTATATAACACATCTGGTTGCTAGTAAACTTGACTTTTGATTGGAAGCACGTGCCACTGGCTACATGTGACTACTGAGCACTTGAAATATATCTAGTGAAACTGAGAAAATGGTGTGAGAGCTTAATATTAATAGCACATCGATAAGTGATAGGAATGTGGTAAATAATTCTTGCATCTTATATTTAGTATGTTTTTATAATCAGGCCTTTTAAATTATAAATTTTTGGGAGGAAGAATGCTGTATCCTTAGAAAGTAGTATTTTAAATAAATGTTGTGATAGAATTATGTAATTTATGTCATTATTAGTATATTTTATACACAAATGATGTAACAGAATGTCTGTTTGCATACTTCACACATATCACACATAGTCAGTAGAATACCAGAAAATTTTGTAATAAATCATATGCTTTGCTTGTAGATTGTTATTTTACGTGTGTGTGTGTGTGTGTGTGTACGTGTGTTGCTTTAAAATGATCAAAATTATTGGTGATCATTGACCAATTATTGGATGTTTAAAGTTTTTTCTAAATATAGAAATTATATATGCCACTTTTATTCCCCTAAACTTAAAAGCTGAGAAAATAAAGGTAATTGTTAAAGATGGACAAAAAATGTAATTGCAGATAAAAAAAAAAAGTCAAAGAACATCCACTAATAAAGGAAGCAGAAAAAGATATTATCTTGTGGCTCATTAAGCATTGATTGTTCATCGTCTTTCTTAAGCACATGATCCAAAATGAAGGGTCCACTGGAATAGAATACAATATCCTCTTATTTCACCTTGGAAGTTTCTTATTGATTGCCCTGTGGTCTCCACAGAATATTTTCACAGGTATTAATTATTTGTCTTTGTTCCAGGAATCTAGTAAATAAAGTCTGAAAGGGATTAAAGTACTTATGCTTTATTAGTAGGTGAAAGTCCAAGGCAATGAACATGAAGAAATTAAGGCAAAGAAAGATGCAAATGATGCAATAAGAAACAGTGCTAAGCAGTACATGTTATAAAGAGACAAGGTAAGTCACTCAGCAGTGTTTTCACTCAGTATATAGGACTTCTCTGGAAAGTTTGTAAGGAGCAAACATACTTTGGAGCAGTCTATGAAAGGGAAAGATAAAGAGATATGTATATGCCTACTTTCCTCTCCCATTTCCTATTGGTCAAGGTTCAGATAATGAGGAACCCACTCACAACAAGATGTGTAATCAGAGTAGTGCTCCATCCAAGTTTGGAAGTGAAGGTATAAAAAGGTCACAGTCTATAGTATGTGCAGGCCCTGGGGTTCAATTTGGACTCCATGGAGACTGGGAAAATTGACAAGGGCACCAGCAAAGATGACAAGTCTGGACCAGGAGTAATGTTGGAGTGAGAGCAATTGAGACTACATCCTGTTTTCCTAGCATGCTTACTTTTGAATGCAAGTTTAGGTTGTATATAAGGCAGTCTCAGACTCCACATATGTTGTTTCCTGGTTACGTCGCCATCTCCCATTTACAGTATTTATTAAAAAAAAAAAAAAGTTTTGTCATTTCGAGGTATGTACATATGTGCTTTATGTTTTTTATTATTTATTTACCACAAGTAAAGGTCAGGAATTGTTATCGTTCTTTTAATTTTTTTTTTGCTGTTTCACTGCATTACTGCTGTGTATGTGCTCCATGTGAGTGACGTAGGTGCTTATGTAGGTGGGTTCTGACTTACAGTGAAAATCGCCTCACATCGCTGTAGGAACGGATCTCCGACGTAACCCAAGGACCTATTGTAATTGTAACTTGGTGTCTACACCCCAGTACTTTGAAGCTATTACTCCATTGACTTCTGACCTCTATTGCTTCTCAATGCTTACTCTCTTTCTAATTTTCAGATAATTTGCTTTTCTCCCAGGAAAGTTCTAAAATTTTCTCTTTAACTTTAATATTTCACAGTTGTACAAAATTGCTTAGCTTTGTATCTATATTTTCTAAATGAGGACTCAGTACTTTAATCTAGATATTCCTAAGTTATGATCTCTTTAAATATGGTCATTTTCACTCTTCCAAAAATTTGAGGGAGGGGGGGTGGATTTTAAGTCAGGCCATTCTCCAAGTCTATTATAAATTTAATGGCATAATTTCTCTTTTTTATCTTTCTTTTATATGTTCTATATCAAATCCATAGCATTCTTTTCTAATTCATTAATTTTCTCTTAAGTTCGTCCAACCTTATTTTTATCCAGTTTACTCAGCTTTTTTGGTTATTTGGTAATTTCAAGAGCTACATTCCCCCCCCGCCCCCCAAGATTTCTCCTCAGTACCTTTTTATCACCACATGTTCTTTATTTCTTAACCATCTTTTTCATATTGCAATCATTTGTTCTTTCCTTCTTTTATGCATTTTAGTATTTTAAATATACATATTAAGTCTTTGTCAAATTACTCAAATATAATTATGTTACCAGATTAACACCTGTTTGAGGACTCCCTTTCATCATTAATTTTTTCTCTTTGTATGCTTTGCTTTCTTCTATGTGCCTTTCCTGGTTTCTGTGTTTGTTTATTTGTGTTTAATCTCTCCTTTCTCACCTCTTCACATGTGGCTGTTTTACAGTTGTCTTTACCTGCCTTGCTCTTTTATTGGCAACCAACCTCTCATAATGCAAGGATATTATGGAAATATTATTAAGCTAGTTGGGATTTGGCCCAGCTTTGGTGGAGCAACTATTTGTGCTTTCTCCCAACCCTCTAGGTAACAACTTGATATTTGCCTGAGACAGTAGGTGCCCTGGCCTGGTTTCCTATTTCACACACTGAACCTGGCTCTGTTCTTCCACCCACTCTGCTCCTTAGGAGCTGGGTACATGGCCATTTCTGCTTGTGTCCTGCCCTAGAACTCAGAAGGCCTGTGAATTAAGACACACATACTGCTAGTGTTTTTATTCTGCTTTGGGTCTTTCAAGACGTTTATCTTGCTTTTGGTTGTAGCCATGTCTTTTAAATACATATGCAATATATCATCTATCTTTGTTGTGATTTTTGGAGGAAGAGCAGGGTAAATATTCTGCATACACTGCCAGGGCCAACTTGAACAGCAACCTCATTGCAGGTGACTTTATGTAAACAAAGGCCAGGAGAAGCTGTTACAAACCTAAATACACACTTTGCATGGAAGTAGTAAAGCACTAGTCCTTCTGTCACAGTTACAGTTGTTGGTGCCACTTATTTAATTGGGGAGGATCACTTATGTAATATGATTTCAGATTATTGATACAACTTGTGCCCCAATGCCTGAAATTTTAGGAAGAGTTTCAAGCATTTGACATAGTTTCCAAATAATTTCCTCCCCCAGAGATTACAAAGAGTCTTTCCCAGTGGTAAAATATACACCTCCTCGTGTTAGGTATGAATTTAACTCTTATGAGTCATCTATGTCCTGTAGCCTTATTGTGAATCAGTTTGTCAATTCTTTCCTGAAATCAAGTATTGATTAAAAAGACAGAAAGAATATGAGGAGGTGCCATCACTTACAGCTGTGTCATCTTGGAAAGATTTTTACGTCCTATGAAGTTTGGTTTCCTTAGTTTCTAAAATGGAATCTTTATGAAGATTACATGAAATGATATACATAGCAGTAACCAGAATATATTAGTACTCAATAATTGCTAGTGGAAAGACAGAAAGTAAAAAACACAGGTAAGATCTGGAGCTTCAAAGAGTTTTCTAAAGTCCTCTTAGTTTTGCCTTTGTCAGTCACAAATTCATAAAACTAATCTAGTAAGTAATTTAGATTCTAATACTGCAAAATTAGACATCTGGTTATTAACTTTGGGGGCATACTTAGATATAAAGATCATATAATCATGGCCTCAAAGGAAAACATTAAAATCAAATTGGCTTGAATTAACTACTGAAGCCAAATATTCTGCATAAATTTGTTGTCGTTGCCCATTTATTATTTTCATTGATAATTAATTTCAGTGGAGACTCTATAAACTAACACATTTGCAAAGAGCAAAACAAATCACTTTGCAGAATGGCTAAGTAGGCAGCAAAGGACAACTGAGTTTGTTGCTAGTTAAATGTGTTTGCTTTCATTAGTCTTAGGAGAAATATTATGGCCCAGAACTAAGTCATATTACACATACGGATTATATAAGCCCACAAATTAGCCTCACATTTCCTACTACTCTTATGAAATAATCACAATTAATTTCCATGTTATCAAAACTGAGCCTGAAGGATAGTAATAACCATGTCCTATATTTTCATAATTCCTTGCAGTTTCTAAAGTACTTTTATAGGCATTGTCTGACTTCAGCCTCACAATTAATGTTTAAAATAGGAATAACTACCTTCAGTACACAGATAAGGAAACTGAGGGTAAGAAAATTGAAAGGATTTTCTCGAATAATTTGTAGCTCCTTCATCTATACTGTAGTCAGCAGGGCTGATCAAAATTTGCAGTGCCTAATACAGTGTTATCTACACTGTGGGTTAAATTTTTTATTACAGGCTATAAGATTCACTGAATTAGTATGATACAGTATATTCAAAATTGTATTCTTTTTTTAAAAAATATATTTTATTGATTTTTTACAGAGAGGAAGGGAGAGAGATAGAGAGCTAGAAACATCGATGGGAGAGAAACATCGATCAGCCGCCTCCTGCACATCTCCTACTGAGGATGTGCCTGCAACCCAGGTACATGCCCTTGACCGGAATCAAACCTGGGACCTTTCAGCCCGCAGGCCGACGCTCTATCCACTGAGCCAAACCGGTTTCAGCCAAAATTGTATTCTTAAGATTGTTTAGATGATTAATGCTATAGAAAATGTGCATTTTGGGCATGTATAGTGAAAATCAGTGATTTCTAAATCTCTGCTCTTGGGAAATTATGTTTTACTGGTACATTTTTATTTTGGAGATCTCTAGTATTAAACAACTTGTTAAGTAGCTCCAAACTATTAAGAAAAGAAATTTGTAAATATAATTTTGTACAATACCACAAAACTGGGCTTCAAGAAAGGAAAGACTCCTCCTTACTTTTGGTTAAGTATAACACGTCCTGATTCATACAAAATTATCTTATGAGACATCAGATATTGAGCTCAAATAACTACACCAAAGGATTAAGCCCAGGGCTTGCCTTAGCAACAAGTTCAGGTTCTTTTTGTTAAGACTTTGCACTTACATGTCAGCATGTTTTAAATATAGCTTAGTTCCTCTTGAGCAAAGGGGCTATCTGTGGCCGCACATATTTCTATGACTTTATGTTTCAGCTCTCCAGTGGGTTTTAAAAATTATTTCTATGATTTTGAATGAGGTGCCGTTCCTCATATCTGAAGAATAGTAAAAGTTGTTTCTGTCTTAATTACCCTTTCCCTATTATCTGCATGACTCACCTTGGCCTTATTCATCTATATTTCTTTCTGCTGTGTCCTTCCACATGAGAAAGTAACTGTGCTGACATATGTCAATATCAATCTGAGAAAAACATGCCTGGACCATTCTAACAAGACAAGTGCACCACTCCACCTAGCCACCACCACGCCCCTCATCCCTCTACCAACAATCTAGCAGAAAAATAATAAATGCAACTCTACTGTTTGCTTTTCAACTGACTCACTATGTCTCCTGGGGAAATTTCTATTACCTAGACATTTTAAGCAGGGCTGCCTTATAACTTCCAAAGGCCTTTGGCAGTTCTTTCTTCTTAAGTCCCTTCATCCATAAAAATAAAAATAAAATAAAATTCTTTGAATGTTAATTTACAACATCAGTTTAAAGATGACTATGTGAATATTACATATTTTTACCTAAAAGTTTATATTTTTCTGCTGATTAAAATAAATTAGAATATTTACTAAGCCTACTGTACCTAATGTATAAGTCAGCCCTGACTATAAACCCAAGTAATCCCCAGGAAAATTAATTTTTAAAAATTAATTTAAGAAAGGTTTCCTGCAAAACTATATTAATATTGATGCTCTTCCTGATGTTCAAGTATTTGAAAAGTACTCAGGCCTTCTTCGGTACCTGAGAAGGAGGCAAGTCATACTGTGAAATAAAGACCACAGATAATTTGCCTAATCTCACATAAAAAAATTAGTCTAACATTTACTGAGTCCTTATAATGTTCTGGGACTATGCTATGTGCCTTCTATGAATCATCTCATTTAATCTCATAAAAACAACAAGAAATAGCTGTTGTTATTATTACTTCCCTGAGACAAATATGGAGCTGAGGGTCAAAAGAATAATCTGTCTGGTGTCCCATAGGAAATAGATGGTAGAGGCAGGATGTAAACTAACAATTGAGCCTTAACCATGATGCTTATCCCAGTTTTTGTTTAATATATGATTTTAATGATTATAATGTATTAGCATTACTTTTACAGTGTAATGTACAACTTCTGTTAATATTCATTGTTGAAATGGGAAAACAATCTGTTTCCACTGTTTTATATTATAAGGAAGAATAAGAAAGTCTAATTGTAGCCTGGTTTTAACCCACCCCTGCCCTACACACATATACTAGTACATATATTTGTGTGCGCACCTTGCACAACCACACATATGACATACATGCAGTCTTGCCTATCCCTCTCCCACAGGTTTGGTTTCAGATTCTTCATGGACTATTCAGTCTGCCTTTTACTTTTCATTCAACAAATTTTTTTAGTTCAATTTCTAGACCCTACTCAGCACAAATAATTTAAATATGAGAAAGACATACTAGGAAAAAAAGAATCTTTTTCTTAATGAATAAAAGCATTTCTTTTTAATGAAAGAATACACTTCTTTCATTATTTTGACTAAGGGGTCATATCAGGTCCCAGTTCTGCTGATGTCCACAACCCATTAGCTCCAGGCAGCCTCTGTTCAGCTAAAAATAATGTGTATGAAAAGAATTGCATATTACTTGCCAAAGTGAAAATGCAAGTGGGCAGATTAGTAAACATGTGGATGAAGAACTGTCACCGACTAATGGCCTGAATTTGCACTAACTGTTTAGAGTATATGGTGCTAAGATCCGACCCAGCTGCTTCGGAAAGAAGCATGATGGATATCATGACCTTGTTCAGTCAACTGTGCCTACACTCAGTCCCTATCCACAACTGTTTTGTGGCTCTAATTCATATGCACAGTTTTTCTTAGTGGATGCTAACATGCTTAAAGAATTTTTAGCAATATCAATTAACTTTGAGTCGGTGAACAAGGAAAAGGTCAGCCATTTGTCATTTTACTACAGTTCCACATATAAATCTTTAGACATATTAAGGCAGAACATTGATAAATTCAGATTATACTCATTAAATGTCTTGAATATGTACTAAAGGGGAGAGTGGTGCATAAACACTTCAACTGATTTGTGAAGCTACGTCTTACCTCATGAAACCCCATGGGCAGACACTGCTAGGTATACGGACATCATTTTCACAAGGTGGGTTGAGGTGACCAACCAGCAGCACAATGCAAATTGTACTCATAGCCTCTTTCTATTCATGATCATGCCGGCAGGGGCATCCTGCCTCAGGAGTGAAAGGCAATTCGGGAACAAACTCCTTTCTTTTGGAAAGGGAAGTCTTGGGTTTTAAAAAAATGTGTAAAGGCAACTGTAATGTACTTCTTAAGAAATAAATAACTACGTATTGTCTAAGTACCAAAAATTATTTTCTCTGAGTCATATGTAGAATTTCTTCCAATCATGATTATTTTAAGACTTCAGAATTTCCAATTCTAATCTGGAGTCAAACTCACATAGGGAATAGACTGGAAAAATTAGAGCATGATGAGATTGCAGTGGTTTTCCAAACTGCAAAGCGCTGTGTGCTGAAGTATTTCATTGCAGTTTGAAGCTTGGGTTAGAAGCATCTGTGGTTTACACTTTTAGACCAGTCCCATTCAACACTGGGGCCACTGACCAACTTCCTCTAGCAGCACTGTAAGGGCCACTTTCAAAAGTGCCCTCAGCACTTTACATGTTTTCCAACCAGTCTGCCATTCCATTTAGCACTGATAATTTAGACTCAATCATCTTGATCATTCTACTTTCTTATCCTTCCTGGCTGGCTATGAAAGCTCGCATTTTAGAATACAAACCTATGTTAAAATAAATTAGACTCTGAACAAAATCACCATATAAATGAAATACTATTAGAGATGTAGGTGGTTACAAACATAATCAAACATTTAAACATGGATGTGTGAGTGGCAGTGGATTTTTAACTACCACATATTCTGTTCATGTGTGAGGCACTATGCTAGTAGTTTATCTACAATTTTCATATGTTTGCTTAAGTTCACAGAGCAACAAAGTGGCAGAGATAGGTCCAGTGAAAAGAAAAGGAGGGGGCTTAAGAAGAAAATTTGATTTGATAAAATGTAAATTAAAATCAAGACAAAGCAGCAAAAGATAAGTAAATAAAACCAAAGATTAGGTAAAGAAAAGAAAATATATATATATATATATATATATATATATATATATATATCATCAAGAAGATAGTCTATTTCAAAAGAATTCTTAATCCTAGGAAATCAACAGGCTCCTTTCTCTCTCATTCCTCCTTTTGATTCATGGCCCCAACTTCCTCTGTCCTACCCAATATTTTAGGGACTGTTCAGTAATTCATGGCTCTCACAAGGTATTCCAAAACTTTTCTGGTTAGAACTCATCTGTCCCTCTGCTGCTCTCATGTTGCATTTGTGGCTTGCTTGTGATTTTTGTATGTTTTCCTCTCTCCTACTAGATTGAACTGAAGGAGTCTAGAATATGCCACTGCGGCATAAAAATTATTTTGAGCAGAAGACATTTAAATTCCTGACATCTCTTATTTGCCTAAAAGTAGGGCTTCTCAAAAGAATTCAATTAAGAGAAATTCCCTGCTTGGGAGCAACCAGGCAAGATGGACTGTTATCACTGGAGATGAGAATGTCCCACATCACACCTACACAGACGTCACAAAATGATATCTCCTATCTGTCCTCCTAAGGGCCCATTTGTCTTTCCTAAAAGTCACTTATTTTCCCATAAGTGCCTTTATCCCCCTGCTCTTCTCCTGATAAGAATTATGCCCCAAGTTCTACTTACTTCCTAGAGTCACATTATTCGGTGTGAACTCACTCGCATGCATACTTAGTGGATAAAAATCTACCTTTCCTCTTGCTAATCTGTTGTACCCAAGACATGAAATAGAAGGCAGAGAAAGACCTACTCCTCCCCAACAAAAGGCAATGAGGATCAGTCATCTCTGTCGTCCTTCAGTGACAAGTCATAGGAGGAATCCAATGTTGTTTTGCTGAGGGGACCTCAACTTAGGTGAATTGAATTAAAATATATACTAAATTGGTGACTAAGTATTCTGAATTCTGTGAAAAAAAAAAATGCAATCTGTAATTAAGAGGTAATTGAAACCAAAGTTTAAAAAAATAAAAGTAGTTTATACCAGACCTATAAGAGCTTCATAAAGCTGAGGCTGAAATAAACATGAATTAAATGGCAATAGCATAATAGAGCAAGAGTCTAATTTGTAGGTTAACACCTGACAAACAAGACTAAAATTTGGACTTGCCTTGTCATTATGTATTTATATATCCATTGTATTGTTAATGTTCACATAGTGTGGTAGTTTTGCATCATGAAATAGGTAAAGCAACTTGACTGAGAGGATGATGAGACTAGGATCCCAGAATCACAATGTTTTGAGGAGAAATGCTTAATATACTCAGAGTAATCAGAAATTTTATCATTCAAAAAATCATAGTGAATTCATCTTAATAGCATTGGTCAGAGACCTGTTTTATCACATTGTTAGTGCTTTGGGTTTTGATGTTGATTTTAACTCTGCAATGGTTTCTGACTTTGACCTCAAACTCTTTTTTTTTTTTTTTTAATCTTTATTGTTGGAAGTATTAGAAGATGTTCTTGCTTCATGGTAATATGAGCTGTATCCTTTCCTGCACTTCCTAGGGCTGATGTCTGAAGAGTTTTGAAGACCATTAACATTGAGATTTACTCAAACATGGAACCATCCCCTAGGCTCAGAGAAGATACCGGAGAGGCTTCCAATCCTCTTTTGGGGAGTGAGAAAGAAGTTCAGAACAAACCAGGACAAAACATCTCTTAGACTGGTGTTCCTCACAGGAGATCTAGACCAAAAGATATTAAAAGTGCAAAAGCAGTTTGATCTGATGCTTTGCAACCATCACCACATCAAGGCCACCACTACTCTTACTGCTAAAACTTGTCCTTCAGGTTTCAGCCTTATCCAATGTCCCAGACAGGGTGAGTTCTCAAACCCTGCACTTTCCTACCAGTTGCTGCAGCCTAACATGATGTGCTGAGAAGCAGAGGAATTGATCTCCTCCACCCTCTGTTGATCTCAACTGCTAATCATATGCCATCGTATGCTGTCACATGGAGCAGTGTGCCTTGACAGGGAAAATGACGTGACCTCTGCTGTAACCACAGACATTGCTCTCTCTTTCCCTTTCCTGCTATGTACCATAAATAGTCCCTCAATGCTAGGCAGGGTGTAACACAAGGACAATGACTCACCCCCTCACACAGTGCAGATCACCTGTGCCCTGCAGTGCCTGGCTCCCAGTGTGTCATCAATACACAGTTGTTGAATAGCTAGATTAGTTGGCCATGTCTACATTTCATAGCCACTGTAAAGACAAAGGGAATAATTTTGGGCCTCATCGCCTTTTCTAGATAGTTTAAATGAAAGTACCAAAAAGGTGGGTACACTATTGGTTCTGAGAGTGGGGGTTTTCAGAGACAGGGTTGTAAAGAAAGACAATAGGGTAATAAGAGATAAGTGGAGACTGGAAAGATGTCAGAAAGCATTAAATTAAGTACTGGTGAAGAACAAACAATGTTATTTCTAGTTCATCATAATAGGTAGGGGAGTGCAATTGTTGGTTTCAGGGAAGGGGAAGGAGGTGGGTTTTAAACAAAGGAAACCAGAAGAGACACAGGAAATGTATTTTAAGTTTCTCAATACTAGAGTGGAGCTCTAATTTTTAAAGTCAGGTTTATTGAGATAATTTCCATGTTGCAAAAATTCATCTTTTATAGCACACAGTTCTATGATTCTGACAGGCCCAAAAATTTTGACAACAGAATCATGATAGGCAACATCTCCATCACCTCTAAAATTTCCCCCATTCCTTTTTCTAAGTCTTCTTCCTCCATTCCCTCTGATCTGCTGTCACTATTGTTTTGACTTTTCCAGAATGTCATGTAAATGGAATCAATGTATAGACTTTTGAACTTGGCTAATTTCACTCAGCATAATGCATTTGTGATTCACCCACATTGTATCAGTATGCATGTATCAATAGTGCATGTCTTTATTTTAATTTAATTTATTTTGCTGAGTACTATTCCATTGTGTGGACATATTACAGTTTACCTATCCACCAACTGATGGACATTGAGTTATTTTTAGTTTTTTATTATGATTAAAGCTACTATAAACATTGCTACACAGGATCTTTAGTGGGTGCATGTTTTCATTCGTCATGAGTAAAGATGCAGGAATGAGATTGCTGGGTCATAGGGTGAGTATGTGCTTACCTTTATAAGAAATTATCATTCTACTTTCCTTAATTCTTCCTAAATATTATTTTCTTAAGTCACTAACATCCTATCTTCTCAGATAACCATTGGCAAGGCTAAGGTCCTGTAGATTGCATTTGACAATTAAAAAAAGAAAAAGAAAAAAACAGGGACACAGATTTGATGGAAGGGGAATAATACACCACAAGTGAAAGTGTGGGTAACTAGTACCTTCTGAGCTGGGCTTGCATCCCATAGTTTGAAGACATAAGTTAGGATAAAATCAAAGTGGGACAAGGCTGCCATCAACTACCATTTGCAAGCACCTGCTCCTGGCTCTAAGGCTCAGCACTTCTCCTGACATACGCATCCTACCACCATACACCATCGTGACTCTGAGTTCTGACAAAGGTATGAAGAATGTAATTCTAGAAATTTGATGTGTTCCAAGAAAAAGCAATCACGCCACTCTGTTTGGTAGCATTAATGGTGCCTTGGAGATTTTTTTAAGAAAGAGAAAAAAAAAAAGCAAAGAAAGAAAATCTTGCTTACAATACATTTTTTTTTTCCTCCTGGCACTTTTACTGAATTCAGCAGGAACTGGAAAAGCATGTGCCAAAACGCAATTTGGAAAAGTGTTCATGTTTGTGGGTGTTTCAGCCCTGACTGGAACCAGGAAGTAGCCGAAGTCATAAATGTGAATGAGTTTCCCCTTGAGCTTTCCAAACCAGATTTACAGTATTATTTTGCTACACATTATTGCTATCCAAAGTTCTAACTCCAAGTCTCCTGAGATACAGTTTCAGGCAGGAAGGATCTACTTACATTAAATCAAAGATTAATGAAGATTGGGATGGAGAACGCTTCTTTGCTTCTGGTTACTGACACTGTCAGACTCTTGTATGAAATTTATCAGGCAAATGCCTTCAAAAAGAGAGGGAAAGCATTTAAGGGACAGATAAACCCTGTACCTTCAGATCTAGGAGCCCTCAGTTGGTTTACAGATCTTCCTGTGACTTAAAGGAGCAAATGTCTATGTGTCATTTTTAAAATTGGCAGGTGCTATAAAGAGTTCAGATAACTCAGCAATGTAGAATCCTTTAAAATAACTGTTCACAGAGTTAAAATAGCACTCTTGACGAGTAGTTCTTCACGAACACTGAGAGTCATACTTTAGTCAGCACACATGATCTATCATTTATGACTTGTAGAGCACAGCTGTTTGTGAGTGATCTCTGATGAGTTGTCTTAAAGAAGTTGAGCAAGTAACCTACAGGCTTGTTTCTCATGAAATCCTCCTTCAAAGTACGTGAGAGATACAAGAAGCTGCCCAGAATTTAATAATCATAGGACAGTAGTCATAGACCTTGTGAAAAGGGGACATACAGAGAGATTAAGCCATTTAGAGTCTGTCAGAGAACAGTGAATTTCAAAAACAACCTTTAGTTTCATTAAAAATTTATTTATTCAACTCTAACGTACTTTGAAATAAATTTGCATTTTATAAAAAAAAAAAAACAGAGTATATTTTCACAATGCTTTGTCAAGGAAATACCACCCAGAAAGGTCACTTACATGCTGTGACAATGTCAAATGGGTTGTTTTAAATTTGACATGCTTAAGTATTAAATTCTTGTTCCATAAATTACTCAGGATAGCATCTTACCTTTATAATATAATGTGGCTCTTGATCAAAGTCTTCTTAAAATACACCTTACATTTTAAGCTCATTTAATCTGAATATACTAGTACCCATTCTTAATTCCTATCAGGGAAATATGTATATTACATTCCCTGAAAGAGCACATAGCAGGAAGGATAAGAAATATAATTTTTGCTTCTAAAATAATCTTAAATGCTAAATGGCCTGCCATGCAAAATTTTGGCTTACAGACTTGTACTTTCAGTTTTCTGACAAGGAACTTCTGTTATCAAACCACATAGTATTTTTCATTAAAGTGGAATTATAACATGTTAGACTAGGGAACTTTAACTATTATTTAATGTGGTGGTCTGCAAACTATGCCCCATGAGCCAACCAGCTGTTTTTTGTCAAGATTTATTGGCAACTTCCGTTCATTTAAGCCATGCCTGTAACAGCTTTCCTCTATGGCAGCAGAGTTGAGCAGTTGCAACAGAGACCACGGAATCCATAAGATTAAGCCCCTTATTATTTGACCCTTTAAGGGAAGGTTTTCAAGCTGTAATATAGTCTATCTCCTACATTTTATAAAAAACAAAACACAAAATATTTAACATTTTCTGTTACTCTTGGGACAGTACCAGGGGAATAGATTATCATGTCATAAAACCTTAAAATTCCCCAAATATGTGCTAGTTTGCTTTACATTAATACATATGTGAAGAAACCACCTTATATCCCTTTGATATTGAACTAGTATGTCTGATGGGAAAAAAAAAAAAAAAACACAAAAAAACACAACAAACATTGAGTCCATGGTCTCTCTGTGACACAGACATAAAAGGCTCATGGAATTACAGCTACTTAGTAGTTAATGAATTTAAACATTTTATGCAGAACTGAGTTACCATCAGAAAAGAGGAAGGATTTAAAAACAAACTAGTCACATGCAATGAAGAGACATTTCTCCTTTATTGTAAAAAAAAAAAAAAATGCAGTAAGGACATATGAAATAAATCAACTACACATCTCTTCTTGTAACCCCTCTCCTTTTTTTCAGTTGAGTAATGACAAAAAAAGAAGAACCAGATATTTGGAAAAGCAAGTGGAATATTCCTCAGTTAAACTGTAAGTTGACAACTTTCTCACAAGTTGACAAGAGCCATACTTTAAGAAAGCCCTTAAAAGCATTTGATGCCAGGAATTATTGGGGACAGTTCTTATTTTAAGGTCACTTGGAAAGGACTTTTAATGCCAAGTAAAATTGTGGTAAAATTATATTGTAGAGTTCATTAATGGTACCTCTTGGAGTTATGCAGTGCACAACCTTTGTGAATATATGTGACAATACTGTTTCTGAAGTACTGGTACTCATATTTTTAATGTAAAAACAAATTTTATAATAAAAAAAATATAAATTTGCAGAGCAAAAGTAATTAATTGAAAGTACTTTGTATCACTAAACATTTTGGGTCCTTATGCATGTATTTTAATTCCATGAAATTCAGATGCTGTAGAACTGTTTTCTTTTTTTTTTAAATATATTTTTATCAATTTCAGAGGAGAGAGATAGAAGCATCAATGATGAGAGAGAACCATTGATCGATCGAGCCCACAACCAGGCATGTGCCCTGACCTGGAATCAAACCTTGACCTCCTGGTTCATATATCGATGCTCAACCACGGAGCCACACCTGCCAGGTTAGAAGTACCTTCTTATTTACATTGTAACTACCACAGTTCTATCCAGCACAGAATCTTCTCATATAATACAGAATGTATTTCTAACTCTAAGTATACAACATTTTAAATACAGGCATATAACTTTTTTTATAATCCTATTTTTATTCATTTTTAGAAGAACTTTATTGAGCTATATTTTACACACAATGAAATGCATCTATTTTAAATATGATTCGATGTGTTTTGACAAACATGTATACACTGTGAACACCATCACAATCAAGTTATAGAACGTTAGCATCACCACAGAAATCTTTCTCTTGTCCTTTTGCAATTACCACCGCACATACACAAACAATTATTAATCTGTTTATAATTGTCATAGA
The DNA here is from genome assembly GCF_014108235.1 of Myotis myotis. Taxonomy (NCBI): domain Eukaryota; kingdom Metazoa; phylum Chordata; class Mammalia; order Chiroptera; family Vespertilionidae; genus Myotis; species Myotis myotis. Next base: position 143,631,225 of record NW_023416324.1, on the reverse strand, counting down.
TTAGTTCTTCCTGTTCAAGAAATTCACATGATTGGAGTAATACTGTACACATTACTTTTTTTAACTGCCTTCTTTTACTCAATGTAATGTTTTTGAGTTTTATTTGTTATTGCAAGCATCAGTATGTCTTTTCTTTTTTATTGCTGATATTACTCCATTATATGAGCATACCATAATTTGTTTACCCATTTACCTATTGATGAATATTTGTTGTTTCTAACTTATGGCTATTAGGACTAATATAGTTATGACATTCATGTAAAGTCTTTTTGAAGATACACACTTTCATTTCTTTTTGGTAAATAACTAAGAGTAGAATTTTAGTTTTAAATATTCATCTGAATTTCTTAGTGCTTTTTCTGCTACTTTTCTACCAGAGAACTATGTTCTCTGTTATTAGTATTTTTTACATCTATGTTCCAATTTGTATCAATACCTATTAAAACAAAATAGGATTAAAAATATATATACCAATATATGGGTAAAATGCATTAAACGTGAGAAAGTATTTACAAAATGTCTGTCCTTTTCCAGTAAGTGTTCACCAAAATAGCTCTGCTAAAATCCTCAAAACAAAATTCAAACCTATGAGACACTGATTATATGAATTCTCCTTTTACATGAATTCCTCTTTATTTGGGAGGAATCACAGAACAAAATGAAACTTGGGGTGGTATAAGACCTGAATAGAGAAGGTCTGTCCCAGCATGAGAGAAATGAAACTCTTTGAACTTTCTAGAGTCTTGGTGACACATTTTCATGACCTATGTGGTGTGAAACGTTACTTGTTACAAGTTTTGTCAAGGAAAAAAGGGAATATAACCAAGAGATGTGTGAAAAGATAACATAAGAATTTCTACTATCAAGATGATATGTGTTTAAAGGTCTCATGCCCTAAAAGATGGCTTAGTTGAACACTGGTGCTTCTTAAAAACCACAAAGATCCCTAAAGCTTAAAACACACATTATGAGTCAAAATAAAATAATGTACTCAGGAAAAAACAACAAATGAGTACAGCTGTGTCAAGGCTGTCAGAAATCGAGAAGGAAGTGAGAATTTCCCTATATGCAAGCTAAGAGGTTATCCTGCCACAGTTTCATAGATTCTGGAAGAATACAGGAGACTCCTCCAGGTAAACTGGTGTTCTGAAACTCAATTTCCAATGAGGGGGAAAGAGGAAGGAGTTCCCCACACCTCCAATAAACAATTCTCAGAAACCAGCAGGTTGTCCAAGAACTCAACTCAGTTCTGACACTATGTACCCAGAGATAGCTTCAAATTTCACAAGACTGTTCCCCACCCTTGTATTTCAGATGCTAGTCTAAATGCTGGGCTGTTATCTGTGCTTCTGATCAAATCACTATACATCAGAGGTTCTCATGACCTCCTCCTTGGGTTCCTTTTATTTGCTACAGTGGCTCACAGAACTCAGAGAAACCTTTTACTTACTAGCTCACTGGTTTATTATAAACAGATGTAACTCAGGAACAGCCAGATGAAAAAGATACATAGAGTAAGGTATGGAGAAAGGGTTTATAGCTCCCATGTCCTCTCCTAGCTAGCTGGCCACTCTCTCCAAATATTCATATGTTCACCAACCCAGAAGTTCTCTGAACCCCATCCTTTGGGTTTTTATGGAGAATTTACCATGTATGCGTGATTGATTAAATCATTGGCCATTGGTAACTGATTCAAACTCCAGCCACTCTTCCCTACCTGGAGATCAGGGAGTGGGCTGAAAGTTCCAACCTTCTAATTACATGGTTGACATCATTGGCAACCAGCAGCCTTCCTGTCCTTCCAGGCTTTCTAAAGGTCACTTCATTAACATAACAAAAGAACCTAGATCACGCACAACAATTAGGAAATTTCAAGGGTTTGGGGAGTTCTGTGCCAAAAAGAGGGGTGAAGACTAAACATATATTTCTTAATATAAATTACTAGAGGCCTGATACATGAAATTTGTGCATGGGTAGGGTCCCTAGGCCTGCTGGGTGATCAGGGCCAATCAGGTTCCTGCCTCCCGGCCTCCTACCTCCTCCTTCCCTCACTCCCTCAGCGCCCTGCCACTTCCACTGGTCGCTGGTTGTCCACCATGTTCCGCACTGCCCCTGATGGTCAGCACACGTCACAGCTAGATATCGAACTCCTGGTCTGTCAAACTCCCCAGGGGACATTTGTATATTATATATATCTACAAATTCGTGCGAGGGGCTTGGCCCCTGCTGGCATGGCGGCTGCCTTGGCCCTCACAGCCTGGCTTAGTCCGGAAGGTCGTCCAGTCTAATTAGCATATTATGCTTTTATTATTATAGATAGACTAGAGACCCTTTGCACAAAGAGATTCATGCAATAAGCCTTCCTTCCCCTGGCTGCCGGCAGCAGTTTTCCTCGGGCACCCGGGACCCAGGCCTTCACTCCAGCTGCAGTGGAGAAGCCAAGCCTCTTCAGTCTTCAGTCGTCTTCAGTCTTCAGTCGTCTTCAGTCTTCAGTCGTCTTCAGTCTTTAGTCGTCTTCATTCTTTGCTCTGGTGGAGCCTTCAGTCTTCGCTCTGAGCCTGCATATGCAAATTAACCACCATCTTTGTTGGGTTAATTTGCATACTCATCCTGATTGGCTGGATGGGCATAGCAGAGTGACATTAATTTGCATGTTTCTATTTTATTAGTGTAGATAATATTACACCTGGGTAAGAGAAAAAGGTTGTTATTATTCACAGCAATATCAGTAGCCAGAGTTGAACATTTGTACTGACTTCCTGATTAGGAAAATGTAAAGAAGTCCGGATCACACCCGCAGATAGCAGTGGGTTACATTACAAGAGAGGGATTCCTAGCTTTAGGAATCTAAATGTTTTTTTAATGGGTAGCCATGTGTAGTGAGCCTGCCTGACATTTTCCTGGAAAGGAAATATTACCTTTATTACACTAGACAATTAACAAACCTGTCTTTTGATCACTGCTCACAAGATAGAAGTGGGGGAGGGAAAGGGTATCCTAATTTGCAAGGCTCTTTGCTATAAAAATATCCTTGAAAAATGGTGCAGAATAAAGATAGTCAGTGGTCAGTGCTTCTGCTGTTATATGTAGAAATGCAAGAGACCCATGCAGACTTGCTTCTTAACAATATGTCACTTGATTTTCCCTGGTAAAATAATCTGTCTCTACCAAGGTTCTATAAACATAAACATTGTAGAGAGCATGGAAAGTTCCAGAATAATAGGAACTAGCATTGTGCCCCTCCCATAATTTCTATGCACATCTTTTCCTACCATTAATACTTCCAACATTATACAGCCTGCAGGATTGTATAGCGCAAGCATTAGGATGATTGTCCTGCATTTTGGACCTCACACAAAGCTGAAAGCTTTTCATGCCTCCTGGCATTTGGGTTGGAGTAGTATTCTAGTTATAGCTTATATTGCTTCCAGAACCCAAAGAAGCCTACCACACTATTTTGTAGTAGAGTATGCAAGATGCAACAATTTGTCTTTTACTTTAGAAGGGATATTCTAGCATAACCCTGACCATTAGACCCTTTAAGACATCTCTGAGTGGCTATTCTCTAAATCTGTGTAGGATTTACTTCCTACCTTCTGGAGTGTCTTATCAAAACCACCAGCATACTATCCACCTCTTGCTTGCCAGTCAGTGTGATGGCAATTTAGTGCAGTTGTTCTCAAAAATAGCATCATATCCCAGCGTGAGGGTAAGGGTTGTGGCAGAGACTGGAATCACCATTAAAAATGAAAGGAGACAGGATTGGTGGTCTCTAGCATATTTCTATGTAATTTGGCAGTCTGGCACCTAAAGAAAATAAATGGGAAGTGACTGTAGACTATTTCTTATTTAAACTGAAGTAGCCATGATCATAGCCATGCCTTCAACACTATGATAAAGTTCACCCCAGAGACCAGGAACTTAAGGTGCTACTCCAACTGCCAAGTACAAGAATTCCAATTGTACACTCAGGAACATGGGAATTAACTACATTGGCCCACTGTGAACTGGACTTGAGTTACGACTCTATTTATTACCGACTCTCATAGGCCCCCACGCTGAAGGGCTGCTTTTAAGCTTTGGGTATCAATGTCAACTCTGACCCTGTGTTCAGCACAGGCATGCCTCATTTTATTTTGTTTGCTTTGTTGCTGTTCACAGATGTTGTATTTTTTATAAATTGAAGGCAAAATCCTCCATCAGCAAAAAAATAAAAATAAAACTTGCTTTATTGCAATACTTGTTTTATTGGTGGTCTGGGACCAAACCCACACTATCTCAGAGGTATGCCTGTAATTGTCCCCAAAGTAGACATGCATACAAGTAAATGGCCATAGGCCCCTTTGGGGAAGGGCTGGGGAAACCATGCTGGTATACATCTCTCATGGTCTTGCAGGGTCCTTCCTCCCAGAGACCCAGCAATCACTTCAGTCAATGGGCTCGGGATCTGAAAACTGGCCCAGGTATAGGAGCAAAGAGAAGGAGCATAATTTTTTATTGAGGAGACAACCCCCACCCTCATGCTCCACTGTTCTTGATTTTGGTTTACTTGGTTTTGATTTTTGGTTACAGATGTTGAGCAACACCCTATACATACACATATGAGAATTTGGGAAAAGATTCAAAATGACTCCTATGCAGATTTCTGAAATTCTTTCTCTGCCTCGCTCCCTCCTGTCTCATAACTTATTCTGCAAATTCAAGTCACCTCTGTGTCCTCTAGCTCCAGTCTCTGCCTCTTCAATTTCACAGGACCACTGTGTTATGTTTGAGATCTAGAAAGAGCACTGAGACAGAAAGCATACCTCACGTGTTTCCCCTCTACAACAACTACACATCTCTGCTCCCCGATGTACAATGTCTGAAAACAGATGTTTTCATATGTTTTGTTGTCTTCTAAGTTGTTTATGATGAGAGGTTATGTCCAAGCCCACCTATTTTATGGTAAAAAGAGGAAAGGCCTGCTTTTAAACATGTATTTTTACTATAATAATGAATTTATTTTAAAATTTCAATGATCACTTTTAAAAGCTAACATTTACCTAATCAGTTAATGATAATAACATGTATTTTTCAAACATTTTATGGTAAAGGCCTACCCTGATTCTTTTCCTCTACCTTTCCTGGCTGCTCAGCCATTTCATGGGTATAAAAATAGCCTATATTCCCAACTTTAACAGGGCTTCAAAATACCTAGAATAGATTGTAATGTCTCTCCCCAAGTCTTTTTCTTCCAACAATATTTTACCGACTCATTTTTTAAAAAATATATTTTATTGATTTTTTTTTACAGAGAGGAAGGGAGAGGGATAAAGAGTTAGAAACATTGATGAGAGAGAAACATCAACTCAGCTGCCTCCTGCACACTCCCTACTGGGGATGTGCCTGCAACCAGGGTGTATGCCCTTGTCCGGAATTGAACCTGGGACCCTTCAGTCCGCAGGCCGATGCTCTATCCAGTGAGCCAAGCCAGTTAGGGACTTACCCACTCATTTTTATTTCAGATGCAGTACTTGGGACTATACAGTGTTGCAGGACTGAGGGATCAACCAAATGAACTCTGATAGTCAAATGCTTCTCTAGCTATCTCACTCAGAGCCCGCCTCCAACCTCCCCTATCTCCGTTAACAGGCTACAGTTGATTGTCTTAGTTCTAACAGGTTATCTTAAGCACCATTCAAGCTCTTCACTATCCAAGCTCTTTAATCCCCACAACAAATTAATCTCCACCTTAAACAGCACTACATTTTGCTGAAATTCTGATATTTTGAGAGTCTCACACTCATTTTCTTTCTATTTCTCTTTTAGGAGTTTGAGACCAACTTCCCACCTTCCCTGTCTTTAGCAGAGACAATGGAGCACAGGCTGCATTTGATTACTGGCTCTATCTCTTTCTCTTCATATGTAACATGTGTACATATGTAACATTTCTGGGTCTCTGTCCTTCTATGAAAAATGGTGTTATATCTGCCTCAAAAGATGGTTGTGAGGATTGAGCTAATATATACCAGTAAAACAAAACACTTAGAACAGTACCTGGCACCCAGTCAGCACTGGATAAATATTAGTCACCATTATTTCTCAGAATCCTCAACACCTGGCTTCCAATCATCTCATCAGCATATGAATTCTAAGCTGCTATACATGCTGTGCCTTAGTCATGAGTTTAGATGCCCTTGATTCCAAGAATTTTGGAAGCAAAATTCAGACTTGATCCTTTTAAACTCTTGGCCCAGGCCCCTGTTGCCCTCTTCAAGTTGAGTGCCTGCAGCCAGGCCACTTGACTCTATCCCTACATTTTCAGCTTTCTCTGCCCTGTGCCTCCAAGGCATTGGACTACTGCCCTCGTAAGACAACCTAACACACAGCAATGATATTCACAAGGCCACCATAAAGCCAGGCTTTGGCTCCTGAAGTGGCAGCTAAAGCCCCAAAGTGTCAACTGTGATTGTATGCATTTAAAGTAACTGATGAGAAAAGAGAATAAGAGGTGACAGGCAAGACAAGCAAAGACTTGTGTATTCAGCCTTAAAAGGAAAGAGAAATAAGCAAGAATTCATCTTGGTCAGAGCATGTTCTGAAAGAATGTTGTGCAGCCTGCAATAGACGCTTCCTTAAAATAAACTGTAATTATCCAATCTGTGCTTTAGAGAGGAAACCCATTTGAGACTCACAAGGATTTATAACATGTCTATAGCTAAAATGTAAAGTCTGTGTACACAAATAAGTAAAAGAAATCAGTCTTATCCTATCTAATAAAAGAGAAAAATGGTAATTGGCGTACGACCACTACCCTTCCCATTGGCTAATCAGCAAGATATGCAAATTAACTGCCAGCCAAGATGGCGGCCGGCAGCCAGGCAGCTTGAAACTAACATGAGGCTTGCTTGCTTCAGTAACGGAGGACTCCAACGTTCCCTGCTTGCTTGCCGGCCTCTGAGCTTGCAGTTTAAGAAAACATTGTAACAAATATAGAAGCTAAACAAAACCCCAGAAACCTGCTTTCAGCGAGCCTGGGATCTCAGAGCTGGAGTTATACATTGTTTTGATTATAGAACCGAAACAAACCAGATACCTGCTTTCAGGAGCGGAGGCCTAAGAGCTGGAGCCTCAGAGCTAAAGCTCGCCCAGAATAAAAAAAAAAAAAGGAAAAAAAGGAGCGGTTGGGAACTTCAGGCAGCCTGAAAACAGCCCTCAGCCCCTCACCCAGACTGGCCAGGCACCCCAGTGGAGACCCCCACCCTGAAGGGTGTGTGACCAGCTGAAAACAGCCATCATCCCCTCACCCAGATGGGCCAGGCACCCCAGTGGGGACCCCCACCCTGAAGGGTGTGTGACCAGCTGCAAACAGCCATCATCCCCTCACCCAGGCTGGCCAGGCATCCCAGTGGGGACCCCCACCCTGATCCAGGACACCCTTCAGGGCAAACCAGCCAGACCCACCCATGCACCAGGCCTCTATCCTATATAGTGAAAGGGTAATATGCCTCCCAGCACCGGGATCAGCAGAGCTGTGAGGCCTCCTGGCACCGGGATCAGTGTGACAGGGGGCAGCGCCCAAACCCCCTGATCGCCCTGTGGCTCTGTGTGTGACAGGGGGTGGGGCCACAACCTCCCTATCCACCCTGCTCTGTTCGTGACAGGGGAAGGCACTCCAAGCCCCTGATCAGCCCTGCTCTGTGCCTGATATGGGGGAGCTCCCCAACCCCTTGATCGCCCTGGGGCTCTGTGTGTGACAGAGTGCGGCACCTCAACCCCCTGATCGGCCCTGCTCTGTGTGTGACCGGGTGCGGTGCCCCAAACCCCCCCCCCCCCACGGGCCCTGCTCTGTGTGTGACAGGGTAGAGCCATAACCGCCCCATCGGCCCTGCCCTGAGTGTGACAGTGGCGGCGCCCCAACCCCCTGGTCGCCCCTGCTCTGTGGGTGATAGAGGGTGGAGCCCCAACCCCCTGATCCGCCTTGCCCTGAGTGTGACAGGGTAGGGCACCCCAACTCCCCTATCGGCCCTACTCTGTGAGTGACAGGGGGGAGCTCCTCAACCCCCTGATGGGCCCTGCTCTGTGCATGAGAGGGGGGAGCTCCCCAACCCCCTGATTGACCCTGCTCTGTGCGTGACAAGGGGTGGCGCCGCAACCTCCCTATTAACCCTGCCTTGAGTGTGACAGGGGGCAGTGCCCCAACCCCCCAATCAGCCCTACCCTGAGCGTGACTGAGGGTGGCATCGCAACTTCCCAATCTGCCCTGCTCTGTGCATGACAGGGGAAGGCGCCCCAACTCCCCAATCGGCCCTGCTCTGAGCCCAACCAGGGCCTGCACCTAGGGATTGGGCCTGCCCTCTACCACCCAGGAGCAGGCCTAAGCCAGCAGGGCATTATCTCCTGAGGGGACCCAGACTGCTAGAGGGCACAGGCCGGGCTGAGGGACACCCCCTCCCCCACCCCCCCCGAGTGCACAAATTTTTGTGCACCGGGCCTCCAGTTTTATTAATAAAATGGATATTTATATCCCAACTAGAAAGCACTGACTTCTGCCCCAGATAGAGGAATTATAAGTCAAATAGGCATCTTATAAATCAAGTGCCTGGGCCATTCACCACTTCCTGAGTTTACAAATCAGTCATAAATCAGTCACTGTTCTCAAAGCAGTTGCCTGACTTGGAAACAACTCCTTGGATGAATAAATCAGTCACTTCCAGATATATGAATAAGTGACATGACCCATTAATCACATGGCTACATGCTCATGCTTCATCAGTAAGAGAATTTTACTTATAATTAAAAACTTAAAACACTTATTGTGAATAAGTCCTAAATGCCCACAGCACTGTAAGGTGATATGCATAAGAAATGCAAACGTTTACCTGTGCCAAATAGTGTTTTTCACCAAATAGCAGTTTGCCAGTTTGCTGGTACTTGTGTTTATAGTTACACTTCACTATCCTATATGGAAAATGTTGGCAAGTACAACTAACTCATCCACAGTCATCTTTCAGATATGGCCTTTTGAGCTACATGGATATAAATACATCAACTGTTGAAAAACTTTTTTTTGAAGAATGTTTTTGAAAACAATAAAGAAATAGTAATTGTAACTAAAAAAAAATAAACATGCTAATTGGCACATGTAAACTTTTTACTAATATAATCATGTTTTATGTTTGCATAGCATTTTATACATTTATTATTTTCCCTATAATTGTTATACACATTACCACCATTTTATAGATGAGGAAAATATCTATGATGATTAAAATCCAAAGCTATATGTCCAGCCCATTTAAAATTCAGGTTTTCTGTCTTCTATTTCAGTATTCTTTCTGTTGTACCATGTCAGCTTTTCATACATTTTTCTGCCATTAGAAGTACATGGATAATTTTTAATCTTTCTATGAAAATACAAAATTATGAATTTAGGCTTAAAAGTCAGTAATTTAAGCTTAAAGTTTACTAATTTAGGCTCACTTTTACAGGCTCAGAGAAGTTACCCACATTCTGAAACGCTTACCAACTGGGGGGTTTTAATTATAAAATATGTATTGTATACCATTATGCATCTGGCATGAGCTGAAGCCTAGATTTTATGTTTTTGATAATGCATATCTCTTTTCTATGTAGATACCTTATAAGCCATTACAAGTTTAATGACTTTGTCATTGAACTAAGATCACTATTGAATGGTTGAATTTCATATGTCTTCTAATAATAATTCACCTGACTGCGTAGTCACAAATTACTAATAATTTAAGTCTGTCCAAATGTGTGCACACATATTAACTTATGATCAGGCACAATCTAAGACCTGCCAGGCTGCTCACTGAGCTTATTCCTGTGACTTTATTTGGGTAAAATTTCAAATACTTCCATCTCTTATTATCAAATAGGGAGCTTATGTAAAAGCAATTCAAAGTCTAGCAAGGACAAGTAATGTTCTACCTTCATAAAGTGTACAATATACAGTACACATGATAAACAACACTAATTAGAAGTCACTTTTACTTATTGACTTGAGCAGTAGTTTAACTTTAATTTCAGATTTTTTTCATCTGAACTGTTTTCTTAATTAGCTTACAGACTGTTTGGCAACTTTTCTTTTAGGGAAGGAGAAAGTGAAAATTGTACCAGAGAATTCATAATATCAACTGTAAAGTATGGCATTTAGATTTGTACTTTTTTTGAGTTGTGGCTCAGTAATTTGCTAAGGAATGATAATGACATATCCATCACATCTCTGGAGCAATAGATATCACAGTCATTAAATCTTGCCTGTTTAGCATAATTATATGGAATTCAGCAATATTTCAGTTTATCAACAGAGTGAGTCACTTGGGATCATGTGATCCAGGGGAAGATTGCTAGTCAGGAAGTTAATTTTATTTCAGGTTCAGGTGGTGCTTTCATGGTCTCTCATCTGGTCCCAGTTTCTCTGTCTTTAACATGGTTCTTGAGAATACTATAAGCAAACATTAATAAAATGGATGTGCTCTGAGTTCTTCAGTTAAGAGATACTGTATAAGTCTAAAAGTGTGTGATTGAGTCGTGTCAAGGCTCAGGATTTCAAGATTCCATTGGGTGTACATGTTCAGGGGGAAATAATCCATTTTAACATTCAGAATTCACTGATTTTAAGATTTGTTGGGCAAATCATGCCATTCAGTTTAAACCTGCCTTGTATATAGATTTGCATTCCTCATTTAATTCCCATTGTGTGGTTTTTGTTAGTAGTGAAAACATACACCTGGTCTCTATCTTTGTTACACAAATACAGTACAGTGGAACATCAGTTCTCAAAGTTAATTCGCTCTGGAAGGCTGTTCGAAAACCGAATTATTCGAGATGGTATACCAGGGGTCCTCAAACTATGGCCCGCGGGTCACATGCAAATACAAATATTGTGTGTGTTCCCATTTTGTTTTTTTACTTCAAAATAAGATATGTGCAGTGTGCATAGGAATTTGTTCATGGTTGTTTTTTTTTAAACTATGGTCCGGCCCTCCAACGGTCTGAGGGACAGTGAACTGACCCTCTATTTAAAAAGTTTGAGGACCCCTGTTCAAGAACTGAGGTTTGACTGTAATGCAATTCCCCAATATAATGATCATCTTTACAGCACTTCTATGAAGTTCTTAGATTTGATGAAGTTCTTGGAGAACTTCTACACTAAGCTGAAACATGTTCGACCATTGCAATGTGCTAAACGTGAAACAAATACTCAATAAATACCAGTTAAGTCATCAATTAAATATAATGTTAAGTTGAAGGCTTTTAAAACAATATTAATAGAAGTAATATTAATGACGTTCTCTTTAGGTGAAATGTCCTCAGTCTAGCTTCCTTTATTACCATAAGCATTCCAGCATCTAAGGCAGCATGTATTTCTTAGGTCTCTGTCCCATCCACCAACCCCTGAGAAACAGACTATAAAATAATTCTCCTTTACCACTCCATCTACACAGCCTTTCTGTCCATCTGGATGTCAGATGGAAGCAAAGAGATTCATGGCACTTTGAAATAACGGAGGTGGCCTGGGTAGCATTTCATAGTGCAATTTACAAAACCAGGTTATAATATCCACAGCTCTGTTTGAACTATTGCTAAGAGGATAATAGAGGCCACATTTTCCTCCACAGTCACTCTGTACCACATCTTTTAATTCATTATTCTTGAAGTATTTTGAGAGAGCTAGAATAAAATTAAAATGTAGGCAATGCTTTTTGTCCTTCAACAAAGTATATTGCAGAATCATCTCCTCTAAGTCCTTGACCTTTTCCCAACAGAGCATTTCCCTTGCCTACACTGAGTCAGCTTATGCTTTCACATGAGATTTGTTATTCTTGGAATGCCTACCCAACACAAAGGGAAAAAGGAAAATGGACAAAAATAAGGGTGGGGGTGGAGGGAGGCAGAAGGAAATCAAGCAAGGCAGCCCAGCTCCAAGAAAAATTTTAGAAAAATATAAGGTAAATGAATTTATCAGGTGTAAAAATTTAAAAGCTATCTATCAGATATCTTCTCAAAATAATAGTAATGTCTTAGGAAAAGTTTGACAGAATTCCTGAACAGATACTTCGGTAGCCAGCAGCACTGTTCTGATTCTCCTTGCCCCAAGTTCATTATAGGATTGCACTTCCTAGTTGTTTATGGTTTGGGAGCTATGTAACTGGTCTGGCAAATGAAGTGCGAATAAAAGTGAATGTTTCAGAGTGGTCTTTTCCCTCTGGCACAATAGGCAAGATTCAAGTTGTTGACTGGTCAGTTATCCCGCACACCTGAATTCCTATGATGAGTACATAGCAATGTGCAAATGTCAAGTAACATGGTAAAGAAATAAAATTTAATTATTTTAAGGCACTGAGATTTGGGATTTTGTTTGATGGCAGTATAACTTACCCTATTCTGACTAGTATAGATATCCAACGTTGTTAAGAAGAATTAAAGAATAGTCTTCAGCAAGCACTTTCCAATCTTCAAGCAATTTTCAACCTGTATTCACTCTAGTTCTTAGACCTTGATTTGCTGTTAAATAGTGATGGGTTAGACCAATTCAATAATGCTCACTAGGTTTGTAAGGACAAATAAATTATTTTCATGTAGTAATTATTAAATACTTTATAGTAGTGAGTGTGTTTATTTAGTCATTCCATGCATATGCAGAATGAATCCATTCTAAGATGAAAAATGTTTATCCCTTATATAATACAACTAGAGGCCCGGTGCACAAAAATTTGTGCACTCAAGGGGGAAGGGGGGGTCCCTCAGCCCGGCCTGTGCCCTCTCGCAGTCTGGGACCCCTCGGGAGATAATGACTTGCTGGCTTAGGCCTGCTCCTGGGTGGCAGAGGGCAGGCCCAATCCCTAGGTGCAGGCCCTGGTCGGGCTCAGAGCAGGGCTGATTGGGGAGTTGGGGCGCCGCCCCCTGTCATGCACAGAGCAGGGCGGATCGGGAGGTTGCAATGCCACCCTCAGTCATGCTCAGGGTCGGGCCAATTGGGGGGTTGGGGCACCGCCCCCTGTCACACTCAAGGCAGGGTCGATAGGGAGGTTGTGGCGCCACCCCCTGTCACACACAGAGCAGGGCCCATCAGGAGGTTGGGGAGCTCCCATCTGTCACACACAGAGCAGGGCCCATCAGGGGGTTGGGGTGCCCCACCCTGTCACACTCAGGGCAGGGCCAATGAGGAGGTTATGGCTCTACCCCGTCACACACAGAGCAGGGCCCGTGGGTGGGGGGGGCGGTTGGGGCACAGCCCTCTATCACCCACAGAGCAGGGCTGATCAGGGGGTTGGGGCTCCTTCCCCTGTCACGAACAGAGCAGGTTGGATAGGGAGGTTGTGGCCCTGCCCCCTGTCACACACAGAGCCGCAGGGCGATCAGGGGCTTTGGGCGCTGTCCCCGTCATGCTGATCCCGGTGCTGGGAGGCATATTACCCTTTTACTATATAGGATATAGGCCTGGTGCATGGGTGGGGGCCCCGCTTGGGTGCCTGGCCAGCCTGAGTGAGGGGCTGAAGGCTGTTTGCAGCTGGTCACACCCCCTTCAGGGTGGGGGTCCCCACTGGGGTGCCTGGCCAGTCTGGGTGAGGGGCTGAGGGCTGTTTTCAGGCTGGCAGGTGACTGAAGCTCCCAATGGCTCCTTTTTTTCTTTTTTTTTTTAATTCTGGGCCAGCTTTAGCTCTGAGGCTTGGCTTCAGCTCTGAGGCCTCGGCTGCTGAAAGCATGTATCTGGTTTGTTTGGGTTCTATAATTGTAACACTGTTGTGGTCCTGCTCACTCCAGCTCTGAGATCCCAGCTGGCTGAAAGCAGGGATCTGCATTTGTTCTATAATTGAAACAATGTTGTGGTCCTGCTGGCTGAAGCCCGACTGGCTGAAAGCAGGTTTCTGAGGTTTTGTTTAGCTTCTATATTTGTAACAATGTTTCAAACTGCAAGCTCAGAGGCCAGCCACGGCAGGCGGGGAACATTGGCTTCCTCCGTCACTGGAGCAAGCAAGCCTTATGTTCGCTTCAAGCTGCCTGGCTGCCGGCCGCCATCTTGGCTGGCAGTTAATTTGCATATCACCCTGATTAGCCAATGGGAAGGGTAGCGGAGGTACTGCTAATTACCATGTTTCTCTTTTATTAGATAGGATGGGTTCACTGCTCCCCAGTGGCTGGTTCGTACCCTACAATATGCTGTTGTATCAGGAGCTAACCATTGTCCTCTATTAATGCCATATTTAGCACACCACAATGTAAGTAATAAGATAAAAACTTTATTGAGAAAAAAAATGTGGATTCCCTGTCATTATGTCCACTTTGATCATGAATCCAATGGACAGCAGGTCCACATTGCAGATCATAATGATCTACCTGAATGAGAGTGCTCAGAAAAGGGGACCATTTGGTGATTATTTACATGAGCAATAAATTATCTTCCATTGTAATCCCATTTTAAGCGATCCATTCACATACCTTCTCCCCAAAGCTCAATGTGATCAATCTTATATAACCTTTTCTTCAAGTGTTTGTTTATCTGGCCAAAGAAATTCTTCCCAAGCATGAACCACCATAGGCCTGTATTTCAGAAAGTCTCTATAGTTGCAAAGCCTTCACTCTGACCTTCTTAACAAAGATAATATTTTTTTTCTCCTCTGGTAATACAGATCAAGTAGGGAATTAGTGGACTGCTCATCTCTTTTAGTTCTAGAAATGCCATGTACAATTAGTTACCACCAAAAATAACTGTAGATCAAAGCACTTTTATTACCACATTGGCTCTGCTGCCTGTTAGAATAACTCTTGTCCCTTTTTATTAAGTGTTGCTACTTTGCCTCTGACACCAAGAGATTTCATAATCCCATTGAAATCAGAAAGTCTTTTTTCATGTAGCCATTTCCCACCTTCATTCTTGGTCTACAGAGAACAGACACTATAGGGCTTTAGCTAATGTATTTATCTACACTGACATATTTCCCAATTCTTGGGAAAGAGAATATAAATTAACCCCTCTCAAGAATACAGAAATAAGGGGTGACTGAACCAGTTTCTTATAAAAATAATCCATTTCAGCAGTCCTATTTCCCTGAGACATTAACATTTTTTCTACATTATACTAACAAAATCCCAGAATCCCAATTTCATTTATCATAGCTCAATATTGAGTCTAGGTTTTAATAAACTCACCTGGAAAATATTTAGAAGCATTCCCAATTGCTCAAACTAAAACTCTAAATAAAGAATCTCTAGTTAAGTAAACTCTAGCTCTATAAAACCATATTAACAACATTAAGCCTTCCTAAAAATGATACTCTTCCCATCCTTGTCTAGACTCTCAGACTTTGTTTCCATAAATATTCCTCAAATTTTCCTTTACACATTAATAAAATATTATAATTTTTTTTTAATGTGGCCACCTTATTTTTTTTGGTTTGCTTTGTAATTGGCTCCCCATGACATACTGAAACCTGTCTTCATTTATGAGCCTTGAGGCAAAAAAAGAAGCAGATATAATGAAATTAGAAGAATTGACATTATCTTGTCAAGATAACTATTTCTTGTGAGGCATTTCCTGTTTCATCATGCAAGAACCAGACACACGAGACAGAGAAGGAGAAGTTGCTCCTACTGACACTAAAGTTAGGGGATTCAAGGAACTCAATTATTCAGTTCACCAAATGCCATTAATCAACAATCTAGGTACTTCTTATTTACCAAGCATTGTTTTAATTTTTTACTCATGAACTGTGGGATAGCTGTGCGTTTTTTCTACACTATAATTTAGCTCTTCTGATATAGTGAGTTTTAGAGATTTTGGTGCTGATAAAATAAAAAGACAATGAGGTGGCAGTACCACACAATGAGCTTTATCTGGCCCAACACTTTGACAGATTTGCATGTAAGAGAAGTCCCTCTCAGCATGAGACCATCCAGAGGTTATGGCTCAGGGACCACTATTCAGAAGGAAAGGAGAATAAGGGAACTCCCAGGGGAGAAAAATCAGAGTGGGGGGGCTTCCTTCTTAGGGTAAAAAGTCACAAAACAGTCCATCTGTGAGGCTGGGTCAGAGAACTTTGAAGGGCAGCAGCCGTTTACCATCTTTTATACCTTCAGGATTCATTATATCTAAGGCTAGTAGATGTTGGGTATAGTTTCATAGGTTATGAAAATCAGGCAGGCTCTCAATAACCAAAAATATTATTTGGGCCACGATTTAAACAATTGGATATGTAAAAATTTGAGATTGGCATGCTTTTGAGCTAACAAAACTCAGTCTCCTGTAAACAAATACATACAGAGGCCATCTTTGGCTCATTTATGTAACACTGGGAAATCAGAAGGTTTCTGATTTTTTAGTGCTGCTGATATAAGAGATAAGATATCATCTTAAAGCAGTCATAGAAATTCTTTGGTTCTCTGGTGATATTTTGAGGCATTCAAAGCTCTACACAGTGCACTTAGAGTTAGCTATTCCACCCACACAGTCCTTTTATGTTTGAACAAGCATTAATGGAGTATGCAAACAGTCACTAAATCTGGATCAACACAAAAGATAATTTAAATAAATGTTTTACCACTGGTTGTCATGGGAACATACCTATCTTCTAATGAAAACTGGACCCTGATTGCATAGGCAAGAGGTGTGTATTTTCTTTGAATGTATATTATCTGCAAACGCTCCATGAAGCAGTTATTGTACCAGTCAAATTTTACCTGCAGGTAGACAACAGAATCATTCTAGTTAGTTCAAGCAGGAGGGATTTAATTGAGGGAGTTAGATGAATGCAAAATTGTACAGGAGCAGACTTCAGACTAAGTTCTAAGGAAAATTCTCATTGTCTAGAATCCTCTATCACAAGCACATCACTACAAAAGATTGAAGACTAAATGCTGTTGCTGCTCCTGAGTTACATTATCCTTTACTTCCTCCCTCTTTTAGCATAACACACTTCCTAATTAAAGATTTTGGAGATTGCACCTCCCTCATTCATTTATTCATTCACTTATTCCTTAAATATCTACCATATATTTAGTCACTGCTCAAGGTAGCTGGGGATACAACAAACAACAATATAAGTAAATCTCTTCCTTATAGAAGCAAGAAATAAATAGACATTTCTTTATATGCTATGTCATATGACAATAAATGATTTTGAGAAAATTAAAATAGATTAAAGGGAAAAGGCAGTGTTTAAAAAGAAGGATTACTAATTAATGTGCCTCTGTTAGGGGAAGCTTCAATGATGTATGGTAAAACATTTGAGCAGAGACTTGAAGTAAGTGAGAGAAAAGCTATGAAAATATCCTTGAGAAGAGGATTCTAGGAAGAGAGAAGAATGTGTTCAAAGGCTGCAAGGCAGGATCCTACTCTGTTCAAGAAGTAGCAAATAGGTCCCACTGAGGAGGGTTGGGACCAAAAATCCGAGTGGAAGAGGATGAGGCTAGAGTGGTGTGAGTGGTCTGGATTGGTTAGTGGTTTTCAAACTTTAGCTGTTCTCTACATGATATAGAAGACATTGGGAGGCTCTAAGGAAAGGAGTGACATTATGTGATAGAATTTTGCATTATTTTATTCTGGGTACTCTGTGGAGAAGAGAGTAATAGGGTCAGCAGAGAAACACAAAAACAAGTAAAGAGGCTAGGATAATCCAGTCAAGAAGTTACAATGCATCAGGATAGTGGTGATGAAAGTAGTAAGGTATCCATTTCTGAATATATTTTAAAGGCATAGTCTGTAGGATTTGCTGTCAAATGTAAAAGAATAAGTCAAGGATGACACCAACATTTTTAACCTGACAAACTAAAAGAATAAAACTGCCATTAATTGTGATGATGAAGATAAGAGGTAGAACAGGTTTGGAATAGATGCAATATTAAGAGTTCCATTTTGACATGTTAAATTTGAGAAGTTTAATAGACATCCAGTAAAGATGTTGAGTTAGTGATTGATTGGATGTACATTTGAAGTTCAAAGGAAATGTATAGAGATATACTTTTGGGACTTATCAACATATAGAAAGTTTTTAAACTTAGATAATATTACCTAAAAGTACATGTACATAGCGTAGAGAAGAACAGAGATCCAAGGATTAAACTTCAAGATACTGTAAGATTTACTACTGTGGCCGAAACCGGTTTGGCTCAGTGGATAGAGCGTCGGCCTGCGGACTGAAAGGTCCCAGGTTCGATTCCGGTCAAGGGCATGTACCTGGGTTGCGGGCACATCCCCAGTAGGAGATGTGCAGGAGGCAGCTGATCGATGTTTCTCTCTCATCGATGTTTCTAACTCTCTATCTCTCTCCCTTCTTCTCTGTAAAAAATCAATAAAATATATTTAAAAAAAAAAAAGATTTACTACTGTGGAAATGGCAGAGAATCTATCAATTGAGACTAAGAAGGACACCCAGAGTGAGTAATTATCTGTACAGTAAGTAAATAATTATGTCTCCAAAAGAAATAATATGCCATATCAAGTGCTGTTGGCAAATCAAATGACACAAGAATGGGGAATTGACCATTAAATGCAGCTCTGTTGAAATCATTGGTGATTTTGACAATTGAGTCGGGAGAATTACAATAATGAAAACTTGGTTAGTTAGGATCAATGGAAAATGAAAAGAAAGAAGATAGGAGATAACAAATATAGACAAGTCATTCAAGGGGCTGTATCGGAAAGGGATATGGGTCCAATGACATAGCATGTTTATATTCTGATGTAATTATTCATTAGAGATTAAAAATTGATGATGCCAGTGATAAATGGGAACAAAAATAAAAGGATATCATTGAGAGGTCAAAAGGTCATTGAACACAAGTGAAAAACAAGTGATATTCATTCAAACTAACAGGAGATAAGAAGAGTAAATGGTGGTGGTGTTTGGAAAATCTTGTTCGATTCCTTATATTTTCTCAGCAAACTAAGAATGAGATGAGAGGGAGTGAAGGGGGTGTTATTTTGAGATCCGAGGAAAGAAGGTATGCAATATTCATCTAGGTTAGGAGAAGAGTGAATAGAATGGTGAAATGTAGAATTGCAAGGCAGAATAAAGGGTGCAGTTGAAGTTAATGGTCATGAAGTTAAGTAAGATTAATCGGTATAGTTGTTTGATTTTCTGTAGCCATTTTTACTGCTCAGGTACTGAAAAAGCATGAAGAGAGTTGGATTTAATCGGCATTAGTACTTTCCCAAGTGAGTGTGAAAGAGGAATGGAGAAGCAACATATTGATGTCATAAGCAACAGTATGTTCAGAAAGATGAACCATGCAATAATAATAGTAACTTGGTATTTTTAATTAAATTTTATGTCATAGTCACATAACAGACTTGCAATTAGGATAATAGAAGCAATGTGCTAGAAACATAGAAGGTAGTTGACAGAGTGAGGTGTTTGAAACTGAGTACACTGAGTTAGTGCAGTTTTGAACAGTGAAACAAGTTGGGGTATAATCTTAATAACAGGGGCTTGAAGCAAGGCCAAGAAGATCATTGGAGGATATAAGACCAAGAAACAGTAAAACCAAACATATAAAGGGATTATTTAATTTACATAGATATTGAAATCACTGTGAGTTATAAAATGGGTTGTGTTAGAATGAATGACAAAGAAGCCAAGAGCTTAAATCTTCAAACAATGCCAGGAGTGGCTACAGTATCTGAGGATGAGTATAATAAGCAGGAAGAATGGGTAGGATGTTTAGAAAAACTGAATCCCAAAGCTGGAAATGAAAGTTTCAAAGGTGCCTACAAAGTAATTTTAATCTTTTTACACTCTGTTCACTGGGAACAAATAGGTTGGGAACAAATGTTGAGTATGCCACTCCAACAGTTTACCACAGTTCTCATTAAATTATATGCAAAATTCTGTGTGTATGTCTATGTGGCATTTTTGTTGTCATTGATTTGTTTGCCAGTAAGGCCATCCCCACTGTCTCCAGAGCAGTGGCTGTTCTCACTGCTCCGTTTGTTTTTAGGGAATGTACCTTTACTCATATCCTCAATGGGTATATAATCTTGAAAAATTTTACAAACATGTATAAATGTTCATTTTAATTAAATACTTATTATCCATTTGTTTGTGATGTGTTTTTCTTGAAATTGGGTCCCAAAGATAAATCTTTATCATAAAATTTCTTAGATTCTGCTTCTCCTGGGGTAGGGGTAAGGAGACTTGTAAGGGGAAAGTTATATTCAGATAATTGCTAAGGGGAGCAGAACAGATGTGTTATAGGATTCTAAGTGAAAGAGTTATTTGTTGTGACTAGATGGTTTAGAGAAACCATAGAGGAAACAGCAAAGTTAAATTGGATCTTAAAATATATCAGGGGAGGGGTTCTATAAATATAGGGAGAAAAACTATACAGGCTCAAGAAATGGTATTTTGAAAAGTCATAATCTTAGAATTTCATTATCGCCTCCTGGATGACAATAAACCCAATTTGGCTGAGTTCTAGAGTTCATGGAAGGATTTAGTAGATGAGTTTCCTTTATGTCCATTTCAGGAAATGTTTGGAACACTACATGAGAGTGTACAGACATCTGCAGACAGCAGGAAACCACTGAATATACTTGAGAATACAAGTGACATGCAACATGATCCAACCTGAGATTTAGGAAAAAATATCCCGGTAGCAATGTAAAGGGTGAATTAGAAAGTCAGGAAATTAGTGGCAGAGAGAGGCTGTTAGATGACTAATACAACAATCTAGACAGAAAATTGTGAGACTTAAATTAGTATAATAGCTGTGAGGAGGGCACAAAACACATATTCATAAAAAATAAAATAGAGTTTAATCTTCAGAAATGGCTACAGATACATTTGCTCAGGTAGGAGGAGGTATAGATGGTTAAAGAAAATGAAAGAATGAAAAATGATTAGTACATATAGCTTTTAAAACTGGATTCCTGGTAATGCATTACCAGAGAAGCAACTCAGCATGGGAGAGATTGTCAGTGGATGCTAACAGTTAAAATGTTCAATCTTAGTCTTTTGTCAGGTTTGGAATTCAGGAGAACTCGAAGATAAAAGTACAGTTTGGGAGGCCTTACTTTTGAAATGGTGTCAAAGTCATTTATTTTACTGGATAATTTAGTTCAGGGAGAAAATGTAATTCATAGGAGGCTACTAGAGTAACTTGGAGATTAATACTACAAGTAATAATAAGCATACCTCCAAACCAGGCTGATATCCAGCCAGCACCAGTAAGCCATCCCATTGTCTCCAGAGCAGTGGCTGTTCTCACTGGTTGGTGCAACTGTGGTTAGAGACCCACAGTTAGTTAGATATTTATCTTCAGTCACCATAAACTACAAATTGTTTGTTTAAGGAGGAGCCAAAATGAATTTACTTATTTAAGGATGAAGTCCGAGGACTAACCATCTGTAAAATAACAGGAGGAGAGCATTTTAAGAAGGTGTCAAACATATGTGCCAATTGGGGTTCTTGGTAATAATAAAACAATACCAGCAGAGAGGTGAAGGTTGTCAGATGGCTCGACTACATGCAAGAGTGTTCATGGTGAGATGGAGACAGCAAACACAGATGAGCTATTTCATAAGCTGGTTAGGAAAGCAAAGGAAAAAATGACATATCAGTCAGGATTTTGTTGTTTATGGGTGAAAGAAAACATGCATTTTAATAATCTTAAACAACAAGAACAAAAAAAAAACAAACAAATTGGGCGTGAGGTTGAGGAGTGGTAACTAAACATGTCCAGCTTGCAAACACTTTCCGAGCAAGGCTAGATCCAAGGTCTTTTAGTGATGTGATGGTATTCCAGTTTTTCTCTTTCCATATAGCTCCTGAGGCTATATACTACCCAGATTTCATGCAGAAGAAAATGAAGAATCTCTTTCTCAGAGTTTTCAGCAATTTTATTTTTAAATCTTGTGCCCAGGGCTGAGTCAACTGCTTCTTTTAGTTCATGACGCCTCGACTTTGAACCTTGCAAGGTAGCTTGCTTTCAGTGTGCCAATCCCATTCTGCTTTCCCCATGAAAACCATTTTAAATTGTTCAATGTATACCTTTTTGTTTTATTGTGTTTTTTCAAAATGTGTACCTTTTTGTGTAATTGTGTCTTAACTTACTTAAATAAATGTTATATATTCTACTTTTTTACTAAGTAAATGTTTTTTTTTTAGTTCCAATTATGTTACTATTGTACATCTAATCCATTGATTAAGTTTGCTATATAATATCCCACAGTATGCATCTACCATATTCTCCCTGTCTCAGTGATAGATATTTAGGCTGCCCTCAATTCCTTATACTATAAATAACTTATTTATTCACTATGTGATGACCCCTGCAATGCACCAGGCACTGTATTAGACACATGAGACACATCAGTGAATAAAACATTGTTGCAATAAACATCCATATCCATGGCCCCTTGTGTATCTGTGAGAATTATGCATTGGATTTTGTTTGGTCATATGCCTCATCCATGTACCAATCACTGTGTTAGGGGAATACAATGGGCTAACTAGCTTAGGCTAGATAATTGCTCACCCCCAAGCCAGTGATTGGGAGTATTATGGAATGTAGTTTACTCAAAGCAAATGAGAATGGGTTGTCCCACAGAAGGAAATCAGGGAAAGTAGATGCTGAGTAGCAAATACAATTATGTCCTCTACACATGGAAAGAGAAATTGATGGGGAACCTCCCACCACTGTGCCCAAGAGATTTGAATACCTTATTATAAGGAAAAGCATTTTGATAGCAAAATGAATAAACAAAAATGATTTTTGATTCAGTACATCTGGACAACACCAAAATTTTTCATTTCTATCAAGCTCCCAGGCATTGTTGATGCTCTGATATAGGGACCACATTCTAAGAACAACTACTCTAGCGAAAACATTAAAAGTTACTAAATATTATTGCCTGCCAGTGCTGTGAGGATTAAAGAAAATAATGTACAGTAAATTGCTTGATAATCTTAAACATGCAACTTTTAAAATGATTATTTCTATTTCATTTGTCATGTGAATCTTAAGGTGAAAAATCACTTTTTGATGAGACTTCAAGAAAAAATATAAAGAATGGAATGATAAGTCTGGTTAGTCTAAATATAAACTTCAATGACTTCACAAATTTTTCAGTGATTATCTACATTTTGTTAATGACTGTTGCTGATTCTTCCTAGAATTTTCAGAAAGACTGTGTAATTGTATATTAAATTTAGTGACAAGATCTGGTCAAAAAACTCACTCTTTGAAATATATCTGAGTAAAATCAATATAAAATGCGTAGGTTTAGCCATCTATAGGATGGTATCTGAAAGGGATATTAGTGAAACTCAGCAAAGCATTTGCAACACCAGCAAGTCATCTCTTGTGGCTACTGAAAGCTTGGAGTTCCTTAATCTAGTTAAGGTGACCAAAATATATTTTCAAGGCTGCAATTTAAATATTAGAGAAGGAAACTGTGTTGTTACCTGCTTAATATGATGCTAAGTTAAAATAGGGAGCTGGTCCTCATGGAAAAAGAAAAATACACAACAATAAATAATTGAACAGTAATAATATACTGATGTAAATCCAGTACTGTCCAGAGAAGGGGTCAAATGTATCTGGTATGTATAACACACTAGGCAGGGGTGGGCAAACTTTTTGACTCGAGGGCCACAATGGGTTCTTAAACTGGACCAGAGGGCCGGTACAAAAGCATGGATGGAGTGTTTGTGTGAACTAATATAAATTCAAAGTAAACATCATTACATAAAAGGGTACGGTCTTTTTTTTCAATAGTTTTATTCATTTCAAACGGCCGGATCCGGCCCGCGGGCCGTAGTTTGCCCAAGGCTGCTAGAGAGAAATATTTCAAAAAAATAACAAGGAGAATCAGTTAATCTTAGTTTTTATCCAATATCTGGTAAGTCCATGAATAAATAATTTTCTTGAAGTAAGCTGTATTCTGGGTTTTATTTGTGTGTGTGTATTTGTGTATGTGTTACCTTCTGGGTGCCCTGACAGAGAAAAGGCAGCACCCTGGAACCTAGGCATTGAGGTTCTCTAACATTACAACAAATCCAAAGATATTTCCCTCTTTCCTTTTCTGCCATTTAGCTAGAAACTAGATCAAGTCAATTACATTGACTCGGTAGGTGTGTGGTAACACCTAGTCCCAAGAGAGTAAAGAAGAAAAAGGGGTGCTTGGGAACTTAAAAAAAAAAAGTATCGCTTTGCCTTGGTGTGGCTCAGTTGGTTGAGTGACGTTCAGTGCACCAAATGGTTGCCAGTTAGATTCCCTGTCTGGGTTTCCACTCGATCCCTGGTGGGGGGCATGCAGGAGGCAGCCAAACAGTGTTTCATTCTCACATGA
This sequence comes from Myotis myotis, assembly GCF_014108235.1. Lineage (NCBI taxonomy): Eukaryota > Metazoa > Chordata > Mammalia > Chiroptera > Vespertilionidae > Myotis > Myotis myotis. The sequence goes on along the minus strand of NW_023416324.1, from coordinate 143,606,927 downwards.
CTGTTTCTCTGTCTCTCCCTCTCTCTCTCTCTCAAAATTAACAACAAAAAAAGTCTTTTAAAAAAATGTATCATAGAAAATCAAGAGGTAAAGAATGGCTTAGCCCATCCCTTCATTCCTAGAAACAAATGCTCCTGAGCTGTGGTCTCTGGAACTCATGTCATTGCTCATATTGAGAGTTTGGTTAGCGAGTTCACTTCCAAGAGGTATTCAATTTGCGGTTAACTAAGAAGTTTGTGATTCTAGGACAGCAAAATAAAGGGCCACACCCTATGCCTTGTAACCACACCCTGATAATCACACCAGATTTATCACTACCTTAAGAGTCCCTGACTTAGGAGTTCAGTTGCTTCTTTCTTTAACAACTTTTTTAATGCATTTTCTCTTTTTAAATTAAATAGAAACATATCAGAGCCTTGACATCTAATTTGGTGAACAAAACATGCTTGGGTTTTGAAAAACAGAAAAATGACAAATATGATATGAATCTGGCTACAAATAAAGCTGCTCCATCATGTCTGAACAAGTTAATATTAATTTAGAACATCCATAATAGTACATTTTATATTAATATAGTAATATGCAAAGGAAGAATAATAAACTACAATTTCCTAAACATTAATTATGAGGCATTACTAGGCAAATTATGATAAATCCCTGCATTTGGGAGCCATCTAGTTAAGTCCCCAATTCTTGAGAAATTTGTCAGTGTCAAATATGGTTCCCTAATTAATTATAAGACTTCTACAGTGTAAGAATGATTAGACTAACTTTTTTTTTTCTCCAGAAGACAGAGTAAGGGCCAGTGAGTGGAATTATAAAAATAATACTTTGTTAAAAATTTGAATAACTTGACCTCAAATTGAAAATCCCTGAGCAATGATTGCATGATCATTTATGAGTGATATCTGAGGGCATTTGGATCTCACATAAGGAGTAGGCTAAGTAAACCATGAAATTCATTCCCATTTGGAATTTATGATTCTGTGAAAATAGGATCTGAGGGCTTTCTAATAATTTGAGAATATTTAGTTTCAATATTCAAACTCTAAAGAACCTATAAAAATATACTCTGAATATAAATTTATTCCCCAGTACTTGTTCTTCTATATATTCTCCCAAAAGACTATGAGAAACCCCTAGGTGTGGCAAATGATCTTAATTCATAGTACAGGGCCTGGCACATTATTGGCACTCAATTATTGCTGTTAAATGGGAAATGGACAATATTTGGAGTTATTGACATATATTTTTTCCTTAACATATTTTTCCCTTCCTTCTATTTAACTAGAAAGGATCACTATTAAATTGATTGCGAGGTGTGTGGTACATCTAAACCCTTAGAAAAATACATTAAAGATTATGTAGGAACTAAAGAGGAGAAGGACGATTCTTGGAAATGACATTGTGTCTTGGAGAAGCAAAGAAAAGATGGCGGCTTAACCTGTGTCATCACACATAGAAACAATTTCTTTTGGACTATGATTCTCTGAAATTCAGCGCCAAGTCCCATCCCCTATTAATGTAACCAGCAGGCAGGATTAGCAAGATGGGTAAGCAGACAGGCCCTAACGCAGATGTATCCCTGATTCTGCTCCTCTCCCCTTATTCTCTGAGTTCTAGCCATCTTGCCCTTCTTTCAGGTTCTTAGCTGGGCTGTACTCCTCCCATCTCAGGGACTGCAGAGCCCATTCCCTTGGACTGGGATCCTCATTCTCTCTCCTAGCTTCTTCTCTCCTCTGGTAGTAGAAATAGCCAAAAATCTCTTGACTGGAAAGAGTCAGTCAGACAGAAACAGCACATGCAGACCAAAGCAAGGGACACTGACTAACTCTCGGTGAACCCATAACTGAGAATCAGAGGCAAAATTCAAAGCCTGGGCTGGAACCCAAACCTGGGGAAGAGAATGAGCCCAAGAGGAATAGAGGTTAACATTTTCCACTAGCCCATTGAAACACAAAGTCAGGTATTAGGTAACTATAGAAAATAAAAGGATCCCTCTTTTATACCCAGCTTATGTACTGAGATTCATGCGCCAACCACTATCACCTATTTGATTAGCAGATACTGAAAACTATAGGGCTTATATTCATTCAATGTCCAATGTTTTCACTGGCTTTGCCCTATTTTTTTTCTAACTGAAGCTCCGTGATGTCACAGTCTCTGTATGTGAATTATTTTAATTAGTGCTGACACAATCTAAGTCACATTCTGAGGAAGCTCATGAGAATGTGGTTTATATAGTGTGTGCCCTTTTCTCCACCAACTCATTGATAATAAAATATAGTCAAAGAAGCATTTTTTTCTTCAAAGATTCTCAGAGTCAGTTCAGCATGTAGAGAACTATCCAATCTTTCTTAAAGAAGGAATGCCAAGTTTCTGTCTTAAAAATGTGGTATGACAATGGTTTCTCAACCCTCCAGTGAATACTTGTTTAAATGTTCTTTAAGTTGAAATTTCCTCTGTTTGACCTAAATATTCCCCATTGCAGCGCATGAGCATTATACCCTATTTCTTTCCCCTTGTCTGGGAGAAATAATAGCTCCCTGGCCTCTACTTAATATCCCTTTATGTCATTACATAATGTGGGCTTTTATCTTCCCTCTCTCATTGTGAATCAGTCTACAGTGCTCACGTGCTTTAACCTTGACTTCTTGCTCTCACTTTCCAACCTTTTCTGCTGTGTAACACGTGAATTCTCCCACTGCCATTCATTTTCACCTCAAGTGCCCATCTATTTCAGCAAGCTAAAGCTGCTGGGATCTTACTAGAGATTAAAACGGAAGAAGTGCTATTCATCCCAAGGTGGCACTTCTGAATTTTAAAATCAGTTTGAAATGATCGGTCTTATGAATTGCTTTCATGAGGTTTTCAGAGCAGCTAGAATTAAGAGCATCTTGCTTCACAGCATGAGAGTCACTGTTGAACTTCAAGACTGCTGAGGGCTAAGGCATATTTGACTGCTTTGATCATACTTTTTGATCCAAAGCTCTCTTCCTTCCCAAAGAATTAAAGCCGAAAGTCAATACCCTGGAACTGAAGGCGCAGGCGCTAATACGTATCTTTAGTTTTATTATATATTATTTCTTGTGCAGAGCCTTCACCGCAGTCTCACCGGGCTACTCAGTATGCACTCAGTCCAATTTATATCTATACATTCAGATTTAGTACATAACCAAATCAACACATAAGCTTAATCTTATTCAGTGTCATATAATTCCACGTGCTAAGTTGGCATATTTAATTCCTTATGGTAAATCTCACTGCTTAAATCTAAGGGGTACCTTCCTTGTGGAACACTTTAAAAGTGATCATTCTCAAGGTATTTTAGGTGACTTTAAAATTGGTACCAAGAAAGGATAAAACATCTGATGCCGATATGCATCTGTGCAGCCCAAATGAATAGCTCTATTCCACATAAGTATCTCTTAACTCTTCTGATTAAAGCCATTATGGTCAGTATATTACAAATGGATTTCCAGAGGGTATTCTATCTCTGGGGCTACCAGCTAGCTCCAGACAGGGGAAATGAAAGATGAAAGTGAGGGCCACTAATGGGAGAGAAAAAGGGAGCATGCTTTTCTCACCCTATCAATCCATTTACATTTCTAGTCTTGTGAGGGTCTTAAGGGTCACCCGAGACCTATGTATGAGGTTGACTCTACATTAAAATGCCATTACTAATGTCAAATAGTGAGGTCCACTTAATATTAGCTCCCAATAGCGAAGAAAATGCTTCAAAGGGAATATATTTCAATGAACCAATATATTTCACATTAATTTGGGGCAATTGTACTCATTCAGAAGTTATTCCAAATATACAGGGGCCTAAAAATTTAGCTTTATCCTATATAATAAAAGCCTAATATGCTAAGTGTCCGGTCTTCCCATTGGCCGTTCAACCAATCAAAGTGCAATATGCTAATGATATGCTAAGCCCACTCAACTACTCTCTATGATGTGCACTGACCACCAAGGGGCAGGCAGTTGGCCGGTCAACCAGTTGCTATGATGTGCCCTGACCACCAGGGGGCAGATGCTCCAACTGGTAGGTTAGTTTGCTGCTGGGGTCCGACCAATTGGGACTGAGCAAGATGGGCCAGACATGCCCTGGAGCCCTCCCGAGGTCCCTCCCCGGCTGGTCAACCTCCCACATCCTTCCACAGCCCCAATTATACACCAGTGGGGTCCCTTGGCCTGCCCTGCCCCCTCTCAGAATCCAGAACCCCTCAGAGGATGTTACAGAGCCAGTTTTGACCTGATCCCGCAGGCCAGGCTGAGAGACCCCACTGGTGCATGAACTCGTACACCGAGCCTCTAGTATGAAATAATAGCATGCACCATCTGAGACAAGCATTCAGTTTGGATTTTTGTATGAAATAGGAAACAGGAGATTAAAAAAAAACAACCTCTGACAATTGGGGATTTCACTTTTCAACTGAAATAAAGGTCAGAGACCTCAGTGGAAAATCCCTGATAATGTCTAGAAAGGTTCCAACCAGTTTATATTAGTACCAAATGGGATCTAATTTATTCGTTAGTCATGCAGAGAACTGACATAGAGTTTTTAAGTGTTTAAATTATTATTTTAAACTACCTTTGTATACAAACTGTCTCAATAAATTTAAAAGCTGTTACTTAAGAAATAATAAAAGCTATGTTTCACATTTTAAATGAATTGTCTTTCATTAAAGATTACTATGATATAGCTGAATGAAAAATGAACAAATTATAAAATAGCATTTTAGATCATGATTCTAGAGAAATTTACCTATCTCAATGATTCTACAGTTTTAAAAGCAATTAATTTTCATGTTTTTCTATAGAATTACATGTCTGGCCAAACATTTGAGGACTTAAAATTATATTATGAATTACTTTTATTTTCCAACAGATCGCCTTAGATCTCATAAATTGTCACCAAAGTTGCACAGATCATGAGTGGCAAGAACAGAATATGATAGTATTGTGTCATCTTTCAGAAGATTTTTGGAACTGTTTAAAACTATCTTAGAAAAATTAAGGAACAAATATGCATCTGGGCTGTATTTAAAAAACAACCTAAATAATGTGTAGTAATAATATATCACAAGAGAGGAAATACTGACTTACAAATACATGCTTTTTCCAAGATCTGTTTTCTACAGATTTTAAATATATTCCTACAGAGATCTATAATACAAGTGCCTGGAGAATCAAATGACTTTTAATTTACATATAATCATTGCCATAATAAAAATAAAAGCAGTAAATTTATAATTAAAACCTCACGCCCTAGGTGTATTGCTTTTTTTTTTTTTTTTTCAAATGAAAAGGGAGATAAAATGGAGACTAATATGGAGAACTAAGATTTTACATGAAAATATATGGACAAGAAAAGAACAGACATTTCTAAAAATTTTATTTAAATTACTGACTTTTATGAAAAGTTTATCAGTAAAAATGGTACTTTTCAAGTAGAATGAGGTGTATAAATGTGCCTCAAATGCCTGCCTCACTTTAATATTTCATTGAGACATTTTAAATAGAAAATTTGTTAAGGACATAAATCAGTATATTACTAGAAGTTCCATTTTTTTATCCTTGACACTTCTGTTTCTGCAAATTCTTTTCCTTGCATCAGAGGTTTTATGTTGTATAAGGACAATACTAGAGAGAAAGGTACAGAGTGTATGGATTAGAATGGGAAGCTGCCATTGGTATTAAAATGAATAAGAGATAATTAACCATTTAATATTAACTGAACATCTCTTATTTAGAACAGCACCAAACCGAGTGGTAGATGGTAAAATGTCAAATACATTGCCCTTGTTGTTAAGGAGTTGATTATTCAAAACTTATTAATTATTATAGTTATAGATTAGTTATTGTCTAAATGCCAGCCACAATATTAGCCTCTGAAGATAAAGGTCTAAAACATATTAGTCCATGCTACAGAAGCTTAAAGCTCAGAAGAGAAACAAAACACAGGTAACCAAACATAAAAGTATATGAATGGACAGGGCAGAAATCAGCATTGCTATACTCTGATGGCAAGGTCACATCAAAATGTGCATGCTGTGGTGCCCTAACTGGTTTGGCTCAGTGGATAGAGTGTTGGCCTGCAGACTGAAGGGTCCCAGGTTCGATTCCCATCAAGAGCATGTACCTGGGTTGGGGGCACATCCCCAGTAGGAGATGTGCAGGAGGCAGCTGATTGATGTTTCTCTCTCATCGATGTTCCTAACTCTCTATCCTTCTCCCTTCCTCTCTGTAAAAGATCAATAAAATATATATAAAAATGTGCATGCTGTGGTGAAGGAAGTGGACTTTTGATGGGGTTGACACCTGGGTTGAGTGCTAAAAGATGACATCAGTCAGCCAATTAAGGTAGCAGGAGCATCCAGGCACAGATTATAGTTTGTGGAAAGATAGTTGGAGAAAATACGATACAGTTCATAACTGACAAATTTACATGTATAGTTAAGCTTGAGAGTGAGAGATAGGGAATGGCAAGGGATAAGATTTACTCATCCATGTATTTACCCATTCATTTGAGAAATGTACATTAAGAAGTGACTATAGACCAGCACCCTCATTAATGCTGGTGAACTAGAAAATCCCTGACTATATGAAATGTAAAATATATCATGTCAAGTAAAATTTAGATAAATAATTATAGAAATTAATAATTTATTCTAATAATGATGAGTGAAAAGTCCAAGGTATCTAATTGGGAAAGGTGGCTAAACCAGTCTGGAATTTCAAAGAAGATGATTAATTTAGAATGATCCGGAGTTAGCTAAGAGAAGAAGAAGCAAGGAGAAAAATATTAAGCATCCAATTCAACATCTTATAGGCTCTATTCAAGCTATGATATAATTCTAAAAGCACAATCAAAATCAAAGAGGAATTTTTAACTAAAAAAATGACATGATTCAATTTGCAATTTTTTAAAAGATCCTTTGGTCACAGTGTGGTGACTAGATTGTAGTTGAGCAAAGGTAGATATTGGATGCTATGTAGAAGGCTATGTCAGTATTTCAGGCAATATCTTATACTAAGAAGGTGGCCAGAGAGGAGTTGACAATAAGTGGGAAAATTTTATATATATACACACTAATAAAGGGGTAATATGCTAATTTGACTGGGTCAACTGGACATCTTCTGGTTGTCTGGTCCTCCTTCTAGACAAAGCCACAGTGGCGGGGGTCAAGTCAGAGGCGGTTAGGGGTGATCGGGCTGACAGGCAGAGTGGTTAGGAACAAGCAGGCAGGCAGGCAGGTGAGTGGTTTAGGAGCCAGCAGTCGCGGATTACGAGGGGGATGTCTGACTGCTGGTTTTGGGCAGGGATGGGGCCAAAACCAGCAGTCGGACATCCCCCAAGGGGTGCCAGATTGGAGAGGGTGCAGGCCGGGCTGAGGGACCCCACCCCATGAACGAATTTCATGCACCAGGCCTCTAATATATATATGAATGCATCAACAGTTCTTAGTGGTTGGTTAGATCTGAATGAGTAAGAAAGATGGAAGTGTTTAGTATTTATTTTCATGTTTGGCTTTGGTAAATAGGTCATTCATCATTTACTGAAACGAGGAACACTAGAGATGGAGAAGACTTAGAGGAAAAGCAATAATTTGATGTTGCAGGTAGTAAGTTGAGTTGCCTATGACACTCAAGTAGAAATGTTGAGTAGGCTTCTTGGATATATGAATCAGGTACTAAAAGAAGATTTATCCTGAAAAAATAAACTTGGGAGTCACTAAAGGATAAATGAGAGTAAGGTTATAAGAGGAAAATGGTTAAATCACCTCGTGGGGGGAAATGTTGGATAAAGGGAAAAGAGGCCCTCGGAAGGAGCCTTAAGAATCTTCAGCACTTCAAGGAAGATGAGTTAAAAGAAGAAATAGACAAGGAACAATCAGAAAAGTACAAGGAAATCTAGGATAAAGTATAATCATGGAGGTCAGAGTCAGATAATGTTTCGGAAAGGGTGCAGTGATCCACTGAACCTGATGAGAAAGCAAATAAAATTTAAAACTAAACAGGTTTTGCTCAGTTTACTAACATGGCAATTCTTTCTTGTCAAGGTCTACTTCAATTGTACCTTGGATATGGAAATCAGTTTGAAACATAAAGATGTGTGAGTGAGAGGTGAAAAAAGTGAAGATGAGGAGGAAGAAAAATATTTTGAGAAGCTTGAACCTCAAGAGCAGAACACTGGTATAGCAGTAGGAAGAGAAAATAGGTAGTAAAAAATGATTTGTGGAGAGCAGCAGAAGTCAGGTGATAGCTTTGCATGTCATGCTAATAAATATCAACTTTTACCTTCACATGGAGAGGTAAAATAATGAATACAGCATGCATGTCTCTGAGGTTTCTTGGCTTGCAAAACTAGCTGGACATGTGCACTATTCACTGAGAGGGAATAAAAGAAAAAACAGATTTGGAGACTTTATGTGCTCTTATTAAGTTTAAAGTGTCTACAAGACTTCTGAGAGGAGTTGTCCAGTGGCTGATACACTTATACACTTCTCAGGAGAATTGTCTGGGCAATCTAATTGAGGAGAGAAAGCAAGTAAGTAAATACTATGTGTGAAACTGAGTTTCATGGATGCTTAGGGATTCAAAAGGAAAGCTTATTGTTAACGACAAATGTAAAAACCATCTTCACCCAAGAGGTAGCATTTCAGTTTTGTAGGCTAGGTTAAAACTGTATAACAGGAGCAGAAAAGTAGGGAGAGTAGAGAGTGTTACAAAAAGTTAAAACAACAGATAGAAAGACAAAGAGGAAGAAATATACATAGTCAAGAGGAAAGAGGTCAAAATGAAAATATTTTTTTTCCAGAATCAACTTTAGTTAAAGTCCACCATCAATTGATCAATACATCCTTTGATATATAAAGAAACTCCCTCTCTCTCTCTCTCTCTCTCTCTCTCTCTCTCTCTCTCTCTCACACACACACACACATACATACTATCTCTCCATTTCTCTCTCTCCCCCCTCCTCCTCTAAATTAGGGCTAAAGAATTGAAAATTTGTGGGGGCAATGAATAGGAAGACATCCGGGGAATGAATCATATTTTAACCATATAACTGCTATAACTGAACTGGGAAAAGGGTGATTTCTAATAAATTCCCCTTTTCCTTCTGTCATGATTAATAGTTTTCAGAGTGCTTTTATGTCTATTACTTCATTTTGTCTTCTTATCAACTTTGAAGTTGAAAGGCCCTTAGTGACTGCCTAAGACTGTCAGCTACTAAGTGGCCGACAGAGATTTGACTGAGTTCTCCTGCCTCCCATTGTAAACTCACAATACAGCTGCATTGTGGCTGTGGAGGTCCTTTACATATTTTGTTTAGCGAATACTTGCACATTTTTTTGTATTTTTGTTCTTTGTTTTTCTTTTTTTTTTTAATATATTTTATTGATTTTTTACAGAGAGGAAAGGAGAGGGATAGAGAGTTAGAAACATCGATGAGAGAGAAACATTGATCAGCTGCCTCCTGTTCACCTCTTACTGGGGATGTGCCTACAACCAAGGTATATGCCCTTGATGGGAATCAAACCTGGGACCTTTCAGTCCACAGGCCGACACTCAATCCACTGAGCCAAACCAGATAGAGCTGTTCTTTGTTTTTCTAAAATTAATGCTTCAATTTCTCTAATGGAGATAAAGATACATTATTTTTCAAAGATACGTCCATAGCAACCTCTGGACTAGGAATCAGTGATAGCTATAATATCCAGCTTATATATAGTCTCCTCGCTGCTTTAAATAAGAATGATGTCCTTAGAGTGGTAATGCTATTTTTAAATGCTTTCCAGCTTTATGATCATGTACTATGCATGTGCGGCTACAGATGGTAGCCTGCACTCCAATGTACCTGTTGCTGGGGTTTCCATGGAAATAGAGAAACTTACCATGTCTTAAAATGCACTTACAGAGGTGTATGGAAATCAACAATGAGATGATTCTTAAAATGTTTATGAAGGAGAAACAGTGTTCATGCTTCAGTGAATAGCAACCGTGGTAATGACCCTGTCAGAAAAAAATTTTATCTAAATTTAAGAAATATTCCTATTTGTTTATGTAATAAATTTTGGATTGTTATACATATTTCTTCAGCCAGTTTGTATTTGATAAATCATAATATTTAGGCAATTTTGCACATAGTTTTCTTCTGTAGGAAATTTTTAGATTTCCTCTATTTTATCATAACTTATAAAAAAAACTTTCTAACATTTGTTTGATTAATTGCACCCTTACAAGAGCCATAAAATGACATTAATTCCTAGCAAATGCCTATCAGTTATTTATTAATCACATTCAACTTTCAACCATGGCTGGTCTTTAAACAGAAAAGGTAGGAAAAAAGAATACTGTATGTTGACATACATATTTATATAGAGTACAATAATAAATTCCAGGAGCTGTTTGGAGGGGATAAACATCACAAAAAGATGACCTAAGAGACAGTGGATTTTAACTCTAGGCTTCTTTGTTCTGATGGTGATTATCAGCATTATATAGTGGATAAGATAGACTTGGCATCCAGTTTTTATCTGCTACTTAAATCTATACAATATATAGATATAAGTTTCTAGCAAGACAGAGTAACAAGGAGTAGATTTACTCTTCTACTTGAAACAACCATTAAAACCAGACAAAACATATGAAGTAAAAGGTTTTCATGAACTGGACCTCAGACAACAAAAGATAGATGGGAAACAAATGAAGTAAGCCCTGCAATTGTCCTGATATAGGTAATAAGACAACAAAAGAGATTAAAATTAAGTGTTGAGATATATTTAATCCAGAAGGAGACCAAAAGAGAAAGGAACAAAGTTCAGATGAAATAAATATAAAACAAATAGTAAGATCATAGACATGAACCTAACCATATCAATAATAACATCAAGTGTAAATAATCTAAACATTCCAATTAAATGCAGAAATTGTTAGATCAGTTAAAAAAATCCAGCCATTCCTCTTCTAAATGTTTTTGCAAGAGAAGCAAAACCATATGTTTTATATTGGCTTTATCTGTAGCAATCAAAACCTGGAAACAACACAAATGTCCATGAAGAGGTGAGTAAACAAATTATGGTACATCTATACAAAGAAACATTACACTGAGATTAAAAAAAAAACACACTAATAATAATGCTATAAAATGAACTAATCTTAAAATATGTAGAAAGAAGGCAAACAATATAAAAATAATATATATTGTATGATTCCATTTGAAAGTAATTCTAGGAAATGCATGCTAAAGTCTAGTAACAGAGCACAGATCAGTGGTTACCTGGGGATATAGGTCAAAGGGTGGTGGTTGCAGAGGAGTATGGAGGGAGGGATAAAGGAGCACGAGGGAACTTTTCAGGGGTTATGAATGTGTTCCACACTTTGGTTGTGCTAGTGATTTCACAGATGGTATTAGATTGTACACTTTGGATATGCATAGTTTACTGCATGTTATTATACTTTAATATTTTTTAAAAATCCATATGACCTTGGATGAGTTACTAACCCTTACATTTATTTATCTGTAAAGTGGTGATGAAAATGTCAATTTTATAAGGTTATGGAATGGACTAAATTGGATACTTTTGAACATCCACAAGAAAAAGGCTCAGTGAGAATCTTCCTTGCAGAGTACTATCTAGTATACACTTTCCTTTTTTCTAACCTCTACTGTGTGGATAGCACGGTGTATATAACCATGAACTTTTATCATGCCCCATAAGACAAGTCATCATGATAGCACCTCCATGAGTTTGTAGGCAAGAAATTAATCCTCTGGCATTGCTGGGTTGTCTAATGCTTGGCTGCAGTAAATTAATTCTTGTGTGCTATCCCTGCTCTGAAATCTCTCTGTGGGTGCCAAACTGCTATTGTACCAAGATTTCCGTTGGACAAAGAAACAGAAGTGGGATGGAGTAGGAGAAAACTGCAACTGAAGTAAATCTGATAGGTATCTTGATAGCCTAAAACTGAAGTGTAAGAATTTATCAAGGACCCCAGTTTCCTGGCTATTTTTACATACCTAGAGCATATTTTGATGATACTAAAAGATACACCTTTGTAGGCTGCTGTAGACTGAACTGTGTCTCCTCTACCCCCAAATTCATAAATTCATATGTTAAAATCCTAGACCAAGTACCTCGGAATATACCCATATTTAGAGATAGGGTATTTAAAGAGGTAATTATATTAAAACTAGAGGCCCAGTGCACGAATTCATGCACCAATGGGGTCCCTTGGCTTGGCCTGCAGGGATCGGGCCGGAACCGGCTCTGTGACATCTCCTGAGGGGTCCCCAATTGCTAAAGGGCGTAGGCCAGGCCGAGGGACCCCACCGATGCACGATTGAGGCCAGGAAGGACCACAAGAGGGCTCCAGGGTGTATCCGGCTCGTCTCATCCAGTCCCAATGGGCCGGACCCCAGCAGAAAGCTAACCTCCGGGTAGGAGCATCTGCCCCCCGGGTCATCAGTGCATGTCATAGTGACTGGTCGAACAGTCAAATGGTCAGAGGGACAATTAGCATATTAGGTATATATATATATAGTTATTAGGGTGGGCCCTAATCTGATATGATCTGTGCCCTTAAAAGAAGAGGAAATTAGGACACAGACACAGAGGGAAGAAGATGTGAAGGGAAGAAGATATGAAGACAAGAAGAAGATGCTCATCTACAAACCAAGAAGAGAGAACTCAGATGAAATTAATCCTGCTGACACTTTTTTAAAATTCTAGCCTCCATACCTGGAGAAAATAAATATCTATTGTTTAAACCACCCAGTCTGTGGTATGTTCTTAAAGCAGCTCTAGCAAACTAACCATTTTTATTGCAATTAAAAAAACATTTTCTTACCCTAGCTGGTTTTGCTCAGTGGCTAGAATGTCAGCCTGCGGACTAAAGTGTCCCGGGTTTGACTCCAGTCAAGGGCACATGCCTGGGTTACTGGCTAGATCCCCCAGTAGGGGCCATGCAGGAGGCAGCTGATCAATGATTCTCTCTCATCATTGATGTTTCTCTTTCTCCTTCTCCCTTCCTCTCTGAAATCAGTAAAAATATATTTTTTAATTTTCTCTACCTTATTTATTAGTACCCACCATCTTCTCTCTAGCCAAGTGACTTAATTATTTTACTTGGGAGTACTCATCACATCTACATATATTTTTATGTAGGCACAGAAACTGTCCTCAAAATTTCTCAGTCTGTTGTGTAAGTCTCAGTGTTTGTGATTTTTTTTTCCTTCTCTAATGCCATTCTGACTTTGCCTGCTGCTAATTGATTTTCTTGGAAGTGTTATTCATTCTTTGGCCTTGTACCACACATTTTAGTAGCATGGAGTTTTCAGGAATCCTACTTCTCTTTTCCGACAAGTGATCATTCTGGCTTACACAGTGAAATATTTTCCTCCCACTCATTAAACTTAAGAATGTTAAATTTGTGCAATGTGATATACAAAACTTCCTTGCAAAGCATCAAGCACTTAGTTGAAAAATGAAATATATGAGATGCAATTTTTTAATTGGGGATTGTACCTGTTCCTTTACTTAATAATTCAATTCTATGTTTTGGTATAAACTTTTGTTAAATATGTATTGGCACCAAAGCTGAATAAGTGAAGTGATAATTAAAATAATTTAAGTGATGGAATTTTCCTTTACTGCTAAATTAAGCCTTCCCAAACAGCTGTAACTTCAGGGAGGCTCTGAAAGAAGGAAGAAAAGGGGAAGGAGGTCTTAGAGAAGGGAAGAAACAGAGAGTGAATTTTAGTAGTTAAAGTTAATTGTTTTCCCCTTTGTAGTCATTTTCTCTATTTACAATGTGTTACATCAAAGTCTTTTGATGGAAACAACATTTTTGTCTGCTATACTCTTTGTATATTAGGAACCTGAACTATTGCTTACACTAATGTTTCTCAAACCATGTTTCCCCATTCTCCTGCATTACAATTACTTAGTTTTATTTGTGAAATTACAAACCCCTGAGTCCATTCCAGATTTGCTGAATCAGAATCTTGCAGAGGATATGACTCGGAAATCTGTATTGTGATCATGTTTCAAAACCCTTTCTTCTTTTTCAGTATGGAAACCACTCTCTTAAGTTCTGTTATGGCAGGAAAAACATGATGGTGATAGTACCGTAAAGAGAAAGATGACATAGTAGGTAGAACCCAGGGAAGTGGCAGTAAATAGAACAGGTAAGTCGTGTGGTACTCAGTTGATGTTATTGTGAAGGGAGAAAGCCTGAGAGGCTGAAAAATTTTTTTATTTTATTTTTTTTTTACAAATAAAAAGACTACTCAAGAACATATTATTAGTAGTTCAAAGTTCTTAAGAGATCAATATGTAACAGTGATCCTTGAGAATATTTTAGGCTACCATACAGAGGCGTATCTTTTCCTTTTAAATCAAGAATTAGAATACATTAATTGCATAAACTAAACAAATACGAATTTGACGATTTTGTGTGTGTTTTTCACATCCAAAAGAAGAGTTTTATATGTGGGAATTTTAGAAATTACAAAGACATTTTTAGTAAACAACACAAAGTTAGCCACTAATTATTGTCTCTTCAGAAGAACAAATTAGGGCTACCACTGCTATGTCATCATACATTAGGCAGCCATGTGTTAATTCAGGTTCTATGATTCTCTGACTCCTGTGTGCACTTTGTAAAAGTCACTGTTATGATTAATTCTTACCAATCATTATTACTATGACATACCCAATATCATTTAATTGTAAAAGTTTATTTTACTCATTATCTACCTTGTTCTTCAGGAATCTAAGCCTTAATAAATATGTGTTTCTGGATCCAAATTGCTATCCTGACAAATCTTTAGGACTATACCTTATTTGCATAAAATAGCATCACAAAAGATGAAGTCCATGTCTTACTATTCATACCATTTTACAATTTATACATGACTTTTATATATAAACTCATTTTTAAATTATTAAAATACTTATATTTTGAATTTTATACTTAAAAAGACAATACAGCTTTCTGAATTCAATTTAACAAAATGAGAAAAGCCCAATTTCTCTGGGAGTATAAAGAATGGAGAGATTTTTTCTGGCTTTAGGATATGATGTAAATTATAGAATAACAGGGTAAAACAATGGTTCTTAACCAAGGGAGGTTTTTCTCCTGTCAGCATTTGACAGCATTTGGATGCATTTTTGATTGTCACAACTGGGGATACTCACAGTTTCTAGTGGGTAAAGGTCAGGATGCAATGAAATATCCTCGAAGGCACAGGATATCTCTAACCCCAAATGTCAACCGTGCAGAGGTTGAAATACCTTAGGGAAAGACTGTAGTATTTAAGCTGAATCTGAAAGAATTGGTAAGATCCAAAAGGCATAGATGAAATAATTTTTTTTTTAGTGAAAGGAAAGGCCATAAACAGACAAAGGGATAACGAAATATGGAGATAATGCAGAGATTCATGGATAGTCAAATTTGTAAGTGGATGGTGATACATTGTAATTAACCTAGTTATTGATAACAGGAAGAGAGAAAAGGGGAGGGCAGAAACTATAAGCACAGTTAACTGTGCAGCTTCAACAGGAAGCTTGGAAGTGTTTTTCATTCTTTGGCCTCGTACAACAGGAAGTTACTGCTTCATGCTCTCCACAGAACCACCAGCCCATTCCTTGCAGAACGCTGGAGGAAGTGGCTGGACAGGGGGAGAATAGGGAAGGTACTGGTCTCTCAGTCACACCTGGGAACAGATTTTTGGCCAGAGTAGGTGTGACCACTGCAAGCTCAGGAAGATCCGAGATACTTAATCCCCTAAACAAAGGAGTTGTTCTCTTGGCTACTGATACTCTTGGTCTCTCTTACTTGATTCCTAGCCTGTGGGCTCTCATACCCCTGCTCCCCTGCATTCACCCACATGGCCCACAGCCATATGGACCCCACACAATGGACTAAAGTGCTGCAACTAGCCTATTACTAAACCAGACCCAATTCCAGCGTGGAATGCAAATCCTGGACACTGGCTTTGTTTCTAGCTCTACTGAAGCCCCAGCTGCATTTCTTCCAGAACTGAATTAAAGGAAATGAGACGTTGGAAACTCAGGGATCTGATTCCACACAAATAAAAATCACTCATTCCGACGTATGAGTTTCAGAAAATTCCATTTTTCTTGAGAAATCATAAGGACCTAGCACCCAGTGAAAAAAGAGGCACCCCACTTTCACTGATAACAGAGGGGAAGTAGGATATGGTAAATTCAGAAAGGTAGGTTGTTAGGGATTAATGTAGTGCTTCTGAAATTTTAGCATATAAGAATCACCTGGAGACTTGTTAACAGAGATCAGTGGCCCCACCCCCACCCCCAGAATGTTTAACTCTGTGTGTCTAAAATGAGGCCTGAGAATTTGCATTTCTAATAAATGCTCAAGTGATGCTGATGCTATTGGTATGTGAACCACAATTTTAAAACCAGTTTTTAGAGTCAACGATTTCTTATAAATATGAGTTCAACTCTACATAAGAAGAGGGCCATTAATCAGAACAATTCTTTAGGAAGATTACTCAAATAGCAGTGTACAGGACACATTAGATTAGGGAGAAAATCAGGGAGAAACAAACCAACTGAAGGTCACGCCGAGAGTCATTGAAGTGCTTATATCCCCTGCATCAGTGACTTGGGCAGCCTGGGAGATATGGGGCAATGAGCCTTCATACATAATTTTCTCTTGACCCCAGCTGTGTAATTATGGTTTGCCTGGAGCTCAGTATTAGCCAGTTATGCACTCTCCTTGGTTCTGTGCAATGAATCTCCTGGGATAAACCGTAAGATGACAGTGTTCAGATGAGCTGCCCAGACTGCACTTAATAAGTGGAATTGAGGTCATGAAAGTTAGGTGACAGGGTGAAGAGAAGCTCCCTTAGATAAACAAATCACTTAAAATTATATTTACTTCTGGGTCAAAAGAAAGAGCAAAAAATATTGCCTCTGCTCCTGCTTCCTCCTGTTTTCCAAATTACACGATGGGGCTTTGATAAAATCCATACATCAAAAAGCCTTTGTGCCATAATGCAAAATTCAAAGGGCCTGTCCAACAGATGATCTGTTTTGAAATCACACATGATACCTCGGAATTCTAGCATTCAGAGGGGCTCACTTTGAACTGATTATAATGCTTTTCCAAACCCAGTTTTCTCCTTCTGGCTGGAAAGTATGACTTGCTTTATCTATGATGCTTGGTACCACCAGCTGTCAGGGCAGGGGAAAAACAGAAGTCCTGCATAACAGACAGCTGAAGGCTGCTCCCTCCACTGAGGTGCCCTCCTGCCTAAGAGCTTCTACACACAAACAGCAGCTAACAAACATCAGGCAAATGCAACAGACATCAAACATGTTTACTCCAACTTTTCTTTCTAAACATTTTATCCTTTTTCCAATAAACTACCTGCATCTTAACTAATGGTGAGACTAGAATTTTCTGACCAGAAAATCTGCCTCACCTTGATCATCTTTATTTTTCCCCTCCAGGGATCTTATGATCTGTAACCCCTCTCTTAAAGTGTGTTTTTCCTCCCTTTTGCCAGCTGCTTGGCATCACCCCACACTGCTGCATTATACTCACCATTTTTACTCTGACATTTTATTATAAATATGTAAATAAACAGAATGCTAACTTATTTATCTATTAAAATATCTATATTATTTTAAAGTCCTGACTTGGCACTTCAAGTGGGAAAAAAAGGGGAAGGAAGGGAGGAAGAGAAGAAGGAAGAAGGGAAGAATGCAAGGGAGGGAGGAAGGGAGGGAAGAAATTTTGCTATAGTAGGTCTGCAATAGGTCTCTAGGATGTGCCTTTCTAACATTCTCCCCAGGCATTTCCGGTGTTTATAGGCTGGGGGAACTATGCAGACCTAGAGAAGCTTTGCGAGTTCCATTGTCCCTAAGGAACACTGTCAGGGTAAACAGCCTGTGCTTGTTGTCAAGATTTGCCAGCTGAGAGAAGGGAAGGATGACAAACAGCAGCTGCTTCTATTTGAAATGTCTGGGGAAATAAGCACAGGTGGTAGGAGATTTACCAAACTCCTCCCAAGGCTCCAAGCACGAAGATGCCCATCTGCTGCGGCATCCCTCATCTGGGCAGGCCATTTCCCTGTCCCCAGCTGTTGGACTGCTTTCTCAGACCCCTCTTAGCTTTCCTGTGCAAAAGCCTGTTGTTATAAACGGAATTGTACCTTCCCAAAATTCATATATTGAAGTCCCAACCCCCAATGTGACTGTATTTAAGGACAGGGCTTATAGGGATGTAGTAAAGGGTAAGTGAGTCATAAGAGTGGAGCCTCTTTCTGATAGAATTAGTGTTCTTATAAGAAAAGGAAGATACACCAGAGATCTTCCTTTTTCTGCAAGAGCACAGAGGAAAAGCCCTGTGAGGACATAGTGAAAGGCAGCCATCTTCAACCCAAGGAAAGAGCCATCGCCAGACACCAACCCTGTTCGCACCTTGATCTTGAACTCTGAGCCTCCAACTGTGAGAAAGTAACGTTCTGTCCTCTAAGCCACCTAGTCTACAGCATTTTGTTAAGGCAGCCCAAGCTGACTAACATACCTTTCTTCAAAGCTCAGTTAGATATTCCTGTCCAGAGATCCTTTGTCCGGCACTGCAACCTTAATACTACCTCACTGCTCAAGTTTCAAAGTAATTCGGTTCCCAGTAAATCTGTGGGATATGATTTAAAAACCCTACAAAATGTGGAATGGGAGATAGGGAGGTGATCATAACATGAATTATAAACATGAATTTTTTTGGTCCTCCTTTATAATCTCATTGCCTTTATTACATTCTTTCTACAAGAAAATGCATTCCATAATCCAGGTAGCGGAATTTTAGCTAACTTTTTAAAATATATATATATATTTTTATTTATTTTTAAAGAGAGGAATGGAGAGGGATAAAAGATAGAAACATCGATGATCCAGTTGCCTCCTGCATGTCCCCCACACTGGGGATCAAGTCCACAGCTAGGGCATGTGCGCTGACCGGGAATCAAACTGTGACCTCCTGGTTCTTGGTTTGACGTTCAACCTCTGAGTCACACAAGCTGGGCTAGCTAACTTTTTAAAGTCTTGTATTGATTCTTTTCCTGGTGATGACACTCCCAGGAGTTCTGGGATAGCTGATTAAAACATCCTATTGCTTTTTGCTTATAAATATCTTGATATTTAGCAAAACCAGAACATATAGTCATGGTATCTATGATAATTTAATTTAGTCAATAAATAATTGCTAAGTACTCATTCATTAAGTGCCAGTGTTCCAGATATAGAAAGGCAAAAGTGACTAAAATAGACTAAAAGACAAAATAAGGAAATACAGTGTGTCTCAAAAATATGTACACACACTTTAACAGCTGATAGCTCAATTTTAAAAATGTTGTGTATTTTAACAAACACTGCCTTTATAATTATTTAAAGTGTGTGTATACATTTTGGGGGTATAACTCATATATATAAATCAGGTTGTGATGAATATTTCAAAGAGAAAGCATGAGAAGGAAAAGAAGGAAAATGTTCTAATACATATGGGATGATGCAAGAAAGCCTCTCTGTTGCATCAGATTCCTGAAAATGTGAGGGAACCAGCCATGTGTGCCTCTGTGCAAAGATAACTTCACAAAGAGAGAGCAGCAGAAGAAAAGCATCTTAGGCAGGAGGACATGTGGTATTTTTTAATAACAGGGGAACCGATGCAGCTGGAATGAGGTAAATGAAGAGGAATTGGATAGATCTGAAGTTACGGAAATGCCTAAGAGTTAGACCACGCAAGTCCTCTGGGCCATTGTAATGTTGTATAGATTGTTGAGTCAGAGGGAATGCCTTTGGAGGGAGAAAAGCAGAGAGCCATTGATTAGACATGTTTATAAATGACCAATTCCTTATTGAAATTGAAAAAAAAAATAGTCTCTACTGTTCAACAATGGAAGCCAGAGACCAGCTAGAAGGCTGTTGCATTATTGACAGATAACAGCGATTTAGATGAAGATGATGGGACGGGATGGGGAGTTGGCCAGATACTAGATATACTTAAAAGGTAGAAGCTACAACCTTTGCTAACAATCAGATGTATTAAGTCAGAGAAATGGGAGCAATAAACATGTTGGGAATTTGATGAACTTAGTAGGCCTTTCTATTAAAATAATTAAATAAATTAATGCATTCATCTGTCTGTCATAACAATTTACAAACTAAAGCATTAACGATGGTCATCTCTAGTGATATAATTCTAGAAAATGTTTGTTTGCTATCTTTTGCTTATTTCTAATAAAAAAAAAAATACATTCCTTGCAGTAGTACTAAAATGAAACAAACAGATCATAGGACATTTTATGAAGAAATAAAAATATTTCTTGCCACTCCCTTCTGGCCTGCATAGTTTCTGTTGAGAAATCAGCTGACAGTCTTATGGGTACTCCCTTGTAGGTAACTGTTTTTCTCTTGCTGCTTTTATTTTTATTTTTTATTTATTTATTTATTTATTTATTTATTTATTTATTTATTTATTTTTAATTGATTTCAGAGAGGAAGGGAGAGGAAGAGAGAGATAGAAAACCTATTTGAAGAAATAATGACAGAAAACATCCCCTACCTAGTGAAAGAAATAGACTTACAAGTCCAGGAAGCACAGAGAATCCCAAATAAAAGGAATCCAACGAGAACCACACCAAGACACATCATAATTAAAATGCCAAGGGCAAAAGACAAAGAGAGAATATTAAAAGCAGCAAGAGGCCCTAGCCGGTTTGGCTCAGTGGATAGAGCGTCAGCCTGTGGACCAGCCGTGGGCAAACTATGGCCCGCGGGCCAGATCCGGCCAGTTCGGCTGTTCTATCCAGCCCGCGGAGCCGAAAGAGCGGAGGGTTCTCTTGCTCTCCCCTCCACTCCTTCACCAGCAGCAGTGTTAACATGGCAACGTCGGGAAACACGGCCGCAGCTCCTTCTTCTGAGTCTAGTTTAAGAACCCATTGTGGCCCTCGAGTCAAAAAGTTTGCTCACCCCTGCTGTGGACTGAAGGGTCCCAGGTTTGATTCCGGTCAAGGGCACATGCCTGGGTTACGGGCTCGATCCCCAGTAGGGGGTGTGCAGGAGGCAGCCAGTCAATGATTCCCTGTCATCATTGATGTTTCTATCTCTCCCTTCCTCTCTGAAATCAATAAAAAATATATTAAAAAAATAAATAGATAAATAAAATAAAAGCAGCAAGAGAAAAACAGTTACCTAGAAGGGAGTACCCATACGACTGTCAGTTTCTCAACAGAAACTATGCAGGCCAGAAGGGAGTGGCAAAAATATTCAAAGTGATGAATAGCAAGAACCTACAACCAAGATTACTCTTCTTAGCAAAGCTATCATTTAGAATTCAAGGTCAGATAAAGAGCTTTACAGATAAGAAAAAGCTAAAGGAGTTCATCACCACCAAACCAGTACTATATGAAATGTTGAAAGGTATCCTTTAAGAAGAGGAAGAGGAAGAAAAAGGTAAAGATAAAAATTATGAACAACAGGGGCTCCGCAGCGGCGGCGGGTGGTCGCTGCTCTGGTTCCTCAGCACCCTCTGGCGGGGCTGGAGCCGGCCCAGGAAGGTCGTTTACCTGCAGTTTACACCATGGCAGGCAGGTTTTGTAGACATGTTAATTCCCCACGCACAAGTCCTGAAGATGCCAGGACCGGCAGAAATCAAGGCAAACACAAACAATCGGGGACAAAAGAACAAAGCCAGAAAACCACCAACCCCAGCATAGATCAACATCTTTCTCTTCAGATGACGCTGTATTTCCCTCTTCTTCTTTGTCTTCTGAAAGCGAGACATATTCAAGTACTAATTATTCTACCAACAGAAAAGTTAAGAGAAAGAGAGGACAGAAAAGGAATAAAAGGAGAAAAAAAAGAAAGGACAAAAGATGAAACATCAAGAAAAAGAAAGAGAAGGAAAAAAGGAGGAAACAACCAGATGATATCACCTTTCCAAGAGGGTCTGAAACCAGGCTAAACTTGATTTCCAAAACTCAGCCTTTTGGTTTAAGGTGGCCAAATGAGGATGCAGAGTCCAGTATTGTGAAACCACAGAAACACTGAAGAGCTGGGGGATGGATGTCTTTCACACCACGTCTAGACTCCTGAGAACAGTCTTCACATCCTCTGTAACCAGGCAATAAAGAGTTGGGAAGTCACAAAAAAAAAAATTATGAACAACAAAATAACAACAAATACATATCTATGAACAAGTGAATCTAAAAATCAAGTGAATAAAAAATCTGATGAACAGAATAAACTGGTGAATATAATAGAATCAGGGGCATAAAAAGGGAGTGGACTGACAATTCTCGGGGAGAAGGGTGTGTGGGGGGTGTGGGAAGAGACTGGACAAAAATTGTATACCTATGGATGAGGACAGTGGAGCGGTAAGGGCATGGGGTGGCGTGGGAACCAGGTGGAGGGGAGCTATGGGGGGGGGGGGGAGAGGAACAACTGTAATAATCTGAACAATAAAGATTTATTAAAAATAAAAAATAAATAAAAGTTCATGTAATACTGGGAGGGCAACATAAAATGATATAAAAACTGGTGTAGCAACAAGCTTTTAAAAAAATAAATAAATAAAGCAAACAGCCATGGACTAAATAGTATGTTCCCAAGGATTTTTTATTCATATTTATTCCTTTTTTAATTATACTTTATTTTTATTGCTGACATTATTACAGATGTCCTCCACTCCCCCCCCCCCCCCAGCCTCCACCCCTGCCTCTGGCCCTTACCGCATTGTTGTCTGTGTCATTAGGCCATGCATATATGTTCTTTGACTGTTATCTTCACCTTCTTTCTTCCCATCCACTCCCTTCATCTCTGACATCTGTCAGTCTGTTCCATGTATCCATGTCTCCGCTTCTATTTTGTTCATCAGTTTATTTTGTTCATTAGATTCCACATAGCTCCCATGGATTTTTAACTGGCTGTGCAAGTTTATGAAAAGAGTTTACTGGGAGAGCAGTGTTAATCCAAGTTTTTGAATGACCTGATTCAGAAATTTCTTCTCAGCCATTTTTGGATCAAAGTCTTAATCAACAAAGATACAGAGGTCCTATTTAACATATTTAAAAAAGGGGGGAATGCAGCAAATGCATAGTATTCTAGTAAGGAATTCCATAGTATTTCAACAGAATAGAATGATGGACTAATCTAAGCAGATGTAATTTAATCAGTATAAAATGTAAAATTATGCACTATAGTGCACTATTACAGGTAAAGGGAATATGGTATCGTAAGAGCAAGCACATAAATGTCTTGGGACTTAGAATTGAACATGAGTCAGCAGAATGCTCTGAACTGGACCAAGTTTAAATGTCATAATTTATACATGTAAGTGGTGGATATGGGTTTTCCAACCAAGGCACTCTGATTCCAAATAAGGTCAGTAAAAATAGAGATTCTTTTCTTTCTCCTCTTTCTCCTTTTTCTCCTCCTTTATTTTCTTCTTCTGTGGAGTTTGCAAATCTTTCTCTGGTAGAAATAATAAAAATATTTTAATAATAATAATACTTATTTCTTAAACCCATAAGTTCTTTAAGAGTAAAATTCTCTACTTTACATATAATATCGCTCAGTGAGGATCTTTGTGCTTGCTCATGCACCCAGAAGGTATTTAAATATCACAATAATTGTCTCTTTCCATTATTTGGTACACATATATGTTCTGATTATGACTATGTTTCAAGAAAAAGAATGGATTAGATATCCAGCTCTGGTTTTAAATGGATTGAATGAATTTGATGTCAGCTCTGCTTTTGATCTTAGTCTCACCCATGATGTCCAAAATATCTTATATAAAGAATAAATTTTATATTAAAATTCTTGTCAAGAGTTTAGTATATCTTAAATTTGTTACAGATATATCTGGTGTCACATACACAAGAATATTTCCTATTTCTTTTTCTTTATTAAAATATAACATATATTTAAGTAAATCTTAGTGCCAGTTTTCTAAAAGTAAATTGAAGGACAGAAAAGTAGTCTTTTTATATTCAAAGTCTGTAGGTCAGGTTTATATTAAGAAACTAGAGTCCTGCTGCACGAGTTCATGCACTAGTGGGGTGCCGCAGCCTGGCCGGGGGCATTGGGCTGAAACTGGTTCTCCAACATCCCCCAAGGGGTCCCGGATTGCAAGGGTGCAGGCCAGACCAAGGGACCTCACTGGTGCACAATCGGGGCCGGGGAGGGACGTGGAAGGTTGGCCAGCCAGGGAGGGCTCCAGGGTATGTCCAACTCATCTCATTCAGTCCTAATAGGTCAGATCCCAGCAGCAAGCTAACCTACTGGTCGGAGTGTCTGGCCCTGGTGGTCAGTGCATGTCATAGTGAGCAATTGAGAGGCCTTAACATATCATTAGCATATTATGCTTTGATTGGTTGAACAGCCAACTGCACGACTGGACACTTTGCATATTAGGCTTTTATTATATAGGATAATAGGGAAAAAATAGAAGTGCAGACTATTGGATAAGGGAACAGGTGTGTAAGGGAGGCTTTTCACTGTATTCCTTTTTATCAAAGAAAAATTATTGAAACCATTACAATCTTATTTATTTAGGAAATAAGTAAGTAAATAAATAAGTTTTGTTAAAATTCAAACCAAATAATAGTAAGATAAATATGAAGGAAGGAAAAAAGAGAAGAAGGAAGGAAGGAAGGAAGGAAAAGAGGAGTGAAGAGGGTTTTCTTTTAATATACATTTTGTTTGAGTAATCTTCACAAAGCTATCCAGGAACCTTGAAAAGTTCTCATAAATTTCTTGAGAACTCATAGAAAATATTGATAGATGAGCCAAGTCTCTATGAATTCGAGAGGAAAGTAGATACAGGAAGTCCATTTTGGAGAGAAGAGAAATAAACAAGGGGTTTGTAAGGATTTTTGATCCTTTTTTAGTGCCTGAGGCAGAAGACTACACATTCCTTTGTACTTTTGAGAAGAGAAATAAGTAGGGGGGGGGGGAAATAATTGGCTGGATGTGAATCAACTGAGATGCAATTTAAAGATGTATAATAGGCTCACTGGGCCTCAACAAAAAATTCACCAAATCAAAAAGAAGCATAATTCTGGATTGAGTACAGATCGCACACCACAAAGTGACTCCCTCTGTGGAAGGCAACTGGCTGATCAGGTATATAGGTACTTTCTGAAGGATGCACAGACTCCTTCCTTATTTCTTTCCTCTGTGGTTGCAGAATAGGGGACTAAAAGGTGGAGACAGAACTGTGGCCGGGCCTGGGGCTCTTGTAGGCAGCAGAAAGAAGGAGAGGGCTGGGGAAAGTCTAGACACAGTTTTCTTCAATTGTCCTCCCTTCCTCCGGGCCCCTCACTCTGTTCTTTCCTTGTCGTGGTGGACACGGGCCTCGGACTGACAGGAGCCCAGCGACGGTGGAGTTCAGCCCCCTCATTTCTCAGCTGAACATACAACTGCCTCACATTCCAAATGGAGCTGTTTTCAAGTGGCTAAAGTGCTGGCAATTCATGCCTCCTGGCCTTTCCTCTCTCGGGTTTCCTCTTTGGGTCAATTGCAATCTTCACCGAGACACTGAAGCAACTCTGCCCTGGTAGTTCTGCACCGGCCCCTGCCTGGGCCCGGCCAGGCACTCTTCCTTGAGGTCTCTGGATCCACAGTCTGAGCTCAGGGAGGTCACCCAGAGCCCGTTCCCCCCGACAGGTGGGTCAAGGAGGCTAACTTGAAGAGCTGGAGGAAGATGGCAGAGTAAGAGTTGGTATGAACCAGCACCTGCTTAGCCAGACTTCCTAAGCTCCCCACCCGGCCCGGGCTGGACCCCTTCCCCACACCAGGAGAATCCCAGCTGAGGTCCCCTCCCTGAACCCAAGCGCTCTCCTCACTGTCCTACCACTGGTGGAAGGGAGTAGCTCCCCTGCTCTGGACTCTGCCAACCTGGCTGGCTGAGGCACAGGCGGTGCAGCCTAGGGTGCTGGTGACTGCGAACCTTCTCCCCCTCCCTGAAGCATGGGGCGGGTTTGCAGCAGCTCACAGCCACCCCTGGGCACCATGCATGGAGAAACCGCTCTCCACTGGGCCACATCCACCTGAGATCTGTGGGGGTTGGGGTGGCCTCAACAGGCTCCCACTGGCCCCACTGAAGCCAGTCTCGGCTTGGCCGGCCACCCCCTGCACATGCTCCACGGGCCTCATCGCCCTCATGAATCACCGTGGTCCGGCCATCCCATCCCAGGAAGTGGCCATCAGTCTTCCTTGTTTTAGCCTTCTGTTGACCTGCCCCCCAACCCAAGATTGACATATTTATTTATCACTACCTTAGCTTCCAAATCAGTATGGTTACTGATATCTTTTCTTCACTGAGGGTGTTCCCAGCCTTGGAGTGTCAGCGATTTCACCTATGACAGAGACTAACATTTTTCTCTTTCTCCTGTGTATGCATCTAAACTTGCTTTGCTTCCATTTTTGCAGTTATCTGTAGTCAGTTGTCGACAATGGAATGTGAATGGAAATGATGTGCACCACCTTCAGGCCTGAGCCATTAGAAACATCTCATGCGCAATCCTCCATGCTCTCACCTTCTGCAGATTGATGCACAATTTCGATATAAGAAACATCCAAACCTGTAGAGAATTGTTATGAGTTTATTTGAGTCAAACTGATGACAGATGCCAGGAAGCAAAATCTCAATGATTGAGAAAATGTTCCCCAGAATGGCAGTTTTGCAGCTTTTTTTATACATTAGAATCAAAGGAGGAGACATAAGGAGCCAGGATTACATAAAACCCATTGGTGGTAGACTGAAAGGGTAGGAGAAAACAAAACAGAGAAATCTCTGGATTGGATAAAAAGTAAAATGGATAGACACATGCTTCTTTTACACTGGTGGATAGTTAACATAGAATGAATATAGCACATAGAGATGGTATGCAGGGGAACAAGATAACTACAAGGGGTTCTGTCTCATGTCTAGTGGAAGATTGTGCCCTGATGGGTCTGGAAAGGAGATTAGTCTGATATCCTAAAGGTATGTTATCTTAGAAGCAAAAAGACAACAGAAAGGCTCATTTAAGGTAAAGATTGGCCTTTGTCAAAGAAGCTACAGGCCTAGGATGTGACTATCTGCTATGATCTGCTTTTAGTTAGGAATTTTTATGTTCAAACCATCCCATCCCTTTCAGTTTCTAAATTTATAAGGCTGCCATGCAGGCCTCCCCTGAGCTTTTCAGGTTTAGTATTTGACCCCTTTTTTCCACAAACATAAAAAAAAAAAAAATAGATGGTAGGCAGACTGGAAAGAAGAAGTGAAAAATTTGTTTTGAATCTAATAAACTTCACCTTATCAGACAAAAGAACACTTTCATTTAATTTATTGCAACCAATGTCAACAGGTGAAGTGTTTGTTGCTTGTTTTAAGGGGGTTGGCAAAATTTGCATTTGCATTTCATAGTTGCCTTCAGATTTAAAGCCAAATTGTAAAATCTTACTTAAAATTGCTAGTGAACAGTAGGAATAGATCAGGGACTTAAATGTAATTTTCCTCATTCCCTTTCTTGACTCCATGAGGAATCGAAAAATATAAATTTAACTGCCTTCACAATTTTAATCACCTTGTAATTTAATTTAAGTTTTGGTGGCCACAAGGCATTCTGTGTAACAAAACTAAAATGTTGTGAAGGGGAACAGCTTCTGGTAACTGATGGTTTTTGTCATGCATTTTGGTTGTATTTCTAACTCTGCTGCAGACAGGTTAGATTGCATTATGTTCGTCAAGTTACAATTCTTTGTCAGGCAGTTCTGTGGGTGGCATAGTAATATTCTTCTAAAATACTATTTTACTGTGATGGGGAACTCCTGTGGACACTTACAGAATCCAGAATATATTCATGCGCCCTTTAGCTTATCTTTATAGTTGTTCTCTTTCACTCTTTCTGATTCTTCTAAGTGACTTGTTGTCCCAGATAATTTTTTATCCTATAAAAGAATGATAGTACTACCCATCAGGCAGTTGTTTGTAATGAATTGAAAAGGTTTGGAAAAATTCCATGATAAAGTGGCACTTAACATTTGTGTCATCAATGACAGAAATATAATAACTATGTTAACATAAATATATCCCTTCTGAAATGTCAAAATGTTTTCAGGCTTCACCAAGTACTTTAAATATTATAAATGATGGTGGTTCTTCTCTCAAGGGAGCTCTCATTTTCTAGCTTTCCTAAAAGATATAGTCTATATTAGTGTTTAAATAGTTCAAATATTATATGTAGAGGAAATGGCTTCATTCGTTTTTAACATAAATCTAAAGTAGTTAACAAAAAATAAGCTTGTAACAAACCGGTAGCAAACCTTGCCTTTGTCAAAGACAGCAACACCCAGCTTCCTTCTCTTAACTGTTCATTTGGCTGCCAAGACAACTTTCTTTGATTTGTTAATTAGTTGAAGCTGAAATATTTAATTTTAATGATTTACTGCTTTATTGCAATTATATTTTACTTTATCATTACTCACTACAGCACAATTTTCTTTGAAAAGATCTTTAAAAGTAATTAAAGACAAAATACTGAGAACACATATTTTTCATAACTGGACTAAGTGATGGGCAACATCATACGCAGAGGAAATTGATGAAACGAGGAAGTAAAACAGATGGTAAGGCTGTATACACGTGCCAATGCACTGCAGCGCACAGTCTGTTCCAGATTCTGCGAAGGCCAGAAACAAGAGTGAAAATGACACCAAGAACTTGCTTTAGCAGAAAAAGACCATAGTTCCCTTGGGTCCTTAAAAGCAGGCCTCCTGGCCAATACAAGTAGTCCAATGAAAGCAGTATTCCACAGAGATGCTGTGTTTTCTGGCCTTCTGGATGTTTGTATGTGAAAGCATATGGTCTTTTTCAAGAGGAGAAGAGTCCTCCCTAAACACTGTCAAGGCAATAGAGGATGGAGATAAATGGGTGTAGAGGCAAATGGTTCTCTCTTTTCTTACATATGGCTAGTGATTTTTTTCCTTTGCAATTAATCTTTCCTTTGTTTTTTACTAATATGTGTTGGATATCTCAGTAAACAGAGTTACACAGATGATTACAACAAGAGGTCTGCTCAGTGGTTCATTGCTACTTCAATCTGTTAAGAAAAGCATTGCAGCACTTTTTTTCTTTCTAATCCTCACCCAAGGATATGTTAAATCATGATTTCAATGATAAGATATAAGGCATATTAAGAAAGACTTTGAAAGAACATTATTAAGACAACCAAAATGTTGGTAAAGTAAACCAAAAATATTAAGTAAACTAAGGCAATTTTCTTTTGGCCTCAGAAAGTTTTTTCAGTTGCCAAGATTGTGGCAAATTCAAAATTGGACAAAGGTGTATTGTCCAGTTCCTAACCCAAGATCATTTTCAGTAAGTGTTCCAATTAATGCCTTGTGAGGAAACTACATTTAAGTCATCACTAAAATAAGCATCAAACAAAAGTCAGGTGTTAGTGGGTTTTAATATTTACATTTTTGCTGAACATGAGTTGTTACAGTGAACATTTAGAAAGAAACTAAATGTCAAACACAATGATATTGGTAAAATAAACCATAAATTTTATACTGTGGAATATTAGGCAGCCAAGGGAATCATTTTATAGAAATATTAAATAGGGTTAAAAAAATGTGTGACATAACAGTAAGTGAAAGAAACCCAAATCAATTCAGTATAAACTGCTGTGATATTTGTCTCTCTAACCTCACTAAGAACAAATGGTATATTCCAATAGTAATTCTGGATAACCATCTGTTAAAATGGACCATAGGAGGGAATGGAGCAACAAAACCGGGGCATTGGATTATGGGGGGAAATCTACTTTTGAAGGACAAGTTTTTAGGAAAGCTAAAGCATTATAAGGACACTGTTTGGTCAAATGTGACTACAGTCAACCAAGCCTTCATGACTCTGTAGGCATATGCCTCCATGGGAACCTCAAGCCAGAATTCAAATATGAGTGATATATGCCTTTTTTTAAAAATCTTTTTACTTGTCTATCCACAACCCCCTGATAAATCAGCTCCCCCCCCCCCACCATTTTCTACATGTCTTGTGGATAGTCTACTTCATGAATTAGCCAAATTAAACAAGTAGGACTAGGAGGTTCATTGGTTCTTAAAATTCTCAATTAAATCCAGAAGACACTTTGCAATTCATACAAACTAATGGAACTTATACATTATCTATTAAATGCTTATTCAAAAAATGAACAAGGGTCATTAGGGTACATTAAAAATACAAAGGATGTGGGAAAGAATATAAATATTACTGCAAAATATACACTAATTTTTAAATTAGTCATCTCTGTTCACTTTGTCTAACCAAATCCCAGTAATATTTTCTTCTCCCTTCTGAAAATCGGATCTAAGGAGGATGAATCTCGTCCAACAGATTCATTACCCTACCTGATATCAAAAAGAGGAGTGTTAAATTCACAGGATTTTGTGTAGTAGTTCGATGTCAGAGGGAACAATAATATCTCTTTATAAGCCCACACCTTCTCTT